>NC_082381.1:75858555-76527525 GCF_027477595.1 Haemorhous mexicanus
CTGAGCTAGAGTCAGACACCATGCTGATTCCGAGCTGGTACCTTAGGCGTGAGTAATCAGTCTCTACTGCCTTCACAAGAATGAGCACTCCTTTTCCCTGTGGTATTCATGACAAATACACCTTCATAGGTATAACATACTTTTCTAAATCTGACATAGGGAAGAATTATGATGCGGTTCCTGAAGGATTCCCTGAAGGATTCCCTAATGTTGCAGAGGAGCTCCTGACAGCCTTGGATGAAGACCCATCTGGTTAGTTTATCCCATTCTGTTAACCCTGGGATCTGGGAAGCCGAGCTTTTGGTTGCTGTAGGGATGTGCTGTATCCTGGACAGCCAGAAGCGCTCAGTCAGAGTCTTGCTGCAGGGACACTCCATTTCACACCTCCTGGAGTGAGCCATAGAGATGGTCCAGCACAGCGTCTGCTCACAGCTGTGATTCCAGATGATTGCCAGGGGCATCTCCAGCTGCTGCTGCAGATGTACCATTACTGGCCAGAGCTGCTGTGTGCAGACATTGGCATCCAGATGTTGGGAAAAGGCCTGTGCTGAAATTGTGTTTGCCTCACACTCAGCACGGCATGGAGGCAGAAATAATATCCCATGAAGTCTTGGCTGCCCCTGCCAAACCTCAGGCTCAGGGATGGGTTGAAGCTGGACCCCAAGTGCGAGGGTGGACCTGAAGGTATTCCTTCTGTGGGTCATTTGGTCAATTAAGTCTTGGGTGGTTTGGGTCTGCATTTCTTGTTGCATTGCAAAAAATCCAGCTGTCGATTCCTCTTGTCTTTGGGGACAGCGGGCTCCTCACTGCTAATTGCTACTTCCAGGCCTTGGTACCCTGCTTGTGGTAAGGGGCAGTGGCTTCTGGTTAAAGTGTCCTATGTTTTTTCTGTAGAGACAGATTCTGAGACTTTGCCAGAGACCTTCCCTATGGAAGAAAATGACAGTGTGCCAGGCCCAGATGAAGAAAGAGAAGCAATACAGGACACCAGCACAGTTGCTAAGCCTCAGGAGTATTCAGGTGAGTGCTTGGGCAATGCTGTCTTGGAAGAAGAGGAGCATTTCTGCTGTGTCCCTGCAGTGCTCTCCATGGATGAATTGCAGCTGCCCAGCACACAGCCCTGTCCTGCAGCTTGGAAGAAAAAACTGGGGCAGTGCTGCTCCCTGGCACACACTGGGCTCTTCCCCATGAGAACTTTGTGGGATCCCTCTTGGTCCCTGTTGCTGTGACACCGGAGCCAGAGGAACCCATCTCTGAAGATAATAATCCTTGGGCATCTGAAGTGTGCTGTGGGACTATCCCTAGTGCAGAGTACTAACATTATCTCTTGCATTGTCTTTTCTCCTGTCAGAATCAGCTGCTCGGCAAAAAGCCGAGACTCCTGAACAGTGGGAATTCAGCAAGAAGTACCTCCTAGCGTCTATTGCAGTCTCGTCTGTGCTGCTGCTTGTAGCAGTGGTTGGGTACATAGTCATGTATCAGCTGCTGAAGAGAGACATGTGAGTTATTCATTGCTGCCATTGGCAATGAAGTTTTTGCTCCCTGCTGGAGTGCCCAGGCAGCTCTGTGGAAACTGCTGCATTGCAATGTATTAGCTGTACTCCAAATTCGTATCTATGAGGAGTCTTGGAAATCTTTTTCTGCAGTAGGGCCCAGGAAGACAAAGAGGCAACAGGACAAGACTGGGACTCTTCCTGGGAAAGCTGTGGCCTGCCTAGAGTTGAAACAGAATCAGGAGAAGGATCAGGAAGTGGCGAGAGACCCCAAGCCAAGAGGGTCGGGGACAGCTGCCCTCTGTTTCCTGAGATCTTTGCAGCAGAGCTTGCCCAGCTGTACAAGAACAAGTGCGCAGACCCATCACCTCTGTCCACGTGTCCCTTCTGTGCTCTGGCTGATGGTGCCACTTCACGGGACTACTGGATTACCCTGGACTCACCTCAGCCCACGGCATCCTGGTGCCCCTGCTACCAGTACCAGGAGGAATACTTTATGTTGGAGGATGAAGATTAGTGATAGTGATAGTCATAAATAGTGATAGTGATTCTTTTAGTGACAGTAATACTTGATGTTAAAGCATGGTGATTATTTTAGTGATAGTGATACTGATAGTTTTAGTGATAATGATAGCAATACTTTCTATTAGCGGATGATGATTGTTTTTGTGATTTTGAAAATAAATCTATTTCCAAAAGTAGTAAGTTCTTGCCTGTTGTCATGGTTTGACTCTGGCGCAATGCCAGTGCTCCCATTAAAATACATTCTCTCTGGTGTCTACTGTGAGATGTGACCGGAAATAGAACAAAGCAAGCTCCAACTTAGGAATAAAGGAGAAAAAAAAACTTTATTAACTTACAACTATATTTATAAAAAGAAACACACAAAGAACTCAGAATGGAAACTTTCTAAAAACATTCCTTCTCCTCCTCCCACCAAATTCCTAATACATGACAGTACCACCATACCTTGGATTCTCAATTCAGTTACCAACCCTCGATCACTAACTCTCAGTCTATCACCACTCTTCAGATAATCAGTTCTCAGTTCATCAAGAAGAGAGGAGTCCCTCTTGCACCATTTCTATGTCACACGTGGCACCGCCTGGAGAACATTTGCTATTGTGCCCTCTTCCTTCTATGTTCAGTGCTCTCACCACTGCGCAGGGACCAGAGCTGCTTCTAGGGTTTTCCTTTTAAGGGTGCTTTGCCCCGTTCTGAAAGAGCACAGTCTCTTACTTTTGGGACACTTGTCACCCCCTGGGGCTGAAGTGTCTCAAGAACAGAGGTCTTCTCCTTCACCAAAGATTGAGGGCACCACCACCCTTCTCACCCATCATCTCTGTTCACGCACTCTTTCACATCACATCTCACTGCACTTTCTTGGCTCCGAGCCATTGCATCCCATGAAACGCAGTCTCTGTGTCACAGGAAAAATGGTTCTGTCCATGGCTATACAAGAAAAGTCTAGCCAAAGGCCACTCCATCATCTCCTCTCACCTAAGATTCTTCGCAACTTCTCTCAGATATCTTTCACTTACACCATCTTGCATCACACTTGCCCATTTCCTGCTATTCCATCTCTATCTCTCTCTTCATTCAGCTCCAGGAAGATCAGAATTTGTAAGGTTTCCATCATCTAAGAAAAGGGTTTAAATATGAGGCTCTGCCTGTCCAGTACTCCCACGCTGCCCTGCCAGCAGGCACCTTCTCATCACCCCCCTTCTCCTTCCCTGCCGGCCATGCTGCCAGCACATGAGATCAAATTTCAAAGTGGCACAAGCTCTCTCTCTCTCTCTCTCTCCCTCTCTCTCTCTCACTCTCTCTCTTTGGGGGGCTCCCTGATGTCTCTCAGAGTTCTTCCACCCTTCCATCTTGCAGAGGTCTTCATCTCCCTTCTCTGTCCAAGGCCTTGGCCTACCTCACTCAGGCCTCGTGGCTTCCCCTCCCCCGCCCCCCAGCCCAGAGCCAGGCGGGGGAGGTCTGACCTCTTTCAGGGACGGAACCCAAGAGAGCTTCGCCCTCAGACTTCTCTGCTTTTAACCCACCTGGGTTCTCAGATGCGTATCCATGTCCTCAGTGCCCACGCCAGGTGCCAATATTCAAATCTGAGCACTTATTGGTTTGACCACAGCAGGGCAAAAATTCACTTCCTCTCAAACCAGGACACCTGTTGCGGCTGTTTCTGTTGGGGTAGAATGCACAGAGCTGGGAGCAGGGCTGAGGCTGTGACAGGAGTGCTGAGAAACTTGCACTGCCAGTGCAGGACGTGTTTGTGCCAGCCTCAGCCTACTTTCCCAGCAATGGACATTAAAAAGGCTTGCCTGCACCAGAACAAGGACACGCTCTTGAGTGACATGCAAAAACTTCTCTACGAGCTCATTTGGGATGCTGCCCAGAATCAGGAAGGCCTCGGCAGAGAGGGAAGGATGTTCTGGGAAGGATGGGTGTCCAATGCTGAGCACATCAAGGAGACCTGAGATGCTGACTTAGATCATGGAGGAAGTGACAGTCCTTCCCCAAAGTGCTCAAAGAGGATCAAGGAGCAGAAAGCTGGAGCTGGGCTGTGTGAGGTACAGAGGGGAAGGAATGTCATATTGGTCACAGGAGCCTCTGGATGATTGCTTGAGGGATCTGGGGCGTATGTGGTATTCACTTCTGCCACTTGCAGTGACCCAGGCACAAGGAAGGTTCTAGAGGTGAATATCTGGCACCCTGGTGTTCCCAGCAGGAGTGTGGGGCTTTGACTGTGGGTTACCCTACAGGACACCAGGCCTGACGGTGGCACATGGGCTATGTCTGCCTCAAAGGGAAAAAGGATCTTGGCTCAGGAGTTAGTGGAGCTTCTTAAGAGAGCTTGAAGTAGGATTGGAAGTGGAAAGGGAATAGAATACACCAGGCTCACTTGGGAGAAGTGTGAGCACTGCACACCCATGTTTGTGTGACAGTGGAGGATGGAAGCAGTGCTGCCATCAGAGGTGATGAAACTGTAGCAGAAGTAATGGGAAAAGCAGGTTTCTTGCCAGAATGCTGTCAGACAAAAATACTACCATGGAAAGACATTTTTGTTTGGTTTTTTTACAGCTGCATTCAATACAGGGTTTCTGATATGGGATTTTTGAGGAATAAGACGTGAGTGCCTCTGCATTCCCATTCAAAGTGCTGCTTCCCCGAATACATCAACTCTTCTCCATTTTGCTCCTTCCATTCCTCTGCAGAATAAGGAAATTCAAGAGAGGGGAGGACCAGGGATTCATAGGCAATATGGGTGTACATTGGGAAGTTCACAGACACCACTTTGTCATGAGGTCACAGGGCTCGGTTTGATGTGAGGTTCCACAGCCCCACTGTGTTGTTCAGTGCTCGCTCTGGGCAACACTGCAGCAGCAGCAGCAGCAGCAGCAGCAGCAGCAGCAGCAGCAGCAGCAGCAGCAGCAGCAGCAGCAGCAGCAGCAGCAGCAGAACGTTGCGAGCAGGGGGGGATCATGGTCTGGAGCCACTTCCTCCTGCTCCTCTTTCTCCTGGCCCTGCAAGCCCAGAATGCCCAGAGTGCTCCAGCACCTGGGCAGGGAGCAGGTAGGCTGGCAGGGGGCAGCACACAGCCCTGGCTGGCAGCAGCGGGGCCAGGACTAGGGCTGGCTGAGCCAGGAGGCCACCACGGTGTGGGCAGTGGGGCAGACACACCAGGAGTGGTGTGAGGGGCTGCAGCTGCTTGACGGTGCAGCATGGAGAGAGGTTCCTAAGGGGCAAGGAGGTGGGAAGGGGCAGTTCATGTCCAGAACCTCAGCACTGGTAATCCATCACTCTGCTCTGGTTATCACTCACCTCTGGTTATCCAGCCTCCCGGCATGGCTCCAGGCCTGATCAACCCATTGGACATGTGGGCAGACCATGGCTTTTCACTTCATGTGAGAGCTGCCAGCTCAGTGTCCCAAGGGCAGCCAGACCTCCCTGCAGCTGTGAGAATACAGAACCACCTGTGTGTGCCCTGTCAGTACCTTCCCTATCCAGGCCTTGAGGTGTGACCATGAGGGCAGTGCATGTGATGGTAACTTCTTTTGGTGTTTGGTTGTAATTGTGGACACAGACAATGCTCTTTCAACCCCTGAGCTAGAGTCAGACACCATGCTGATTCCGAGCTGGTACCTTAGGCGTGAGTAATCAGTCTCTACTGCCTTCACAAGAATGAGCACTCCTTTTCCCTGTGGTATTCATGACAAATACACCTTCATAGGTATAACATCCTTTTCTAAATCTAACATAGGGAAGAATTATGATGCGGTTTCTTGAAGGATTCCCTGAAGGATTCCCTAATGTTGCAGAGGAGCTCCTGACAGCCTTGGATGAAGTCCCATCTGGTTAGTTTATCCCATTCTGTTAACCCTGGGATCTGGGAAGCCGAGCTTTTGGTTGCTGTAGGGATGTGCTGTATCCTGGACAGCCAGAAGCGCTCAGTCAGAGTCTTGCTGCAGGGACACTCCATTTCACACCTCCTGGAGTGAGCCATAGAGATGGTCCAGCACAGCGTCTGCTCACAGCTGTGATTCCAGATGATTGCCAGGGGCATCTCCAGCTGCTGCTGCAGATGTACCATTACTGGCCAGAGCTGCTGTGTGCAGACATTGGCATCCAGATGTTGGGAAAAGGCCTGTGCTGAAATTGTGTTTGCCTCACACTCAGCACGGCATGGAGGCAGAAGTAATATCCCATGAAGTCTTGGCTGCCCCTGCCAAACCTCAGGCTCAGGGATGGGTTGAAGCTGGACCCCAAGTGTGAGGGTGGACCTGAAGGTATTCCTTCTGTGGGTCATTTGGTCAATTAAGTCTTGGGTGGTTTGGGTCTGCATTTCTTGTTGCATTGCAAAAAATCCAGCTGTCGATTCCTCTTGTCTTTGGGGACAGCGGGCTCCTCACTGCTAATTGCTACTTCCAGGCCTTGGTACCCTGCTTGTGGTAAGGGGCAGTGGCTTCTGGTTAAAGTGTCCTATGTTTTTTCTGTAGAGACAGATTCTGAGACTTTGCCAGAGACCTTCCCTATGGAAGAAAATGACAGTGTGCCAGGCCCAGATGAAGAAAGAGAAGCAATACAGGACACCAGCACAGTTGCTAAGCCTCAGGAATATTCAGGTGAGTGCTTGGGCAATGCTGTCTTGGAAGAAGAGGAGCATTTCTGCTGTGTCCCTGCAGTGCTCTCCATGGATGAATTGCAGCTGCCCAGCACACAGCCCTGTCCTGCAGCTTGGAAGAAAAAACTGGGGCAGTGCTGCTCCCTGGCACACACTGGGCTCTTCCCCATGAGAACTTTGTGGGATCCCTCTTGGTCCCTGTTGCTGTGACACCGGAGCCAGAGGAACCCATCTCTGAAGATAATAATCCTTGGGCATCTGAAGCGTGCTGTGGGACTATCCCTAGTGCAGAGTACTAACATTATCTCTTGCATTGTCTTTTCTCCTGTCAGAATCAGCTGCTCGGCAAAAAGCCGAGACTCCTGAACAGTGGGAATTCAGCAAGAAGTACCTCCTAGCGTCTATTGCAGTCTCGTCTGTGCTGCTGCTTGTAGCAGTGGTTGGGTACATAGTCATGTATCAGCTGCTGAAGAGAGACATGTGAGTTATTCATTGCTGCCATTGGCAATGAAGTTTTTGCTCCCTGCTGGAGTGCCCAGGCAGCTCTGTGGAAACTGCTGCATTGCAATGTATTAGCTGTACTCCAAATTCGTATCTATGAGGAGTCTTGGAAATCTTTTTCTGCAGTAGGGCCCAGGAAGACAAAGAGGCAACAGGACAAGACTGGGACTCTTCCTGGGAAAGCTGTGGCCTGCTTAGAGTTGAAACAGAATCAGGAGAAGGATCAGGAAGTGGCGAGAGACCCCAAGCCAAGAGGGTCGGGGACAGCTGCCCTCTGTTTCCTGAGATCTTTGCAGCAGAGCTTGCCCAGCTGTACAAGAACAAGCGCGCAGACCCATCACCTCTGTCCACGTGTCCCTTCTGTGCTCTGGCTGATGGTGCCACTTCACGGGACTACTGGATTACCCTGGACTCACCTCAGCCCACGGCATCCTGGTGCCCCTGCTACCAGTACCAGGAGGAATACTTTATGTTGGAGGATGAAGATTAGTGATAGTGATAGTCATAAATAGTGATAGTGATTCTGTTAGTGACAGTAATACTTGATGTTAAAGCATGGTGATTATTTTAGTGATAGTGATACTGATAGTTTTAGTGATAATGATAGCAATACTTTCTATTAGCGGATGATGATTGTTTTTGTGATTTTGAAAATAAATCTATTTCCAAAAGTAGTAAGTTCTTGCCTGTTGTCATGGTTTGACTCTGGCGCAATGCCAGTGCTCCCATTAAAATACATTCTCTCTGGTGTCTACTGTGAGATGTGACCGGAAATAGAACAAAGCAAGCTCCAACTTAGGAATAAAGGGGGAAAAAAAACTTTATTAACTTACAACTATATTTATAAAAAGAAACACACAAAGAACTCAGAATGGAAACTTTCTAAAAACATTCCTTCTCCTCCTCCCACCAAATTCCTAATACATGACAGTACCACCATACCTTGGATTCTCAATTCAGTTACCAACCCTCGATCACTAACTCTCAGTCTATCACCACTCTTCAGATAATCAGTTCTCAGTTCATCAAGAAGAGAGGAGTCCCTCTTGCACCATTTCTATGTCACACGTGGCACCGCCTGGAGAACATTTGTTATTGTGCCCTCTTCCTTCTATGTTCAGTGCTCTCACCACTGCGCAGGGACCAGAGCTGCTTCTAGGGTTTTCCTTTTAAGGGTGCTTTGCCCCGTTCTGAAAGAGCACAGTCTCTTACTTTTGGGACACTTGTCACCCCCTGGGGCTGAAGTGTCTCAAGAACAGAGGTCTTCTCCTTCACCAAAGATTGAGGGCACCACCACCCTTCTCACCCATCATCTCTGTTCACGCACTCTTTCACATCACATCTCACTGCACTTTCTTGGCTCTGAGCCATTGCATCCCATGAAACGCAGTCTCTGTGTCACAGGAAAAATGGTTCTGTCCATGGCTATACAAGAAAAGTCTAGCCAAAGGCCACTCCATCATCTCCTCTCACCTAAGATTCTTCGCAACTTCTCTCAGATATCTTTCACTTACACAATCTTGCATCACACTTGCCCATTTCCTGCTATTCCATCTCTATCGCTCTCTTCATTCAGCTCCAGGAAGATCAGAATTTGTAAGGTTTCCATCATCTAAGAAAAGGGTTTAAATATGAGGCTCTGCCTGTCCAGTACTCCCACGCTGCCCTGCCAGCAGGCACCTTCTCATCACCCCCCTTCTCCTTCCCTGCCGGCCATGCTGCCAGCACATGAGATCAAATTTCAAAGTGGCACAAGCTCTCTCTCTCTCTCTCTCTCTCTCGCGCGCTCTCTCTCTCTCTCTTTCTTTCTCTCTCTTTGGGGGGCTCCCTGATGTCTCTCAGAGTTCTTCCACCCTTCCATCTTGCAGAGGTCTTCACCTCCCTTCTCTGTCCAAGGCCTTGGCCTACCTCACTCAGGCCTCGTGGCTTCCCCTCCCCCGCCCCCCAGCCCAGAGCCAGGCGGGGGAGGTCTGACCTCTTTCAGGGACGGAACCCAAGAGAGCTTCGCCCTCAGACTTCTCTGCTTTTAACCCACCTGGGTTCTCAGATGCGTATCCATGTCCTCAGTGCCCACGCCAGGTGCCAATATTCAAATCTGAGCACTTATTGGTTTGACCACAGCAGGGCAAAAATTCACTTCCTCTCAAATCAGGACACCTGTTGCGGCTGTTTCTGTTGGGGTAGAATGCACAGAGCTGGGAGCAGGGCTGAGGCTGTGACAGGAGTGCTGAGAAACTTGCACTGCCAGTGCAGGACGTGTTTGTGCCAGCCTCAGCCTACTTTCCCAGCAATGGACATTAAAAAGGCTTGCCTGCACCAGAACAAGGACACGCTGTTGAGTGACATGCAAAAACTTCTCTACGAGCTCATTTGGGATGCTGCCCAGAATCAGGAAGGCCTCGGCAGAGAGGGAAGGATGTTCTGGGAAGGATGGGTGTCCAATGCTGAGCACATCAAGGAGACCTGAGATGCTGACTTAGATCATGGGGGAAGTGACAGTCCTTCCCCAAAGCGCTCAAAGAGGATCAAGGAGCAGAAAGCTGGAGCTGGGCTGTGTGAGGTACAGAGGGGAAGGAATGTCATATTGGTCACAGGAGCCTCTGGATGATTGCTTGAGGGATCTGGGGCGTATGTGGTATTCACTTCTGCCACTTGCAGTGACCCAGGCACAAGGAAGGTTCTAGAGGTGAATATCTGGCACCCTGGTGTTCCCAGCAGGAGTGTGGGGCTTTGACTGTGGGTTACCCTACAGGACACCAGGCCTGATGGTGGCACATGGGCTATGTCTGCCTCAAAGGGAAAAAGGATCTTGGCTCAGGAGTTAGTGGAGCTTCTTAAGAGAGCTTGAAGTAGGATTGGAAGTGGAAAGGGAATAGAATACACCAGGCTCACTTGGGAGAAGTGTGAGCACTGCACACCCATGTTTGTGTGACAGTGGAGGATGGAAGCAGTGCTGCCATCAGAGGTGATGAAACTGTAGCAGAAGTAATGGGAAAAGCAGGTTTCTTGCCAGAATGCTGTCAGACAAAAATACTACCATGGAAAGACATTTTTGTTTGGTTTTTTTACAGCTGCATTCAATACAGGGTTTCTGATATGGGATTTTTGAGGAATAAGACGTGAGTGCCTCTGCATTCCCATTCAAAGTGCTCCTTCCCCGAATACATCAACCCTTCTCCATTTTGCTCCTTCCATTCCGCTGCAGAATAAGGAAATTCAAGAGAAGGGAGGACCAGGGATTCATAGGCAACATGGGTGTACATTGGGAAGTTCACAGACACCACTTTGTCATGAGGTCACAGAGCTCGGTTTGATGTGAGGTTCCACAGCCCCACTGTGTTGTTCAGTGCTCGCTCTGGGCAACACTGCAGCAGCAGCAGCAGCAGCAGAACGTTGCGAGCAGGGGGATCATGGTCTGGAGCCACTTCCTCCTGCTCCTCTTTCTCCTGGCCCTGCAAGCCCAGAATGCCCAGAGTGCTCCAACACCTGGGCAGGGAGCAGGTAGGCAGGCAGGGGCCAGCACACAGCCCTGGCTGGCAGCAGCGGGGCCAGGACTAGGGCTGGCTGAGCCAGGAGGCCACCACGGTGTGGGTAGTGGGGCAGACACACCAGGAGTGGTGTGAGGGGCTGCAGCTGCTTTACGGTGCAGCATGGAGAGAGGTTCCTAAGGGGCAAGGAGGTGGGAAGGGGCAGTTCATGTCCAGAACCTCAGCACTGGTAATCCATCACTCCGTTCTGGTTATCACTCACCTCTGGTTATCCAGCCTACCAGCCTGGCCCCAGGGGTGACCTACCTATTGGTCATGTGGGCACGCCATGGCTTTTCACTTCATGTGAGAGCACCTCAGTGTCCCAAGGGAGCCAGACCCCCCTGCAGCTGTGAGAATACAGAACCACCTGTGTGTGCCCTGTCGGTACCCTCCCCATGCAGGCCTTGAGGTGTGACCATGAGTGCAGTGCATGTGATGGTAACTTCTTTTGGTGTTTGGTTGTAGTTGTGGACACAGACAATGCTCTTTCAACCCCTGAGCTAGAGTCAGACACCATGCTGATTCCGAGCTGGTACCTCAGGCGTGAGTAGTCAATCTCTACTGCCTTCACAAGAATGACCACTCCTTTTCCCTGTGGTATTCATGACAAATACACCTTCATAGGTATAACATACTTTTCTAAATCTAACATAGGGAAGAATTATGATGCGGTTCCTGAAGGATTTCCTGAAGGATTCCCTGATGTTGCAGAGGAGCTCCTGACAGCCTTGGATGAAGTCCCATCTGGTTAGTTTATCCCATTCTGTTAACCCTGGGATCTGGGAAGCCGAGCTTTTGGTTGCTGTAGGGATGTGCTGTATCCTGGACAGCCAGAAGCGCTCAGTCAGAGTCTTGCTGCAGGGACACTCCATTTCACACCTCCTGGAGTGAGCCATAGAGATGGTCCAGCACAGCGTCTGCTCACAGCTGTGATTCCAGATGATTGCCAGGGGCATCTCCAGCTGCTGCTGCAGATGTACCATTACTGGCCAGAGCTGCTGTGTGCAGACATTGGCATCCAGATGTTGGGAAAAGGCCTGTGCTGAATTTGTGTTTGCCTCACACTCAGCACAGCATGGAGGCAGAAATAATATCCCATGAAGTCTTGGCTGCCCCTGCCAAACCTCAGGCTCAGGGATGGCTTGAAGCTGGACCCCAAGTGTGAGGGTGAACCTGAAGGTGGGTCATTTGGTCAATTAAGTCTTGGGTGGTTTGGGTCTGCATTTCTTGTTGCATTGCAGAAAATCCTGCTGTTGAATGTCTTGCTCCTTAGACAGCCACTGTCTTTGGGGACAGCAGGCTCCTCACTGCCACTCGCCAGAATGCTCAGGCCTTGGTACCATGCTTGTGGTAAGGGGCAGTGGCTTCTGGTTAAAGTGTCCAATGTTTTTTGTGTAGAGACAGATACTGAGACTTTGTCAGAGACCTTCCCTATGGAAGAAAATGACAGTGTGCCAGGCTCAGATAAAGAACTAGAGGCAATACAGGACACTGGCATACCTGCTCAGCCTCAGGGACACTCAGGAATTGAGAGCTTGGGTGATATTTGCTTAAGGAGATAGGAGCATTTCTGCTGTGTCCCTGCAGTGCTCTCCATGGATGAATTGCAGCTGCCCAGCACACAGCCTTTTCCTGCAGCTTGGAGGAAAAGTCTGGGGCAGTGCTGCTCCCTGGCACACACTGGGCTCTTCTCCATGAGAACTTTACAGGATCCCTCTTGGTCCCTGATGCTGAGACACCAGAGCCAGAGGAACCCTTCTCTGAAGACAATAATCCTTGGGCGTCTGAAGCGTGCTGTGGGATTATCCCTAGTGCAGAGTACTAACATTGCCTCTTGCATTGTCTTTTCTCCTGCCAGGATCATCTCCTGGGCAAAAGGCTGAGACTGCTGGACCCTGTGAGCTGAGTGAGAACTATATTCTAGGGACTGCTGCAGCCTTGGTTGTGCTGCTGCTTGGCATACAGATTGGTGCCACAGTCATGTCAAATCACCTGAGCAGATACAAGTGAGCTGGCTTTCCTTTGAGTTACTTATTTCTTCTGAGGGCAATAAAGTATTGACACCATGCTGGAGTGCCAAGGCAGCTCCTAGCAGTGCTCTGTGGAAACTGCTACAGTGCAATTCATCCTTTGACTCTGCTCTTAATCAATATCTGTGAGGACTGTTCTCTAACCCCTGCAGCAGAGTTCACCCAGCTGTACAAGTACCTAGGGGAAGACATCTCACCTCAACCCATCGTTGTCAAGGCTGAGTGCCTCTTAATAGGAGAGCTGGAATCACCTGAGCCTACACCGTCCTGATGTAAATGTTGCCAGTACCAACTGGAATATTTTTTGTTACTAGAAAATATACGTATTTCAGTGGTAATATACAAATATATAGATTTCTAAAAGCAGTAAGTTCTTGCCTGTTGCGGCTGTTTCTGTTGGGGTATGTAGTATCTCATGCGGAGGAAGGAGGGCCAGAAATACTCTGGGATGATCCAACACTTTAAGCTGTAGTGACAACTCAAAATCTTTTCCCATAGTTCTTTGTTCTCTATGCTAATTGCTGTTGTGACACCACTCGCAGTCCCTTCCCCACTTCCAAATTGTTCACTGTTTCCTACTTCCTAGTTCGTTCATGTATGCTTCCTGTACCTCCCCATTGGTTGTTATCCACTCACTCTGCCTCCATACCGCCCCTTATCCTTTTACTCATTGTTTCCCAGTTGCTTTACCCTGCCTGTCCCTAGTCAGTTATATACCCTTGACCCTCCTCTGCTTGGGGCTTCAGCCTCTCTGTAATAAACAGCGGTTGGAACCCCAAACAGAAGGCCTCTCCTGTTTTCTTTGGCTTTGCTGCTGTCATCTGCCTATGTGAGCGTCTGGTGCTCATTTGGGCTATTCCCCCTTCATCCAGGGAGACGCTCTTGGGAAGGCAGCTTCCTTGGCGATATCTGCCGCGTGGTCACAGGGCAGAATGCACAGAGCTGGGAGCATGGCTGGGGCTGTGAAAGCAGCTCTGACAAACTTGCAGTGCCAGTACAGGACCTGTTTGTGCCAGCCTCAGCCTGCCTTCCCAGCAATGGACATTAAAAAGGCTTTCCTGCACCAGAATAAGGACACGCTGTTGAGGAGTGACATGCAGAAAATTCTCTGCAAGGCTCATTTGGGATGCTGCCCTGAATCAGGAAGGCCTCGGCAGAGAGGGAAGGATGTTCTGGGAAGGATGGCTGTCCAGTGCTGAGCACATCAGGGAGACCTGAGATGCTGACTTAGGTCATGGGGGATGTAGCAGTCCCTCCCCAAAGCGCTCAAAGGGGAGCAAGGAGCAGAAAGCTGGAGCTGGGCTGTGTGAGGTACAGAGGGGAAGGAATGTGATATTGGTCACATCACTAAAAATTAATTTAATAACAGAGACAATAATTATAATAAAAATGACAGTCTTTTCTCACTCACTATGGGAAAAAGTCAAAGGTGGAACAAAACACAGGAAGCGTGCTGTGGTGTTTTGCTTGAGCTAGTGCGGCAGTTGCAGGTTGTGTGTGGCTCCTTAATTGCTGTTTTGGGACTTAAGTTTTGCTTCAGGGAGATTAAGACTGGAATGTAGGATTGTGAAGAAGGAGGCTTTCCAGGAGGAAAGAAGTGACAGAGTGCCCATCTAAGATGGAGAAAGTGAGGAACTGCAAGAAACCAGCACAGCAGGGAACTGCTGTCCTGGGCTCATGACTCAGATTCACTGTGGTCCTGCCGGCTTTTCCCCATGCCCACTCCAGCTCGAGCATCTAGAGCCAAAGCTGGAGGTGTGAGTGCAGCAAAGCTGTTGTCCAAGAAACGTGGCAGAGCTCTCTGAGGCTGACTGTTGCCTGCAGTGCATGGGGAGGATATTGTCAGCAGCAATTGCCAGAGAGATGCTCGAAGGCATCTCTGGACCCTGTGGGGTTTTGGAGGGTTTCTTATACTTCTGGCTCAGGCAGTAAAGACTGTTCCAAGACAATGCTATTCCCTTTGAAGTGGTGAGGAGGAACCACTGAGCTCCTCACCCTCGTCCCTCTCCTCTCCACAGCAGCTCCAGCTCCACCTCTGGGCTGTCTCTCATGGGCCTCTCAGCAGCCTCTGAGATACTCTCCCTCCTGAGAGGGCAGCCCAAGGCTCTTTTCAGAAGAGAGCTCTCCCTCAAGCCTCGAACCAAGCCTCACAAACTCGTGTCATGTGGACATCCACACTTGCTGTCCTGCAGATGCACATGTGAACTGAGAGCTGTGGGACATGCATAGTCATGCCCTGCAGTACGATTTCTGAAATGCCTCGTCTGCTTCTGGGAGAGCTGACATGCCTCTTGGTCCCTTGTTGCTGAGACACCAGAGCCAGAGGAACCCATCTCTGAAGACAATAATCCTTGGGCATCTGAAGCACACTGTGGGATTATCCCTCTTGCAGTGTACAAACATTGCCTCTTGCATTGTCTTTTCTCCTGCCAGGGTCAGTCAGCTGCTGGGCAAAAATCCGAGACTCCTGGGCATCATAACCTGAGCAAGTAATACCTCCTAGGCTGCAGTAGGAAAATACCTCTGGATTCAACGGGCTGCAACAAAAACCCAGGGTTTCTCCTTGTGTGTTGCTCTCTCCACCTACCCGTCCCTTGGTTTCTCGCTGTGTCCCCGTTCTTTCCCAATGGAGCCGTGAGGGCCGAGCACGGGGCTGTGGGGCTGTGCCGGCCCCGCTTCCCGGGCCGCGGCTCCAGCTGTTCCCGCTGGCTCGGAGCGGCCCCGCTCCGGCCCCGGGGCCGAGGCGTCTCTCCCGGGCCCGATTCGCCGCTGTCGTGCCGCTGCAGCAGAGCTCCCCGCCGTGTCCCGGCTGCTGAGAACGGCTGCCGGGGCAGTTCGCCTGGGACTCTGAGCCGAGCGTGGCACAGGGAGCGGAACCCGAGAAATAGAGACAGAAGAGACAGGGACAGCAAGCAGAACGAAGAGACAACGAGAGCAAAAGAGGGCCAGGGAACGGGAGCAGAGCTGCGGGAAGGGGCAGCAGGCAAAGAGGAAGAGACGCAGAATGAGCAGGAGGGAGCAGGAGAGAGCGAAGTCTGAGCTGGGGCAGGATGGACGTTATTGAAGCTTTGGAGGGACAGCAAGATAGAGAGGGAGTGGGAGAGAACAGGGATCTGGCGAGCAACGAACGGACAGGAAACTGGACAGAGCTGCACATAAGGAGAAACCCAGGGGCAGATTTTGCTGCACCCCAATAAATGCAAACGTTTTTTCCTGCTGCAGCGGTTCCTCGGAGCCAGCGGGAGCAGCTGGAGCCGCGGCCCGGGAAGCGGGGCCGGCACAGCCCCACAGCCCCGTGCTCGCCCCTCACGGCCCCGTGAGAAATGGCGGCAGCGGGGGCAAGGAGGCCGCGGGCTGCGGGCAGCGCTGCCTCCCTCCCGGGCCACACGCGGCAGGCGGCTTCAGCAGCACCACAGGTGGTCTGGGGACACTGGTCCCTCAGCTGGTGACGAGCCGCCGAGCAGCACAATGCCGCGGA
This sequence comes from Haemorhous mexicanus, assembly GCF_027477595.1. Lineage (NCBI taxonomy): Eukaryota > Metazoa > Chordata > Aves > Passeriformes > Fringillidae > Haemorhous > Haemorhous mexicanus. The sequence goes on from NC_082381.1 coordinate 75,874,713, forward strand.
GGGTGTTTAGGGAGAGACTGGGTGTTTAGCCAGTTAAGGAACAAAGGGCAGTGTTCACCGTGCCTCCCCTCGGGCACGAATGGAGGGCCCGAGGTGGCACTCAGACCCAACATCAGGCAGCTGGGCAGCGTGCCTGGGTTCTGGCTAGGAGGTGTCACCAAGACACCCTTCAGCCTGGTATGGCTCACTATTGTGCTGCAGCCTTCAAGGTGGACAGTGATCTGTTCTTGCTTCCAGAGGATGGCATTGACCGAGTTTATGCAGCTTGTCAGCTGAAGACTGCCTATGAGCCTTGGAGAGACACCCCGGGGTGGAAAACAGGCAGTGCCTCTGTGCTTGCAGCTCTAAACCCCGGGGCTTAACTGGTGCTTCAGGGACAATTATACCATCAGGGGTTTCTGCGGGATTGCGCGTCGCTCGTGGAGGGGAAGAGGAGAGAGGGAAGACCCTCCACAGCAGCTTCTCCCACTTGAGGGGATCCTGGGCAGGTGGTCCAACTCCCAGGAGAGCTGTCTCCTCGATTGTCCTCACGCGTACACTATCCCGGATGGTTTAAAGAGGTCCAATCAGTTGAAGAAGGAGGACTCTGCACACTCTGCTGATTGTCCAACTGGGTTTATTGAAGGAGCAGTGAAGGATCGCAGGCAGGGTAGGCAGGAGAGAAGCAGGGAAACAACCAAGCTGAAGGGAAGCATGTGGCAAAAGAGCAAGGAGCTGGGCGGGAACAGGGTTTATACATTGTAACGGGTAGGAGGGACTAGGGTACAAGGAACCAATGGGATAGGGGACCAGGGGAGGAGCAGGATTGGAGTGATTGGGGATGTACAAATGAAATGAGGGGAAGAGGGTGGCACCAACATACAGGCCAATGGGGAAGGGGGAACCACAGAACTTTCTGGATCTTTGGGAGGAAGCCATAGTTGACGGACACCTATGGGGGAGTGCCCTCCCAAGGCATCTCCACCCCATTGTCCCTAGGGTCTCCTCCCACAGGTTTCTTATACTTCTGGCTCAGGCAGTAAAGACTGTTCCAAGACAATGCTATTCCCTTTGAAGTGGTGGGGAGGAACCACTGAGCTCCTCACCCTCGTCCTCGTCCCTCTCCACAGTAGCTCCAGCTCCACCTCTGAGCTGTCTCTCATGGGCCTCTCTCAGCAGCCTCTGAGATACCCCACCTCCTGAGAGGGCAGCCCAAGGCTCTTTTCAGAAGAGAGCTCTCCCTCAAGCCTCGAACCAAGCCTCACAAACTCGTGTCATATGGACATCCACACTTGCTGTCCTGCAGATGCACATGTGAAGTGAGAGCTGTGGTGTCGTGGACAGACTTTAAAAAGAATAAATTTTTAAAGAACAAAAATGAGGCTTATTGCATGAAAAAAAGGTAAGTCTGTTTATTACAGAACAAACAACTGGAAGCTAAGTCTCTGTATAAGCCTGAGACTGTATCAAGAATTTAGAACAAAGGAGCTGCAATAGTGGGTGCGTTTCCAGGGTTGTCGCCACCTCAGGCCTTTTAAAAGTCTTTTCAGTGAACTGATTGGGTTGCTCAGGATCCATGCTGTGACTGGTCTGTTTTTCAGTCTCTGATTGATTTATCACTTGGGTCGTCCTGGACCAATAGTTTTGACGTTCTCGCCCCTCATTGTCTGGTCTCTCTTTCAGTCCTGGTTCAAATTATGTCTGTCTTTCATGATGTAATGTTTCTGGAAATTTCTCAGTAATTTCACAAAGACTGACACCCTATCTCCTCCTCTGTTACACTCTCCCTCCATACATACTCAACAGCTGGTTTCTTTTACAACCCGTTATAATCTGTTACTTGCATTAATAAAATAGTCAACCTTATATACATATTTTACAATTTAATTAACCATTCAGTCTCTAAAAAATTAAATTTTATTTTACTTATAACAATCCCCTCTCTAATTCTTTGATCGGGCTTTTGCCCACATCAACCTTAACTTATTAAATTGGACTTTCATAATTTTTGTAAAATTTCCTTAACTGGTATTTTTCATACATCTCTTGCATTCCCTGTTTCCTCTTCTCTTTGGCTTTCTTTCATCATCATAATTTTCTCATCATTCAGCCTTGCAAGAGAAGTCTGGACAATATTATTTATCATTCTTATTAGACAAGGTATTAATCAACGAAGGAAAATCAAAACTATGAGTGCCCCTCCCACTATTAATAGTATATTTTTCCACCATTTTCTATTCCAGATATTATCCCACCTACTGGCTTTTATCAATGGGGTTCGCCATTGTACTGGTACATGTGTGAGTTTTCTAATTCTGCTGGTAATATTTTTAATTAATTCCCTATGATCATCAATTTTTATGCAGCATTCAGATGAACTGAACTTTCCACATAACCCTCCTTCTTCAGCCAGCAGGTAATCTAGGGCTAGCCAGTTCTGGTATATGGTGGTCCATATTTGGCGATCTTGTGCTGATAACAAATCTAAGACTAAGTCTGTCTCATTAGAAATCACTTCTAGAAGAGCTTGTGTAAAATTGTGCCTGGCAGGTAGTTTGGGTCCGATCCGGCTAGCTATGGACATCAGCCCTTACAATCTTACATAGGACAAAGGCAAAAGACGAAGGGCACTCTTCTCTCAGGAGCAATGTCCTATTTTATTTCCTAGATAGGAGACACCAGATGGTCCAGGTGACTTTTCCACTTCCCAGGTGGAAAAGAGGGTGGGGATCTCCTCCTGGGGGGATTTTAAGCTGAGGGGAAGGGGGGCAGAGGAAGGGGGCCACAGCCAATGAGATACAAGTGAGGAAGGGGTGAGGAGAGGAGTAAACCTGGGACAAACCATTGCTGTCATGGAAATGAACGAGGCCAAATTTCAGAAAACGGTTGAAAAAGGCTCTCGTTTATTTAAAAACAAGTCAGAGAGAACAGAGAATCCAGGATAAGCCCAGATCCTCACACAACAGCTCAAAATCCAAAACAGCATGTCAAGCGCACGCTGGGTTCTTTCACTAACAAACACGAACACAAAAAGAAGAAGAAGAACCCCAAGACTAGAAAACTCCCCTTTTTCTAACAGTCCCCGGTCCAGGATTGGTAAGGTTTGGATCCGCTCACCGATTGGTGGAATTCGGGCGCTTTGATTGGTCCTTACCGATATTCACTCTGGACCAATCATTTCCCCAGGGTGTCGAGTGATTGGTTGGTGCTCCGGCCCCTTCACTCTTCGAGTTGTCCACCTTCTCCCCTCACCAAGTCCTGGACACTTTCCCTTCCCCCACAACAAACAACTCCCCATTCTTTTCCCAACATTATTACAATCAACTCATAACAACTGCCATTGGGCTTTTGGGGGGAACGGGGAAATGGGACAGACCATGTACCAAACACCCAGTGCAAAAAACGGCAACATAATAAACTAGTGCAATACAACAAGATTGTAATCTTAGCATGCAAATGGGGGTTCTATATCCCCATGAGCATTCCTGTGCCCCAGTGGCAGGGCCATAGGTTTCAATAATTCTCTCTGGGGGCTACTCTTCTGAAGCGGCAAGCTATGGCTAAGTTTGTGGTGAAGGCTTGTCCTTCCCTTTCACCCGGCAAGCGTCCAGCACCGCTTGCAGTGGGGGCGCTATCCTGGGTTGCACTACCCTGGACAGCACCTAAGGAGACTGCTCCACGTGGAGACAGCTCCCTGTGGCGGATGAGGCTTGTGGCAACAGCCAACAGAAATAAGAGAGTGGACTCCAGACAAAATAAGAGAGTGGACTCCAGTCGAGGGTGCAGTCAGGTTTAATAAATCCTGAGGAATTCCACAGCTGAAGACAAAATTACAGGGATGCATCAGCTTATATGGAGCAAGGGAAACAGTCAGCCTTTGGGTGAATGGAAAACCAGAGGGGAGTGGAATACCCCTCTGGATTTGACATTAGGAGCAGACCAATGGGGATACATTGAGAGAGGGGCCCTGGCTCCTGAGCCAATCACTCGATGCTCCAGCTAAAAGTTTCTAGAAGGAAGTGAGGGAGCGCCAAGTGACGGACAGGGCACCAGGGAGGGATCAAAAGAAGGATACATGGGTTCAGGAAGAGCAGGGATGACGGGCAGTGTGGAGGAGGGTGGAGTGAACCAAGCCTGAACCATTACAAATTGAGGGGGAAACAGAACAGTCCAACACGACACAACACTCTTCATCCCCCCATTTCTGTGTTCCTCTAATTAGGTCTCTTTTTCTATGTTTTAATTCATCATAAAGGGGAATCCCTAAATACTGACTGTCACTTCTTGTAAAGTAAAGGGAGTAAAAAGAATGATGGTTTTATCATGCCTAATGTACAACTCTCCTCCCAGTCTTTTGGTACCATAACATAAGCCCTCTTTCCACAGATCCACTACAATCCTCTCAGGGCTTTCCAGAATTTTGGTGATTTTGTATTTCTAATTTCATTTTTGTTCCAAAATTTAGACAGCTGGGGCTCATCTTGGTAGGGATTTGGTTCATTATGTTATGAACAAGTTCAGAGGTGTTAAATGTTGAGTTGAAACTGTAACTGTTAAGAATACGTTTGTAGGTTGATGCAATTAGAAACGTTGAACAGTTAAGAATGTTAATAGTTGTTGCATGTTAAACTTTTAATCCCCTACCTTACTGATGTCTTTGTTGCCCCTAGTCGGGCAGCGCTTCCCCTGCTCCCTAAGATGGCACCCGATAACATTCCTGGGAAATATGCAAATGAAGAGACATTCTAAGAACTCAAACCAAAGGGCCATAAAACCAAGGAAGAATTCAACAAGCCAAGCTATGAGCCATGTCGGCGGAGGGTTCTCCTACTCTGCCAGCAAGTTTTTGGGTGTCACCGTGACTTTGCTGGAACTGGACCAGAATGAGGACCCTAGACAGCGAGCCAGAGTTGTCTTCCTAGGCACGCCCGTGAGGACGGAAGCCCCAGTTCTGCTGCGAAGCAAAACTGTCTCTCTCTCCTCCTCTGCATCGCCAAAGGGAGCAGTGGTGGTGTGCGCGACCCCTCGGCCCACCCCCCCAGAGCTGATCACGTAATAAAGGCATCCAAAAGGAGCAGGTCTCCTTGCCCTTTTTTTTCTTACAATTTTGGGGGCTCGTCCGGGAGAGCCACACCTGAAGAGGACGCCAGGAACGGGACGGCCGCCCGCCCTGGACCTCCAGGACAGCTGGCTACCTGGACTAAGGAGATCAGCCTGGGAACAGCGACGACGAGGAGCGCCGGAGGAGTAAGTAACCCCGGTGGGTGGCGGGCGTAGGAGGCGAGCGAATGATGTGTGAATGAGACGAGGGCCGGCAGCTCGGACCCTCGAAGTGAGTGAGGACCCCTTAGTACCGCGGTTCCGGACTCCCGCGAGGGGGCCGGCCGGGAACAGGGGGAAGCGAGAGAAACAGCTGACTGAGTCGTCTCCTGGGGATAGAGAGCCCCCCACTCTGGGCGTGCAGGGGATAGCCAGGTGTGAGTGGCACGTGCCAGGGTTAGGTCTCCCTTGATAAGACCATTGCGGTCTAGGTAGGTCCGGGCGTGTGGAGTACCTAGACATTGGGTGAGTCACACGCAGGATAGGGTGCCCCCAGGCACTACCGGTACCAAGCGCCCACGAGGGTCCTCACTTCCCAGGACCGGGTCAGACGTACTGCAGGTGGTGCGCTGCCGCGATCTCGAGGAGGAGATCGTAAACCCACGGCCCAAGAGCACTGGGGTGGGGAGTCTTTAGGTTAAGGCAAGGACAGGCATCACACATTCCTGCACACATCCCTTTCACCTAGGCTATTCCACTGGGGAGGGATAGCCAAGCCGGACCGGCGGACGGTAAAGGGGTCGGGCCCCGCTTGGGTTGATCCCAGTTCCTGGGAAGGGATACCCCCGGGTAACCCCACGGAGTCTCCTTGAACTTTCCTACCTCCGTTCAAAAAAGTGAGGAAGGTGGATACAGTATTAGAGCAGGACGGTCTAGCCCGCGGTTTCGGACTCGTGGTCCTGCCTGGTGGGTGACTAGACAAGGGAAGGTCCTGGTGCCCAAGGAGGGGATTCTAATACTAGGGACCCTGGCTTGCGTCGAAAAAGAGTGCTCAAGAGTCTCTAAAGCAGAGGCAAGGCGTGGGGGTACATGTAGGGGGTCTAATCACTAGGATAGGCCCCAAGGTAGAGTCAGGAAAAGGTCCAAGGCACAGCTTGGAACCAAAAAGTGTGAGTGTAAAGAGTTTTACCCGGGTAAGAGAGAGAGAGAGAGAGTGAACCCTATCCTGATAGTTACCCTTTAGTATGAGAGTAGGAGTGTGAGAGAGGGTTTTAAGTTAGCTTACAAGGGGGGAAAAGGCTTGAGTTGGAGTTACTCATTTAGTTGAAAAAACTAAGAAGCACTTAAATTACTTACAGGTTTGTGTTGCCCGTCTGTAGATTTTCATTCGGGTAGGGGCACATTTAGGGTTCTAGTTTTCTCATTTAAGGATGGGTCAGTGTGTAAGTAAGACAGGAAACCCCCTCAAAGGGAAAAAGAAGGTAAGAAGTATTCCCTTAGACAGTCCACTTGGACAGCTATTAGACCACTGGGATTCTCAAGAAGCCACTAAGACCCTTGACCAAGTTAAAATGATTCATTACTGTACGGAAATTTGGCCAAAGTTCAAATTACAAGGGAAGTGGCCTTGGTATGGGACCTATGACCCATGGATATGTTCACAATTAAATCATTATTTACGAACTCGAGAGAATCCTGATGTAGAACAGTTAATGTACGCTGCCTGTTGGCAGGCAGGGGCTGTGAGTGAAAGAAGTGTAAAGATCTGTAAATTAAAGGAGAAAGAGAAAGAAAAGAATGAAAGTAGAGAAGAAGTTAGTAAAAAGTGGGACCCCCTTGATTACTTACCTCCTCCTCCTTTCCCTCCCATTTACCCGGCAATGCCTCATGTTCCTCTTCCAGAATTCCCGGTTTTACCTTTGGTTCCTTCCTCCCCAATCCCACTACCACCTCCTCCTAATGCCCCTACGCAAGACTCTAATCCTGTACCTATTCTCCCGCCGATTACTCCAGTTTCTTCCTCAACCCCAACCCCCTTGCCGTGTGCCCCAGTAACCTCTCTTCCAACCACTCTCCCTTCCTCAACAGCGTTTTTAACTTCGCCTCCTTCCAACACCCCTAACTCTAAACTCGGACCTTCACCAACCCCTGTAGTTACCCTTCCATCACCGCCCAGTACCGCTACGTGTACACTTCCCTCTCCAACCCTCTCATCATTATCCCCAAAGGTAATTCCTGATTCCAGTACCATAGACCCACCTTCCTTTCCCTCACCTGTGTCTATCCCCTTACCACCTCTTAATTGGAATCTGAGTTCATCTCCTTCTTCTAGTGACCAGCAAGATTCTGCATTCCAGGTGACTTCCCAAATTGGCAATAATATTGATGGCCCCTGGTGTAACACTAGGTCAAAGGCATCAAAACCCGAAAAGATGATGCCCCTCAGAGAAGTCCCAATGGCCGGGATGTTGGGAGGGGTAGGTTTTGTAAACGCACCACTCACGGCTTCTGAGGTTCGGAGTTTTAAAAAGGAGTTAGGAAATTTAGTCGAAGATCTAGTAGGCATCTCAAACCAGGTGGACCAGTTCCTTGGTCCTAACATTTACACCTGGGGAGAATTGGATTCCATACTGAATATCTTATTTTGCCCTGAAGAGGTCAGAATGATCAGGACAGCAGGTATTAAGATTTGGGAAAGGGAGAATAGAACCGGGCCACCTGGAGACCTTAAGATGCCTCTAGTAGACCCGGGATGGCATCCGAATCACGAAGAAGGCCGAAGGAATATGAGAGACTACCGGTCTCTGATAATAAAAGGTATAAAAGAATCAGTCCCTCGCAGTAGTAACACCAAATTAGCCTTTGAAGGTACCCAAGAAAAGGATGAGGCTCCAGCAAGTTGGCTCAATAGATTGAGAAGGAATTTTCAGCTACATTCTAATATAGATCCCGATAGTCCAGAGGGACAAGTACTTTTAAAAGTACAATTTGTTATGAAGTCTTGGCCCGACATTAGGAGGAAGTTAGAAAAAATCGAAGATTGGCAGGAGAAAAGTATAAATGAGTTATTAAAAGAGGCTCTGAGAGTTTACCTTCGGAGAGAAGAAGAAAAGGCAAAGGCGAAAGCCAGAATAATGGTAGCTGTAGCTCGAGAAAGTGCAGGGGCTGATAAAGATCTATCAGCCCACGGATCACCTGAAACAGGTCAAAGAAAACCAACACCCTCAGTAGGACGATATTGGGAAAAACCAGGATTTAGAAAGGAAGGGGAAAAATCAAGAAGGATAGAAGGAGTACCTAATGAAAGGGTGTGTTATTATTGTGGGCAAGTTGGACACTTCAGAAGAGAGTGCAGGAAACTGCGTAGAGATGAGGTGATCGCACAAGAACAGGAAGCCTTGGAACGTGCCTTGAGGGGCGAAGATTAGGGGTGTCAGGGGCTCTTTACGTTAGGGGATCCAATGAGACACCAAGAAGAGCCCCTAGTAAATTTCTGTGTGGGTCCCCAGGATGAAGACTTTGAATTCCTTGTAGATACAGGAGCAGATAGATCCAGCATTAATAGATTACCGGTGGGGGTGAACATTGGAAATAAAACTTGTGATATATTGGGAGTAGATGGGAAGCCGTTTAGAGCTCCAGTGGTAGAGAACATGGAAATAAAAGGAAATTCAAAGCAGTGTACAGTAGATATTATCTATCTGCCTAGACTAGAAACCAATCTGCTGGGGAGAGATTTGCAAGTCCTGTTGGGAGTAGGGATTGTACCAGAGGATGGAAAAATGATGGTCAGACTTATGAGGTTAACAGAAAGGGATTTAGAAGGGATTCACCCTGAGGTATGGGCAGAAGAAGGAAAATATGGATATTTGAACATCCCACCGATCAAGGTAGAGATGCGCAGAGACGCTCCTCCCATACGGGTGAAACAATATCCTATATCACCAGAGGGAAGGAAGGGTTTGGCACCTGTGATTGAACATTTATTAAGGGAAGGCATTCTAGAACCCTGTATGTCCCCTCATAATACCCCCATCTTGGCTATTAGAAAGGCTGAAGGAAAATACAGATTGGTCCAAGACTTGAGAGAAGTAAATAAAAAGACTGTTGCGAGACATCCTGTGGTATCCAATCCATATACATTGCTAAGTCAGATCCCAAGACAGCATGCTTGGTTTACTACCATAGGCCTAAAAGATGCCTTTTGGTCCTGTCCCTTGGCAGAAGATTGCCGAGATTGGTTTGCATTTGAGTGGGAACATCCGGATAAAAAACGGAAAATGCAGTTAAGGTGGACACGCTTACCTCAAGGATTTACTGAGTCCCCTAATCTCTTCGGGCAGGCGTTAGAAGAATTATTAGATCAATTTCATCCTAAAGAAGGAATAAAAATACTGCAATACGTTGATGATTTGCTTATATCAGAAGAACAGGAAAGTGAAGTCAAAACTGTCAGTATACAACTCTTAAATTTCCTAGGGGAAAAGGGGCTTAAAGTATCAAGGGATAAACTGCAATTTGTAGAATCTGAAGTCACCTATCTGGGACACGTGATTGGAAGAGGTTATAAAAAATTAAGTTCTGAAAGGATCACAGGAATTCTTTCTATCCCGGCCCCTAAAACTAAGAGGGACGTAAGAAAACTCCTAGGATTATTTGGGTACTGCAAATTGTGGATAGACAATTACACCCAGAGTGTGAAATTTTTGTACAATAACCTAGTAGACCAGGAACCAATCAAATGGACAATAGATGATGACCAGCAATTGCAAGATCTAAAAAATAAATTATCTTCAGCCCCCGTATTGAGTTTGCCAGATCTTGGGAAAGAATTTGATCTGTTTGTAAGTGCGGAAGAAGGAATCGCCTATGGGGTACTTACCCAAGAATGGGGAGGCTCTCGGAAACCTGTAGCATTTCTCTCAAAATTACTAGATCCTGTAGCACGTGGGTGGCCAACATGTCTGCAAGCAATTGCAGCCGCAGCAGTTTTAATAGAGGAAGCCCAGAAATTAACATTCCACGGAAAGATTAGAGTACACACACCACATGATATTAGGACAGTTCTTAGCCAAAAAGCCCAGCAATGGCTCACTGATCCTAGGATTTTAAAATATGAAATTATTCTAATAGATACAAATAATCTAGAATTTGCTACTTCTAAGTGTCTTAATCCCGCCCAATTCCTTTCTGGAGAACCAAAGGACAATATAGAACACAACTGTCTTGAATTAATACACATGCAAACAAAGGTTAGGGAAGACCTTGGAGATGTACCCTTACCCTATGGGAGAGTGTTGTTTACAGACGGGTCTTCTAGAGTGATTGCTGGGAAAAGAGCTTCTGGGTATGCGATAATAGATGGGAAATACATGGAAGTCATAGAAAAAGGGAAATTATCTTCGAATTGGTCAGCCCAGTGCTGTGAGGTATATGCACTAAAGAGGGGACTAGATTTGTTAGAGAAAGACTATGGCACTATTTACACAGATTCGCAATATGCATTTGGTATAGCCCACACGTTTGGCAAAATCTGGGAGGAGCGTGGGTATTTAAATTCTAAAGGGAAGAATTTAGTACACACGGAGTTAATAAAGTTAGTACTAAAATCTTTACAAAAGCCAACAGAAATAGCGATAGTGCATATAAAAGGACACCAGAAGGGGGATTCCCTTGAGATAAAAGGGAATAAACTTGCTGACCAAATGGCCAAGGAGGCAGCCTTGGAATCAGGGGAACCAATTAAGATCTTCAAGTTAGAAAGGAAAGCTGGACAAAAGGAAGAAGAAGTTAGGCCAGTGTTCAGTGATAAAGAACAAAAGGCGATGAAGGAACTTAAATTATATCAAGGGGAGCTGGGTGAATGGTTAACCCAAGATGGGAGGAGGTTTCTGAACCAAGCACTAGCCCGAAAGATATTAACAGAAATACACGAACTAACACCTTGGGGAACCCAGGGACTATGCGATCACTTCCTAAGAGAAAACATATGCATTGGAGTGTACAATTTGGCTAAAACAATAACTAAAGGATGCGTAATCTGTCAAAAGATAAACCAAAAAGTAATGAGAAAAATAGAACCTGGAGGAAGAGAATTAGCTTTAAGACCATTCCAAAACATACAAATTGACTTCACGGAAATGCCTCCAGTACAGGGATACAAACATCTATTAGTAATAGTAGACCACCTCACTCATTGGGTAGAAGCTTTTCCCACCAGAAAGGAGACTGCGGAAGTGGTTGCAAAGAAAATCCTGGAAGAAATCATTCCCCGGTATGGTTTAGTGAATATTATTGATTCTGATAGAGGACCTCATTTCGCTGCTCAGGCCTTACAGCAAGTAATCGAAGCCTTGGGAATAAAATGGAGATTGCATACTCCGTGGCATCCCCAGAGCTCAGGGAGAGTTGAAAGGATGAATAAAACACTTCAGAATGTGTTGACAAAATTAATATCTGAGACTAAATTAAATTGGCTGAAGTGCCTACCTATGGCGCTGTTACGTATTAGAACAAGACCCCGAGCGGATATAGGGGTCTCCCCTTATGAGATGATGTTCGGGCTCCCCTTCTTACTATCCCCCTACAGTGCTGGAGATTATTCAGATGGAGAAGAAGCTACCCAAAAATATTTAAAAGTTATTGGAAGAACATTAGAGGGCCTTAGAAAACAAGGATATATAGCTCAGACCTCTCCATATGATACAAATGTGCACAATATCCACCCTGGGGATTGGGTACTGATTAAATCATGGAATAATACACCTCTAACACCTAAATTCGAAGGTCCCTTTCAGGTGTTGCTGACCACACACACGGCGATACGGACTCGAGAAAAAGGTTGGACACATATTACTAGAGTCAAAGGACTGGTAACTCCTCCCAGTGACAGACCTAACTCCCTTGCACCATCTGCAGAACTGATAGAAGGAACCTCATCCACCAACTCGCAGGAGTGGACAGTGATCCAGGATCCAAAGGACCTAAAGATAATACTTAGAAAAAAACCCAAAGATTGATGAGGACTGAAAGCAGAGTCAGAGAGTTGTTGTTGTTACAAGTTCCTGTAAAAGTTAAATGGTTTGTTGTAAAATGGCAAATGTTGAAAGGTGTTTTTAGAAATCAAAAAGTTAAAATCAACCCCTCTAGAAAAAAATTAAATTCTCCTACTGAGCTTTCCCCAAGGAGCAGTAAAAATTAGCAAGTAAGGAGTGAAACAGCCAGTGTGGAGGGACTTGATCAAATCTGAGGAAGACCATCAGTCCAAGAGGCAAGACCGGAGGGAGCAAGTATGAGAGAAAGAGCCCCTACCGGACTCTTGGGAAAACTGGTGCTGATGCTACTGGTGAGTAGCGCTCTCAGCAAAGACCAGGACCCTTGCACTAAATGTTATCACCCCATCTACGATGGGCAAGAACTGAAGTCCCTATTCAGAGTCCACACCAATATAAACCCAAGCTGTTTTAATCACTCCCAGTTAATTACCTGTCGAGAAGATGGGAAAGTTTATTGGACTACTAAGAATACAGCCTCTTATAGGCAGCGCTTGCTTGGGGAGTGCCCAGTAGGAGAATCCTGGTTTTGCTTTGAACAGGAAGGATTAAAAGACCTGGTAAAAGAAAAACAGCTGAACAGAGAGAGTTATGAATCGAACACCCCTGAGGGAAAGAATTTATTTATAGATTTAGCAGAGAAAATAAGCAAAGAATTAAACTTGACAGAATGCTGGGTTTGCGGAAGTACCCAAATGACTGAAATATGGCCATGGGAGGGAATTAGTCTGAGTCCATTAGAAATTTTAAGGTGGAAACAAACAAAATTAGAATATGAGTCATTAACATCCAGGGGGCGGGAAAAATGGGATCTGAAGTCAGAAATAATAGGTGAAGAATGTATATTTAGAACAGGGAAGAGATATAATACCTCAGTAGGAAAAGTGGTATGTAAAAGATATTTAATAATAAAGAATTCAGATACCAAATGGGTCCCAAAAGAGCCCAATACATACTGGACTTTGAGACAAATAGATAAAGGATGTATATATCATGAAGGATATAAGCTGTATAAATGTCCTGCAAAAAGAATGAACCCTTTCTGGGGGATCGAAGAATTGTCAAAATTTTGGGAATGCCCAGATGAAATCAGTGATGGGTTCTGGCAAGCCCCAAAGTATTTGTTTTGGATCTGTGGAGATACAGCATATACAAAGTTACCTGAAGACTGGACAGGGAGTTGTACTATAGGGGTCATCAAACCAGCCTTTTTCCTACTACCCAAGAAATCAGGAGCACACTTAGGAGTTCCAATTTATGATGATTTGAGGAAAGATAATAGAAAGAAAAGGAATGTAATTGACATGGGGGGTACACAAGCATGGAAAAGCAGAGTGTGGACCCCCGAGGAAATTATCCAAACTTATGGGCCGGCCACATGGGCTCAAGATGGATCTTGGGGCTACCGTACCCCTATCTATATGTTAAATAGAATAATCAGGCTCCAAGCAATACTTGAGAAAGTTTCTAATCAAACAGTACTCGTATTTGAACATATAAGTGACCAATTGACCCAAACAAGAACAGTAATTTATCAAATCAGATTGGCTGTAGATTACCTGTTGGCAGATGAGGGAGGAATATGTGGAAAATTCAACTCTTCTGAGTGCTGCTTGGAGATAGATGATAAAGGTGAAGTAATCAAAAACATTTCTAAGGAAATCCGTAAACTGGCCTATGTAGGGAATCAAGAGTGGACACCTTTAATAAACAGTAATTGGTGGGATGAGTTTTGGTCTTTCAAAGGAACATGGTGGAAAAAGGCTGCGTTTATAACTGTTTGTTCAATAGCTGGATTGTTGTTTTTACCCTGTCTGTTCCCCTGTTTAGTCCGAATACTGACCTCTGCGGTCCAAGCGAGTATTCAACCTCCTGAATTCAATAATCAGAAACAAGCAAAAATAATGCTAATGGAAAGTCAGGAGCAGAAACATGAAAATGCCAGAGAAATATATAATAAATACCAAAGGCTTAGAAAATTTTATTTCCAGGAGTCAGAAACTGTAAATTGATGCGGGCATCAGCCCGATCAAATAAATAGAGGGGGGAGTTGTTATGAACAAGTTCAGAGGTGTTAAATGTTGAGTTAAAACTGTAACTGTTAAGAATACGTTTGTAGGTTGATGCAATTAGAAACGTTGAACAGTTAAGAATGTTAATAGTTGTTGCATGTTAAACTTTTAATCCCCTACCTTACTGATGTCTTTGTTGCCCCTAGTCGGGCAGCGCTTCCCCTGCTCCCTAAGATGGCACCTGATAACATTCCTGGGAAATATGCAAATGAAGAGACATTCTAAGAACTCAAACCAAAGGGCCATAAAACCAAGGAAGAATTCAACAAGCCAAGCTATGAGCCATGTCGGCGGAGGGTTCTCCTACTCTGCCAGCAAGTTTTTGGGTGTCACCGTGACTTTGCTGGAACTGGACCAGAATGAGGACCCTAGACAGCGAGCCAGAGTTGTCTTCCTAGGCACGCCCGTGAGGACGGAAGCCCCAGTTCTGCTGCGAAGCAAAACTGTCTCTCTCTCCTCCTCTGCATCGCCAAAGGGAGCAGTGGTGGTGTGCGCGACCCCTTGGCCCACCCCCCCAGAGCTGATCACGTAATAAAGGCATCCAAAAGGAGCAGGTCTCCTTGCCCTTTTTTTTCTTACAATTATACACTTGTACAGTTGTTCTCTCTATATATATATACACAGCCTTGTTTTTGCTCTCAAGCCCAATACAGATGTTTACTCTGGGGAATTCACCACTCATGGGTATCATTGGTGGTTAGATACCTCTTACAAGACAGTTCACCTACATAAGAAAGAAAATTCAGTCCCTTTCTCCATATACAGTCTTCCCCAATTACCTCAGACTTTAAGTTCCAAACCTCTTCTTCATTTTGTCTGTCTGGTCTTCAGTCTCCATCTAGATCTTTTATTAATTTTAGAGTTTCTTGAGGCCTGAGTGCAATACCCTCCCAGGGCCGTATTTCTGCTGTCCTGGTATCTCCATGTGTCCAACAATTTGACATGTTGAACTCATGGCTTATTCTTTCTACTAGATCTAAAAACAAATTCTTTCCTTTGTTAATTTTATCTCTACCCCTGGTTTAATTACTCCTTTTATTTCTTTTTCCTTTATTAAGTTCAATCCTTTAATGATCTTTTTTCCTGCTTTTTTGTCAGTGCACAACCATCTTTTTAGGGCATTCCCCCACTAGTTTTTGTTTATGGGTCTCTATATTTTCAAGTAGCCAGTAAGTTTTCCCATCTTCCACACAGGTTTTTAAGTGTGACAAGTCAACACACCCAGGGTTAGGATTAGTGTGGATTCTGAGAACTGCACTTTGCGCGCTTGCTGCATAGATAGTATGGTAACACTTATCACAGGGGTTTGGTGGGCTCCCCTGGAGGCTCATAGCCATTGTTGCTATCAACACCCATGGCGGTCCAGTACAGTTTACTCTCTTGATTTTCATGGTCTTCTCAAGATGGTAAGAGTATTGTTACCTGAGCTAGGCTTGCCCCCTGTGCTTGTGTTCTTACTGGTTTCTGTGACAGTGTGTGATTTTATAGTGTCCCAGCTGTGCAACAACAGGGATGTAACATACGCCCTGCAAGCCCTGCAGATCCCACTTATCAGTCGTCTGGCACAGGAACAGAGAACAGCAATGCAGATTTTGGGGTAGAACTGGGATGATTTATTATTACACTTCAGGCTCCCAGAGCCCAGGACTCCAAGACCCAGACTAGGGTGTATTTTATATCACAAGTCAGGAATCCACAGGGAGTGGCCAAGTCACAGAAGGACTGACATTTAATAGAACTGAATAACAATCAGGGTACAGGTCTAATTTTAGCACACTGGATACAGATGAAGACTTAACACCACTCTAAAAGATGGAGGGAGGATAGGTCCAGAGAAGACCAACAGAATAAAGATGTCATAGTACAAAGGGATTACAAACTCACTAATAAGACAGTAGGCAAGCTAAGAAAACCTAAAGAAAAACACTCCCCAACATCTCCCCCTTTCCTTTTAGAAAAGAGAGGGGAAGGTTCTGGAGTTCAAATAAACTGATGACGGTTGTAGGCATAACAAAACATAACTCGTATAACAGATAAGGACAATCAGATTTACAGACAGTACTTTCATAACATATAAGAAGTTACTAAACTGACAGAGGAAGTTTAGAAATTATTAGAAAAAGGAGTAACTAATTATTGCTATAATGCATTAGGGGAGAAATGTTCTTTTCTTACACGGAATGCAACTTAATCTGATATCTTTCTAGTAAAAAAATTAACAAATTCACAATGAAATGCAGAGGGATTTCTGGGGTCTGACAAATAACCAAAGAGAACTAATTGTAACATGAAGTACTTCTGGACATCAATTATTTCATAAGCACTGTCACTGAATGGTGAAATGGTTTTGCTAATTTGACTTTTCATCTGTCGCTTTCTCTTTTTCGCACCTTTATCCATTTGGCTAATTACCGAGCCGACAATAAAATAATTAATTTACAGAAATTACCTTTAAGAATGTGATGTGAAGTAGTATAAAGTTATTAATAATCAAACAACTACTCTTTCAATTTAAACAAGGAAACTTTAGAAGAGACAAGCTTTAAGGAACTCAACATTTATAGTATCCAGGAACTATATTTAAAGCAATCAAATCTGCTTTGGATTAAACAGTTCCTGAACTTTTTGTAGTCAGGGCTTAAATTTATGATTCTGAGATTAAGAGTTCTGGCACTAAATTGATTGAGAATGAACTGGCTCCTGGTTACTGTGGTTTTCAACAAACTAAAATTTCTTTTTGTTAAAACAGTTGTAAATTATTTTACAGTAGGATGTGACACGGTGTTGCTGCGGGCACAGGGAGATGTTCCCTGGCTGCTCACTCCCCAAGACCGATGCAGGAGAGGGCCCACCCCTGGATCGCTGTGGAGACTTTCCCGGGTGGCGGTGCGTACAAGGGGCCCGTTGGCTGTGGCGTAGGTGGCACAGCAGTAGCACAGTATGAAGAACCAAGGTAAAGGAATAGGTAGTGATCACTTGTTTGAGTTCCAAGGAACTTTATTTCCCCAGGGGAGTTGGGGACAAGTGACAATAATGGAGGGCAACAGAACTGCTTTTAAGGAAGGGAGGGAAGAAAGGGAGGACACAACTTTTCACCTATAGGAAGGCATTAGGGCGGGGGTGCAGGGTAAGAGCAATCCAATGGAAGCCAACAAGGGGAAGGGGCAAACCTTACAATCCAATCTTGCTTCGAGGAAGGGATGAAGGACAGGGAACATACCAGAGTAAAAAGGGTATACTACCTTTGACAGACAAGGGTAAGAGAAGGGAACAAGGGAGGTACAAGGAGACTGACATACACCTGGCGGGAAAATCTTGGGGCACACAACTCAGGACTGAACCATCAGAGAAGCCAAATGGGATACATGGAATGAACCATTACAAACTTATAACAAGGAGTATTTATTACAGAAGAACTGTAAAAAAACTGTAAAAAAGCAGACTACTACAAGTATGTAAATTAACGAAACACCAGTCACATTACTTGGCTGGTAAACACTACTTGGTTCTGCTGAAACTTATGGTTATTCTCATTTCACTTGGGACTTGCCCGCTAATCTCTTTCATTCGAGAACTCAAACTAGAGGATTGTTTTTTCAGAAAGTCCAGTTCTATAAATGGCAACAACTGAGCACAAAAGGACGGACATTGGGTGATTGTGCAGCTCTTTCTTCTTCAACATATAACTTGACAGATAAATTATTTCAAAATTATTTAGAATGTAAAAGACAGTTTCATTCAGAAACAGTACAAGAAAATGGGTTTAGAATACGGAGAGTTGATTATTGACGATTAAAATGGACTTTTTAAAGTCCTTGATATCTTGGTTCTAAACACTAAGGAGGTACATAACTCTTTGAAACTTAAATTATGACTAGTAATTAAAATTCTTAATGATTTGATCAGAACCATGGTAGGAATTCCACATAATCAATAACTCATTCTTTGTAAAAAACACATCACCTAAAAAAACTCTAGAAAATTCTTAGTAACCTTTAAATTATATTGACAATCTTTTAAATAGTAAACTCTTAATTAAATTTTATCACTGAAGAGACCAACCATTATAAAACTTGTTATGAATGAACGAGGCCAGATTTCGGAAAGAGATGAAAAAGGGTCTCGTTTATTTAAAAAAAATAAACCAGAAGGAACGGAGGGTCTAAGATAAGCTTGAACCCCCTCACAAAAAGCTCAAAATAACAACGTGTAAGGAACATGCTGGTTAGCCAAACATCATTTCATATGGTGAAACCCCTATGTCTGCTCTTGGTCTAGTTCTTATTCTCATTAGTGCCAGAGGGAGACATTTCAGCCAATTCATTTTTGTTTCCTCAGTTAATTTTTTAAGAGTCACTTTCAGGGTTTGGTTCATTCTTTCCACCCTTCTAGAGCTTTGGGGTCTCCAGGGCGTATGAAATTTCCAGGTGATGTTTAAGGCATTTACTAGTTGTTGTATTATTTTGGGTGTAAAATGGGGGCCTCTATCTGAATCGATGTTATTTATTATTCCATACTGGGGTGTGATTTGTTCCAGTAGAATCTTGCTTACAGTCTCTGCAGTCTCTCTCACTGTTGGGTATGCTTCTACCCAGTGGGTCAAATGGTCTATTATTACTAATAAATACTTATATCTCTGTACGTGTAGTAGTTCCGTAAAATCTATTTGTATACATTGGAATGGTCTTTTTGATAACTCTCTTCCCCCTTGAGGTGGTCTCCTCATAACTCTCCTGTTTATTCTTTGGCATATCATACAGTCTCTAGTTATTGTTTTTGCAATCTCCCATACCCCAATACAGACATAAGTTCTCATGAAATGGTCATGCAAAGCTTGGGTCCCCCAATGAGTTGAGGCATGTAATATTTTTCTAGTTAATGTCTTGTTTAGTACTTGTCTACCATCTGGCATTTCCCATTTTCCTTTTTCATTTTGGGTTGCACCATATTTTTGTAGCTCCTCTTGCTCTTTTTCATTACATATAGGAATCTCTTCTTTATCCTCCCCATTCTGGTCTCCTATTTCATTCAACCTAAAGATCTTTTCTGAATTTTCCAAAGCAGCTTTTTTTTCAGTAATGTTGGCCAAATTATTTCCTTTTATTTCTTTAGTATCACCTTTTTGATGTCTTTTTACATGCACAATTGCAATTTCCTTGGGTCCTCTTAAAGCTTCTAACACCGCTCTTACAAGTCCTTCATGAATCAAGGTTTTTCCTTTTGAATTAACAAATCCTCTCTCTATCCAGATTTTCCCAAAAGTGTGCACTACCCCATAAGCATATTTAGTCTGTATAGATAGTACCGCTCTTTCCATTCAGCCACTCTAGTCCTTTTAATCACGCATAGATCTCACAACACTGTGCAGACCAATTTATGGGAAGCTTTCCTTTTTCTATAACTGTCATTGTGTGACTGTCTATTACAGCATACCCTGATGCTCGTTTCCCATCAATCACTCAAGATGAACTGTCTATAAAGAGTACATCACCTTCTGGTAAAGGTGGTTCTAGTAAGCCTTCTCTGACTTTTAATTGCAAATCTATAGTTTCAAGGCAGTAATGTTCTAGTTCCTCGTTTGGTTCTCTGTGTAAAAACTGTGCAGGGTTTTGTGTTCTTGTAGTAGACAGTTCTATATTTTCACTGTTGTTTAAAATCAGCTCATACTTTAAAAGTCTACTATTTGAGATCCACTGCCACACTCTTCTGCTTAATATACTTCTCAAGTCATGGGGTGTATGTACTTTAATCTTATTACCTAAGGTTAACTTGTAACCTTCTTTGACAAGAACTACAGTTGGTGCTACCACTTGGAGACAGGTAGGCCAACCTGTGACAACTGGATCAAGTAATTTTGAAATATAGGCAGTGGGTTTTCGCACTCCACACCAATCCTGCACTATGACTCCATAGGCTATCCCGTCTTCAACATTCACAAACAATTCAAACAGTCTGTTTAAGTCCGGTAAACTTAGTACTGGAGCATTAGCCAATTTCTCTTTTAATTCTTCTAGTTTTCTGTCATCATCTTTAGTCCAATTGATAGGCTCATCTTCGACCAATTTATTATACAAGAATTTAACCAGTCTTTTGTGACCATCTATCCATAATTTGCAATATCCAATTAATCCAAGGAATTTTCTTACGTCCGTTTTTGGTTTTGGTGCTGATAATTATAGTATCCCTTGAATTCGATCAGTGTCCAATTTCTTATATCCTCTGCCAATTATGTGTCCTAAATATTTACTTCAGATTCAACAAATTGTAACTTTCTTTTTGATACTTTTAACCCCCTTTTCCCCAGGAAGTTTAAGAATAAGTCAGCTATTGTTTTCTGTACTTCCTCTTTTTGTTCTCCTGAGATTAACAAATCATCTACATATTGCAAAACTTGGGAACGACCTTCGGGTTTAAATTGTCTCATTATCTCTTCTAGGGTTTGTCCAAATAAATTTGGTGACTCTATAAATCCTTGTGGTAACCTTGTCCATTGTAGTTGTTGCTTTCTCCTAGTCTCCTCATCTTCCCACTCAAACACAAACCATTTTCGACTTTCTTTTTGCAATGGGCATGACCAAAAAGCATCCTTTAGGTCTATAACGCTAAACCATGCATGCCCCGATGGTACTTTACTTAATAAATTGTATGGATTAGCAACTACTGGGTATCGTGTAACTGTCTGCTTATTTATTTCCTGTAGATCTTGAACTAAACGATATGTACCATCTGGTTTCTTAATTGGTAAAATTGGGGTATGTGGCCTTTCCCTGCGGCCACGGGAGCAAATCAGTCCTGGCTAGCTGCTCCCTAAGCTTGGCCGGAGGTAGCCACAAGATTTGCCACCCCCAGATTCCCTTAGAGGATCCCAGGTGGTGGTGCCGTCTGTGGCGTGGGTGGCACAGGCGAGGATGAGACCACGAGGAGTCTGAGGCAAAGGAAGTAAAGAGAGGACACTTGCGTGGCTGCCACGGAGGCTTCATTCCTCAATGGGTCCAATGGCAAGTGCCAAGAGAGAAAGGCTCAGGGAGGAACTGATAAAGGGAGTGGGCGTGGAAGGAGGAGACTCAGGGTAGCCAATAAGAAAAGAGCAGGGGAGGAGTGAACAACATATCAGAGCCAATGGGGATCATACATAGGAGGGGAAAAGCCCCAGAGGCAAATCGTACAGCACAGTAAGGATGACTGACTGACATCGAAAAATCTCGAACAAAAGAGGGGCGGTTACAGTAAATGACAAGGGGAGTAGGTGGCACCTCTGGGAGGGGAGAGGACTTATAAGGGCAGGGAGGGAGGAGGGAAGGATCACTGGGCTTGAAGGGCAGGCAAGTGGCAGGAAAGGAAAGTGACAAACAACCTGGGACAAACCATTGTGAGGGGAGAACATGGGGGGAACCAAGGACCAAACCATTTTTCTTAACACAAAACAACTAACGCAACCAATAATAAATCTTTAAAGACACAATGCCACAGGGGTGTTGTGTGGAGACATGCACTAATATCCCTTCTTTTATCAGATTTTTAATTACTGGTGTTAGTCCCTGTTTTCCTTCTACTGAATTTGGATATTGTTTTACTCTTATTGGAGGAAGGTCTGGTTTCATTTTAATTTCTATGGGCATAATGTCCAGCAATCCATGTCCTCCTTCCTCTGCCCACACCTTTGGATAGATTCCTTTTTCATCCTCCTCTCTCAAACCCATCATTTCTGCCACCATGTGTCATCTTTCAGGTACCACTCCTACTTTTAGTTGCACTTGCAAGTCCCTACCTAGAAGATTAGAATCTAATTCTGGCATATATAATAAGTCGGTACAGCCTTCCCTGAAACTTCCCTTTATTATTACATCCTCAGTAATGGGTACTTCAAAGGGATTATTTTCAACACCTCTCACTTTGCATGTCCGATTACTCAGTTTACATCCTTTAGGAATTTTTGCAATACTTGATCTGTCCGCTACAGTATCTACTAAAAATTTGATTTCTTCACTCTGAGGGCCAATTTCCAAATTTACCAGGGGCTCTTTTTGATGGCCTATTTCGTCCCTCAGAGCATAGAGCCCCCAACACCCCTAATCATCCCCTTTTAATCTCCTTCCTAGGGTGTCTTGTTCTCGTGATATAGCTTCATCTGTTCTTCTTACAGAAATTTCCTATGTGTCCCTTCTCTGCACAGTAAAAACATATAATCTCCACCCACGGTAGTCTCCCTTCTTTATTATGTTCACCTTTTCTGATTACTGGTCCTCTAAATTCACCTCCTCTAGGCCCAATATGCCTGTCTTTTCCTTCTCCAGCTGGTTCATTACCTCCAAGTCCTGCACTTTCTCTGGCTACTGCCACCATGATTTTTGCCTTTGTCCTTGTCTTTTCTTCATCCCTCCTCAAATATACTTTTTGTGCCTCTCTTAATAATTCATTCATTCCTTTCTTTTGCCAGTCATCCAATTTTTCTAACTTCCTCCTGATGTCTACCCATGCTTTTGTTACAAACTGTATTTTAACTAGTACTTGTCCTTCCAGACTGTCCGGGTCCACACTTGAATATAATTGAAAGTTCCTTTTTAATCTTTCTAGCCAAGCGCTAAGTGACTCTTCCCATTCTTGCTGGCTATCAAAAGCTAATTTTGCATTGTTGGTCCTGGGTGCTGCCTCTTGTATCCCTCTTATTATCAAAATTCTATACTGTCTCATACTTGCCCTTCCTCCTGATTTGGATTCCAGTTAGGCGTATTAAGCAGCATTTTGTCCTCTCCCCTAGGCCCCCCTCGATTTTCTCTTTCCCAAATCTTCATTCCTGCTGCTCTAATCATTTGTATTGACTCTGAGGAAAATAGTATTTCTAGGATTGAGTTTAATTCTTCCCACCTATATATATTGGGTCCTAAGAATTGATCTAGCTGTTGTGAGATACCTATTGGATCTTCCAATAAGGGTTTAATCTCATTTTTAAAATTCCTAACTTCTGATGCTGTTAATGGTGCATTTACAGATCCAATGCCTCCTCTGCCCAACTCCCCCATAGGTACCTCTAATAGAGGGAACAACATTTCGGTTTTCAAGGTCGTCTTGTATTTTCTTTGCCTGGTACCTGGTTTATAAGAGTGACCCTGTACTTGTTCATTTGGTTCCTTTAATTTATTTTCCTCTTTATTTTTGCAGCAGCAAACTGTCTTTTCTCCTTGGCCATTTGGTATTAGATGTTCCTCCTGTATTTGATTTTTAGGATATTGAAGTATAGGGGATACATAAAAAGGAGCATTTTCTATTGTTCTGGGGCTGAAAACAGGGGAAGAGGTATTTTGAGATAAGGGTTGAAATATGGAGGGAAAAGAAGAGGGTGTGAAGCAGCAAGCTGTCGGGGGAAGGCTTGTCCTTCCCCTTTCACCCGGCAAACGACTAGCACACTGCCTGCAGCAGGGGGACTCTCTCTCTCTCGGGTCTCACCCGAGACAGCGCCTAGGGATACAGCTCCGCGCTATGGTGAAGGCAGCTCCCTGCATCAGACAGGGCTCACAGCAACAGCCAACAGAAAAAAGAGAGCTGACTCCAGCCGAGGGTACAATCAGGCTTTAATGGCTCTAATAAAATTCCCCAGTTGAAGCCCCGATCCCAGAAATGCAGCAGCTTTTAAGGGGGCAGGGGAAACAGGGGAGGAAACCACCTCTGGATGAATGGGAAACCAGAGGCGAGTGGGATGCAGGGATTGACATTAGGGACAGACCAACGGGAATACATCGAGGGAGGGGTCCTGGTCCCTGATCCAATCACTCGACGCTCCAGCTAGAAGTTTCTAGAGGGAAGGGAGGGAGTGCCAAGTGACAGGCCACCAGGGAGGGATCAAAGAAAGGATACATGGGGCTGGGGAGGAGCAGGGATGACAGGCAGTGGGGAGGAGGGCAGAGTGAACCAGGCTTGAACCATTGCAACTAAGGGGGGGAAACAGAACAATCCAACATGCAAACTGAGAGGGGAACAGAACAACCCAACACAACAAGGGGGATTTTGAAAAGTTTTAGGAGCCATAATTGGGGTAGGGATACTTGAAGTATTACTGGTAGCTGACGCCTCAGAACTAGAGGCACTTTGTAAAACGGAAGGAGAACTTGAACGCAATTGCATAGATTCGGATATTATTGGGAGGGGATATGACACAGAGGAAGGGGTATCAACAATATGATGACTCGAATCTAAGGGTTGAGGGGATTTTGTCACCCTTGTAGAAACTGATGTTACAGTTTGTCCTATACCCTCCTCCAGTGTGGGTATTGTAGGGTACAATTCTGGAGGAGGAGGAGGAGGTTAATCGTTTGTGGAAGGAATCAGAGGAGGAGGCAATGGAAGATAGTCTATAGGATCAGAAGGAGGAGGAGGAGGAAGGTGTTCTAATGGATCCCACTTTCTTTCTGGTAACTCATTTACCTCTTTTTCTTTTTCTTTAGAAACTTTATATACTTTTATTTCCTCTTCCTGTTTTTCTTTCTCTATCCAACATCTAGCATATTTGATTTATTGTTCACAAGGTTCTACTCTGGTGTTAGCATATCTGTTTAAGGCTACACAAAACCATCTTTCTTCCATTCCGTACCAAGGCCAATAACAGGTCCCTCTGCTATATTCTCTTTGGGCAATATCTCAGTACAATATCTTTTAATTTTTATTCTATCCAAGTTCTTTATTTCCTGTTTAGCATCCCAATTATCTAACATTTTTCCTAATGGGCTGTTAGGTATCCTTTTGAAAATTTCCTTTTCCTTCTCTTTCTTACTAGTATTCTTTCCAGGACACTGTCCCATATTTTCAGGTATTTGAAAACTAATTTGCTTTCTTCAGATCTAACTAATACTGTTGTAGGAGTGGAATTGCCTAAATAATATTAATGAATAAAAGTCGGTATGGAGTTAAATTACAAAACAAGATCGAGATTGAATTTTTAACAAAATAATATATAACTTGTCTTAAAGAAATATTATAAGAAACCAAAAATTAAAGGGCTCACTGTAAAGACATTAAGTATGACAGAGCGCGGGAAATGAAATCATTGGAATCGGAATAAAGATGGCAGATTCTTAGAGAAATAATATAAATACGGTGATTGTGGGAAACAAGGTAAAAATGGCGGAAATAAAGTAATAAATAAAAAAATGGTGGAATTTACCGTAATGTTAAAACGAAATAGAAATAAATAAATAAATAAATAAAATAGTGTTTTTTTAAAAAGGAGCATTGAGGGTAGGAGAATTAACAATTAGAAGTTTTAACTAAAGATGGCAATTCCTAAAACTACAGTATTTTTGATTATAAATAATAATAACAATATGTCACTCCTCGTTTCACTATTTAAAATTATTACTTCACAAAAACTTAAAATGGCCGCCACTCGGCCTGTCACTCAAAACAACAAAAATTCAAAATAGCTGCTACTCAAAATCTCTAAGGAGCGGTCAGGGGACTTCTCGTTCTCCCTCACACCTAAACCTCGTTCCCTAGATATTCCGATTTTAACAACAAAAAGAAAAATCCACCCTAACCTGGGCTGGTTCTAACCTCCTCTCCAATCCTAGTGACTGGAAGGGCCATTCCACAGCCGGCGGCCCACCTCCCCCCTGTGGGTCACCACTCCTGCAAAGAGTTTTCACTACCCCTACGACCCCCTTCAGCTGGGGTCCTAGCTCAGGGTGAGCCTACTTCCCACCTATGACCCCCTTCCACTGGGGTCCTAGTTTGGAGGGACCCTACTTCCCCTTGGGTTGGGCACCCTCCCCTTCCCCGGCCTCGAAAAAGGGGCACTCCCCTACAAGGTGGCCACCCTACCCAGTGGTCTCCGTGTGAGAGTATTTTCTCCCGCCCCCAAGGTCCTAGTTCCTCAGGGACTAGACTCCCCCGGTCTATCTCTGGGGAACAACCCTCCAAGTGGTCTGAGCTAGTGGTCGGAGCTCTACCCCTCACTGGGCAAGTCCGCCTCACTAACCCCCCCGAATACCCCTATGACCCCCTTCAACTGGGATTCTGGTTCAGGGTATTGGGTGTGCCCCCCTCTATAAATCTATAACCCCCTTCAACTGAGGTCCTAGTTCAAGGGGAACAACTCAGGCCATGGGCTCAAACCACCCCTTGGAGCCTCCAATCACCGGTGGAACGAAAGCCTGCGCGGGTAAGGGCAGCTATAGGTAGGGTACTCCTTATCTCCCCTACTCCTGGAGGTCCATAGAGGTACACTCTCTCAACAACCACACGCGCTTCCCTCCATTCCCAGCCGGCCTCCTGCAGGAGTCCGAAACCGCGGTATTGGGAGGTCTGCAGGCGCTTTAGAGGTCTGTATTTACAGCCCCCGTCTCATTCACACTCACACACTTTGCACCCTCTATGCCTTAAACCTCACTTGCATTACTCAGGGGTAACGCGAGCCCCACTCCCTCTTGGAGGGCTTACCTTTTTGAGCTGCTGTGTTCCTTCTGGCCTCGGGAATAGGCATGTTACCTTTAACGGTCCAACACAGTCCAAGCTCTGGCAGCCAAAAAAAAAAATGGCTGGACGTGTCCCAGGTCTTGGGCTACCCTGGACCGTTTCAGGGTGTGGCCTTATCCTGGACAAGTTCCCAAAAGCCATTATGAATGAACGAGGCCAGATTTTGGAGAGAGATGAAAAAGGCTCTCGTTTATTTAAAAAAAATAAACCAGAAGGAACACAGGATCCAAGATAAGCTTGAACCCCCTCACAAAAGCTCAAAATAACAACATGTAAGGAACATGCTGGGTTCTCTCCCTTACGAGCTCATCCCCCTGCCTGTAGAACAGAAAGAACCCCGCCCAACTGAAAACCCCTCTTTTTGTAACACCCCTTGGCCCAGGATTGGTGGGATTTGGATCCTTGCACCAATTGGTGGAATTTCGGGGCTCCAATTGGCCCTTAACGGGGTTCATTCTGGGCCAGTCGTTTCCTCAGGGCATTGAATGATTGGTCGGTGTCTTTGTCCAATCACCCTTTGCCCTGGTCTGCCCATTTGCCCCCACCAAATCCTGGACCTCCTCCCCACTTACAACAAACACCCTCTTTTCCCGAAGCTAATAGAACTAAGCCCATAACAAAACTCATGTTTAATTAACTAACATAACAACTTATTTTTGAGTCTACTATTTATTATCAAACCTGCCCACACTCTGTCTCCACCAACAAGAAACACTCCCCTGGGGAGCACTCTGGGAACTGAATGGAATTTGGATAGTTTGACTGGTGTACCTGCACCAAGTAGCTACATTGTATCTTTTATCACTGGGTGACATGTCTTGTTTTATATACTTAAAAATCATGTCTAATTAGTTGTTGAGCTCCGCATTGGAAGTTGATGCAATAAGTGGCTTGAAAGGAGCCCAGTATACCTAATTCTTGAGGCTCCTGTGGTGCATGTAGCAAGATCCTCATCCAGTTGTCCCAGGAGTCCACAGAGTTGGGCTTCCTCCCTCTGTACGGATAGTCATTGGGAGACAGAGGGATTCCCACCAGGCAAGTTGACCAAGGATCTTCGACAGTCCCCATGGCCATGCCAAAACTTTGTTGTTTCAGTGACTTCACTGGAGTGACTCAAACATTTTCTCGCAGGTGCTGGACAATCCATCCAGTCATTACTTGTATTAGAATAAAAGTGATGGCAATGTTGACTGCATTGCCGTAGGGAGTCCCAGTGGGTTTTGCTGTGCCGGCGATTGGGGGTACTGTTATAAAGATAATAGAAAGAGCAATAAATATAAGGATAATCATTTCCTCCCCTTTTTTCCTATGCTTTCCCTTTTTCTTTTGTCTCTTAACACTTCCTTTTCTCCCCTTGCTTTCCCTCACTTTAAAGCTTTATATAAATTGGGAGGGTAGGTCATGTGAAATTAGGGTTAAGAAAGGTAGGGGTTTATCTCCTGTGGGGTTTGGGATACAGTATAGGGAGGGTACAAGAGGATATAAGTTACAGTTGGATGGGGGAAAATACCGTCTTGTGATTAGAATTCTGGCAACGATGTTTGGTAAGGTAGTTTTTTTCTTGCAGCGTCGCCAGGCAACAGCTTCTTCAGATGGATGCTCTGAGGGTCTAGAATTTTGTTCTGCTGGTAGAAGATTGAGAGAGGTTGCTTCCAGACACAGTTTGCTGAATTTTCCAGGAATCCACTTTGGGCCGGATTCTGTGGAAACACAACCATACCCTCTCCCCAACATTATCAAAGGGTATGGTCCTTTTATAATTTTAGATTCAGGATCCCTGATGTGCACAGGGGGTCTCTCTTTTAATTGTGCATTTGTGGAGTTGTGAAAGTGGCGCAGAATGGGGGGATATGGCTCCTTACTGGAGCAATTAATAAAGCTTAACACAAGGAGAGCTTTGCATAGTCTTTCTGCTGGGGACATGGGCAAATCTGCATCTCTTTGTTGCTCGATCATTCTTTTTAAATCTTTGTGTGCCCTTTCAATGATTGACTGCTGTTGGGTTGTGTGAGATACCTGTATTGTGTCAAATGCCCCACTGTTACATCAATTTGGCAAAGTGTTGGGAGGTAAATCCTGGGCTGTTGTCTGTTTTAATTGTTTTTGGCACACAAAGAGTGGCGAGTGCCATATCTAAGTGTTTTGTAATATCTTTTGATTTCTCTCCAGCATGAAGGGAGGCAAACAGCGCTCCAAAAGAGGTGTCAATGGACATGTGTATGTACTTGAGCTTCCCAAAGGGGGCATAATGCGTTATATCTGTCTGCCATGGCTCTAGCACTCCCAACTCCCTGGGGTTGACTCCAGACACAGTGGATCAGAGGGCTAGGGCTTTGCAGTTTGGGCAGGTCGTAACAATTGCTCTTGCTTGGTCTTTGGAGAGCTTAAACTGTTGAGCCAAAGCAGGAGCATTTTGATGGTAAAAAGCATGGCTCAATTTCACCTGGCAAAAGATGTCTGGTATGGTTGGGGTGGAATGGTGGGAGGTTACCATCATTGCTAAACAGTCTGCTCTGCAGTTACCTTCGGTAATAAATCCTGGTAGGTTGGTGTGTGACTTGATATGCAATACATTGTAAGGTTGCTCTCGGTGGGAGATGAGCCAAATTAGTTCTGAGAGCAAGCTGAAAAGTTTTTTGGTGTGCACTTGCCTGAACAGGGTGTGTTCCGCCTGCTCTACTATCCCAGCTACATAAGCGGAATCAGTCACCAGATTAAAGAGTTGATGAAATTTGCGGAACACCCTCACGACTGCTGATAGCTCGGCAATCTGGGGAGAACCTTCAACGATTTGGACATCAGACTCACACTGCTGACTGTCCAAGTTTCTCCAAGTGAGCACTGATTTATGGGACTTGCCTGAGCCATCAGTGAACACTGTGATGGCATTTTTGATGGGAACATGACTTTTGAGAAATTTTGGGGCCAAATGTAAGGAATCTCTAAATAATCTGTGTTTAGGGTAATGAATTAAAAGCTGGCCAGGGTAGCTATTGAGAGAAGTTTGTAAATTTTCATTTGTTGGTAATAAGGTTCCTAACTGTTCTAAATCATAAGGTAGGTAAATGCACGTTGGGTCACACCCGGCGAGGGTCCGCAGGCGGTGGCAACCCTCTGATGATTAGTTTTGAAATTAATTTTTGTGGAGTCATGATGGTTTATGTGGCTGGTGGAGAAGAAAGACCCATTCAATGACATTAAGGGTTTCTTTCAACTGCGTGTCCCACTGGAAAATCAGGGAATGAAAGTGAGGGGACTTACCAAAAATTCCAAGGTTCAGCAGAAGAGACAGCTCTCTGCGGTGTGCCTGCCTGGTTTTTAAAGCTGCTGTGACCTTTTCCAAAGCGTCGCAGGCTTCTGGTGTCAGCGAGCATTCTGCAGCAAGGTCTTCATCATGGCACAGGAGATTGAACAGCGGTGACAACTCTTGTGTCATGAGCCCAAGCAATGGTCAAACCCAGGTGATGATCCCGCAGATCTGCTGGATGTCACGTAATGTTTTTGGATTATCTTTGATGGTCAGGCTTTGCAGGGTTATTGTCCTCTCAGTTATAAGAAAACCAAGGTACATCCATGGATGGGTATGCTGTATCTTGTCTTGCGCAATTTGAAAGCCCGCGCTCTCAATCGCAGAAATTGTCTTTGTGAGTACTGTGTTCCAATAAGGTGTAGTTGAGGCACAGATGAGGACATTGTTGATATAATGGAAAATGATGGCTTCTGGAAACAGCTTCCGAACGGGTGGCAGGACACATGTGACGTACAATTGACACAACACAGAGCTATTTTTCATTCCCTGCGGTAATGTTGTCCATTGGTATCTTTTGTAAGGTTCTGCATGATTAGTGGTTGGCACAGAAAACACTAATCTGGGAGCATCTGCAGGATGCAGCGGGATTGTAAATAAACAGTCCTTGATGTCCAGGATTGCGAGCTGCCAATCACAGGGAAGCATGGAAGGAGCTGGAAGACCTGGTTGTAGAGGCCCCATATCATCAATAATTTCATTTTCTTTTCGTAAATCCTGGAGCAGGTGCCACTTATCTTTCCCCGTTTTTTTAATAACAAAAATGGGGGTGTTCCACGGACTCATTGGTGGTATTAAATGTCCCAGGGTCACGTGCTCTTCTACAAGTTCATTTCTTTTAATTTTTCAGATGGAAGGGGCCACTGGTTCACCTGCACCAGAGTATGTGTTTTCCACTTGAGGGGTGGGGTGGTCGCTCTGCAGTGGCCCAGGCTAAAAATCCCAGTGGGGTTTTGGAATGTCCAAACGGACACGCCACAGAGCTAAGACATCTTGCCCTAGCAGAGCGATGTTAGCACTCACCACAAACAGTCTTACAGTTGCGATCTGACCTTCAGGTGCTTCCACACTTATCACATGCTTGCTCCTCATGGAGTTGACAGCTCCACTGATCCCACAGATCATGCCACAAGAGGGCAACAACTCCCAGGTGATAGGCCATTTGGTACTTGGAACAATGGTCACATCTGTGCTAGTGTCGGCTGTCATGTTCATCTCCACAGATGTGCCCTGCTACAAAATTACTGCTGAAAAAATTGGTCTTTCTCAACCCAATTGTTGATAAAGAGACACGTGAAAGTCTGTGGCATTTTATAAATAGTCAGGTCCAGTTAATATATACATTTGCGCAAAAGGTGATCCTTCATATAGAATATGGTAGCAACAGACAGAGACAGTTACCTTGTAGCTCACTGGAGTGGAGAGGTACCAGCTAGCTGTTCCCTTTGTGACTAGAGGGGGCCACAAGAATGGCCACTCCCAGGCTCTCTTCCAAAAACTCCTGGGTAGTGGTGCTGTCAGTGGCACGGGGGACACAGACAAAAGTGTGCTGTGAAATTCCGAAGCAAAGGAAGGAAAGAGGGGACACTTGTATGGGTGCCAAGGAAACTTTACTCCCAGATGGGACCAGGGAAAACTGACAAAGAAAAGGGGTCTGGGGAGGTACTTATGACAGGAGTAGGCGTGATGGGAAGAGACATAAAGCAACCAATAAGCAAAGGTCAGGGGAGGAGTGTGAAACACAGTTGAACTTTTGAGGATTACACAGGGGAGGGAAGAAGCCCCGGAGGCAAATCATGTATCAGGTTAGGGATGACTGACACAGAAAATTCTTGAAATAAAGAGGGGTGGTTACAATGACAGGCAGGGGGAATGGGCAGAACCATAAGGGCAGAGAGGAACTTATAAGGGCATGAGGGGAGGAACAAAAGATCAATCACTTTGAGGGCCAAGCCACTGGCAGGAAAAACAGGTGCTAAACAACTTGGGGAGAAACCATTTTGAGGGGATTACACAGGGGGAACTGAGGATCGAACCATTTCTTGAACTAAACAGAAAATAACTATCTTTTACAACAGAACCAACAAAATTATTTTTTAAAAAAAAACACACACCACCACATCACCTCATTTCCTGGCTTGACCTCTACAACTTCTGGAAAGATGTTAAGTTCATAGGGAGTGTGGTGCAGATCAGCGAGGAGAAGAACGATGGTGGGCCAGTCATGATGGGGAGGACTCAAAAAACCTGCTGAAATTCTTACCAAATCTTCTTTGGGCAACATACTATGAATGGAGCTGTATAAAATTTGACGGGATTCCTAATTCAAATTGCAGGTACATCGAAAGAACTGCAGTCCTTCTTCATGGTTCCAAGTCGAGGAAATGTACCGTCCGGGTACCCCGGACGGTAAGGAGGCCTGTTATTTCTGGGTGTCTTCAGAGAAGGTGTACAGTTAGTACCTTTAAATGGAAGATGCAGACAATTTATTTGAAAATGTCCTACTTCACCACAGTGGAAACATCTCGCTGTTTGGGCACTCAGTAGGGCTTCTCCCACCCCTTTACTCACAGCCATCGCTAGAGTGGATTAGAGATATGAAGCCTTCGTACAGGCTTCTACCATTTGCAGAACAGTGGGTTCTGGATCAGGTGGAAGTGACCTCAGAGTTTTTTTGGGTCTCTGTATTAGAATTAGAAACTGTCAGTTTCACAGCAGTTCTTCTTTTGCCCCCACCTTACGATTTAGGGGTCAATCGCCTCTCGCAATCTATCAATAAACTTTATAAATGACTCGTCTGTACCTTGATGGATAGAAAAGAAATTCTGCAGAGGAGTCGTGCCATCTGGGATTTTGGTGAGCACTGCCTTCACCATGGCTTTAATATCATCGAGTAAGTCAGGTGCTATTGAGGCCTGGTCTTCAGGCCTTGTGAACTCTCCTTCTCCGGCTAGCACTTCAATTGCCCCGTCACCGAGGATACCTTTTAGTTTATGTTTTTTAACAAATTGCTGCAGTAATTTTTTCCATTGCAACTCCCAAAGCATCGTTGGTGAGAGCAAAGCAGTCGTTATGTATCTTAGATCATGTGGGATCAGTGCATGACCTGCAAATGTTAAGTCTAAATGCTTTTAAAGGAGGGGGATGCATGGCCATAGTCTTTTGTGGCTTTCCTCAGTTCTTTGACCTTGGTGTATGAAATCTGTTCCCACTTCCTTTTTCAACCACAAGCACTGGGGCAGTAAAGCAGTCTGTCCCTTGTATCAAATCGAGATCCCCTTCCTTCAACGCTTCCTCCCTGATTTGCACCCAGCTCCTCCCCGGCCTATAGTTGGGGCTGGGAGCACTGCTGTCGTTCTCCTCATCAGAGGAGGTGGCAGGGTTAGCAAGGGTACAAAGCCTCTGGCTGACCAGTGGGAACTGGTGACTTGGGTCCCTTTGGGCCAAGATGGCCTGCTTCTGGTCAGCTCCACTTCTGGTTCCAGCAGGGTGGGAACTGGAGGGGATAGGAGAGGGAAGGATAACAGGCCTGACCCACCCCTGGAGGCATGACTTTCCTGGAGGCCAGTCCCACCCGCAGGAGGCCCATCTTTGAGAGGGGTCAGAGGAATGGAGGGGGAGGGTCCCGACACTGGTACTTTCGGTGCATGGTAGAGGGAGGGACTGGATGCAGGGGCAGAGCACATCATAGAGGCGGGAAACCAAGGGAATTGGGGAAGAAGGAGGAACGCCATTTTGTTTGACACTGCCATTTTGTACATTGTCCCCATCAATGTAAGATGTGTTGTCCAGTCTGGCATCAAGTTCTTTCATTTCAGTCACACAGCAGGTACTATTTTTCCTTTCCTTACAACTACGGTTACATGAACAGGAATTTGAACCCAGGTCTGGGGTTTTTGGGGAGAGGGAATGGGTAAGACTAGAGTTGGGGTGGCCAGTCCCGGTTCGAGGAAGGGACTGAGTGGGGCAGGAGGCAGCAGGGAGCAGGCGGCAACGCTGTGCTTGTGGGCAGGTTCTGGAACCTGTCCCAGCCATAGGGGAAGAGGGAATAGGAATGGGGGGGAGCACGGGAAAGGTAAACTGGGGTTCCCAACTTGTAGTATTGTCCACAAGCGTCCCAGGATGAGGGAAGAGACAAGAAAGTTGACTCCATGTTTCAGAAAGCTTGATTTATTATTTTATGATAGAAAAATATATTAAAAATATACTAAAAGAATAGAGAGAAAGGATTTCATCAGAAGGCTAAGCTAAGAATAGAAAAGGAATGAATAACAAAGGTTTGTCCCTGACCGAGACAGTCTGGGCAGGTGAACTATGATTGGCCCTTAATTCCAAACAACTAGATGAGACCAATCACAGATTCCCCTGTGGCATTCCACAGCAGCAGATAAGAATTGTTTACAGTTTGTTCCTGAGGCCTCTCAGCTTCTCAGGAGGGAAAAATCCTAAGGAAAGGATTTTTCATAAAACATGTCGGTGACACCAACTCTCCCTTTTTCTTTTACTAACTTAAAATGGAATAAAAAACAATTGAATCTCCCCACTTTATAGTTTCCCTTCACTTGAATTTTGTATATATACTTTCCCACTCTTCCCCAAAACAAAACAGTGAAAACATCTTCCTGGGTAACCCCAGGAAAATGTTCTAACAGAAAACCAATAAAATCCTTAAGATCCCCTCTTTTAAAAGAAATGTTTCCCAGGATGAAGGTAGCTTTAACTTGGAGGTGAATCTCCCACTTGGCTAGAGACAGACGGTTTCCCATCCTGCTGTACCAACCCCCTCTCTTTGCCTCACGAAGCCGAAAAATACAAAGCAAAAGGACAAGCCCAACGCAAGGTGCCTTTTTCTCAGCACAGACAGACTCACTCTGAAGGCATGGGCAATAAAGAAGAAAGCTTTGCAAGGGAGGTGAGACTCTGCCACTCCCCAGGATCCCCAAAGGCTTCCTCTTGGAGCTGCAGTCCTCCGTTGGGGTGCTGGGGGATGATGGCAGGCAAGGAGGAAACCGCTCCTTCTACAATGAAGTTGCTGGTCCTCTTTGAGCTGGCTCCCAAACGACATTTTAAATCCCAAAGAAAGTGATTCAGGGAGTCCTCTGTCAACAGGAGACGTTTGAAGGGATGTCAACTGTCCAGTTGTCCAGGGTCCCTCTTCGGGCACCAGCTGCGGGCTGCGCCGAGCCAGTCCTGATGGGGTGTCCACAAATCCAAATGGGTTTCCCTGGATGCTGCAGCCAATTCCCTCAGCCAACCTCCTGCCTGTGCCCAGATGTAGTAATGTGTTCTCACCAATGAGAGACAGGAGCGCTTGCTGTATGACAGTTCACCAGAGTTTACTGCAGGAGAATCTGAGGCTTTGGATGCCATGAAGAAGGGCAGGAAAGTCCAGGTAATAGCAGGAGGAAGTGTGAAGAAAGCAGGGTAACAGCTGCTGGAGAGGGAGTCAGGGACAGTGAACTAGAAGCTGCTCACTAGCAGCTGACAGGGAAGCCTGAGAGCTGCGGCAAGAGCCCCCCCAGTGGGGGTGGATACAATGCATAAAAACTGGGGAGGGTTAGGAGGGGTCAGGATACAATCCAGCTTGTGGGAAGGTAGGATAGGGGAAGAGTGGGGAGTGACAAGAACTGAGGAGGCCAATAACAAAGCTGAGGGTACAGAACTTTCCAGAAAGTGGGGATGACTGACACATGCTCATTTATTTGTGGGAGTGAGGGATCATGGGGAAATGAGTCACCTTCTCACCATGAGTTACACATAGGAATCTTCCCATGACATCCCAGGAGTGCTGTTCCCAGCACCAACTCCCACAAAAGGGGACTGGCCTCCTATCCATAATATGGATAGTGATCTCTGTGGAAGGGGTGAGGCTGACGGTAAATTTGGGATCAGAAAAGAAGGGCCATGGCAGGAAAGTGGGCTCCAAGTCACACAGCCATCACCATGGCCATCTTGGAAAGGGGGGCCTGGTACACTGCAGCTCCCTGTCAAGGATTGAACAGTATCCGACAGGGCACTTGGGATGGCGTGGCCAACGCCATCTCCAAGGGAGGACAGCAAAGGATTTTGGAAAGCCTGAGGGACAGAGGGTTTGGGGAGCTTCACAGAAGCCACAGGGGAGCCTCCAGGAGAGAGGCCTGAGAAAACTGGATTTCGATGATATGTGCAGATGTCAAACACCTCTTTAAGAGTACTAAAATTTCTCCTATACTCATGAACCTGCAGCTGTTCGGTGGAAAACTTCTGCCCCATTCCTGTCTTTACTACTCCCTCTGCCCTCAGGGGATGCCCCAGCCTTTTGGGGGAGCGCCCTGATTTGGAAAAGAGACAGAATAGAAAAGACGCTTTCTTGATAAGTGGAGGATACCCTGTGGTCTCCGCAAGCTTGGCCACCAGCTCTTACAGACCAATCCCTCCCACTGGGGATCAACCCTGCTTTGGCTCACTTACCCTCAGAGTGCGGGTTTCTGGCTCTTTCTGGCCACTCTCCTTGAAGATCCCCTTGGAATGGTTTTGTGTGCCAGTTCCTCTCTTCTTGTTAGGATACGCTGACTATGAAGTTGTTCTCCACAGCCAGGTTAGGAGCAAACTTCCTTGGTGAAATTGCGATAGACTGGGGACTTTCTCTTCCTTGGCTTATCACTGCCAGGGACCTGGGTGTTCCCGGTGCTTCAAGGCCTATGCCCGGAGCCTTGGGCATGGCCACTGACAGTCCCTGTCAGTCCCTGCTCAACCCAGTGTGAGCACCTTGCCCTGCAGCAATCCTCACAGCAGGACCATAGCTCAGTCAATTGAGCTGTCTGACAAGCTTTCTTTCTCTCTTTGCCCTTTGGGTAAGCCCACCCCTGCGGAGAACACAATGGCAAGGATGAGAGAGTCACAGAGCCTTAAAGTCACCGCTTGGCTCCTCTTAGAGTCCAGGGCAGAGCCTGAAATGTCACTGATGTTCTTTTCCCTTCTTCCTCTTCTGAGAGGTGGGTGCCCCCACAAATTTGCCCATTTGCTTTAAAAGACAAAGAAGGGAGGGCCTCATGTTGGGCACTATTGCCGGCCGGGGGCTATGTACAAACCACAAACGGGACGGGACTGCTGTGGAACGTGCCTTGAGCTGTTTTATTTTCCAGCATCAGTCTCATTACATGGTTATGACAATGGGAAGATGCCAGCAGCTCACATCCCAAGCAGCAAAGAACTTAATGCTGCAACTTACTTTATAACTTTTTTGACCAATCATGCAAAGCAGAAGCATATTGACAGTGATTCCATCCAACTACTATAAGCACATGTACCTTTAGTTAAAACAATGCTTGCTTATTTCGAATACAATGCCTGCCTGCTTGTAAGCCTTAAAACACAATGCACAGAGCTCCATTATTAAACTTCAAACTTCCTAATATCTTACTAGATAAACTTTTCTGCAGCTTAGGAAGTTATCCTAGACAAGCGTTAATACACAGACCATTGTTCTACTTGTCCTTGGTTTTCTACTTTTTAAATAATTTTTCTGCTGACCTATCTCAAGGCTACTGCTTAGCTCTAATCACAGTTCTGCTAGCTCCGTTATTAAACTTCAAACTTCCTAATATCTTACTAGATAAACTTTTCTGCAGCTTAGGAAGTTATCCTAGACAAGCGTTAATACACAGACCATTGTTCTACTTGTCCTTGGTTTTCGACTTTTTAAATAATTTTTCTGCTGACCTATCTCATGGCTACTGCTTAGCTCTAATCACAGTTCTGCTGTCTCCGAGGTCTGCCTTTTGCAGCTTTCCCAAAACCCTCTGATTTTGTGGATTCCCCCAGGCACCAGCTGTCGTGGTGCGTGATTTTATAGTGTCCCAGCTGCACAACAACAGGGGTGTGACATATGCCCTGCGATCCCTGCAGATCCCACATATCGGTGGTCTGGCACAGGAACAGAGAACAGTGACACAGATCTTGGGGTAGAACTGGGATGATTTATTAAGTGGATGACAACACTTCAGGCTCCCAGAGCCCAGGACCCCAAGACCCAGACTAGGGGGCATAGAGAGGATTTTATATCACAACTCAGGAGGAGTGGTTTAGGGCCACTAACCAATG
The DNA here is from genome assembly GCF_027477595.1 of Haemorhous mexicanus. Classification (NCBI taxonomy): domain Eukaryota; kingdom Metazoa; phylum Chordata; class Aves; order Passeriformes; family Fringillidae; genus Haemorhous; species Haemorhous mexicanus. The sequence continues at coordinate 75,912,710 of NC_082381.1, forward strand.
AGGGCATGGCTAGGGACAAGTCTGAGGCAGGACTAATAATCGACAAACCTATCAAGGAATACAGGGGAGGGGAATAATACAGAGAAACAAAGGGGACATTGAGAACTAATAGATTGGCAGAGAAGGTTCTGGAGAAAAGGACAGCGATAGGGAGGACTGACAACTTGGGAGGGGAAGAGATTAGGGAGGAGATAGATGCATGGGAGCCAATAGGGAATCCACAGGGAGTGGCCAAGTGACAGAAGGATTGACATTTAATAGAACTGAATAACAATCAGGGTACAGGTCTAATTTTAGCACACTGGATACAGATGAAGAGTTAACACCACTCTAAAAGGTGGGCGGAGGATAGGTCCAGAGAAGACCAACAGAATAAAGATGTCATAGTACAAAGGGATTACAAACTCACTAATAAGACAGTAGGTAAGCTAAGAAAACCTAAAGAAAAACACATCAACAGATATCCACATTTCACTCACTTCTTTCCCTGTGCTAACTTGTTATTCTTTCCGTTACTAGGTCAGATTGCTATTATGGTGGGAGAATGCTCTGGCTTATGGAGACTCCAGGTCACTGCTTCTATAATGAAAAATACCAGAAACTGCAATTAGTTCCATAAATGTTTTAACTTTACTAACTAAAAATTAAATAGGTATTTTACTAACTTCACTAAATATCTAAATAGTAACACTCTTAATAAATATTACAAATGAATACTTGAATAACTTTTATCAATAAACAGCTTTAACACTAACAACTAGATTATAAACAGTGGATTTAGATGAGATATTAAATAACAAGTTAATAAATAAAAATGTTAGAACAACAGTTTATAAAAACGAGAGGTGCTGCCTTTCTTATTCTTGGTCTTTGTTGTAGCTGCCTTAATGATGGTAGGATTTACTGTAGTCTGTTCTGTGGGAGCGGAAACTGGACCTCTGACCCTGGTGACATGGGTCCACCCTTTTTCTTGTGTTCTTATGGCTGCTTCAGTATTTAACAAAACTTGGTACAGGCCTTCCTATCAGTGGGTCAATGGCTCTTCTTTCCATGATTTAATTAATACCCAATCTCCCGTCAGGTATTTGTAGATTTTAAAATCAATAGGACTGCTTTGGGGAAGATACCAATTTCTTCTTAACTCCTCTAATGTTTTCATAATTGTTTTTAGGTATTTTCACTCCCTTTTCTCCTTTTTTGTATGTCCCCATGAGATTTGGGATGGTTAAAAATGGGAGTCCAAACATCAATTCCTAAGGGGAGCTACCCATATCAGACCCTGGTTTTGTTCTTACTCTCATCAGGGCTAATGGGAGGCATTTTACCCAGTTCATTTTTGTTTCATCTACTAGCTTGGTAAGTATAATTTTCAGGGTTTGGTTAGCTTGCTCTACTCTTCCTGAACTTTGGGGCCTCCAAGAGTATGCAACTTCCAAATCATAGTGGGTGTTTCAATTACATTTTTTAAGATCCCAGCAGTAAAATGAGGCCCTCTATTTGAATCTATTACGTTTACTATGCCATATCACAGTATGATTTACTGTAGTAGTATTTTGCTAACCGTTTCTGCAGTTGCTTTCTCTGTTGGAAAACCCTCTATCCTAAGGGTAAAATCTTCAGTGATAACTGATAAGTATTTGAATATCTGTACTGGCGGAAATTTGGTGAACTCGATCTGTATGCTTTGAAAAGGTCTTTCAGCTAATTCTCTTCCTCCTATGGGTACATTCCTCATTATTTTATTATTTATTTTCTGACAAGTCATGCAATATTTTGTTATGGCCTTTGTTATTCCGAATAATCCAATACACACAAATGTTCTTAAGAAATGATCACACAGTGTTTACGTTCCCCAATGCATTAGGGGCATGCAGAATTTCTATGATCTTCTGAGACAAATTCTTACTTAATACTTGCCTCCCATCAGGCATTATCCATTTTCCAAATACATCCCTGACACCCCCTTGTTTTCGCAATTATTCTTGCTCTTATTCTGTGAATATTGGAATTTCTTCTTCATCTAGTTCTCTTAGGTTTTCTTCTTTAAATATCCGCTCATCCTTTCCAAAAGCTGCCTCTTTGGCTGTCTGATCACTAAGTTATTTTCTTGTATTTCCATTGATGTCCCCCCCTTTGATGTCCTTCAGCATGTACTACTGTGACTTCTAATGGGTCTTTCCGCTCTTTTAATACCTCCTTTATTATTTCTTCATGAATTGACATTTTACCTTTCGAATTTATAAACCTCCTTTCCTCACAGATTTTACCGAAAGTGTGCACTATTCCAGAAGCATACTGGGATGAGTATAGATAGTTCCCTTGTTTTATCTTAGCCAGATTAAACCTCTTAATAGTGCATATAATTCACAGCACCAGGCCTACCATTTAGTTGGTAATTTTCCTTTTTCCATTATTTTCATAGTTTTTCCATCTATGACTGCACAGCCCGACATCCTTTTTCCTTCTACAACTCAAGAAGAGCTATTAACAAACTGCACTTCTCCTTCTAAAAAAGATAGTTCTTGTAGATCTTCTCTTGCCCTAATCTGTAGATCAATTAATTCTTCGCAATAATGTTCAAGGTTGCCTTCTGACTTCCCATATAAAAATGGCGTGCGATTCTATGGGGATTTTGTTGTTGTAAGTTCTATGTCATCAATATTAGTTATTAACACATTCATTAACACTACTTCATATTTGAGTAATCGACTGTCTGTAATCCACTGACTGACCTTTTTGCTTAATATCAATTTTATACTGGGGGGGTATGTACTTTAATCTTGCCTCCAAAAGTCAATTTATAGCTTTCTTCAATCAGAGTCACAGTAGTGGCCACTGACTGGGCAGGTGGGCCAGCCTCTCACTACAGGATCTAGTAATTTTGATATGTAGGCAATTGGCTTCCTCTCTCCGCACCACTTTTGTGCTAATATGCAGTAAGCAATTCTTTCATCTACATTTACAAACAGTTCAAAGGGTCTTTCTAAATTAGGCAAACTGAAAACTGTAGCCTCTATTAATCTTTCCTTTAGGTCTATTGATTTCTTCTCATCTTCTTCAGTCCATTCAAAAGTCCTTGTCTCAGCTAATTTATCATATAAAAATTTTACTAACTAAGCACGACTGTCAATCCAGGATTTGCAGTACCTGACCAAACTCAAGAATCTTCTTACATCCTGTTTCGTCTTTGGGGAGGGCAGGGATAGGATTTATTCAATTCTACTCATTGCTAATGTCTTATAACCTTTCTCAGTTAAATGTCCTAAATATTTCACTTCCTGCTCCACGAACTGGAGCTTTCTTTTTGACACTTTTAACCCCTTTTTTCCTAGAAAATTTAAAAGTTCTATGGTAGTTTCCCAAACTGGTTCTTTTTGCTCCCCTGAAATTAATAAATCATCAACTTATTGTAAAATACGGGTATTCTGTTTTGGTTCAAATTACGCTAATAACCCTTCCAGTGCCTGTCCAAACAAATCTGGTGATTCGGTGAAATCTTGGGGCAATTGAGTCCATTGATATTGCTGTTTTCTCCCTATGTTCTCATCATACCATTCAAAGGCGAACCACCCCCAACTCTCCTCTGCTAATGGGACCACCCAGAACACATCTTTGAGATCTATCACACTAAACCACGAATGTTCTGGTGGTACTTTATTTAGAAGGTTGGACACTACTGGATATCTAGCTAGTTTGCTTATTGACTTCTTTTAGATCCTACACTAATCAGTATGTACCGCCTGGCTTCTTGACTGGTAAGGTTGGTGTATTATAGGGTGACATACACAGCCCTAGTACCCCATCTTGAATCCAATTATTTTATTATGGGAGTTAAAACTTGTTTTCCTTCAGCTGAGATGGGATATTGACGGACTCAGATGGCTGGAGTTCTGGGTTTCATTTTTATCTCTATTGGTGGCATATCCAATACGCCCCGACCGCCCCCTTCTGTCCATACTAGGAGCTGTCCATGCTACCATCTTCCTTCCTTCGGAACTGCCCCTATCCCCAGCTTTATTTGTAAATCTCAGCTGAGAAGGTTACACTTCAACTTAAGCATAAATAGTAAGTCAACACATCCTTGTCTAGAATCTCCCCTCACTATTACTTGTTTAATTACAGGTATTCTGAATGGACAGTTGTTTGCCCCCTTACTTTACATGTTGTTCCACTAAGTTTACTCACTTCCAGCATCTTAAAAACAAACATACCTATGACCTCCTGTATCTACTACAAACTCAAATTCTTCTCTCTCAGGGCCTATTTCTAAATTTGTCAAGGGCTCTCCTTTAAAATCTTTTACTGCTGAGGCGCCTGACACGGGCCTGATTCGCTGCTGTCATGACGCTTTCACTGTTCTCAGAGGGTTTCTTATACTTCTGGCTCCGGTAGTAAAGACTGTCCCAAGACAATGCTATTCCCTTTGGAGTGGTGGGGAGGAACCACTGAGCTCCTCACCCTCGTCCCTCTCCTTTCCACAGCAGCTCCAGCTCCACCTCTGAGCCGTCTCTCATGGGCCTCTCTCAGCAGCCTCTGAAATACCCCACCTTATGAGAGGGCAGCCCAAGGCTCTTTTCAGAAGAGAGCTCTCCCTCAAGCCTCAAACCAAGCCTCACAAACCTGTGTCATATGGACATCCACACTTGCAGTCCTGCAGATGCACATGTGAACTGAGAGCTGTGGGACATATGCACTATTGTGCCCCACAGTACCATTTCTGAAATGCCTCGTCTGCTTCGAGGGAGCTGACAAGCCACTGCAGCACGAAAACACCTCTGGATTCAACGGGCTGCAGCAAAATCTGCCCCTGGGCTTTTCCTAGTGTGCGGCTCTGTCCAGTTTCCGGTCCATTGGTTGCTCGCCAGATCCCTGTTCTCTCCCACTCCCTCTCTATCTTGCTGTCCCTCCAAAGCTTCCATAACGTCCATCCTGCCCCAGCTCAGACTTCGCTCTCTCCTGCTCCCTCCTGCTCATTCTGCGTCTCTTCCTCTTTGCCTGCTGCCCCTTCCCGCAGCTCTGCTCCCGTTCCCTGGCCCTCTCTTGCTCTCGTTGTCTCTTCGTTCTGCTTGCTGTTCCTGTCTCTTCTGTCTCTATTTCTCGGGTTCCGCTCCCTGTGCCACGCTCGGCTCAGAGTCCCAGGCGAACTGCCCCGGCAGCCGTTCTCAGCAGCCGGGACACGTCGGGGAGCTCTGCTGCAGCGGCACGACAGCGGCGAATCGGGCCCGGGAGAGACGCCTCGGCCCCGGGGCCGGAGCGGGGCCGCTCCGAGCCAGCGGGAGCAGCTGGAGCCGCGGCCCGGGAAGCGGGGCCGGCACAGCCCCACAGCCCCGTGCTCGCCCCTCACGGCCCCGTGAGAAATGGCGGCAGCGGGGGCAAGGAGGCCGCGGGCTGCGGGCAGCGCTGCCTCCCTCCCGGGCCACACGCGGCAGGCGGCTTCAGCAGCACCACAGGTGGTCTGGGGACACTGGTCCCTCAGCTGGTGACGAGCCGCCGAGCAGCACAATGCCGCGGAGGGTGTTTAGGGAGAGACTGGGTGTTTAGCCAGTTAAGGAACAAAGGGCAGTGTTCATCGTGCCTCCTCCGGGCAAGAATGGAGGGCCTGTGAGAAAAGGCTGCTCACTTTGAAAATTTAAAAAGGATTATTAAATCTTATCAAAAATACAACAGAGGACTCCATAGGGCAAAGGTTACAGAACTGGGTAGTGCCCTCGTGGATACCACGTGACCAGTTCCTCTTCAAGATGGATGTTCAAGTTTTTTATACCCCTGGGAATTGCATCAGGCAGCCCTGGCCCCTCCCAGAGTCTGTCAGCCAGCTGTTCTTTGCCATTTCTCGATGGAGACTGCTTGCTTGTAACTTGATTGGAGGTCACGTGTTACCAGGCCGCACCCCCTAGGCAACGAGCTTTTCCATTCCCAGCTGCCCCAAGTAAGGGACAGGTGTGCATGCCTCCTTTTTATCTGTCCTAGACAACCCCAGCTGTCTGATGGTCTCAATACAGGGGCGCAAAGGGAACTATGGGGAGAACAGAGGGCATCTAAACTACAATAACATCACTATACATCACTAAAGCTTTTCTTAATATTCACACAATAGTTATCTTTTAATTACGAGAGACAACCATCTCATTATCCATCTGTACCAGGCCCGAGATGGCCTTCAGACCCAATGCCCAGGCAGCTGGGCAGTGAGCCTGGGTTCTGGCTAGGAGACGTTACCCAAGACACCGTCCAGCCTGGTTTGGCCCTCTGCTCATTATGTGCTGCAGCCTTCAAGGTGGACAGTGATCTGTGATTGCTTCCAGAGGATGGCATTGGGCGAGTTTTTGCAGCTTGTCAGCTGAAGACTGCTTATGAACCTCGGAGAGACACCCCAAGGTGGAAATCTGGCAGTGCCTCTGTGCTTGCAGCTCTAAACCCCTGGGGCTTAATTGGGGCAATTATACCAAGGGCGCACTGTAAAGGCGCCTTTGGTATAATACCAAAGGCTTTCCAAGACATTATGAGTGTAGGGCGCCTGGCACACAGAAGTCAAGAATATTTCCTTCCCAGAAGAGCTGGTCAGCTAAAAGGCCATGCCTGTTAACTGTTATCTGCAGCAACTGACACATTTTTGTGTGTTCTGTGGCAGTACCACATGGAGTCAGAGGACAAGCATGACGGAGTTCTGGGCCTCTGGATGATTGCTTGAGGGATCTGGGGTGTATGTGGTATTCACTTCTGCCACTTGCAGTGACCCAGGCACAAGGAAGGTTCTAGAGGTGAATATCTGGCACCCTGGTAGTCCCAGCAAGAGTGTGGGGCTTTGACCATGGGTTACCCTACAGGACACCAGGCCTGATGGTGGCACATGGGCTATGTCTGCTTCAAAGGGAAAAAGGATCTTGGCTCAGGAGTTAGTGGAGCTTCTTAAGAGAGCTTGAAGTAGGATTGGAAGTGGAAAGGGAGTAGAATACACCAGGCTCACTTGGGAGAAGTGTGAGCACTGCACACCCATGTTTGTGTGACAGTGGAGGATGGAAGCAGTGCTGCCATCAGAGGTGATGAAACTGTAGCAGAAGAAATGGGAAAAGCAGGTTTCTTGTCAGAATGCTGTCAGACAAAAATACTACCATTGAAAGACATTTTTGTTTGGTTTTTTTACAGCTGCATTCAGTACAGGGCTTCAGATAGGGGATTTCTGAAGAATAAGACGTGAGTGCCTCTGCATTCCCATTCAAAGTGCTGCTTCCCCGAATACATCAACCCTTCTCCATTTTGCTCCTTCCATTCCTCTGCAGAATAAGGAAATCCAAGAGAAGGGAGGACCAGGGATTCATAGGCAACATGGGTGTACATTGGGAAGTTCACAGACACCACTTTGTCATGAGGTCACAGAGCTCGGTTTGATGTGAGGTTCCACAGCCCCACTGTGTTGTTCAGTGCTCGCTCTGGGCAACACTGCAGCAGCAGCAGCAGCAGCAGCAGCAGCAGCAGCAGCAGCAGAACGTTGCGAGCAGGGGGGATCATGGTCCGGAGCCACTTCCTCCTGCTCCTCTTTCTCCTGGCCCTGCAAGCCCAGAATGCCCAGAGTGCTCCAGCACCTGGGCAGGGAGCAGGTAGGCAGGCAGGGGCCAGCACACAGCCCTGGCTGGCAGCAGCGGGGCCAGGACTAGGGCTGGCTGAGCCAGGAGGCCACCACGGTGTGGGCAGTGGGGCAGACACACAAGGAGTGGTGTGAGGGGCTGCAGCTGCTTGACGGTGCAGCATGGAGAGAGGTTCCTAAGGGGCAAGGAGTTGGGAAGGGGCAGTTCATGTCCAGAACCTCAGCACTGGTAATCCATCACTCTGCTCTGGTTATCACTCACCTCTGGTTATCCAGCCTCCCGGCATGGCTCCAGGCCTGATCAACCCATTGGACATGTGGGCAGACCATGGCTTTTCACTTCATGTGAGAGCTGCCAGCTCAGTGTCCCAAGGGCAGCCAGACCTCCCTGCAGCTGTGAGAATACAGAACCACCTGTGTGTGCCCTGTTAGTATCTTCCCCATGCAGGCCTTGAGGTGTGACCACGAGGGCAGTGCATGTGATAATGTATTCTTTTGGTGGTTGGTTGTAGTTGTGGACACAGACAATGCTCTTCCAACTGCTGAGCTAGAGTCAGACACCATGCTGATTCCGAGCTGGTACCTCAGGCGTGAGTAGTCAGTCTCTACTGCCTTCACAAGAATGAGCACTCCTTTTCCCTGTGGTATTCATGAGAAATACACCTTCATAGGTACAACATCCTTTTCTAAATCTGACATAGGGAAGAATTATGATGCGGTTCCTGAAGGATTCCCTGATGTTGCAGAGGAGCTCCTGACAACCTTGGATGAAGACCCATCTGGTTAGTTTATCCCATTCTGTTAACCCTGGGATCTGGGAAGCTGAGCTTTTGGTTGCTGTAGGAATGTGCTGTATCCTGGACAGCCAGAAGCGCTCAGTCAGAGTCTTGCTGCAGGGACACTCCATTTCACACCTCCTGGAGTGAGCCATAGAGATGGTCCAGCACAGCGTCTGCTCACAGCTGTGATTCCAGATGATTGCCAGGGGCATCTCCAGCTGCTGCTGCAGATGTACCATTACTGGCCAGAGCTGCTGTGTGCAGACATTGGCATCCAGATGTTGGGAAAAGGCCTGTGCTGAATTTGTGTTTGCCTCACATTCAGCGCGGCATGGAGGCAGAAATAATATCCCATGAAGTCTTGGCTGCCCCTGCCAAACCTCAGGCTCAGGGATGGGTTGAAGCTGGACCCCAAGTGCGAGGGTGGACCTGAAGGTATTCCTTCTGTGGGTCATTTGGTCAATTAAGTCTTGGGTGGTTTGGGTCTGCATTTCTTGTTGCATTGCAAAAAATCCAGCTGTCGATTCCTCTTGTCTTTGGGGACAGCGGGCTCCTCACTGCTAATTGCTACTTCCAGGCCTTGGTACCATGCTTGTGGTAAGGGGCAGTGGCTTCTGGTTAAAGTGTCCAATGTTTTTTGTGTAGAGACAGATTCTGAGACTTTGCCAGAGACCTTCCCTATGGAAGAAAATGACAGTGTGCCAGGCCCAGATGAAGAAAGAGAAGCAATACAGGACACCAGCACAGTTGCTAAGCCTCAGGAATATTCAGGTGAGTGCTTGGGCAATGCTGTCTTGGAAGAAGAGGAGCATTTCTGCTGTATCCCTGCAGTGCTCACCATGGATGAATTGCAGCTGCCCGGCACACAGCCCTGTCCTGTAGCTTGGAAGAAAAGACTGGGGCAGTGCTGTTCCCTGGCACACACTGGGCTCTTCCCCATGAGAACTTTGTAGGATCCCTCTTGGTCCCTGTTGCTGAGACACCGGAGCCAGAGGAACCCATCTCTGAAGATAATAATCCTTGGGCGTCTGAAGCGTGCTGTGGGACTATCCCTAGTGCAGAGTACTAACATTATCTCTTGCATTGTCTTTTCTCCTGTCAGAATCAGCTGCTCGGCAAAAAGCCGAGACTCCTGAACAGTGGGATTTCAGCAAGAAGTACCTCCTAGCGTCTATTGCAGTCTCGTCTGTGCTGCTTCTTGTAGCAGTGGTTGGGTACATAGTCATGTATCAGCTGCTGAAGAGAGACATGTGAGTTATTCATTGCTGCCATTGGCAATGAAGTTTTTGCTCCCTGCTGGAGTGCCCAGGCAGCTCTGTGGAAACTGCTGCATTGCAATGTATTAGCTGTACTCCAAATTCGTATCTATGAGGAGTCTTGGAAATCTTTTTCTGCAGTAGGGCCCAGGAAGACAAAGAGGCAACAGGACAAGACTGGGACTCTTCCTGGGAAAGCTGTGGCCTGCCTAGAGTTGAAACAGAGTCAGCAGAAGGATCAGGAAGTGGCGAGAGACCCCAAGCCAAGAGGGTCGGGGACAGCTGCCCTCTGTTTCCTGAGATCTTTGCAGCAGAGCTTGCCCAGCTGTACAAGAACAAGCGCGCAGACCCATCACCTCTGTCCACGTGTCCCTTCTGTGCTCTGGCTGATGGTGCCACTTCACGGGACTACTGGATTACCCTGGACTCACCTCAGCCCACGGCATCCTGGTGCCCCTGCTGCCAGTACCAGGAGGAATACTTTATGTTGGACGATGAAGATTAGTGACAGTGACAATCATAAATAGTGATAGTGATTCTTTTAATGACAGTAATACTCGATATTAAAGCACGGTGATTATTTTAGTGATAGTGATACTGATTCTTTTATTGATAATGATAGCAATACTTTCTATTAGCGGATGATGATTGTTTTTGTGATTTTGAAAATAAATCTATTTCCAAAAGTAGTAAGTTCTTGCCTGTTGTCATGGTTTGACTCTGGCGCAATGCCAGTGCTCCCATTAAAATACATTCTCTCTGGTGTCTACTGTGAGATGTGACCGGAAATAGAACAAAGCAAGCTCCAACTTAGGAATAAAGGGGAAAAAAAACTTTATTAACTTACAACTATATTTATAAAAAGAAACACACAAAGAACTCAGAATGGAAACTTTCTAAAAACATTCCTTCTCCTCCTCCCACCAAATTCCTAATACATGACAGTACCACCATACCTTGGATTCTCAATTCAGTTACCAACCCTCGATCACTAACTCTCAGTCTATCACCACTCTTCAGATAATCAGTTCTCAGTTCATCAAGAAGAGAGGAGTCCCTCTTGCACCATTTCTATGTCACACGTGGCACCGCCTGGAGAACATTTGTTATTGTGCCCTCTTCCTTCTATGTTCAGTGCTCTCACCACTGCGCAGGGACCAGAGCTGCTCCTAGGGTTTTCCTTTTAAGGGTGCTTTGCCCCGTTCTGAAAGAGCACAGTCTCTTACTTTTGGGACACTTGTCACCCCCTGGGGCTGAAGTGTCTCAAGAACAGAGGTCTTCTCCTTCACCAAAGATTGAGGGCACCACCACCCTTCTCACCCATCATCTCTGTTCACGCACTCTTTCACATCACATCTCACTGCACTTTCTTGGCTCCGAGCCATTGCATCCCATGAAACGCAGTCTCTGTGTCACAGGAAAAATGGTTCTGTCCATGGCTATACAAGAAAAGTCTAGCCAAAGGCCACTCCATCATCTCCTCTCACCTAAGATTCTTCGCAACTTCTCTCAGATATCTTTCACTTACACAATCTTGCATCACACTTGCCCATTTCCTGCTATTCCATCTCTATCGCTCTCTTCATTCAGCTCCAGGAAGATCAGAATTTGTAAGGTTTCCATCATCTAAGAAAAGGGTTTAAATATGAGGCTCTGCCTGTCCAGTACTCCCACGCTGCCCTGCCAGCAGGCACCTTCTCATCACCCCCCTTCTCCTTCCCTGCCGGCCATGCTGCCAGCACATGAGATCAAATTTCAAAGTGGCACAAGCTCTCTCTCTCTCTCTCTCTCTCGCGCTCTCTCTCTCTCTCTCTCTTTCTTTCTCTCTCTTTGGGGGGCTCCCTGATGTCTCTCAGAGTTCTTCCACCCTTCCATCTTGCAGAGGTCTTCACCTCCCTTCTCTGTCCAAGGCCTTGGCCTACCTCACTCAGGCCTCGTGGCTTCCCCTCCCCCGCCCCCCAGCCCAGAGCCAGGCGGGGGAGGTCTGACCTCTTTCAGGGACGGAACCCAAGAGAGCTTCGCCCTCAGACTTCTCTGCTTTTAACCCACCTGGGTTCTCAGATGTGTATGCATGTCCTCAGTGCCCACGCCAGGTGCCAATATTCAAATCTGAGCACTTATTGGTTTGACCACAGCAGGGCAAAAATTCACTTCCTCTCAAACCAGGACACCTGTTGCGGCTGTTTCTGTTGGGGTAGAATGCACAGAGCTGGGAGCAGGGCTGAGGCTGTGACAGGAGTGCTGAGAAACTTGCACTGCCAGTGCAGGACGTGTTTGTGCCAGCCTCAGCCTACTTTCCCAGCAATGGACATTAAAAAGGCTTGCCTGCACCAGAACAAGGACACGCTGTTGAGTGACATGCAAAAACTTCTCTACGAGCTCATTTGGGATGCTGCCCTGAATCAGGAAGGCCTCGGCAGAGAGGGAAGGATGTTCTGGGAAGGATGGGTGTCCAATGCTGAGCACATCAAGGAGACCTGAGATGCTGACTTAGATCATGGGGGAAGTGACAGTCCTTCCCCAAAGCGCTCAAAGAGGATCAAGGAGCAGAAAGCTGGAGCTGGGCTGTGTGAGGTACAGAGGGGAAGGAATGTCATATTGGTCACAGGAGCCTCTGGAAGATTGCTTGAGGGATCTGGGGCGTATGTGGTATTCACTTCTGCCGCTTGCAGTGACCCAGGCACAAGGAAGGTTCTAGAGGTGAATATCTGGCACCCTGGTGGTCCCAGCAGGAGTGTGGGGCTTTGACCGTGGGTTACCCTACAGGACACCAGGCCTGATGGTGGCACATGGGCTATGTCTGCTTCAAAGGGAAAAAGGATCTTGGCTCAGGAGTTAGTGGAGCTTCTTAAGAGAGCTTGAAGTAGGATTGGAAGTGGAAAGGGAATAGAATACACCAGGCTCACTTGGGAGAAGTGTGAGCACTGCACACCCATGTTTGTGTGACAGTGGAGGATGGAAGCAGTGCTGCCATCAGAGGTGATGAAACTGTAGCAGAAGTAATGGGAAAAGCAGGTTTCTTGTCAGAATGCTGTCAGACAAAAATACTACCATGGAAAGACATTTTTGTTTGGTTTTTTTACAGCTGCATTCAGTACAGGGCTTCAGATAGGGGATTTCTGAAGAATAAGACGTGAGTGCCTCTGCATTCCCATTCAAAGTGCTGCTTCCCCGAATACATCAACCCTTCTCCATTTTGCTCCTTCCATTCCTCTGCAGAATAAGGAAATTCAAGAGAAGGGAGGACCAGGGATTCATAGGCAACATGGGTGTACATTGGGAAGTTCACAGACACCACTTTGTCATGAGGTCACAGAGCTCGGTTTGATGTGAGGTTCCACAGCCCCACTGTGTTGTTCAGTGCTCGCTCTGGGCAACACTGCAGCAGCAGCAGCAGCAGCAGCAGCAGAACGTTGCGAGCAGGGGGGATCATGGTCCGGAGCCACTTCCTCCTGCTCCTCTTTCTCCTGGCCCTGCAAGCCCAGAATGCCCAGAGTGCTCCAGCACCTGGGCAGGGAGCAGGTAGGCAGGCAGGGGCCAGCACACAGCCCTGGCTGGCAGCAGCGGGGCCAGGACTAGGGCTGGCTGAGCCAGGAGGCCACCACGGTGTGGGCAGTGGGGCAGACACACCAGGGGTGGTGTGAGGGGCTGCAGCTGCTTTACCGTGCAGCATGGAGAGAGGTTCCTAAGGGGCAAGGAGGTGGGAAGGGGCAGTTCATGTCCAGAACCTCAGCACTGGTAATCCATCACTCCGCTCTGGTTATCACTCACCTCTGGTTATCCAGCCTCCCGGCATGGCTCCAGGCCTGATCAACCCATTGGACATGTGGCTTTTCACTTCATGTGAGAGCAGCTCAGTGTCCCAAGGGAACCAGACCCCCCTGCAGCTGTGAGAATACAGAACCACCTGTGTGTGCCCTGTCAGTACCTTCCCCATGCAGGCCTTGAGGTGTGACCACGAGGGCAGTGCATGTGATAATGTATTCTTTTGGTGGTTGATTGTAGTTGTGGACACAGACAATGCTCTTCCAACTGCTGAGCTAGAGTCAGACACCATGCTGATTCCGAGCTGGTACCTCAGGCGTGAGTAGTCAGTCTCTACTGCCTTCACAAGAATGAGCACTCCTTTTCCCTGTGGTATTCATGAGAAATACACCTTCATAGGTACAACATCCTTTTCTAAATCTGACATAGGGAAGAATTATGATGCGGTTCCTGAAGGATTCCCTGATGTTGCAGAGGAGCTCCTGACAGCCTTGGATGAAGACCCATCTGGTTAGTTTATCCCATTCTGTTAACCCTGGGATCTGGGAAGCTGAGCTTTTGGTTGCTGTAGGAATGTGCTGTATCCTGGACAGCCAGAAGCGCTCAGTCAGAGTCTTGCTGCAGGGACACTCCATTTCACACCTCCTGGAGTGAGCCATAGAGATGGTCCAGCACAGCGTCTGCTCACAGCTGTGATTCCAGATGATTGCCAGGGGCATCTCCAGCTGCTGCTGCAGATGTACCATTACTGGCCAGAGCTGCTGTGTGCAGACATTGGCATCCAGATGTTGGGAAAAGGCCTGTGCTGAATTTGTGTTTGCCTCACATTCAGCGCGGCATGGAGGCAGAAATATTATCCCATGAAGTCTTGGCTGCCCCTGCCAAACCTCAGGCTCAGGGATGGGTTGAAGCTGGACCCCAAGTGCGAGGGTGGACCTGAAGGTATTCCTTCTGTGGGTCATTTGGTCAATTAAGTCTTGGGTGGTTTGGGTCTGCATTTCTTGTTGCATTGCAAAAAATCCAGCTGTCGATTCCTCTTGTCTTTGGGGACAGCGGGCTCCTCACTGCTAATTGCTACTTCCAGGCCTTGGTACCATGCTTGTGGTAAGGGGCAGTGGCTTCTGGTTAAAGTGTCCAATGTTTTTTGTGTAGAGACAGATTCTGAGACTTTGCCAGAGACCTTCCCTATGGAAGAAAATGACAGTGTGCCAGGCCCAGATGAAGAAAGAGAAGCAATACAGGACACCAGCACAGTTGCTAAGCCTCAGGAATATTCAGGTGAGTGCTTGGGCAATGCTGTCTTGGAAGAAGAGGAGCATTTCTGCTGTATCCCTGCAGTGCTCACCATGGATGAATTGCAGCTGCCCGGCACACAGCCCTGTCCTGTAGCTTGGAAGAAAAGACTGGGGCAGTGCTGTTCCCTGGCACACACTGGGCTCTTCCCCATGAGAACTTTGTAGGATCCCTCTTGGTCCCTGTTGCTGAGACACCGGAGCCAGAGGAACCCATCTCTGAAGATAATAATCCTTGGGCGTCTGAAGCGTGCTGTGGGACTATCCCTAGTGCAGAGTACTAACATTATCTCTTGCATTGTCTTTTCTCCTGTCAGAATCAGCTGCTCGGCAAAAAGCCGAGACTCCTGAACAGTGGGATTTCAGCAAGAAGTACCTCCTAGCGTCTATTGCAGTCTCGTCTGTGCTGCTTCTTGTAGCAGTGGTTGGGTACATAGTCATGTATCAGCTGCTGAAGAGAGACATGTGAGTTATTCATTGCTGCCATTGGCAATGAAGTTTTTGCTCCCTGCTGGAGTGCCCAGGCAGCTCTGTGGAAACTGCTGCATTGCAATGTATTAGCTGTACTCCAAATTCGTATCTATGAGGAGTCTTGGAAATCTTTTTCTGCAGTAGGGCCCAGGAAGACAAAGAGGCAACAGGACAAGACTGGGACTCTTCCTGGGAAAGCTGTGGCCTGCCTAGAGTTGAAACAGAGTCAGCAGAAGGATCAGGAAGTGGCGAGAGACCCCAAGCCAAGAGGGTCGGGGACAGCTGCCCTCTGTTTCCTGAGATCTTTGCAGCAGAGCTTGCCCAGCTGTACAAGAACAAGCGCGCAGACCCATCACCTCTGTCCACGTGTCCCTTCTGTGCTCTGGCTGATGGTGCCACTTCACGGGACTACTGGATTACCCTGGACTCACCTCAGCCCACGGCATCCTGGTGCCCCTGCTGCCAGTACCAGGAGGAATACTTTATGTTGGACGATGAAGATTAGTGACAGTGACAATCATAAATAGTGATAGTGATTCTTTTAATGACAGTAATACTCGATATTAAAGCACGGTGATTATTTTAGTGATAGTGATACTGATTCTTTTATTGATAATGATAGCAATACTTTCTATTAGCGGATGATGATTGTTTTTGTGATTTTGAAAATAAATCTATTTCCAAAAGTAGTAAGTTCTTGCCTGTTGTCATGGTTTGACTCTGGCGCAATGCCAGTGCTCCCATTAAAATACATTCTCTCTGGTGTCTACTGTGAGATGTGACCGGAAATAGAACAAAGCAAGCTCCAACTTAGGAATAAAGGGGAAAAAAAACTTTATTAACTTACAACTATATTTATAAAAAGAAACACACAAAGAACTCAGAATGGAAACTTTCTAAAAACATTCCTTCTCCTCCTCCCACCAAATTCCTAATACATGACAGTACCACCATACCTTGGATTCTCAATTCAGTTACCAACCCTCGATCACTAACTCTCAGTCTATCACCACTCTTCAGATAATCAGTTCTCAGTTCATCAAGAAGAGAGGAGTCCCTCTTGCACCATTTCTATGTCACACGTGGCACCGCCTGGAGAACATTTGTTATTGTGCCCTCTTCCTTCTATGTTCAGTGCTCTCACCACTGCGCAGGGACCAGAGCTGCTCCTAGGGTTTTCCTTTTAAGGGTGCTTTGCCCCGTTCTGAAAGAGCACAGTCTCTTACTTTTGGGACACTTGTCACCCCCTGGGGCTGAAGTGTCTCAAGAACAGAGGTCTTCTCCTTCACCAAAGATTGAGGGCACCACCACCCTTCTCACCCATCATCTCTGTTCACGCACTCTTTCACATCACATCTCACTGCACTTTCTTGGCTCCGAGCCATTGCATCCCATGAAACGCAGTCTCTGTGTCACAGGAAAAATGGTTCTGTCCATGGCTATACAAGAAAAGTCTAGCCAAAGGCCACTCCATCATCTCCTCTCACCTAAGATTCTTCGCAACTTCTCTCAGATATCTTTCACTTACACAATCTTGCATCACACTTGCCCATTTCCTGCTATTCCATCTCTATCGCTCTCTTCATTCAGCTCCAGGAAGATCAGAATTTGTAAGGTTTCCATCATCTAAGAAAAGGGTTTAAATATGAGGCTCTGCCTGTCCAGTACTCCCACGCTGCCCTGCCAGCAGGCACCTTCTCATCACCCCCCTTCTCCTTCCCTGCCGGCCATGCTGCCAGCACATGAGATCAAATTTCAAAGTGGCACAAGCTCTCTCTCTCTCTCTCTCTCTCTCTCGCGCTCTCTCTCTCTCTCTCTTTCTTTCTCTCTCTTTGGGGGGCTCCCTGATGTCTCTCAGAGTTCTTCCACCCTTCCATCTTGCAGAGGTCTTCACCTCCCTTCTCTGTCCAAGGCCTTGGCCTACCTCACTCAGGCCTCGTGGCTTCCCCTCCCCCGCCCCCCAGCCCAGAGCCAGGCGGGGGAGGTCTGACCTCTTTCAGGGACGGAACCCAAGAGAGCTTCGCCCTCAGACTTCTCTGCTTTTAACCCACCTGGGTTCTCAGATGTGTATGCATGTCCTCAGTGCCCACGCCAGGTGCCAATATTCAAATCTGAGCACTTATTGGTTTGACCACAGCAGGGCAAAAATTCACTTCCTCTCAAACCAGGACACCTGTTGCGGCTGTTTCTGTTGGGGTAGAATGCACAGAGCTGGGAGCAGGGCTGAGGCTGTGACAGGAGTGCTGAGAAACTTGCACTGCCAGTGCAGGACGTGTTTGTGCCAGCCTCAGCCTACTTTCCCAGCAATGGACATTAAAAAGGCTTGCCTGCACCAGAACAAGGACACGCTGTTGAGTGACATGCAAAAACTTCTCTACGAGCTCATTTGGGATGCTGCCCTGAATCAGGAAGGCCTCGGCAGAGAGGGAAGGATGTTCTGGGAAGGATGGGTGTCCAATGCTGAGCACATCAAGGAGACCTGAGATGCTGACTTAGATCATGGGGGAAGTGACAGTCCTTCCCCAAAGCGCTCAAAGAGGATCAAGGAGCAGAAAGCTGGAGCTGGGCTGTGTGAGGTACAGAGGGGAAGGAATGTCATATTGGTCACAGGAGCCTCTGGAAGATTGCTTGAGGGATCTGGGGCGTATGTGGTATTCACTTCTGCCGCTTGCAGTGACCCAGGCACAAGGAAGGTTCTAGAGGTGAATATCTGGCACCCTGGTGGTCCCAGCAGGAGTGTGGGGCTTTGACCGTGGGTTACCCTACAGGACACCAGGCCTGATGGTGGCACATGGGCTATGTCTGCTTCAAAGGGAAAAAGGATCTTGGCTCAGGAGTTAGTGGAGCTTCTTAAGAGAGCTTGAAGTAGGATTGGAAGTGGAAAGGGAATAGAATACACCAGGCTCACTTGGGAGAAGTGTGAGCACTGCACACCCATGTTTGTGTGACAGTGGAGGATGGAAGCAGTGCTGCCATCAGAGGTGATGAAACTGTAGCAGAAGTAATGGGAAAAGCAGGTTTCTTGTCAGAATGCTGTCAGACAAAAATACTACCATGGAAAGACATTTTTGTTTGGTTTTTTTACAGCTGCATTCAATACAGGGCTTCAGATAGGGGATTTCTGAAGAATAAGACGTGAGTGCCTCTGCATTCCCATTCAAAGTGCTGCTTCCCCGAATACATCAACCCTTCTCCATTTTGCTCCTTCCATTCCTCTGCAGAATAAGGAAATTCA
Source organism: Haemorhous mexicanus (assembly GCF_027477595.1). Taxonomy (NCBI): domain Eukaryota; kingdom Metazoa; phylum Chordata; class Aves; order Passeriformes; family Fringillidae; genus Haemorhous; species Haemorhous mexicanus. The sequence continues at coordinate 75,931,093 of NC_082381.1, forward strand.
AGAGAAGGGAGGACCAGGGATTCATAGGCAACATGGGTGTACATTGGGAAGTTCACAGACACCACTTTGTCATGAGGTCACAGAGCTCGGTTTGATGTGAGGTTCCACAGCCCCACTGTGTTGTTCAGTGCTCGCTCTGGGCAACACTGCAGCAGCAGCAGCAGCAGCAGCAGCAGAACGTTGCGAGCAGGGGGGATCATGGTCCGGAGCCACTTCCTCCTGCTCCTCTTTCTCCTGGCCCTGCAAGCCCAGAATGCCCAGAGTGCTCCAGCACCTGGGCAGGGAGCAGGTAGGCAGGCAGGGGCCAGCACACAGCCCTGGCTGGCAGCAGCGGGGCCAGGACTAGGGCTGGCTGAGCCAGGAGGCCACCACGGTGTGGGCAGTGGGGCAGACACACCAGGGGTGGTGTGAGGGGCTGCAGCTGCTTTACCGTGCAGCATGGAGAGAGGTTCCTAAGGGGCAAGGAGGTGGGAAGGGGCAGTTCATGTCCAGAACCTCAGCACTGGTAATCCATCACTCCGCTCTGGTTATCACTCACCTCTGGTTATCCAGCCTCCCGGCATGGCTCCAGGCCTGATCAACCCATTGGACATGTGGCTTTTCACTTCATGTGAGAGCAGCTCAGTGTCCCAAGGGAACCAGACCCCCCTGCAGCTGTGAGAATACAGAACCACCTGTGTGTGCCCTGTCAGTACCTTCCCCATGCAGGCCTTGAGGTGTGACCACGAGGGCAGTGCATGTGATAATGTATTCTTTTGGTGGTTGATTGTAGTTGTGGACACAGACAATGCTCTTCCAACTGCTGAGCTAGAGTCAGACACCATGCTGATTCCGAGCTGGTACCTCAGGCGTGAGTAGTCAGTCTCTACTGCCTTCACAAGAATGAGCACTCCTTTTCCCTGTGGTATTCATGAGAAATACACCTTCATAGGTACAACATCCTTTTCTAAATCTGACATAGGGAAGAATTATGATGCGGTTCCTGAAGGATTCCCTGATGTTGCAGAGGAGCTCCTGACAGCCTTGGATGAAGACCCATCTGGTTAGTTTATCCCATTCTGTTAACCCTGGGATCTGGGAAGCTGAGCTTTTGGTTGCTGTAGGAATGTGCTGTATCCTGGACAGCCAGAAGCGCTCAGTCAGAGTCTTGCTGCAGGGACACTCCATTTCACACCTCCTGGAGTGAGCCATAGAGATGGTCCAGCACAGCGTCTGCTCACAGCTGTGATTCCAGATGATTGCCAGGGGCATCTCCAGCTGCTGCTGCAGATGTACCATTACTGGCCAGAGCTGCTGTGTGCAGACATTGGCATCCAGATGTTGGGAAAAGGCCTGTGCTGAATTTGTGTTTGCCTCACATTCAGCGCGGCATGGAGGCAGAAATATTATCCCATGAAGTCTTGGCTGCCCCTGCCAAACCTCAGGCTCAGGGATGGGTTGAAGCTGGACCCCAAGTGCGAGGGTGGACCTGAAGGTATTCCTTCTGTGGGTCATTTGGTCAATTAAGTCTTGGGTGGTTTGGGTCTGCATTTCTTGTTGCATTGCAAAAAATCCAGCTGTCGATTCCTCTTGTCTTTGGGGACAGCGGGCTCCTCACTGCTAATTGCTACTTCCAGGCCTTGGTACCATGCTTGTGGTAAGGGGCAGTGGCTTCTGGTTAAAGTGTCCAATGTTTTTTGTGTAGAGACAGATTCTGAGACTTTGCCAGAGACCTTCCCTATGGAAGAAAATGACAGTGTGCCAGGCCCAGATGAAGAAAGAGAAGCAATACAGGACACCAGCACAGTTGCTAAGCCTCAGGAATATTCAGGTGAGTGCTTGGGCAATGCTGTCTTGGAAGAAGAGGAGCATTTCTGCTGTATCCCTGCAGTGCTCACCATGGATGAATTGCAGCTGCCCGGCACACAGCCCTGTCCTGTAGCTTGGAAGAAAAGACTGGGGCAGTGCTGTTCCCTGGCACACACTGGGCTCTTCCCCATGAGAACTTTGTAGGATCCCTCTTGGTCCCTGTTGCTGAGACACCGGAGCCAGAGGAACCCATCTCTGAAGATAATAATCCTTGGGCGTCTGAAGCGTGCTGTGGGACTATCCCTAGTGCAGAGTACTAACATTGCCTCTTGCATTGTCTTTTCTCCTGTCAGAATCAGCTGCTCGGCAAAAAGCCGAGACTCCTGAACAGTGGGATTTCAGCAAGAAGTACCTCCTAGCGTCTATTGCAGTCTCGTCTGTGCTGCTTCTTGTAGCAGTGGTTGGGTACATAGTCATGTATCAGCTGCTGAAGAGAGACATGTGAGTTATTCATTGCTGCCATTGGCAATGAAGTTTTTGCTCCCTGCTGGAGTGCCCAGGCAGCTCTGTGGAAACTGCTGCATTGCAATGTATTAGCTGTACTCCAAATTCGTATCTATGAGGAGTCTTGGAAATCTTTTTCTGCAGTAGGGCCCAGGAAGACAAAGAGGCAACAGGACAAGACTGGGACTCTTCCTGGGAAAGCTGTGGCCTGCCTAGAGTTGAAACAGAGTCAGCAGAAGGATCAGGAAGTGGCGAGAGACCCCAAGCCAAGAGGGTCGGGGACAGCTGCCCTCTGTTTCCTGAGATCTTTGCAGCAGAGCTTGCCCAGCTGTACAAGAACAAGCGCGCAGACCCATCACCTCTGTCCACGTGTCCCTTCTGTGCTCTGGCTGATGGTGCCACTTCACGGGACTACTGGATTACCCTGGACTCACCTCAGCCCACGGCATCCTGGTGCCCCTGCTGCCAGTACCAGGAGGAATACTTTATGTTGGACGATGAAGATTAGTGACAGTGACAATCATAAATAGTGATAGTGATTCTTTTAATGACAGTAATACTCGATATTAAAGCACGGTGATTATTTTAGTGATAGTGATACTGATTCTTTTATTGATAATGATAGCAATACTTTCTATTAGCGGATGATGATTGTTTTTGTGATTTTGAAAATAAATCTATTTCCAAAAGTAGTAAGTTCTTGCCTGTTGTCATGGTTTGACTCTGGCGCAATGCCAGTGCTCCCATTAAAATACATTCTCTCTGGTGTCTACTGTGAGATGTGACCGGAAATAGAACAAAGCAAGCTCCAACTTAGGAATAAAGGGGAAAAAAAACTTTATTAACTTACAACTATATTTATAAAAAGAAACACACAAAGAACTCAGAATGGAAACTTTCTAAAAACATTCCTTCTCCTCCTCCCACCAAATTCCTAATACATGACAGTACCACCATACCTTGGATTCTCAATTCAGTTACCAACCCTCGATCACTAACTCTCAGTCTATCACCACTCTTCAGATAATCAGTTCTCAGTTCATCAAGAAGAGAGGAGTCCCTCTTGCACCATTTCTATGTCACACGTGGCACCGCCTGGAGAACATTTGTTATTGTGCCCTCTTCCTTCTATGTTCAGTGCTCTCACCACTGCGCAGGGACCAGAGCTGCTCCTAGGGTTTTCCTTTTAAGGGTGCTTTGCCCCGTTCTGAAAGAGCACAGTCTCTTACTTTTGGGACACTTGTCACCCCCTGGGGCTGAAGTGTCTCAAGAACAGAGGTCTTCTCCTTCACCAAAGATTGAGGGCACCACCACCCTTCTCACCCATCATCTCTGTTCACGCACTCTTTCACATCACATCTCACTGCACTTTCTTGGCTCCGAGCCATTGCATCCCATGAAACGCAGTCTCTGTGTCACAGGAAAAATGGTTCTGTCCATGGCTATACAAGAAAAGTCTAGCCAAAGGCCACTCCATCATCTCCTCTCACCTAAGATTCTTCGCAACTTCTCTCAGATATCTTTCACTTACACAATCTTGCATCACACTTGCCCATTTCCTGCTATTCCATCTCTATCGCTCTCTTCATTCAGCTCCAGGAAGATCAGAATTTGTAAGGTTTCCATCATCTAAGAAAAGGGTTTAAATATGAGGCTCTGCCTGTCCAGTACTCCCACGCTGCCCTGCCAGCAGGCACCTTCTCATCACCCCCCTTCTCCTTCCCTGCCGGCCATGCTGCCAGCACATGAGATCAAATTTCAAAGTGGCACAAGCTCTCTCTCTCTCTCTCTCGCGCTCTCTCTCTCTCTCTCTTTCTTTCTCTCTCTTTGGGGGGCTCCCTGATGTCTCTCAGAGTTCTTCCACCCTTCCATCTTGCAGAGGTCTTCACCTCCCTTCTCTGTCCAAGGCCTTGGCCTACCTCACTCAGGCCTCGTGGCTTCCCCTCCCCCGCCCCCCAGCCCAGAGCCAGGCGGGGGAGGTCTGACCTCTTTCAGGGACGGAACCCAAGAGAGCTTCGCCCTCAGACTTCTCTGCTTTTAACCCACCTGGGTTCTCAGATGTGTATGCATGTCCTCAGTGCCCACGCCAGGTGCCAATATTCAAATCTGAGCACTTATTGGTTTGACCACAGCAGGGCAAAAATTCACTTCCTCTCAAACCAGGACACCTGTTGCGGCTGTTTCTGTTGGGGTAGAATGCACAGAGCTGGGAGCAGGGCTGAGGCTGTGACAGGAGTGCTGAGAAACTTGCACTGCCAGTGCAGGACGTGTTTGTGCCAGCCTCAGCCTACTTTCCCAGCAATGGACATTAAAAAGGCTTGCCTGCACCAGAACAAGGACACGCTGTTGAGTGACATGCAAAAACTTCTCTACGAGCTCATTTGGGATGCTGCCCTGAATCAGGAAGGCCTCGGCAGAGAGGGAAGGATGTTCTGGGAAGGATGGGTGTCCAATGCTGAGCACATCAAGGAGACCTGAGATGCTGACTTAGATCATGGGGGAAGTGACAGTCCTTCCCCAAAGCGCTCAAAGAGGATCAAGGAGCAGAAAGCTGGAGCTGGGCTGTGTGAGGTACAGAGGGGAAGGAATGTCATATTGGTCACAGGAGCCTCTGGAAGATTGCTTGAGGGATCTGGGGCGTATGTGGTATTCACTTCTGCCGCTTGCAGTGACCCAGGCACAAGGAAGGTTCTAGAGGTGAATATCTGGCACCCTGGTGGTCCCAGCAGGAGTGTGGGGCTTTGACCGTGGGTTACCCTACAGGACACCAGGCCTGATGGTGGCACATGGGCTATGTCTGCTTCAAAGGGAAAAAGGATCTTGGCTCAGGAGTTAGTGGAGCTTCTTAAGAGAGCTTGAAGTAGGATTGGAAGTGGAAAGGGAATAGAATACACCAGGCTCACTTGGGAGAAGTGTGAGCACTGCACACCCATGTTTGTGTGACAGTGGAGGATGGAAGCAGTGCTGCCATCAGAGGTGATGAAACTGTAGCAGAAGTAATGGGAAAAGCAGGTTTCTTGTCAGAATGCTGTCAGACAAAAATACTACCATGGAAAGACATTTTTGTTTGGTTTTTTTACAGCTGCATTCAATACAGGGCTTCAGATAGGGGATTTCTGAAGAATAAGACGTGAGTGCCTCTGCATTCCCATTCAAAGTGCTGCTTCCCCGAATACATCAACCCTTCTCCATTTTGCTCCTTCCATTCCTCTGCAGAATAAGGAAATTCAAGAGAAGGGAGGACCAGGGATTCATAGGCAACATGGGTGTACATTGGGAAGTTCACAGACACCACTTTGTCATGAGGTCACAGAGCTCGGTTTGATGTGAGGTTCCACAGCCCCACTGTGTTGTTCAGTGCTCGCTCTGGGCAACACTGCAGCAGCAGCAGCAGCAGCAGCAGCAGAACGTTGCGAGCAGGGGGGATCATGGTCCGGAGCCACTTCCTCCTGCTCCTCTTTCTCCTGGCCCTGCAAGCCCAGAATGCCCAGAGTGCTCCAGCACCTGGGCAGGGAGCAGGTAGGCAGGCAGGGGCCAGCACACAGCCCTGGCTGGCAGCAGCGGGGCCAGGACTAGGGCTGGCTGAGCCAGGAGGCCACCACGGTGTGGGCAGTGGGGCAGACACACCAGGGGTGGTGTGAGGGGCTGCAGCTGCTTTACCGTGCAGCATGGAGAGAGGTTCCTAAGGGGCAAGGAGGTGGGAAGGGGCAGTTCATGTCCAGAACCTCAGCACTGGTAATCCATCACTCCGCTCTGGTTATCACTCACCTCTGGTTATCCAGCCTCCCGGCATGGCTCCAGGCCTGATCAACCCATTGGACATGTGGCTTTTCACTTCATGTGAGAGCAGCTCAGTGTCCCAAGGGAACCAGACCCCCCTGCAGCTGTGAGAATACAGAACCACCTGTGTGTGCCCTGTCAGTACCTTCCCCATGCAGGCCTTGAGGTGTGACCACGAGGGCAGTGCATGTGATAATGTATTCTTTTGGTGGTTGATTGTAGTTGTGGACACAGACAATGCTCTTCCAACTGCTGAGCTAGAGTCAGACACCATGCTGATTCCGAGCTGGTACCTCAGGCGTGAGTAGTCAGTCTCTACTGCCTTCACAAGAATGAGCACTCCTTTTCCCTGTGGTATTCATGAGAAATACACCTTCATAGGTACAACATCCTTTTCTAAATCTGACATAGGGAAGAATTATGATGCGGTTCCTGAAGGATTCCCTGATGTTGCAGAGGAGCTCCTGACAGCCTTGGATGAAGACCCATCTGGTTAGTTTATCCCATTCTGTTAACCCTGGGATCTGGGAAGCTGAGCTTTTGGTTGCTGTAGGAATGTGCTGTATCCTGGACAGCCAGAAGCGCTCAGTCAGAGTCTTGCTGCAGGGACACTCCATTTCACACCTCCTGGAGTGAGCCATAGAGATGGTCCAGCACAGCGTCTGCTCACAGCTGTGATTCCAGATGATTGCCAGGGGCATCTCCAGCTGCTGCTGCAGATGTACCATTACTGGCCAGAGCTGCTGTGTGCAGACATTGGCATCCAGATGTTGGGAAAAGGCCTGTGCTGAATTTGTGTTTGCCTCACATTCAGCGCGGCATGGAGGCAGAAATATTATCCCATGAAGTCTTGGCTGCCCCTGCCAAACCTCAGGCTCAGGGATGGGTTGAAGCTGGACCCCAAGTGCGAGGGTGGACCTGAAGGTATTCCTTCTGTGGGTCATTTGGTCAATTAAGTCTTGGGTGGTTTGGGTCTGCATTTCTTGTTGCATTGCAAAAAATCCAGCTGTCGATTCCTCTTGTCTTTGGGGACAGCGGGCTCCTCACTGCTAATTGCTACTTCCAGGCCTTGGTACCATGCTTGTGGTAAGGGGCAGTGGCTTCTGGTTAAAGTGTCCAATGTTTTTTGTGTAGAGACAGATTCTGAGACTTTGCCAGAGACCTTCCCTATGGAAGAAAATGACAGTGTGCCAGGCCCAGATGAAGAAAGAGAAGCAATACAGGACACCAGCACAGTTGCTAAGCCTCAGGAATATTCAGGTGAGTGCTTGGGCAATGCTGTCTTGGAAGAAGAGGAGCATTTCTGCTGTATCCCTGCAGTGCTCACCATGGATGAATTGCAGCTGCCCGGCACACAGCCCTGTCCTGTAGCTTGGAAGAAAAGACTGGGGCAGTGCTGTTCCCTGGCACACACTGGGCTCTTCCCCATGAGAACTTTGTAGGATCCCTCTTGGTCCCTGTTGCTGAGACACCGGAGCCAGAGGAACCCATCTCTGAAGATAATAATCCTTGGGCGTCTGAAGCGTGCTGTGGGACTATCCCTAGTGCAGAGTACTAACATTATCTCTTGCATTGTCTTTTCTCCTGTCAGAATCAGCTGCTCGGCAAAAAGCCGAGACTCCTGAACAGTGGGATTTCAGCAAGAAGTACCTCCTAGCGTCTATTGCAGTCTCGTCTGTGCTGCTTCTTGTAGCAGTGGTTGGGTACATAGTCATGTATCAGCTGCTGAAGAGAGACATGTGAGTTATTCATTGCTGCCATTGGCAATGAAGTTTTTGCTCCCTGCTGGAGTGCCCAGGCAGCTCTGTGGAAACTGCTGCATTGCAATGTATTAGCTGTACTCCAAATTCGTATCTATGAGGAGTCTTGGAAATCTTTTTCTGCAGTAGGGCCCAGGAAGACAAAGAGGCAACAGGACAAGACTGGGACTCTTCCTGGGAAAGCTGTGGCCTGCCTAGAGTTGAAACAGAGTCAGCAGAAGGATCAGGAAGTGGCGAGAGACCCCAAGCCAAGAGGGTCGGGGACAGCTGCCCTCTGTTTCCTGAGATCTTTGCAGCAGAGCTTGCCCAGCTGTACAAGAACAAGCGCGCAGACCCATCACCTCTGTCCACGTGTCCCTTCTGTGCTCTGGCTGATGGTGCCACTTCACGGGACTACTGGATTACCCTGGACTCACCTCAGCCCACGGCATCCTGGTGCCCCTGCTGCCAGTACCAGGAGGAATACTTTATGTTGGACGATGAAGATTAGTGACAGTGACAATCATAAATAGTGATAGTGATTCTTTTAATGACAGTAATACTCGATATTAAAGCACGGTGATTATTTTAGTGATAGTGATACTGATTCTTTTATTGATAATGATAGCAATACTTTCTATTAGCGGATGATGATTGTTTTTGTGATTTTGAAAATAAATCTATTTCCAAAAGTAGTAAGTTCTTGCCTGTTGTCATGGTTTGACTCTGGCGCAATGCCAGTGCTCCCATTAAAATACATTCTCTCTGGTGTCTACTGTGAGATGTGACCGGAAATAGAACAAAGCAAGCTCCAACTTAGGAATAAAGGGGAAAAAAAACTTTATTAACTTACAACTATATTTATAAAAAGAAACACACAAAGAACTCAGAATGGAAACTTTCTAAAAACATTCCTTCTCCTCCTCCCACCAAATTCCTAATACATGACAGTACCACCATACCTTGGATTCTCAATTCAGTTACCAACCCTCGATCACTAACTCTCAGTCTATCACCACTCTTCAGATAATCAGTTCTCAGTTCATCAAGAAGAGAGGAGTCCCTCTTGCACCATTTCTATGTCACACGTGGCACCGCCTGGAGAACATTTGTTATTGTGCCCTCTTCCTTCTATGTTCAGTGCTCTCACCACTGCGCAGGGACCAGAGCTGCTCCTAGGGTTTTCCTTTTAAGGGTGCTTTGCCCCGTTCTGAAAGAGCACAGTCTCTTACTTTTGGGACACTTGTCACCCCCTGGGGCTGAAGTGTCTCAAGAACAGAGGTCTTCTCCTTCACCAAAGATTGAGGGCACCACCACCCTTCTCACCCATCATCTCTGTTCACGCACTCTTTCACATCACATCTCACTGCACTTTCTTGGCTCCGAGCCATTGCATCCCATGAAACGCAGTCTCTGTGTCACAGGAAAAATGGTTCTGTCCATGGCTATACAAGAAAAGTCTAGCCAAAGGCCACTCCATCATCTCCTCTCACCTAAGATTCTTCGCAACTTCTCTCAGATATCTTTCACTTACACAATCTTGCATCACACTTGCCCATTTCCTGCTATTCCATCTCTATCGCTCTCTTCATTCAGCTCCAGGAAGATCAGAATTTGTAAGGTTTCCATCATCTAAGAAAAGGGTTTAAATATGAGGCTCTGCCTGTCCAGTACTCCCACGCTGCCCTGCCAGCAGGCACCTTCTCATCACCCCCCTTCTCCTTCCCTGCCGGCCATGCTGCCAGCACATGAGATCAAATTTCAAAGTGGCACAAGCTCTCTCTCTCTCTCTCTCTCTCTCGCGCTCTCTCTCTCTCTCTCTTTCTTTCTCTCTCTTTGGGGGGCTCCCTGATGTCTCTCAGAGTTCTTCCACCCTTCCATCTTGCAGAGGTCTTCACCTCCCTTCTCTGTCCAAGGCCTTGGCCTACCTCACTCAGGCCTCGTGGCTTCCCCTCCCCCGCCCCCCAGCCCAGAGCCAGGCGGGGGAGGTCTGACCTCTTTCAGGGACGGAACCCAAGAGAGCTTCGCCCTCAGACTTCTCTGCTTTTAACCCACCTGGGTTCTCAGATGTGTATGCATGTCCTCAGTGCCCACGCCAGGTGCCAATATTCAAATCTGAGCACTTATTGGTTTGACCACAGCAGGGCAAAAATTCACTTCCTCTCAAACCAGGACACCTGTTGCGGCTGTTTCTGTTGGGGTAGAATGCACAGAGCTGGGAGCAGGGCTGAGGCTGTGACAGGAGTGCTGAGAAACTTGCACTGCCAGTGCAGGACGTGTTTGTGCCAGCCTCAGCCTACTTTCCCAGCAATGGACATTAAAAAGGCTTGCCTGCACCAGAACAAGGACACGCTCTTGAGTGACATGCAAAAACTTCTCTACGAGCTCATTTGGGATGCTGCCCTGAATCAGGAAGGCCTCGGCAGAGAGGGAAGGATGTTCTGGGAAGGATGGGTGTCCAATGCTGAGCACATCAAGGAGACCTGAGATGCTGACTTAGATCATGGGGGAAGTGACAGTCCTTCCCCAAAGCGCTCAAAGAGGATCAAGGAGCAGAAAGCTGGAGCTGGGCTGTGTGAGGTACAGAGGGGAAGGAATGTCATATTGGTCACAGGAGCCTCTGGAAGATTGCTTGAGGGATCTGGGGCGTATGTGGTATTCACTTCTGCCGCTTGCAGTGACCCAGGCACAAGGAAGGTTCTAGAGGTGAATATCTGGCACCCTGGTGTTCCCAGCAGGAGTGTGGGGCTTTGACCGTGGGTTACCCTACAGGACACCAGGCCTGATGGTGGCACATGGGCTATGTCTGCTTCAAAGGGAAAAAGGATCTTGGCTCAGGAGTTAGTGGAGCTTCTTAAGAGAGCTTGAAGTAGGATTGGAAGTGGAAAGGGAATAGAATACACCAGGCTCACTTGGGAGAAGTGTGAGCACTGCACACCCATGTTTGTGTGACAGTGGAGGATGGAAGCAGTGCTGCCATCAGAGGTGATGAAACTGTAGCAGAAGTAATGGGAAAAGCAGGTTTCTTGTCAGAATGCTGTCAGACAAAAATACTACCATGGAAAGACATTTTTGTTTGGTTTTTTTACAGCTGCATTCAATACAGGGCTTCAGATAGGGGATTTCTGAAGAATAAGACGTGAGTGCCTCTGCATTCCCATTCAAAGTGCTGCTTCCCCGAATACATCAACCCTTCTCCATTTTGCTCCTTCCATTCCTCTGCAGAATAAGGAAATTCAAGAGAAGGGAGGACCAGGGATTCATAGGCAACATGGGTGTACATTGGGAAGTTCACAGACACCACTTTGTCATGAGGTCACAGAGCTCGGTTTGATGTGAGGTTCCACAGCCCCACTGTGTTGTTCAGTGCTCGCTCTGGGCAACACTGCAGCAGCAGCAGCAGCAGCAGCAGCAGCAGCAGCAGCAGCAGAACGTTGCGAGCAGGGGGGATCATGGTCCGGAGCCACTTCCTCCTGCTCCTCTTTCTCCTGGCCCTGCAAGCCCAGAATGCCCAGAGTGCTCCAGCACCTGGGCAGGGAGCAGGTAGGCAGGCAGGGGCCAGCACACAGCCCTGGCTGGCAGCAGCGGGGCCAGGACTAGGGCTGGCTGAGCCAGGAGGCCACCACGGTGTGGGCAGTGGGGCAGACACACCAGGGGTGGTGTGAGGGGCTGCAGCTGCTTTACCGTGCAGCATGGAGAGAGGTTCCTAAGGGGCAAGGAGGTGGGAAGGGGCAGTTCATGTCCAGAACCTCAGCACTGGTAATCCATCACTCCGCTCTGGTTATCACTCACCTCTGGTTATCCAGCCTACCAGCCTGGCCCCAGGGGTGACCTACCTATTGGTCATGTGGGCACGCCATGGCTTTTCACTTCATGTGAGAGCAGCTCAGTGTCCCAAGGGAGCCAGACCCCCCTGCAGCTGTGAGAGTACAGAACCACCTGTGTGTGCCCTGTCAGTACCTTCCCCATGCAGGCCTTGAGGTGTGACCACGAGGGCAGTGCATGTGATAATGTATTCTTTTGGTGGTTGGTTGTAGGTCAGGCCAGAGAGGGTTCTCCTCCAGCTCCTCAAGCCGATTCTATGCTGATTCCAAGCTGGTATCTCAAGCGTGAGTAGTCAATCTGTATTTGACTTCATTGATTAACACTACTTTTCTTTGTGGTATTCATGAGCAATTTACCTTCATATGTAATTGTTCTTTTATAAATTTAACATAGGGAAGGATTATCAGAAGATACCTGTGGTTCCAAAGGGGCTTCTAAGAGCATTGGTGAAAGATGCATCTGGTTAGTATATCCCTTTCTGTTAACCCTGGGATCTGGGAATCTGAGCTTTTGGTTGCTGTAGGGATGTGCTGTATCCTGGACAGGCAGAAGCGCTCAGTCAGAGTCTTGCTGCAGGGACACTCCATTTCACACCTCCTGGAGTGAGCCATAGAGATGGTCCAGCACAGCATCTGCTCACAGCTATGATTCCAGATGATTGCCAGGGGCATCTCCAGCTGCTGCTGCAGATGTACCATTACTGGCCAGAGCTGCTGTGTGCAGACATTGGCATCCAGATGTTGGGAAAAGGCCTGTGCTGAATTTGTGTTTGCCTCACACTCAGCACAGCATGGAGGCAGACCTATGAGTCAGGGATGGGTTGAAGCTGCACCTCAAGCATGATGCTTTAGTTGAAGGGATTCCTTCTGTTGGTTGATTAAGTCTTGGGTGGTTTGGGTCTGCATTTCTTGTTCTATTACAGAAAATCCATCTTTGGATTCATTTTGTCTTTGGAGACAGCGGGCTCCTCACTGCCACTTCTCAAAGTGCCCATGCCATGGTATTTTGCTCATGGTAATGGACAGTGACTTCTGTTTATGTCCCATGTTCTTTCTAAAGAGACCGGAAACAAGATTGTGGAGAAGAAGATGTATCCTATGGGAGAAAGTAGCAGTGCGCCAGGACCAGATGAAGAAACAGAAGGAGTCATGGATACCAGAGCACCTGCTCAGCATGAGAAACATTCAGGAAGTGAGTGCTTGGGAGACGCTGTTTTGGAAGAAGAGCAGCATTTCTGCTGTATCTCTGCAGTGCTCTCCATGGATGAATTGCAGCTGCCCGGCACACAGCCCAGGCCTGCAGCTTGGAAGAAAAGACTGGGGCAGTGCTGTTCCCTGGCACACACTGGGCTCTTCCCCATGAGAACTTTGTGGGATCCCTCTTGGTCCCTGATGCTGAGACACCAGAGCCAGAGGAACTCATCTCTGAAGACAATAATCCTTGGGCATCTGAAGCACACTGTGGGACTATCCCTAGTGCAGAGTACAAACATTGTCTCTTGCATTGTCTTTTCTCCTGTCAGGGTCAGCTGCTGGGCAAATAGTTGAGACTCCTGGACAGTGGGAATTCAGCAAGAAGTACCTCCTAGCATCTATTGGAGTCTCGACTCTACTGCTGCTTGCAGTAGTGGTTGGGTACATAGTCATGTATCAGGTGCTGAAGAGAAACATGTGAGTTGGCCTTTCCCTTGAGTTATTTATTTCTGGTTTGGGTAATGAAGTGTTTTCATTGTACTGGAGTGCCAAGGCAGCTCCTGGCACTGCTCGGCAGAAACCTCCGCCATGCAGTCCTTTAACTGTGCTCTTATCTCATACCTGATGAGTCTTCTCGGAAATCTGTTTTTACAGGAGGATTCAGGGAGACAAAGAAGCATCAACAGAATCCAATAGTTACTCTTCTTGGGACAGCAAAGATTATAGCAAAATTAAAGACGAAGCAGAATGAGTAGAATTCTGAGGAGGGTTCAAGAGAGCCCAAGTCAGCAAGTTCAACAACAGTTGCTGCCTGTCACCAGAGATCTCCCTGTGTAAAGCTTGCCCAACTGCACAAGATCACAGATGCAGACCCCCCCACCTCTGCCTGCCTCTTGCAGGTACCATTTGTCTGATGGTGCTTTTTACAGGTGTTCTAGGTGACCTAGTTGGTTTATATAGATATATTTATGTGTTTATTAAATTTCCTGTATGTAAATACGTGCAGTCTGTGTCACTGTGATTTTAAGACCCAAAAACCCACATAATGGAACCCCTATGTGTTTTGCCCTGGGTTCATGGATGGGGTAATGTATAGGGTCCCTTGGAAAAGAGGGAAAAGACACACACAGGCACTCTTTTGTTTCTCTCTGGGCTCTGGATGGGATTGCCTGGCACAAATCTGTCACGGTGGCAAGGGGGTGGTAAGAGTGCTGCAACCTTTCTGAAGACTGTCCTGAGATTGGACAGCTCAGAGGCACAGGCACGTCCTTCTCCCAGCCGGGCAAGTGATGTTAAGCTTAGGCTTCCTTCTTCAGGCAATGTGGAGTAAGGGGACTGGAGCTTTGTATGGCATTCCACAGAGTAGTAGCCTCTATTAAGAGCAGGCCCTCTTCAAAGAGAGCCAGGTCCACAAACTTGTGAAAAACAGGGGTTTATATAGGGAAGGCAAGGGGTGGGACAAAACTGGTAACCAATGGGGTAAGGGCTCAGGGGCTGGGCACAAGGGGAAGGACCAATGGGTAACAAGGGATTAACATAGAAATGCAAAGGCCTCCAGGTGATTGTATTTGCTCGCCCTAACTAAAAAATTGGTAGCTTAGGGGTTGGGCCTCCAGGGGAGTGCAGCAAGTTTTTCTTTTGCCAGATCTCTGGCCCCCACCCAGGTCTTCAAGTGAGACCTGAGAAGCTACACTCTGTAAGAAGATGCACTTTGTAATTAGAAAATCAAAATCCTCTGGTGCCTTTTAGATTGCCTTGATCGTCTTAAATCTTCATTTCATCAATGTGTGAAAAGACAGAAAATGTTTACATCGTTTAAAAAAGTAACTACGAGAGACCATGAGGTCTGACTTCCCTCTTCTGGGAAGGCTCTGATGCCTGATTCAAAAATCCTTTCATTGTTTCAGGAGTTTCACAGTATTGGAGATTTCTTCCTGAGGACAGTGTTCTTGCAAATCTTCTCTGATTGCTGACAGTAGAAGGAGGATGAATGGATACAGTCCTTCCTTCACACTAGTGCTGGGTGAATTTCCAGCTATCCTTTTCCCAGACTGCGCTGAGATTGGCCACTCTGACCTGTATCAGTTCAGGTGCTGGTAGAGCAGGGCTGCTCAATGCCACAGCAGCGAGGCTGCTCTCCACAGCGCTGGCTGTATCCGCATCTAGGATCGGGGTAAAGAACAGCGTCCTTTTGTATAGTTTCCCAAGGAAGCTTATTCCCAGAAAGAGTCAGGGACTGATGCAGTTGACCGTTAGGAGATGCCCTCTGGCTAGCCCTATTTCCTGGTGCGCGCCAAGAGTGGACGCTCCCTATCTTCCCAAAGGCTGGTCTGGGTACCGCTGTGAGCAGGGCTACTTGGCACCCAGAAGCAGCAAGGCTGCTCTCTGCAGCTGTTATTTCCAAACCACATCTAGGATTCAAGGTGAAGGAATGAGAGGGGTCACTTGCATGGGTTCCCAAGAGATTTAATCCTGAGAGGAGCCAGAGGCAAATAACAAGAACACAGGTTTGCAACAACTTATATATGAGGGAGGGTACAAGGGGAGGACTCAAACTTTAGCCAATTGCAGGAAACCTGGCGGGAGAACAAGGCGGGGAATACAATGAGGGGCAACAGGGGAGGAGAATGGCTTGAACGGACCAGTGGGATCTCATGGGATACAGGCTTGACATGGAAGATTCTAGGAATAAAGGCGGAGCTACAATGACAGACAAGGGAGGAGGGCAGGATCATACTAACTGGCAGGGAAGAATCCAGAATAGGGGTTGGTCTCTGGGAAGATGGGCAGGGAAATGGGGAGGTACAACTCTGGGATAAACCAAATATATGTGGGGGTAACTAGAATGAACCATTATGAATGAACTTGTAACAGAAAAACCACATCCCAGAAGGGATGAAAAGGCACTGAACACAGGCTTTACATCAATTTAAATGTGGGGGAGTTTACAAGGGGATGGTACAAACCTCAGCCAATTGCAAGGAACCTGGGGAGGAGTGCAAGGTGGGGAATACAATGTCCAGACCAATAGGAAGTAACAGGGGAGGAGAATAGTTTGAGTGAACCAATGGGATCTCAGGGGATACAGACTAAGTTCTGGAAAATGACAGGGTAAGTTCTGGAAACTGGTTTATCTGTAAGTACATCCAGAACATAAAGCCGTTCTCCACTATGGTTCACAAGAGCCTTCTGCCCTTCCTTTTACTTGATACTTCCTTTTTGTATCAAGCACTCACAAAGGCAGTGGTCCTTTGCTTCACAATATCACTTCCTTCTGTAATTTATATCTACTTTCCCTTTTTAAATTGAAATTCTTTTCCTTACAGAAAATCAGCTATTCTTCTAGTTTTATTTCAGAATTTCTGAAGGCTCCAGAAAGGGAAAGGGAACCTTGAAGTTTCTGAACTCTGACATCACAGAGGGATGGATGATCATTGCCTTGGTCCTTCTGGCCAGACTGTTGCTACTCCAGGGCAGGTACCATTGCCCTTCTTGGTTATCTGGGCACACACTGACTCATGTTCAGCTGCTGTTGACCAGCACTGCCAAGTCCTTTTCTGCTGGGCATCTTTCCAATCCCTCTGCCTCCAGGCTGTGGTGCTGCCCAGGGTTGTTGTTACCCAAGGAGCTGGAACTTCACCTTTTGGACTCTCTTACCACTGGCCGTAGCCCATTGATGCAGCCTGTTCAGATCCCTCTGCAGAGCCTTCCTGCCCTCCATCAGTGCTCCCACCCAGCACATGGTGTCATCCATGTGCTGAGGGTGCACTTGATCCCTCTGTCCACATCGTCAATTACGATACTAAACAAAAGTGGATGGCTGGTACACTGACTTTTGACATTCATGTCATGAGTTTCTTTACAGACCCAAAGACATAAAACAAGAAGGGTCCACTTGAGAGGGCAGAAATGCACCAGGCCTCTTGTCTGATATCTGCATACATTTTCTTTACTGGTAATAGTGTCATAGGGCACCTCTGTGCCTAAAAGGTTAGAACAAAATAGCAGAATAACGAAACGCAAAACAATCATCCTGCTGTAGGTAGGATATTCCTTTAGTTCTTCCTCCCTTATGAGAAGGACTGACTAATTATTTTCTCCCTTCTGTCTTCTAGTTCATCTTATTCATATCCTTATCAAATTGCAAATAATATTAAACTAATCCGAGTGAACATACTGTGTAAGATATCTCTGTGTGGGAATAAAAAGCAGTAAAAACTCTTTTTGTCTTTATTTGTTTGCAGTGCTGTTAGTAAGTTTTCCTCACAGCTAATTCAAAGCTCTAATACTCAGTCTGGTGGAACACATGCAACTCATGGCTTAAACCACTAGTAATCAACATGAAATAGTTAAGAATTCATAAAGTAGTTAAATGTCTTCTTTTGGCAAATTCTTCTAGTGGCATGTTGTGCTAGTCATGAAAGAGCAACTGTACTTAAATAAAAAACTGCCAAATGTTCCCAGCATTGCTGCATTCTGCCATTTTTACATTTAGTAGAAGGCATACCAGTTTTAAACTTTTCAAGTTGCATTTTGGTTTTAGGTAAACACTTAGGCAAACAGGTGACAATAATTGATGGGAGCATTGTAGACATAGTATGGAATTACCTCTTATCATACTATTGATCCTTAAGTGCTGGGACTGGTTTTTTGCAGTACAATGTGAAATACTAATACTTCAGTGTGTACTGTTCAGGCTTATTAGTATCCCCTTTTCAAAAGCAGGTTGAACCAGCTTCCAACTCCAGACTTTCTGTGATTTTATGGCTTTGTGTCACTACAGCAGCAGTTCTTTAGTTCAGTGCTTTCTCTTTTTCAGTGACATATACATTCACTGTCATTTCTGGAGCAGGCAGAGAACTAATGAGGCAGCAGTGACAGTCTCCCTTATTGTCATAAAGAGAGAAATAGTGAGGATTATATGTATAATTCTGTTAGAGAGAAAGAACTTTAGGCCTGTGAATGTCTGGCTGGTGACCCTTGAGAGTGTCCGAATGTGCAGCAGAGGTGGTGGTCAGAGTGCCACACCTTACCCTAAGAAGAGTCCTGATAAGGACGTCCTGGGCATGCAGGCACATCCACGCTTTCTCCAATGGTCTAGCTTCAAGGTGACTCAGAGGAATGAGAGATGAGAGCCCTGTGGTGTTCCACAGAGACCAAGCCTTTATTAGAACGGGACCCTCTGGGAAGGGTGCCAGGGACTAAATTGTGGGGAAGCAAGGAAAATGTGTTTATATAGGAAAGGCAGGGGGCGGGACAAAACACACAGGCCACTGGGGTAAGGGTGCAAGGGTGGAGCAAGGGGGAGGCCCCAATAGGGTGGGAGAAATCAACGTACTGCAGCAAAGGCCTCTAGGGGCATTCTTTCTGGTTACCCGTAGTAAGAGGGTAGTGCCTTAGGGGTTGGTTCTCCAGGGGTGTGCAGCAAGTCGTTCTCTGGCCAGTTCTTTGGCCTCCACAACTCCCCCTTTATCGCTGGCCAGGGGTTTATATACAAATCACAAACAGGACAGGAGTGCTGTGGAACATGCCTTGAGCTGTTTTATTTTTCAGCATCAGTCTCATTACATGGTTATGACAATGGGAAGATGCCATCAGCTCACATCCCAGGCAGCAGACCAAGATCTTAATGTTACAACTTACTTTATAAGCTTTTTGACCAGTCACACAAAGCAAAAGCATATTGACAGTGGTTCCGTCCAACCACTATAAGCACACGTACCTTTGGTTAAAACAATGTTTGCTTATTTCGAATACAATGCCTGCTTGTAAGCCTTAAAACACAATGCACAGAGTTCCATTATTAAGCTTCATACTTCCTAACATCTTGTATATAAACTTTTCTACAACTTAGGGAGTAATCCTAGACAAGCGTTAATACACAGACCATTGTTCTATTTGTCCTTGCTTTTCTTTTTAAATAATTTTTCTGTTGACCTATCTCATGGCTACTGCTTAGCTCTAATCACAGTTCTGTTGTCTCTGAGGCCTGCCTTTTGCAGCTTTCCCAAAACTATCTGATTTTGTGGATTCCCACACCCCTTCTTTATTTAATAAAAAGGCTTCCCCCAGAGATCTTCCAAGCATAGTTTTAAAGCAATTAAACATACACAGAAAAATAAAAAAAACCTAAAAGGATCCAAAGGATGTTCTTCAAAAGAGAGGCAGCCCATCGCTTGAGTCCCCAGTGTCTGAAAAGGTCTTTGAACCACTTTGGGTCCTGTTCTTCTTTGAGTTCTTTTTACAAAGTTCTGGATCTTCTGGATGTGGGTATGGATGCTTTTGCTGTGGGAAGTGAGGTTGAAGCAGCAAAGTCTGTTGAACTCCTTGTAGCCATGCCCAGCAGCAGGAAATCAATTCAGTTCTCTCTAAGAGGCTGCTCAGTCTTGGAGAGGGCCTGCCTGATAGATTCCTCATCTGACAGAAGGTCACTTAGCATTGCAGATGTTAGGTTAGCCTGCTTACTAAGCCAACACTACAGGTTAGAAAGCTCACCGAGGGCTTTAGCAGTGGCAACCCAGAGTAGAAAAAGGGACATCACCACCCTCGTCTTATGAGGCCAGTCAAGAATTTCACTATTACAATTTTCATCGAATTTAGTGAGCTCTGTTTTTTGGCAGGCCAATTAACTTCTCTTTTGCCAGTCGTAGATTAATGTAGAGTTTGAGGTGAGGATGGTAAGCTGGCCAAGGGTGCAAGGACTTCCCTGCAGATGGGAGGGCATTCCTGCCCACAACCTGTCCCCACAGATTGGAAACACTCCCTGGAGAAGCACTCTGGGGTAACAGGAGGACACAGATACTGTGTTGCTTGTGTAATTGCACCAATTAACTGAATTATACATTTTGTTATTAGGTGAAACATCTTTGTGGTAGATTGATTTTTTATATTCAGACTCAGGCCATGGTTTGCCTGAAGGCCTGTAGTAGAATCTAACACAATAGGTAGCCTCAGAGGATCCCAAAAGCTCCAATTCTTGGGTTCCTCTGGTGCATGGGGCAAAATCTTTGTCCACTCATACCAGGTGTCCACCAGGTCTGGTTCCTTCCCTGTGAAAGGGTATTCGTTGGCCTTTAACGGAATCCCTACCAGGCATGAGGCCAGCGGGTTGCTGGCACTGCCCATGGACAGGCAAATGTTGTCTTGCTGAAGAGTTTTTGCAAGGGTGACCTAGATGATGTTCTTGGGCTGTGCTACTAACCACTCATCCGGTGCCAGTGTTGCTTACTGTCATCCAGAAGATCAGGACAAGCAGAAGGACTTTGCCGGGGTAGGTGTTGCCTGCCACAGCGGATAGACGGTAATGGTGCTGCAAACTTCCTGAGGAAGTGTCCTAAAAGGGATGGCTCAGGGGCACAGGCACATCCTTCTCTCAGCCCGGTGAGCGATTCTCTGCTTTAGCTTATTCTGGGCCATGTGGAAAAGGAGAGACGGGAGATTGTATGGCATTCCACAGAGAACTAGCCTTTGTGAAGTTTAATAAGTCTAAGTGCCAAGTTCTACATTTTTACCACAAAAGTCCCCTACAACGTTACAAGCTGGGGACAGTGTGGCTGGACAGTGCCCAGGCAGAAAGGGACCTGGGGGTGCTGGTCGACAGCCAGTTGAATATGAGCCAGCAATGTGCCTTGATGACCAAGAAGGCCAATGGCATCCTGGCTTGCATTAGGAACTGCGTGGCCAGCAGGAGCAGGGAGGTCATTCTTGCACTGTACTCTGTGCTGGTGAGGCTGCTCCTTGAGTGCTGTGTCCAGTTCTGGCCCCTCAGTTTGGGAAGGACGTTGAGATGCTTGAGTGTGTCTAGAGGAGGGCAACAAGGCGGGTGAGGAGCTTGGAACACAAGTCCTGTGAGGAATGTTTGAGGGAACTGGGTTTGTTTAGCCTGGAGAAGAGGAGGCCTAGAGGTGACCTTATTACTCTCTACAACTTCCTGAAGGGAGGTTGTGGACAGGTGGGCGTCCATCTCTTCCACCAGGCAGGAGCTGACAGAACAAGAGGAGACAGTATCAAGCTACGTCAGGGAAGATTTAGGTTGGATATTAGGAAAAAGTTTTTCACCAAAAGAATAATAAAGTACTGGAATGCTCTTCCTAGGGAGGTGGTAAAATCACGGTCTCTGGATGTGTTTTAAAAAAGACTGGACATGGGACTTGGTGCTATAGTCTAGTTGAGGTGTTAGGGCATAGGTTGGACTCGATGATCTTAGAGGTCTCTTCCAACCTCATTATTCTGTGATTCTGTGATTTATTAAGAGCAGGGCACTCTGAGAAGGAGACCAGGGACAAGAACTCTGAGGATCCAGGGAAAATGGGTTTATATAGGGAAAGTGAGGGGTGGGACAAAACACTAGAGCCAGTGGGGTAAGGGGTGGGGATGGAGCAAAGAGGGCAAGCCAGTGAGATACAAGGGATTAACATAATATTGTAAAGGATTCTGGGGGTGATCATTCTACTTGCCACAACCAAAAGGGTTTTGGCTTAGGGATTGGCTCTCCAGGGGAGTGTGGCAAGCCTTTCCCTGGCTGGTTTTCCATTCCTCACAACTCCCCCTTCTTTATTTAATAAAAAGGCTTTCCCCAGAGACCTTATGAGTAAAGCCTTAAAACAACTAACATGCACACACAAAAAACCAACTAAAAGGATCTAAAGAATATTTTTCAGATGGGAGGCAGCCTATCCCTTAAGTTCCCAGTGTCCAAAAAGGTCTTCAAACCACTTGGGTTCCTTTTCACATTTTAGTTCTTTTGGATCCTCTGGATGTGAGTGTGGATGCCTTTGCTGTGGGTGCTTAAGTTGAAAAAGCCCAGCCCTTCAAGCTCTTCACAGCTTGTCCATGGGTAAGCAGTAGAAAGTCAATGGCAGCTCAGTTTTGGAGTGCGGCATGCCTGATAGTCTCCTCATCCAACAGGAGATCACTTAGCACAGCGGATGTTAAGTTGTTAAGAATAGGTTTTTGTTCGCCAATTTAAGATTCCACCAATTTTGAGATTTTCCAACCAACACATCAAAGAGTGTGGGGGGATCAGTGCTGGCTAATTACTAATGCACTCACTTCCTGCTGTGAGATAGGATTAGGAGAAAGGCAAAGCAGGCTCAAAACTTTAAAAGGGTATAAAGAAAAAATTATCAACAGTAACTAAAGAGTAATAAGAATTAGAACAAAACTTTGAGAATACTTCCCCTCCCCTCACAACCTTTTCTTTTCTACTGGCAATGTAAAGAAACAAAACCTTAAATTTCAGTCAGTTTACCATCTCTAGAGTAGCCTTCTTCAGTTCACTTAGGGAGAGAAGTCCCTCTTGTTAATGTTATGGAGATTTCTACACAAGAAAGAACCCGTTCTCTTATGGCTCTCTCACAAATAGCAGCCGCCCAGGGAAATCTGCAACCATGATTTCCCTCCTATTTTCCACAAGCTTTTCCCACAGCTGTGTTTATGGGCCATGCCAACTTAGTTTGAAAGATGAGCTGTTCAAAGGCAAATGTTCTCATTATCTAGCTCTAAATCATCTTCATCTTTGGGAACAGAGGTCTTCTTTTTCTCCTAGGGGCACAGGACTACTTTCTTTCTCTGTTCAAACTTCTCATAGGATCACAGCTACTTTAACATCTGCTTACGTTGGCATGGAGGCCTTTGCTCGAAATCAAATTGACCCCTTTATCTCCCTATGACTTTCATGTGTTACAGGGAAACAGAGTCTTTTCTCCACAGCTCTGCAAGAGGATTTCAGCTGAAAGATCAAGGCATCTCCTCATTGCTCCCATCTGGGACTTGACTTCTTCTTCACTGACTTCACTGCTTTCATGTTGCTACTTTACATGCTTGCATCTTGTTCCTTTCTTTCACTGAAGCGCTGAAAGAGTTAACATCTCGCCCGGGGCCTGCAGATGGTCACTGGTGCTTGCAGTGAGAAATGCTACTGGGGCTGTGTCAGGATTGGCTGTGTGGCTGGTCTTTGGTTTCTCTGCATTCAATTCCAGCCACAGGGCCACTCTCCGTGGGCTGCAGGGCTGCCTCTGGCCTCAGGCACATGCATCCTTTTGCACTGCCACGCTGTGGGGAGGGGACTTGGCAACAAGATGTTAACAGCTGTGGACCAGCCCTGCTTCAGCCAGCATCACATGGCACACTATTATGCACACATTAACAAGGGGCGACACTCCCCTGGGGCCCTTGAATCCCCAACTAGTTACTGCAGATCAATGTGGATGACAGACGAGACGGGCCTTGCTTGGAAATCTGAGGATTTGTTAACTCAAATGCTGACTAGAGGCAAGGACCCAGAAGACAGGCTGGGTAATGGGTTTTAAGGGACAGAATGAGGTTGGAGTTTAGGGCTGGGGACCAAGAACAGGAGAGCTGGGGAGGAACCCAAGGTGGGGTTTCCAATTCACAGACCAATGAGGAAAACAAAGGGAGGAGAACAGGTCACATGGACCAATGGGGCATGCAAGGTTAGGGGATTTCCAAAGGGGACTTCCAGGCAGAGGGTTGGGACAAGGGAGGATTGACAAGTGGTAGGAGGAGACACAAGGAACATTCTTGAACAAGGAGCAGATCGTAGGATATGATAGATAACTGGGTAGGAGGGCACAACTTAGGTAAAACCAACAACATTGGGGGAACAGGATCAAACCATTAAGGAAAAGCACACCACAACAGGCCAGGGCCCCCGCAGCCTCCCTGCCCCCTGCCTGGCAGCTGCTGGGGCTCGGCCTGGCTGGGACAGGGCCCGGTGGGCTTCCTGAGAGGGGCCCTGCCCAGTGGCGCAGCCTGCCTGGCCTGCCCAGCTGTGACAGAGGCCGGGCCAGCCTTGTTGCTTGTTCTCAGGCTGGAAGGAAAAAGAGGATGTTTTCAGGTTTCTTTTGTCTTTAACATGTGTTTTTCACAGAGACGTGTCCAGCTTTCTAGTGGCTGGAAGCTTTGCATCACTTCCCTAAATGTCCCTCATGACAAAGGAGAGAGGAACGGCCTGGGATGTACAGGTGGGGGAGATGGGGCTTTTGGGGCAGAGGAAGGGAGAAAGGTAGAGGAAAGGGAGCATTCAGAGTTCTGCTTAGTATTTGTTGTTGAAGTAGCAGCCTTGTTATGGGATGGTGCGGCACTTGGTCTGTTCTGTGACTTGGTGATAGAATGGTTTAATCTTTGCTGTAGGAGTCTTCGGTGCCATCTCCAGGCTGTTGTTTGCTGTTCCTCTGAAGAGGGTCATGCGGAGAGTCAGCTGAGTAACGACAATCACACCAGTACGGCTACATGTTGTTCAACTTTTATTGAGCAAGCTTGTCATATTTATGCTTCTATACACTGTTTCACACAACAGCTGCTCAATACTCATTGGCTAAGTGACTGCAGTCACCTGTACATGTTACTTGCTGATTGGGTGTCACGCTGTAAGCGCTTGGTCAGTGTGTGCTAATTTAGCGGTTTTCTAAACTTTAAAATAAACCGTCTGTACAGGAATCTCTTGTTATTCTCCAGACTGTGGGGCAATTTGCCAAGGGAACAGCACTATGATCTCTGTGTGTCATTGATAACAACAAGCAGAATAGAATATTGCCAGTATCCAGACAAAGGCAGAGAATAAGCTAGGAGTATAAACTGAGCACTTTTTTTACACAAGACTTTCAGTCAGTCTCAAAGAGTTAAAACTAAATATTATAAACCAAAATCTTAGGAGCAGTGGTGTTACAACATGCTAAAGTAGCACAGAATCTCCAAAACACTCTCTGGTGATCTCTCTCTTTGACTCTACATAGGGACTTTGGGTCTCTAGATACTCTCAACAACATCCTACTTAAGTATCCTTGAGTAGTTGTGCAATGAAAACCTGTCTTCAGAAACTTTGGAAACAAATACAGGGGAGACGTTTTAGCAATTCTTTGATCTACATAAGTGAGTCAGAGGATCATAACCCTCTCTTGAGTTGAGACAGCAGGAATATATTTTAGTGGATTCAGGCTACACCTGTGCTCTATTTAGGAACTGGTTCTGGCTCTTTATCAATGTGACTGGGACTAAATTTCAGGATTTGGGTGGGTCCCATGCTCTGGAACCTCAGAAGAGGTGAGCCTGCATTGTAATGCATTCCTTGTTATGGATTGCTGCCAGCTGGGATGGACAGTGTGAGCTGTAGCCATACACTGCTGTGAAGGTACAATCAGTGCCCTAGTGCATCTCTTTGGGATGTGCTGCAGGTGAAGTACTGTGCAAGCATGGCCCACAGCTTGCTGAGGCCAGCATGTGTGTTGCGCAGAGGCTTTGTTGTCACACTGTGTCAAACAATAATCCAGGAAGAAATAAAAAGACTTAATTCAAAGATTTAGCTAATTGCATCTCTATTTTGGAAATACAGTATTGGTTCATCCTACAGGACATTGTCATTTATGGCTTACTTTATGTGAATTTACTCTGGGACTGTTTTACAATACTTTATCCCAGAGTATAAATCCAGTGTGCTGGTGCTCTTTTCCCAGAAAAGGGATATGTCCTCCTGGCATAGTTTGACCCACTTCAAATGAACAAAGGACTCTTATTTTGGAATAAGGTTGGAAGTTCTTACAGTTTTTCAAGAACAACTAATTTTTCTGAATTCAGTATCTAGAGATGACTTTTAAATGTAGGCAGTCTGGTTAGGTATTTCAGAGGTGTCAGGAAAATTATATCTGTTCTGAGGAGTGATGCCCTAATTGTTGTGCCAGCTTCTACCTGCACGCAGATAATATGAAGCTTGACAATCTCTGGGTATGTTGCAAGTCCCACTTGGGAGCAACCTGAGCTTTCTCACCATTGCAGGGAATACTATGACAACATTGATATCCCAGTATCCAGTTATCTTCATTTCACTTTGATGTGCATTAAACAAAACCAAATTAGCACCATATAAATACACAGAAATATCCAAGAAGCATTTTAACTAAGAATACAAGATCAGACTTCATGGATTTCACTGCATATTGTGCCATAACCATTGAAATTCTGTGGATGTGTTTCAAACATTCCAAGACCTTCATTTCTCCTGGTGTATGCAACTCTGTGTGCTCAAATATGGGGTAAACTTAGATGCCCAAAAAGTGATTAGAATTAGGATCGGATTCCTGGCATACAGCTGCCCCTCTGAGTGCAGGATCTCACATGGTCCAGCTGAAGCACAGCTCTGCATTCTCTCACACCTCTGACTTCACAATTACCTGCTCAGCAAATCACAAATCAGGCCAATGAATTTAATCTGGTGCACAGAATAGAGGCCAGGAAGGAAAGCTGTGCTGGAATGCTTAGAGGCCAGAGATGCATGGAAAGTACCACTGTGGGAGAAGTAAGACAGGAGCTGGCTCAGCTTGTTAGCTTGAGGATGTCACTCGGGTGGCATTAGGGACACCCACAGACAATAGGCACTGTGGAAACATTAGTATCAGGTTATATGTTAGCCAGAATTTTCCGTGGTTGTTGATTTTAATTGCCTGCCATGAATCTTGCTGGGTTCTGTGGCAGCAGTTTCCAATACCTCCTCTTCAGTTGGGGCCCTCAAACTATTTAACCCTTCAGGCATACCAAGATGCCCCAAAAAATCTTCACATTAATATGTCCTTTGAGTAATTTATTTTTCAGTTTATGTTATTAGCTACTTGTGACTGAAACAAGTGATCAGAGAATAGTGGGGGATCAAAATGTGTGTATGTACACCAGCTTATTAATATTAACTCAGTAGCTGTGGTAAAAATAAAGTTGGAAAACATAAATACTTGGTAGAAATTTTTTGTCATAGTGAGCCTAAAAGCAGTTCAAGTCTCAGCTGAAAAGAAGAGTATTGATATTGGTTCAGTAGCAATTCTTTTCAACAAAAGACCAAAAAATGCTTGAATTCAAGTACATAATTCAACCGTGTATTGATTATACTCAGAGTTTCCTCTCTTGTTTTAGACAAATGTAGCAGTAATCAGGTAACTGGGTTTTTTTGCTTTCAAAAATACATATTTTTTACAAATTTTGAGTCTCTAATTTTGAAAATAAAACCTCATAGGATTCTTTTAATATTGTTTGTCAGTTGAACGAGTAATTTGCATTTATCTTCTTGCAAATAGCTTGTGGTTTTCAAAGACACTTACTGTGTACATGTGTCAGTGCATCCTTATGCTATAATGCCCAAGGTCTGGATGTGTGATGTGTGAATGTTTATAGTCATAAAAGAGGATTCTCAGGTAACTAATTTACTTAAATCTTCATTATTTATATTCAAGAAAAAATTTAATTTGTCTCACTGAATTTTATGTACAGCACATATGCAGATCAAATTTAACTGTTTCTTTCATATGGACTAAAGGTATGGACACTGTTTTAAATCTTCACAAAATTTAAGATGAAGCCAGTTGAATTTGTAAGGAAATTGCCTGTTAACACCATCAGTTTTATGAGAGAAAGTTCTAAGCAACTGGTGTTTCTAGTTACATTTAGGAAACTTATGTAAAAACCTTCTACAAAAGATTATTTGATTCAATTAGAGAAAAAGGTTTGGTTTTGTTCTTGATGAATAGCCCTTTTATGCTCACTTTTATGGAATGTGTCTCATGTGGTATCAGGCATGAACTGTGTTCATAAGTCTGTGGAAAAGACATGAGAGATGCCACACTGAATGATATTCCTTTATTAGCAAAGCACTACGGATTAAGTAGTACAGCCCTCAGTCCTCAATTACTGTGTAACGACAGCAGTTCCTTTGCTCTTCTATGAAAAAACTGTGATTTTTTGTTATCACTTTGTAAAGAGTAGTATTGAATAATTTATTGAATACAGTAGGTCTTTCTGGGTTGTCATCAGGATTACTTCACAGTGAAACACTTCACAGAGCTGGGTGAAATCTGTTTCTGGAACTATATCAGAGCTCCATATACTTAGAGCTCTTGTCTACTTGTTTGCATACTACGGAGGATTTAATTTTGAGACTCTAAGACTAGTATTGTTCAACTTTCTTTTGATGGAGCAAATGGCTTGATTGATTTCAGCCTTCAGAAAATGACTGAATGCCTTTTTTCTCTCATTAGGTGACTGATTCTGTGTGCTGTCACATGCAGGCTGATGTTCCCAGAGACAGTAGGCTCCTTGTGCAAGGACAGCCAGAAATACTGCAAGTGAGAATACTGTGGCCCATTCAGTGGGCTAAGAGGTGATTCAGAAACTTCCTGATGCAAAGTCCTGCCTCCAGTAGAGACGTAACTGGTTTGGAAGCAGCTCTGCAAAGGGGACCTTAGGTCCTGGCAGACCAGAAAACCTGGTTTCTGTAGTGTGCCCACACAGCGAAGGCTACATTGAGGACAAGTGCCCAGGACTTGTAGCTCTGAATCTGGAGCAGGGTGTCCAGTTTTAAGGCTGCACTATGTGAGGTACAAACCAGAGAGAATCCAGCAAAGGGTCACTAAGACATGGCTGGAGGAAGGAACCCTAAGAGACTGGCTGCTCAGGAACCTTGGCCAGTAATTCCCAGACTGTAAAATAAAAATGAAGCCACCAGGGCTAGCTTCTTAGCCGGATAGCTGATCCCTCGTAGGGTAAGCGCCCCAGGCAAGCAGTCTTAGGGCCAGATACCTCAGCCCTCTGGAGGCTGGAGTGCCCTAGGCCAGACTGTGGCACAGCCATGACCCCTAGCAAGCTTAGTGATTGTCAGCTCTTAGTGAAAATCAGCTCTTTTATGATTTCAGCTCTTAGCTTGCTCGTAGGGGCTGTGGCTGGCCGTGGCTTCTGGAAGGCAGATGAAAAGAGAGAGGAGAAGGCGGCCAAGGGTTCCACGATGGTTTATTCTGAGGGTCTCACAAAGGGTCTTGAAGCTGCTCTTCTAGAGAAATGGGCCAAGACAGCCTCTTTTATAGGGTTAGGGAGGATTGAAAACTGACCAGTTGTAAGGGTTAGGGAAACTAGCCTATGGGGTCACAGAGAGATAAGCAGGCCTGGAGGACCAGAGTGAGGACTCCTGGTTCAATTCCTATGACTCAGCAAATACCTATCTCTAAACATCCCTCCACGGAGCCATAGCCGGCCCTGCGCCTGCTACACCAGAGTGGTACCTGCAAACAGCTACTCAGCACAGATGTGGTAATGCTGGAGCAGAAGATACCTAATCTCACTGGTTCTTAAATATTCTCCTTATCCAGACCCATCATGTTTTCTTGTTTGCTAGGTCCCTGCTCTATACCTGCTACCTACATTCTTGATTGCCGTTTCATCCTCCTAAGACAAATGAGGGCAGCCTTTGTTCAGACATTCTCTGAGGTTTAAGTACAGGCTCCAGCTATATCACCTTCTGTAACTGAACAAAGAATGTTATTTCCCTACTCCTGTATTTGAAGAAAGTAATTTATCCAGAACCACTAGTGCTAGACTGGCATGAGAAACACAATAAATCACAGACATCAATCACTTCGCAATAATGCCAACAATTATTTCCATACGTCCTTTGACAGCAACCCCATCTATTTTTTTTAGCTGTGAAATTCATGCTACCATACAAAGTGATATTGATGATACCCACCAGATTAAGAGGCAGCATATCCCCGTCTTTGAGGCTTTGAAAAGCATTTCGATTTTCCCGTAGGTCTTTCTATAACTGCACCCGCTTCCTGCATCTCTGAGCAGGGAGGGCAATTGATTACTTGGAGCAATTGTGGCAAAGGATGTAGGGATGCTGCCTGGACAGCATCAGTGCTGATGCAGATCAGCAAGGCCATGCTGCAGGACACACAGAGAGCCACAGCTTCCTTCTGAAGTTGCAGCTAGAAGGATCTTGACACTCCTGCTTAGATCCAGGGCTGCTCCATCATCATCATAACCTGCAAGACATTCCACCAGTGACAGTGTGCTGCCTGTCCTGAGAATCTGACAGGTGCCCCCAGGTACTGCTCTGGAGCTGGCAGTGGCATTTTTGTTAGAGTTTCAAAGATTTGAAAATTAGCATCCCTGTGGCCACCTTTTTTTCAAAAGCTGCTCAGTTGAAGTCTCAGTAACTCAGTTTTCTTACAAATCACATATATTATCATTTTAATATCTTATTTTGTGACCACTGTTTAGATAAACATCCTGCCTCAGTGGGTACAAAAGCAATTTTTGACTAGTGCTTTTTGAATCCCTCATCCCTAGGAAAGCAAGATTCCTGGGATCCAGATCCTGGTGTGATTTTTCACAAACCCATCACAGTTGCATCTACTCTGATAAATACAAAACCAATTAGATTTTTTAAAAAGTTGTTTTCTTTTTACATTACAAAGTTTTAAGATACACTTAAGTCATGTTCTAACATTCCATACTCAACTCTTTTTTAATTTCTACCAATGACAGTCCCAAGCTTAAATGATTTCAATGCTCTTAAATTCAGCAGACTCAGGAACTGAAGTAGTAGGAATTGCCAAACGTAAAAGGCAGTGCATCTCTGCAACTATTTGTTGTATCTGTGCTCAGCAAGCCGGTTGCCTCTTCCACAGCATATCTCTGTGCACCTCAGCTGCTCCTCTGGACAGTGTACATACTCATCTTCTTTGCCTGTGCTGATCCACCATAGCATTTAATCGTGGAGCTCTCTGACTGCACAGACTTCTCATGCCCACTGTTTGTTTTCTAGACTGCATCCTTAAAACCTGTAATTATGATAGATATTCTAGCTTTAAATTAAACAGATGTTTAATTTAAAGCTAGAATAAAATTAAATTTGTTTTAAACAGATGTTCTTTCAGAAAAACTACATACTCTACATTATCCAAACCCTTTGAAGTTGAGTTATCTTAATTAATCTGGTAACATACAATAACCTTGTTCATTAATGACTATAGGTGACAATGGTAATTTGTTATGACAGTGTGATTGCAGCCTGTGAGCACATGTACACACATGTAAGGGGCTAAACACACATAGGAAGACTCTAAATATCATTCTTTAAAAAAGTATTTATTCCTTATGAAGAAAGTAGAAAGAGGATCTTCCATAATCCCTCCATATTCATAGCAGCTAACACAGAATCAGGTTGCTGCATTCAATCCTTTACATATAGGCCACTACAAAATTAATGTGATTAGGAGCAAATTCACTTACACCCAGTCACAAAGCATGGAATTTTACCCCAAACACTCAAATCCATTGGGTCTGCTCTATTTTAATGGGCAAAACACACACACACACATTAAAAAAAAAAAAGGATAAACCACAGAATTTTCATTGTAATGTTCCTTTGGATTTTCCTTGGAACTCCCATGTGCCCCTGATTAGGACACACCAAAATAATTGGGGAAAATTGATTAATTGTGCATAAAGATGAAAGAAAAGGAGATACTTTCTAGTTCATTAAAAAATCCCAAACATCTTCTCAAATGGAATGTTTCCGATGGCTGTGTTGATCATCACTCAAGTATCCCAGACTGAGGGCAGTTACAGCAGTAGGTGTGCTATGCAATCATTTATCTAGGGTTCCAAGAAAAAGTTATGAGACACCTGAATTTCCATGAAGATAGGAGAAAAGAAAAAAAAAAAAAAGGCCCAGACAAATAAATGCCCCAGCAAGAAATCC
This sequence comes from Haemorhous mexicanus, assembly GCF_027477595.1. NCBI lineage: Eukaryota > Metazoa > Chordata > Aves > Passeriformes > Fringillidae > Haemorhous > Haemorhous mexicanus. The sequence continues at coordinate 75,962,460 of NC_082381.1, forward strand.
AAGTTTCTGAACATTCACCCAATAGTAAAAACATGAAAAGGTGGAAGATGACAACTATCCTGAAAGACATCCATATGGAAAACACAATTCCAGGTTTAAAATGTTGCTTTGCTTTTCCTAAAACTATTTGCAGCTGCGTAGAAAATTTCAAGACAGGTATTATCACATCTGCAAATTGCCAAAACTATTTGGGAAACATGATAGTCTGTGTATGCAACAAAGTCCTGAATGATCCTATTTAACATTTTTTCAAGGAATCAGAGGAATATCCAGTTCAAGCTAATGATTTCAGTGCAACAGAAAGAAAAAGATGCTGAAGTATGTTGTGGTTGGTTAGCAGGTAAGATCACAACAAAGAAACAACAATTCATGCGCAGGAATGTTTGTTTACTTCTAAGAAATTTGGTCTGGGCTGAAAATTCCCCCCACTATTTTTTGTCTGGGCATTTTTTCTAGAAAAATTAGGGCAACTCACTTTTCTTCACTAACTTAAATCAAGAGTTAGTGTCTTTCTGTCAACCTCCTACTGTACAACCTACAGTATGTTTTCTTTGGTCAGGAAGTGTCACTGTAAAGATCTCCACTGAATATATTTACTAAATGTGTGATAGGGCTGTGCTAAAAAACTAACGTAGTGTTACATATTTATTTACAGAAGATACCAGACCATCAGATATGTTGGAAAAGATTGTACTCGGAAGGCCTCTGGTTGAAAGGAGAGAAAAACAACAAAACAGGTTGTCCCTCCAAATCACTTCTTCATCGCAGCTAGAATCAAGGCAATCCTACTTGTACTTCTAATTCAGAACTCTAGTTGGAAAAATGTTAAGGATTTGAGTATGTGCAGTGAAATACATACAGGTTTGCCTTATTAGTTTTCCCTTCTAATTGTACTCTGGCAGGAAGAACAAGATTCTTACTTCAACTGAAAGGGAAAACACCGAAAGGTTTATACAGTGCATCAATGCCTAATCCTACTACTGAGCACTTTTACAATTTGCTTCTTCCAAGAGCCACTCAATTCCATTTAGCAATCCATCTAAAGTTGCAGCTACAGTGTCCTGCATCTGTGAAAATAAAATTAAAAGAAAAAGTTATCATATTACAGGTAACAGCTCACGGGATCTAACAGTATTTTAATATCACTCTGTGTCCATCAGTAAAGTCAGAAACTCATATCTAAAAATCTAAATTTTTATCATTAGTGTAAAGGTCCCCTAGACAAAAAAAGGTTTTATAAAAGTAAGAAAACAAGCAAGAAAGCTTTCACTCTTAGTATCAGAGTGAATTTTTTTTTCAATTGTTTCACCTGTTTCAGCAGCTTTGGAAGATTACATTTACTTTACAGATGGCAATTCACTTGAAAAATCTTCTTGTTAATCTTAAAACTGCCACTTTAGAGCTTTAGATTTCTATGTATATCATTAGCACTCAGATTTTGTAAAATCTCATCCAGTAGCTATTATAAATGGTATGTTTTGTAAAAAGCCTATAAAAAGCCTATAAAAATTTTCCTTATGAAAACAAAGGAATTACCTCAAATCAGGATTTTTTCTGATTAAGTTATTCCTCAGCTACACAGAATCAACAAAAATTCATTCTGCGTGGCTGAACCATGCTGATAGATACTGTCCTTGACAAAAAAAGAAGAACAGGTTCAAGACCTCACATCCTAGGTAGAAAACTGATCTGTCAAAAACTGAAGACATCACATCAACTGAGTGACAGTAAACAGTCTTTTAAAAATGTCCCAAAAATCTATATTGTGTCCAAGACTGTGACTCAGGAAATTTAGATTTAAATGAACTGAAGTTTCCTTACTCCCTTCAAGACCATCATTTGTCCTTCCTGACATTATAGCTCCATCTTAAGTCTCTTGTGTGCTTTTGGGCAAGTCACTTAAGTTCCTTGTTTTCAGACAGGCTAATAATTCATCTTGGAGCACCAGAGAAACGAAATCTTTCACTAGAATGGAAAGCTCGTGTACTAGTGTTGAAAGTTGCACTCTTGCTTAGGTAGATATAGTTAAGGAACCTGAGAGCCTAAATTAAATTTAAACCGCAGAGAAACAGAAAATAAAGGTTTAAGAGCAAGTACCATCCAGGGCTGATACAGCAGATTTAGCTGCAACTGATGTGCCACGTAAACACATGGAATTCTTTTCACAGCAACATGAGACACACAGGACAAAACCAGCAGAGGTCTGTTCGGAGGCCCAAGGGCTGGATCAATCATTGCCAAAATATGAGCCAGCTCCTCCTGACGATCATGTTCTAAAAAACAATTTTTCATATATGAGTCTTTAGTATATGCAAAACCAAGGTGTTTTCGTTTTTGGAGCTTTTTTATTTCAGAGGCAGACAGGGCTGGAAGGGCCAAATGATGATGTTCTGCTTAACACAAGACTTACTCATTTGCCCTTATGTTACACAGATATCATTGATGACATTTAGATGTTAAAGATCTCCATAGATTCCACAGACAGCCTATTTCAATCCTAACATCAGAGTGTTTTCTGAGTACCTCACAGAGATCAAAATTACAACAAGCCATTCAGAAATACACACTGCACAGTCAGCAGCCCTTCCCTACTGAATGCACTTTTCTCTTAGTGTATCCCTTCAAATTTTTTTGCCTGCCTCTTTTCTGAGGTAGCCCTTTTCCTCCATTCAAAGCTGATGAATGTAAAGACAATTACTGTAATTTTTCTTTGGATTATCATCTCACAGGACTAAACTGATTTAGACTAATTGCAATTTTTACTGTTTTCCTGGTGAAGGTTGTTTCCACAGCACAAACAATGTCTTCTGAAGTTTCTCCTATACCTACCCTGTTTTTCTCTTTTTTAATTCATGTAATTTCCCACATGTAATTTCGATAGCAACCATATCAGTATGTGCCATAAACAAAACAAGGGGCCACAATCCCTAACATGCTGATGAGAGAGTGTCTAGAATAGGAGACCCTTTCAACAGGGTAAGACATGAAGAAATAGCAGATTTTGAAAGGATCAGAACATGGATTTTGAGGTATTGCATATTCTTTGTAATCTAACACACCAGTTATTCACAAAATATAAATAAAGAGAAACCCCTTACCTCTGTGAGCTTCTGCATTAGCAACATAAATGAATCCATCAACTACTTCGCACACCTTCCTCACTTGAGCTATTACACTGTAGTGCGTGGTTTGCTGGTTCCCTACTGTGCTGTTCTCTTGGTAAAACATCTTATTCACAGCAACAGCTTGCTCCTCCCTTGCTCTCCTCCTTTCCGCACTGAAAGATATTTCAGTAGTCAGGTTAACTGAGAATGCCAAAAGAGAATCTTGAAAGTCTAGGCAGCAGAGGAAAGGGACAGGAAAATGGACTGAGCCACAAAAATGGTTTCATTTCTCCCTGCCCCTTCCTGCCCTCCTTTCTTTCTGAGTGCACAGAGATGGTTGGTAAACTGCAAGATGCTTATGAAAATATACTCTAGGAGGAGTTCATAGTGTTTAAAAAGGGACTCAACCAAGGTATTAAGAGGGACAGACGCACCTGTAATGTGCCTGTTGTACACCTTTGGTACATATACTGTTTGGAAAAGCTTTATTACTTCCATGAGAAAACTTAGTGGTTGAAAAAAGAAAGGAAAAGCAAAGGCATATATTGAAACTTCAATTTATGAGGGATATCCATGCATGAGAAAGTGCACACGAAAGTCACAGGACAAGAATATGAAAACTCTGAAATAAATTAGAAACTGTACTTTTCATTTGGTAGAGACCAGATCTTATCTTACCTCGTGGTGGAATACAATGTCACAATATTGAATTTTTGATTGTTAAACTGAAAACTGACTCCTGATCCAATTCCTACAGGGAAAAAATTAATCTGTGAGATTACAGCTACTTGGCTACTGAATACAATCATGTGGTAATTTAAAAATTCCAGTGGTGCTACCAAATGAATATATTCAAACCTAGATATTGCTTGTAGGGGTAGAAGATTTACTATTTTACAATTTAGCATTATATATGTTCCAATTGATCGGACTTAATTTCATTAAAATCTAGTCAGTGGTATTAAAACCATTTCTGTATTTCTGGTTATTAGATTTGGACCTAGAAATCTACATCAGAAAGGAGCTAGACTTGTATTTATTAGCTGAAACTGGCATAGAAAAGGCTCCAGTCTGTTTATGACAAGCTGCATTGAAAAGGACATATGAGAGAAATAAAAAACCCACTAAAAATAACTGTCATGCTTCCTATAAATACAATTTATGAAAATACATAAATTTTCATCTGCTGTGATAAAATAGCCGTTAGTTTAAAAGGAACACATTTTTGTCTCTGGCTTGGACTGAAGTCAAATTAGACTTTCAAAGCTACTCTTTAAAACACAAAAAAATCCCTCACCTGCTCCTTTAACTCTTATAAGTAAAATTTACATAATTTGATACCAGAATAATGAATCATATAAGGATCAGCCTTGAGATCCTGAGTAAAATCACAAATGTGTTTTTTAGCCACTTACTAAAAGCAGTACTGAAAGAAAGGCCTGTCTGCATTTACTGATCACAACAGCAGCAGTAACATGGAATTTTGGATGAAAATAGAAGTACAAGGAGCAAAGTTATTCTTCTGACAATGTCCAAATTGAATTGTAAATTCCCCGAAGCTAATAGTTTGTCCCAAATGTTCGCTGCACTTATCCTTCTGAATACATCAGAAATTGGTTTGTTTTTACCATGATTCTACTGAATTTTAAGCATACAAAAAAAAAAATTCTATTTCTTCATTTCTTCCTCAAAGTTTTTTGTGTTATATCTTTTTTACAAAATAAGAAGGCCAAAAGCCAAAACCATCATTACCATGAATTTGTCTATGAGGTAGGCCAGCTACCAGCAGAATTTCTGGGCATGTCATCATCTTTTGTACTAAAGAGTTGTCCAGCTCTTCCAAACCTGGCCCAAACATAGCAAAGCGAGGTTCTGCCTGAGTGACCAGTGATTGCAAAAAGGAAGTCACAGTCCCATACCGGGGACGGCTTGATTTCAAACTTCTTCTACCCTGAGGACAGCTCCTTTTATATCTGTTTAAAATAGATGCAACTAGAAATTAAACACAAAATACAAAAGAGATATTAATCAAACAAATTAATTTAGGTCCCACATTTCTTATGCTTTGCTACTGGTACAACTCAAAGCATAGGTCAAAAATTAAAAAGTTCAAACTGGTGGTTTCAAGCACCAGTACAAAGCAGGCAAAAGCATCAGTTCTTTTAAAGTTCAAATACTGACTATTTGGACCTCAGTACACTTCTATCTACAGATCTTTCAGTTTATTTAAAAATAAAATAAAAATCAAGAATTTCCCATCCTCACTAAATACACAATATAGGTAAAATAACATCAAAGCAGAAGAGTCACATTAAAAATATAATTTTAAAAATGAGCCTTGTGAGTGCATTTTAACCATTAATTAAACTCTTTTGTGTTTATAACAAGTGACCACCTGAAAATAAGCATTTTCCGTGTAGCTAGAGAGCGTGCAAACTGTGTAAGGAGACAAGTGTTGTCTGCAAACTTATATGCTCATTTGGTGTGGATGCTAGAAGGCATGGAAAGACTGATAACTGAGATGAAGAAAAACAGCCAAGACATCCTAGAGCAGCAGCTTCAGTTTGCTTCTGGAGTCATGGTAGGCTGCTGCTGCTGAACAAACTTCTTCAAGGAAGCATCAAATGTGGGCTCCTTTATACCCACACTGAAATGTTTCAGTTGAGATCAGCAAAACAGCCAAGAGCATGCAGACACATTGGAAATCAGTCACAGATGGTTTCAAATTAGTTGATTCAGACCTAAACAGATTTAAATCCAATTTCAAAATCAGTCCGTATTTTGCTCATCAAATTCTGGGTGTACTGTTCCCACCTGTTAAAATGGGATGAAGGTCATGTAGATTGCAGAAGTTAGTGCACTTACCACAAAGGAACATGTTAAGGACCACCTTTGGAAAATGTAACTGCAAGTAAATCCAAAAATCTCAAACAAATCTACAGACCACTACTGCAAATTGAGTGAACTAAATGAAGTTTAGAAAAGAAATCACCACAAACTAACTTAAGAGTTCTTCTCAGTTATCCAAACATATTTATTGTGTTGCTATACTTTTCAACTATACTAGCTGAAACCAGTCTTTGTCTTAGAGCCTCTGACAACCAGACCTAGAACAATACAACTTGTTAATCTGTGGACATTCTGTGCTCTTTTTTATTATTAGGTCTTCCAAATAAAATGAAAAACAATGAAGAGTCATTTAACTTGCTGTAGTTTGAAGACTTCTTGGTACTTTTATGAAAATAACTGCCGTGGCACTGAGAGCAAAGAACACTTCTTTATCAAGATCAACAATATGCAGTATTTCTGTGCCACAGCAGACAGACAGTTTACAAAAAGCTGTCATTTTTTTATAGCATTAGTGTTGTCTTTTTTACAATGTTTTACATTCTTGTTGAGTTCCAAACAGAAAGAGCTGACCAGACCATAGAGCAACAGGAAATTGTATTTCCAAAATAAACAATGGATTTGAGACACATCAAAATTTAAACAGCAGCTTACACCAGAGCTTTATTTCCATACATGTGAAACATGCCTGAGGGCTGAATATTATTGCTGTAGGCACATCTGAAGTCATGTAAGAGAATATGGAGTTACTTACACTGCCATGTAATCATACAGCGCATTGTCGCTGACCTCTGAAAAGGCTTTATTAAAAACCTCCTCATCTGGAAGTGATTTCCAATCAATAGATGTCCAAGAGGGAAGATCCCGCAGGAGAAAATACCTCCATAACAACGGGTCTTGCACAGCTGTCCTCCAGTAACAACTCGTGCTTCCTAAGCGGCACAAATCTTGGGGCGAGAGGAAGGACATGATGTTCAGCTGCACGTCGATCTGAAAACCATTGAAAGCAGCGGTTTAACGACTCCTGAATTCGGCAGTGAAGAAGGACGGGGTGGGATGCAGCGCTTTGCCCCCCCTTCCCCATCCCCGCCCCGCGCCACCGGGCCCTGCTCACCGGCAGAGTCTGCAGGGCGCTCTCTCCCTCCGCGCCGTCCGGGGGCGCCGGCGGCGGGGCGGGCGCGGTGCCGCCGCGCTCGCGGGTGCCGCGCATCCAGCGCTCCCGCAGGACGCGCAGCCCGCCCCGCACCGCGGCCTCCAGGCCGGCGCCGCGCGGCTCCGCTGCCGCCGCCATGGCGCCGCCCCCGCGCAGCGCCGCGCACGCTCCGCACCGCGCTCCGGCACCGCCGCGCCCGGGGCCGCTGCCGCACCCACCGCCCAACGCCGCGCTGCACTTCGCACCGCGGTCCGGCAGGCCTTGGAATGCGTGTTTTTAATGCAACAGAAGTATACATTTCGGTTGGGGAAGAAAAAAGAAAAGAGTCAATGACGCAGAGTGCGCTCTTATGCCACAAGTTTTCTTCTAGCACAGACAATGCAGTGGATCTTAGTTGTGGGATTTCACAAAGTAATGCAGCATTTGTTTCGCAGTTGTTGTGTTCCAGCCTTGACCTTTTAAGGGTCCCTCACATACGGCCACATACTTTGTTAACATGTTTCTCCCTGTTTCTTGGAAATCCAGTGATATGCTCTGTGATCTGCCGCCCAGGTCACCGCTAGACACAGGGTCTATTGACTCAAGGCTTTCCTGCTTCCCTTCTCCACAGTGTTTCAGTCCCCAGTAGCACATTTCTCCACTGTACATCATTGCCAGTAAGTGAGTGTCACTAAATATACCTGCAAAAATAATTTAGATCAAGTACTTTATTGTTCTGCTATAGGCAAGCACACAACATGTTAATTCTTTTTCAGTTACAATGGGGAAGAAAATTCCAAAAAGACAGTATAAGTATATAATTATATAAATATAGAATGCCCATAAGAAAACCATAAATCAAGACCATGCTATTTTCCTGTTCAGTTTGGCCCTCCGTAATGTTAAAATCTTAAGACTGCCATATAAAAATTATTTCTATAATTTTGTTTGCCTAATTATCTCATAGAATTTCAGTATTTCTTTACAGCCTCTTTAGCACAGGCATGACTGTACATATTTACTCTGCAGTATTTTTGTGCCTCCCACAGTTTAAGCCTAAAAGATAATGTCTGAGGTCATCTTAAGTTAACCAGCAGCAGCTTTGTTAGTATTTGAATTCAAAGGCATATGTGTGTCTTTCACAAAAAAAAAAAAAATCCTGCTAAATAAATCCACAACTTGACTTTACATTATGGAACTATGTAGCAGCAATGCCACTTTCAGATGAAATTAAACAAGAAGGTGCTGCATATCCTGCTACAGTCAGAGTAGAGCTGATTTTGAGTGTGCTCAATGTGGACATCATGTCCTCAGCACCAGCTGGTTTACCTTACAAATCCCCTCCTGCTCTATCACCCTACCTGCCTCACACTGATGCAGCCTAAGACCCTCCTAGAAATGCTCAATAGGAATGAAACTTACATAAAGGTACATAAAGTGGTGACAAAGAACATTTGCCAAATCTAACCAATTCTGCATATAGTTTTTACCTGCATGAAGTCTGTAATTGCGTTTGTACCTGTGCTGTCCTAGAGCTAAAAGGGAAGATCAATATGTGAACCTCTGGCACCCTCTGCAGTCATATTTGTGCCTTAAACATCTGTCAATTGTGAACTGGATGGCTCACAATAAAATACTGTGTATAAACACTGCCAGCATAAACCACTACTGTGCATCAAGCACTCACTGCCTCAATTCATCTCCCTCCAGTGCACTCATAAAACACTGGGAAAAAGAGTGCTGATACCTCCTAAAATTCATGAGTGAAAAAAGAAAGGGGGGGCACTCTTGCCTGCTTATTTGCCTCATTTATTATCTTCTTGTTCTAAAAAGTGTCAAGTCCTGAAAATAAATTAGGTCAAACAATAAAAATACTCAAAAAAGCATTTAATAAAGTGAAGCAGTTATTAAGAGGAGTGGGTTAAAGGGTTTTTTGGAGTTATTTTTTGGGGTTTTTTTTACCTTCACTGAGTAATCTAGCTGTGTCTTTATCTTGAAGTGAGATATCTTCATCTAGCTGAAGAGGACATCTAAAGCTAAGCATCTTCATCAAGTACTGAACTCCATCATTAAGACACTGAGTACAGTTAAAAATGAGGAAAAAATAAGTTCTTGTTAAATTAATGATACACAGAAATACTTCTTCACCCCTTATGAAACCCCATAATCCTACATAACCAAAAAAAAAAAAAAAGGAACAAAAAACCCAGCCATATTTTAATAGTGAAGAGCCAAACTTTAAAGCTCATGGAACATTTTCATCTCCTTTACCTTTTTGAATGTGGCAATGTTTTCTTGTAGCCATTCACTCCTTTCTTTTGCTGTGTGGCAATACATATAAAGCAGGGCTCCTTTTCTCCAGTACAGACATTCTAACAACTCTGCACCAAGGATGTTGATGGGCTGAAATTAAATCCAACATACTGGTCTAACACAAAAATAAACCACCTGAACTACTTATGTGCACTGGTACACATGCAAGCACTGTGTAAATCTCTTACTTCAGGGACTGTGTTTGACAGAGAGACAAGGCTAGCCTAACCTAACACTGTAGGTCAAATAGAAATGTTAACTGCCTGTGGAATCATGAAATGTTTGCAAAAGAAATTCTGAGCACACAAGGCATTTGAAACAATATTTTCAGGAATTCCTATTTAAATACCAAAAAGACTTGAAAATGCTTCAAAATACTTTAAATTCTGCTCATCAAAAATACAAATACTATGTCCCATTTCCAATTTTTTGTTTTTAAGTAATGAAATTATTTGCCCTCCGGCTACTTACTTCTTTTATGCCACATTCCCTCACTAGGTCTTCTGGTTCTGAAAGAACAGAAATAAGTTCTTTAAGTTTTTGCAAGGCAGATTCTTCTGGAAAATCTTCATCCACAAGCTGGTTTTCCTCAAAATATGTAATGTCTAGGACAGCCTATGAAAACAAGAATATATACAAAGTAGAAATGCTACCGTCTAAAGAATGAAATAGATGTGTGTTGTAACATAGAAAACTCGCTAGTTTCTAAAACACTACAATTCGAAGGTATTTTTTAACATTGAGTTTACAAAAGGTGCGAGTTAGAAGTACTGAAGGATTGGTGATGGTTAATGTCAAGCCAAACCCTTTCTGTCCCTAAAGTAACAGCGCGAACGACTCCAAGTTATCCGAGTCAAAAGCAATTCCGTGCTTCACAGACGAGCACCACATACCCCCAAGTAACTCAGCCGCCTTTCTGCCCCACCCTCCTTTTTTACACCAAACCGTCTCCCACACCCTACACACATTTTCTTGAAAGGCAGTTTGATGTCCATAACAAAGTACCTGGGTATAGAGCTGAAAGAGCGTGGAAGGATGTTCTTTCCCTTCGTTGCAGAGATCCTTCAGCTTGTCCAGATTAGCAGAGCCTTTCGCTAAGAAGGTATCTGAGGGAAGAACACAATGCTCCCTTAGCCCCGATGAGCACTCAGCCGGAGCCTTACCACTCTCCTTTTCCACATGGCTTTATCATCCATCCTTGGGGCATCTTCCAGAGCGGCTGAATAATAAAGCACAGAAGCAGGCCAGTTATCCTGTCAGACCGCACCTTTCATGATTAAATTAAGGCCACCCGCGGCCAGGCTCTGATGCTCCCAAGCGCACACGCCGTTTGCGAAGATGCCCTCGGGACCGCCCGTGCTCTCGGGGCCACCCGCGCCGCCCCCGCCCCCGTCCCCGCCGCGCCGCTCACCGTGGGCGCCGGGCGCCCCGAGCCGCCGGCCCAGCGCCGCCACCCGCGGCCGTAGCGCCGCCGCCGCCATGGCGGGCCCGCCGGCCGCCCCTCCGCGCAGGCGCAGCAGCGCGGGCCCGGAGGGCGGGAGCGGCTCCGGCCGCGGCTCCGGGGCTGAGAGCAGCGGGGCGCAGGGCCTGGCGGTGCCGGTGCCGCCCGACGCCGCCGCGACACCCGGCCCGGGACACCCGGTCCCCGATGCCGCTGGGACACCGCCGCCCCGCCCGCCCCGCGCGCATTGTTGGCTGGGATTGCAGTTCTGGCCTTGTGGGGCTGTGAAAGCTCTTTCATAACAGACGGGTGTGGCGTCTGCAGTGCCCTGTCCGTTCCGCGGGGAGTGACTCTGTGTTTACAGAATTTACAGTTTACAGCTCGGAAAAGACCTCTAGTTCCAACCTATGACCGAATACCACCATGTCGATCAGACCATGGTACTGAGTGCCATGTCCGGTCTTTCCTTAAACAGTTCCAGGGACAGTGACTCCACCACCTTCCTGGACAGCCCATTCCAAGACCTAATCACCCTTTCCGTGCAGCAATTTGAAACAATGTTTTGAGATGTTTCGTGAAATACTTCGCGAAACTATTATGTCCAACCTAGACCTCCCATGGCACAGGTTGAAACTATTTCCTCTCTTCCTGTCGCTGGTTGCCCGGAGAAGAGACCAACCTCACCTGGGCACAGCACAGCCTCCTTCCAGGCAGCTGTAGAGAGTGACAAGGTCTCCCCTGAGCCTCCTTTTCTCCAGGACAAAAACCCCCAGCTCCCTCAGCTGCTCCTCACAGAACTTGTGCTCCAGACCCTGCCCCAGCTCCTTTGTCCTTTTCTGGACTTAGTCCAGCACCTCGATATCTTTCCTTGAATTGCAGGGCAGATTTGAGGTGTGCCCTCAGCAGTGCCCAGTACAGGGGGACAATCCCTGCCCTGGCCCTGCTGGCCACACCATGGCTGATCCAGGCCAGGATGCCATTGGCCTTCTTGGCCACCTGGGCACACCCTGGCTCATGTTCAGCTGCTGTCACCAGCACCCCCAGCTCCTTTTCCACTTCAAAAATTTGACTGTGGTTTTTCCCCTATCAATGAATGCTTTCCAGCGTCACTGCAAAATAGGTGCTGACCATAAAACAAACTGAAACAAAGGCAGCAAAGATCAAGCCTACGCCTACTTTTCAATAAATGGTTGGGTTTTTTTTAAACTACATTTTAGCACTTATTTACTTAAAATGCAGAAGTACAGCCATGAAAATACATTAAATAATCCTGAAACTAAATACCTTTGATTAAATAAATGAAGCACTTGCTCCAACATTTTGTTCAGCTTTTAATTAAACTCTTCATGAAATTCATAAATAATAGAGTTTGCATATATGACGGGAAAACTGTAAGCTTTCCTTTTATTTTTAATGACATCTTCCTACTATCTGACAGTCAGTCATCAAATACTTGCTATTGTCTAGTTATAAAAGTGCTGTATTTTATGATATTGTTTCCATAGCCTTCTCTATATCTTTACCTGCCTGGAAAAAGTTAATACTGCAATGCCTGTTCTAGTAATGTAAAACAAATTCACACAGTATTGAGAATTTTGTCAACTTGAATATTTTGAAAGAGTAATTGACTAAAGACATTTTCTCATTTTGAGGTCGTATGCTGTTCATTCTGTCATTGCCTATGTTCCCCCAAAGTACCTAAAAAAACCAACCAACCAACCAGCCAGCCAGCCAGCCAACCAACCAAGCAAAAACTCACCAAACCTCCCCCTCCCTGCATCCCCCAAAAATAAAGTGTCACTTACTGGAGTACTTTAGAAGTGAAAAGCTGTCTACTTACAGGCAGAGTTATTTTTTCCATTATCTGACTTATGTCTTATGAAAGAGTTGCCAAACAGATTAAACACAACAAAAAAAAAGTAGAACCTAGAAAGAAAAATGTGTTTTCTTCCCAAAATGGTTTGATTTATAGAAGAAATCAGTGTTTTGATTGGATATGTCTTGTTGTTATTCCTGCATAGTTGATATTCAGATGCAATTTTTCATCAAAGGAACAGCCATGTTAAGGATACCAAAAGTATTCTGGTAGCTAACCTGTGAGTGGAGGAGATGGTGCTTCATGCCTTAAGTGAAATACAGCACTTTCCATGTCAGCTTTGGGACTGAAAAAGGCTTGTGAGATTGAGACATCCCCTTCTTCGGATCCTTTGCTTGCTTGGTCCTTACTTCTCTTCAATCTCCAGCTATGATTTAAGTGTTGCTTTTTTCATACCTGGTCAAGTGGACAGATACATCAGCCCTTAATTGTGAAGGAGCCTTCAAGATGTCTCCTGTAAAAACAAAAAAGAATAAAAATTAAAGAGCCCCAAACAACCTAAACCAGAACAAAAACCAAATGGTTGACTCATCTGATAAAGGAAATGGTGTTTTTTCTTCCTGTGCTTCAGGCACTGCTGCAGCTTACTTTAGTTGTATCCATTTTAAAAGCTAAGAGTATGTGCAGTGACTGTTTTTTCCCAGAAATTGTTATCCACTCTTTCTGTAAACATCCAGTGAAATTGGCTTTGACCTTACCAGTTGCTGAGATGAAAGAGGTGTGTTTCTGTTAATACCAAACTGGTAAAATAAAAGCTGCTACAAAGGTTAAAAAAGTTGGTGACACACAATTCTCTTGGAATATTTTTAGTGTTTGGTTTTTTATTTCCACCAAGTTGATTTTTATCATGAAGTGTGTAAGGGAGCATAAGACATCTCTAGAGGCATTTTTATTGGCATTTTTTTCTCCTATACTCTCCATACTCCCACTGGGAACTGGTTTGTGAGGAGCAGAGATGACAGGACTTCTGGGCAAGTAACTGAGAGCCTGGAAGAGGGTCAGGGGGCTGAACTGGCATGGGATGCTGCCTCCTCACTGCAGTTGGCAAGCCCTTGCCCCAGGCAGCCTTTGCCTCTCTCCTCCCTGGACTGGACTCAGAACAGCCTTGTGCCCATCCGTTCCCCAAGCTGTATTCCCTTGGGCACTAAACCCCCAGGCTCTGTTTTGTAGTTTATGGCGTGGCTGTGCCAGCCTTTTCCTCACACCATGCAAAGTGAACCATTCTGAAGACTGGTAAAAAACAAAGTGTCTGATTATTTGAAGGAATGGTGACCTCATTTGCCTTAGTTTTTGCTTTTGCTTAGAACCTGTTTGAATGAAATCCCTATTTGTTGGATATTTCAAGGAGAGTGGACTGGTTCAGGATTTGCTACCTCTCACGATTCTTCTCAGAGCTTGGGAAATGTAGCATTCAGATTTCTAGCGCTTCACATGAAGGTGCATCAAATATTTTTCTGACTATTTCTATGTTTAAAAAGAAACTCTGAGTGACACAATTAAGTATGTTGAAGCAAAAAAATTGTTCACTTCATATTCTAGGGAACAGTTAAGATAAAATGATCTCTGGTGAGGGAATTCAGGTGGGATTTGTGCTCTTTCAGTGCCTAGCACTACCTGTTTTTAAGGGTACTGTTATCAATATGGATGAGGTAAGGTGTTTGCTGTTTAGAGACATGCTCCGTTCCTTAATTGATGGAAGAATAACAGGAAGAAACACTGTTGTTGTGTGTCGACAGTGCGGTTGATGGAAGAGGGAAATGTATGATTTTGTCCTTCAGGGCAATTGCCACTATAGTTCTCCTGATATTTTGGGTTTGTATATAGATGAATCTCTATGTATATGTGCATATATGTATACATGGTGAAAATTAAAGTAGATTCTGTAGATTGCTACATTGGATTCTGTAGCTTCTTTCCTTCCAAACCACATGCTCTTGTCCTTCTGGTGTGTGTGTGTAAATGTGTATATTGCTAGAGAACAGGCTCATTGTAATGATATGCTTGGGAACTATTTTTGTCCTGTGGTATTCCATCAACAATTGCTACCTGCCCTGATATATGTAACTGTGAAACTGGGCTAGCCCGACATCTCCAAATACCTGAAAACTTGGAACATACTAGGATAAGTAATACATATGGATATACATAGCTACTTTGCTGTCGTTGCTCCAAGACCTATATTATTTATATTGAAAGTTAAAGGAGCAGTGCTAAAACACAAGAGAGTTGTTCCTTTGTGTATTGGATATTACTTAAACTAGGGAAATGCCTTTAACTTCAATAAAAAAATACTGTATCATCTAAGAAATGCAGATTTGCACAGCAGTGATTGACGATTTTTAATAATTATTAGCAGTTTCAAGATCTTTTGAATTGTGCAAATTTTCTTAAACTGTGACACTTAAAATAGGTAATATTTATAATAACCTCAAGGCTGGAAGGAATCCATAAGGATCAGCAAGTCCAACTCCCTAATGTCCAACCTGAACTTCCCTTGATGCAGCTTTGTTCCATTTCCTCATGTCCTGATGCAGGTCACTAGAGAGGGGACATCAGCACCTTCCCCTCCTCTGCCTCCCTGTTCTTGGTTAGGAGGATACAGATTCCTGTGAGGTCACCCCTCAGCCTTCTGACTGCTGACCGTTTTGCTCTCTGGAAAGAAAGCTAATTTTCTTCCAGGAAATTAGTCATTTGACCAGAGGTTACAAAGCCTGATGATCACTGGATTTCTTACTGGTTTGGTTATGAATTGACTCTGTGGAAACCCAGGGCACCAGGAATATTTCTCTGCTCTGGGGTGTCCTGACCCCCAGGGGAGCACTGACTTTGACCCTCATTCATGGAGAAAACTTCCTAGACTTCAAGATAGACTAGAATCCACAAAAGTGTGAAACAGATTATAGACAGTAGTGTAGGTGTATCATGTGGTGAGAAATTTAGGTTTTGGGATTTTTAGTATGTTGTGGATGGAAACAACATGGACGGCACAGGGTGTTTTCCTGGGTTTCTTCTCCATGCTTCTTCTTCCTTCTTCTTCATGGTTTGGATGGCATTTTGTAATTGGGCAGAAAAGGCCCCATTGCAGCTCTGTGGGATCAGTTATTGGGTTCAAAGGGAAAATAATTTAGGTGTCAGTTCTTTATTGGGTAGTTTAGTCTTAAAAGACCTTGGAACAAGAGATTGTGGCCATTTTGTGCCTTCTAATGAAAAGCTGCCAAATTCACAGTTGTGAGACTGTTTTACTGATAAGAAATAATAAACACCTGAGTCCAAACATGAAATACTGTATCAAGTCCCTTCAATCCAGTCACAAAGAAACCAACAACTGGTACCGACACAGACTCCTAATGTTAAGGGGAAAAAAAAGAAGGGGAAAAAAAGGTTGTGTGGAGGTGGAAGTAATTAGTAATGGAAAATATTAGTGGCATTAGAGAGATAGAAAGATTAGATCAGACCTGATCAGACAAGACTCAGAAATTGTTAGATTTATTCTTAACTAGAAAATTCCTAACAGTTTTAGAGTCTGTGGTCAAAATTTGTGTTTAAAACTAACAAGAAGAGTACCATGGATGTTCATACAGATGTATTTGGCTAGTTTGAGTATGTAGCAAACAAAGCAGCATAGTATGCTTAAAGTCCTGTAGAAAATGGCAGAAGTGATCTGACTGTATTTGGTACGGCATCTTAGAATGACATGGAATTACTATGATTTCTAAAATAAGTATTTGCCCTTATTTTGCAAGCACAAATAATTAGTTGAGGAGTACAAGAAGAGTTGTCTGTAAAAATACTTGAGTAAAGCTAAATTTATTAGCTTGTTTAGTCCTCCACTTGTCTTTCTTCACTGTATTATTTGAAGTTGATATTTCTGTTATTGAATATAAGTAAAGTAAATATTTGTATTTATGCCCAGAAAATATGAAACGGAGGTCTTTATTTACTGTATGTAAACTTCATGTGTTTGTTGTAATTAATAATATCTCTAATAATATCTGATGGTCAATAGTATGGTAATGGCCTTTCAGACACTCTTCAAATTCAAAAAAGGAGATATATATTCACCCTCTTTTGCTTCATGGCTTTGCAATTACCAGGGAAGGGGAGTAAAACTGGAATTCATTCAGAATAATGCTAAGGAAGTGGAAAATCATTACCAAATATTTCCTTCATGTTTGGGGGAATTAGGACTATGAAATTATTTGCAGAATCTAGAGTCATATGGAATAATATCATGGGATTATTCATAATATCATTATTCATGACATTATTAAGGGCAGGATCAACTTCAGTCTTCCCTCTTAAAATTAGGCTGTGTACTCTGAAATATATCCAGGTGAGAGCATTTGATATTCATATTGTCCATGCCAAACATAAAATCAGAGAATAAGGGTGATCTACAATGGAATTTTACCTTTGTGTCAATAGATGTGAAATATATTTGTTTTGGACAGGCATATGAATGCCAATGATTAGAAATTGCAGGGGTGTCATATTTCTGTTTACCTGATCTTACATGGCTGTTCTTTGTTCTACCTGCTTTCTTTTTTGTTTATAGTTCACATGGTGCCCTGACAAAATATGAACCAGCTGCCTTCTTACAGCCTGCTACTGGAACAATGTGGTACTGAATTTGAAATAGGTTCTGAACATAGAAGGTAATTTAGCAGTTTGATATTTGGTTGCCAGAGTGGCATGCACTGAACTTTGATGTTGGAACTGCTGTCTTTTAAACTGACCTCCCTAGAATAGGGGAGCATTAAAGACTGATATATAGGAACTTCTTTCTGTTTGAGGGAGATCTGAAATAATTTTTTCTTAAAAAGGAATCATACAGATGTATGATTGTACAGTCAAGATGTACAATCTTCTCTAAGTAATGAAATGGTTTATTTTCAACAGGCAGGGAAACCTGGGTTTGTCTATTACATGGTTAATAAAGAAAGAATGGTGTGTACAGTGTAGGCCTTCATCCAGAGGAATGGTGTGCCTGACACATCTCATTTGTTACCTTCTGTCAGTGTTGGTCTGGGAGAACTTGCTTGCATCAGTCTTTGTTCCAGTCTCCAAATGTTATAGATCACTATGTTTGTAATTTATCACTATGTTTGTAAGTCACAGTCGACTTACAGCAAACACAGAAGTAATGTTCTTTGGTCAAACAGACTCTTGTCAGTTACTACATGTTTCCATCTTTATTTGTATTAATTCTAGAGTCTAGTGTGATGGTTTGGTTTAGAGCATCAACTCTCTTGTTTGACTGAATGCTGCCCATATCTTGCACAGACCTGGTGGGCAGCTGAATCATCAAGCTGATCTGAATGTCTGTTAAATGAGATTGTAGCTTGTTCTGAAACTGTTATGTGTAGCATCTGCAAAGAGAATCTTTATTTGGCATTTACTGAAGTTTTTTGCCTTTGTAAGAGGTTTTACACAGTTAATTCCCTTGGATCATAGCAAAATTAAATCCACTAATTGGGGTGTTGAATTAATCTATGTAGCACTTAGCACTGAAGCTTTTCTTATTCTTCTGGGGTTTGTCTTGAGGGCAAAAAGCCCAAACCAACCAATCAACATTCCTGAAAGGATCATGCAATGGATAAGAATAAATGTGCACAAGACAGGTGGCATGCCTTAGTCTGGCAAGCATTACTCTTGGAAGAAAATTAGTTTAATCAGCTGCTTGGGTCTCTTGACACATCTTCCCTCTCTCTATGAAACTGACTTTTAAATTGTGTTTACATGATTGCATCTTTCAGATTAATGTGGTTGGAAGGCTCATCCATGTTAAAAGCCCTCTGACTCATCTTCCAGTACTACAGTTGGATGTTCAGCTATGCAAATTGATGCACTGCCCTTGATTGAGCCAGAAGTCTGTGTTTGTTGTATGTTTGTTGTGGAGGAGGATGTGAGGTGTCTGTGGCATTCTGGTTGGTTTGCTGGAAATCTGCTACCTGTGAGTGCAACTGCCATGAGTACCCTCTTGAGCCTATGCTCAACTAAATACCCCATCTTCCAAAGTCATAAGAAAATAAATACAAGCATACTGAATTTGATGATCTAATTTTGTCAAAGGTAATTCCTCTGTTACAGTATGCAACTGTTAAAGTGGCAAACTATGATAATGATAGTCAAGGTTTTACCCTGTGAGGTAAACAAAAAATTCAAGATTGTTGACAAATTTTCTGATTCCTGTTGTGCATAACTAGCAAGCTAAGTGAAATTTTTCAAGTGATTGCTTGAACTTATTAACAATATAAATGTGCTACAAGCAAAAACTATAATGTTTATCACTTGGATAAATAATCTAGTCATGTGATTACACATTCTAAAATTATGTGGGAATCTTGAGACCTTTTTGCCATTCCCACAGCAATTAGTTTCCATCCAATCTTACTGGTTACCATTGCTACTTGATGTTCTCTATGCCAAATTTGCTACAAAAGTAGCACTTCATTGGTGCCTGCTAGTCTTAAGTGAGAAGGGGCATTGGTACTGAGAAGACAAACGTCAAAGACCTCGAAGCCATTTGTGTTGGAGAGTTCAGCAGGATGCCACAGGGTGTCACCAATGCACTCAGTACAGTCCAGCTTTTAACCAGGACATCTCATAGAATTGATGTCAATGTGAAATGATTGTGTTTACTGAAACTGCAAAACTGGAAAACCAGAGCATGGAAGTCTTCATCCAGCTGGCCCCCTTCATCAAACTGGCCCCTATCAGGATCTGTGATGAGATGGTCAGATATGCTGAAATTGAGAGCAAGAAGCCCAAGAGCTTTGCAACAAGCAACTGTGTGCTTGTAAATGCAGGGAATCTGCTGCTTGGGCTTAGCAGGCTTCATAGCTCCTTCTGAGGGTGTACTTGTAGAACCAGTTTTAAAATCAGCAGATTTACTTTACCAAAACCAGGGGGTGGCTGAAGGAAAACATGTTACTCTAAGACTCAAGGATTCTAGGAGGCCTTTTAAAAAGATAGAGAAGTGAATTGTAGGAGTTAATTTTAATTCACTTCCAAAAAAATTAACAGTAAAAGTTTCATATTTTTCCATTTATCATGTGTGCAAGTTGTTATATTCCTTACTAATTCTGTTAATTTGCTTGTGACTGAGAAATGGAATGTCATTGTAAAGGGCTGCCTGCTTTTAGATATGCAAGTTTTGGACTGTTGAGAATATGAACCAAGCCATTGATAAACTGCCCACTCTAAGGGGGAAGCTGTTCTGACCTCTAGACGGCTGCTCTTCTGCAGTTGGTTGGACTAGAAGAATTAGGAAAAACAGTTAGCCTCCAAACCAGTTGGAAGATGCATTTTCACTTGGTTTTTTCAGTGCATGCATTGAATTGTCTCCTTTGTCAGTAGATGATAAAGTCAAGAAATGGTGCTTTCTAATTTAGCTCCACACCCATGAAATAGATGGCAAAGTCCAAGTTTCAAAGAGGAAACCACAGCTGCAGGCGAAACCTGCTCACCAGGCAGGTGCCGCCTTTCTTCATTTAGAGCCCTGGCAGCTTGGCCTTTTAGTTTTATTGTACAGCACTAGTGAGGTGTGGGATAGGGTGTGTGCATGTGATCTGTTTACTGTGTATAACCTCTGCAAAAGAATACCTGCGTAATCTTATTAAGGGTCTGTATTGATTTTGTATGTTGTGTATCAAATGGAAGGAATAAATTGGTTTTCTAGCAGTTTTACAAAGTCTACCTCAGTTCTGTTTTTATGGTACATTCTGTTGCTTTTGAGCTTGATTTGAAAGAACAGTTTGCAGCTTATTAATGTAAGGTTGCATTGCAAAATCCAGAAAAGCCTGTTACAGTAGCACTACCAAACATGAACTGACTTGTTGTGTGATAGCTGCTCAGGATTCCTGTTTACAGTTTCCTGTTTCTGCAGCCACTTTTGCTGTGTTTACCCTTACAGAACCATTGGTATGGAGTGTAAAAAAGCCCATTCTTTCAGTTTGATCAGAGGGTGTGGGGGGAAAGACTTTCTGTTGCATTCTTGCACCAGAAAATTCCTGGCAAATGTGAGGAGTCAGAGGGTAGTAGCATTTTCTGAATAGGCATTTATACCGTCCTCCATAAATATCAAATACACAAACATACAGAACTTGTGTAGCTGATGTCTGCAAATATCTGCTAAATAGACATATTCAGGGGTTTCCTCACTCCTGCTGTAAAGGAATGATAAGTCACTTATCCTTTCTCCAGAACTGTTAGACATACTGACTGTCACTGTCAAAGGTTATTGCACTTATTTAGACAATATTAACACCAGTTACTAAATGAGCAATATATAATTGTGAATAGAAGTGCCAAGGATCATGCTGAGTTACAGACTCTGTAGTTCTGTTTAAAGAAAAATGATACCTTAATTTTAAGTGCTGTATAATTAGACCTTGTAAGTACCATGGTTTTGAATTGAGATGCAGCATTTGCAGTGGGGAGAAAGTTTGAAGTTCTGCCATTTTTTTTAAGACTACCAAATTGCAGTAACTACTCAATTGTTGATTTAATTGCTGATATTTCAGTGGCTACTTCTCAAGTGCTGTCAAGGTTAATAATTTGCTGTGGTAAGTTAATTCTCAAATTTTGCTGAGTATAAAATATTCAGTGGCTTCTAAAAAGTTCTGCATAATTGCTTATCTAAGCTTGTAATAAAGATATGATGAAGTCTGACAAAATATAGAAGCTTCTGTATAATTTATATGAAAGTAGGGCAAATTTCTACCCAAAGTATAAGTCTAGTATAAGGAAATCTGGACAAATATGAAACCAACAACAAAAAAACCCAAAACCCCTAAGATTGTTTTTCCTTGTATGGAACTCTTCATACAGTTAGTGGGGGTTTCTGTTTGTTTGGTTTGGATTTTTTTTAGTTTTATTTTAAAATTTTTAAATAAAAAAAAATTCTTAATTAGATGAGCTCTAGTATTCTACTGCAATATTCACTGTAACAAAAACATTTCAGTGATTACTATTATCTGCTCAAGAAGTCCTTCATGAATAAAGAACTGCTCTTGCCAAAGGGGTGTTGGTTCTTCCCTATTATGTAGCTTCACTATCATTTCATAATTTGGTATTCCTCCTTACCTTAAGTTTAGGACTATAAAAGGAAAGTTAGCAAAGAGATTCCTCAAGAGGTTCAAGTGTTGTTCCCTTCAAAAACCTTGGCTTTGTGCTTCTCTCATTTACTTTACATTTCCACAACCATCTAGAAAATAGGTTTTAGAGTTTGGGAGGTTTTGTTATTGTTTGTTTTCCAGTTGAATTTTGCCTTTGGTATTTATATTTAATTATGTTTGAACTTACATTTGTTTAATCGCTGCTGACTTTTAACATATATAGTTTTAGTTAGAGTTGTAAATACTGTTTTTTCTTTGTAATGACCTTCCTTTCACTGAAATCTTGTTAATAAATCGAATATTTAAGTTCCCATGGCTTCCTAGTGTGATCATTACTCATGTGGGTAGCAGACCTTTTGTCTTCCCCTACTCATATATTCTGTAAGTGCTATGAGTTGATCTTAAAATTGTTGAATGTATTACAGAGAGCTCGTAAGTATTTTCATATTCTCATAGTATTTGTTGCTATTTAATGCTTTTAGGTCACTATCATGAATTTTTTATCCTCTCTTTGTTTGTTTTTCTTGTAGCACTCCATTCTCACAGGAATATGAGGATGCAATGAAATAATGTTTCAATTTTTGTTGACTTGCCATCCCACATCAAGTGAATCAAATGACTCAAAGATGAGTTGCAAGTGCTCTTAAATGAATAATATAAATAATACTTTAGTATTTTGAGTAATAATCAAAAGTATTGAAACACCGAACTCTTATTTCAGAACTGGAACCTATTAACATGTGGAAGATAAATTTAGATGTTGTCTGTGTGTTCTAGTTGCTGCATAGTTAAGTGAGATTTCCCTTCTCTGTGGCTCCAAGTATGGCTTTCATGCCTCACTAACTGAATTTTCCTGTCAAGTTCCAGTGGGTCTGAAAGAAAGCTGAATTGCTAAATTTTAATTAGCTAAAGCTAGGGTCAAGTATAAATGAATTTAAGGAAAAAAAACAATCATTGCAAAACAAAGTTCTTTACCTCAGAATTCCAGTTCTTCCCCCTGTTCAGGTAAATCAAACCTCTGAACTACCTGCTCACGCTTTGATGGCTTCTTTGGACAATATTATTTCACTGTATTGGTGTGCTGATTTTGACATCTTATGCTTGGTAGTAGTATAAGTAAGCTGGTGTTATACAGTGTATATAATGATTAACCTGTGGCAGCTCCAGAATGTCTACCTGCTGACTTGTTTTGGGCACCAAGGGTTCAAAACTCTCCTCATTTGTAAATGCTGTTGAATTTGGAAAGTGTTTCGACTCACATTTACTGCTGTCATGTGATTTACTTCACTACAAAGAATATATTGAAAAATTCTTGATCATTTTAGAGACTTTGTTTCACACTGGCTGCTTGTCTGAAGAGGTTTCAGACATCTTAAGAAAAGGTTGATCTACTGTCCTTTCTAAGCTACTCCAGAAAAAAAATATTTTATCTACTCTTACAGTAATGTTTGGAACTTTTCTAAGCCAAAATAAAATGCTTGCAGTCCAAAGCATGTGAACTTTGCAATTTAAAAAAAAAAGTGGGTTAACATAATCTGTAGCACCTGATAAGGAAAATTTAGTTAATAAACTAATTTATGTAAGTAGAGTAAGCAGTTTTGCATAAAATGTGTTCCAAGGAGGTTTTAATACTCATCACTATACCTCCTGCATGCAGTTAGCTCCTTTCCTTCAGTCTGCAAGGAGGAGCACTGTTGGAATCCCAAACAGTGCAAACTCCATGCAAAATAAATGCTAGTTGGGTATATCACAAATACTCAGTGCTGAACACTTTGATAAATTCTACAGTGCACTCTCTTGGTTTAAAGGAAGATAGCTTACTGAATCGAAGAGAATAAACTTTCTTTAGACAAGTTTTTCCATGCTTAGGGAAGTTTTGTCATGAAAGGAAACATGACTTTAGGAATTTACTTATTTATACAAGATTTAGGTAGAACCAAGGTTCAGAAATCCAGTGAAACTTTTAATCTAATGCTTAGTCTCATAAGAATACAAGCTGTGCTGTTATTTTGGTCTTAGTTTATTATGTCCCTGTAATTTGTAGCTTTTTTCCCCTGGCACCATCCGAAACTTGACTGACTAGCTAAATATGGTGAATAACTAGAAAGCTACTGAAAACCTTCACAATAGTGAAGGTATCCCCACCACATTTCACTGGTATCTGCAAGGATTGCCTGTTATGTGAACTGTAAGTACAGGAACCGGCAATTTTCAAAATGCTTATATAAGAGAGTGGCAGGCCACAGGCCACCAGCAGCAAGGCAGGACCAGTGTTCTGAATAAAATGGGTGGGTTCTACAGGAACATTTTGTAGACCAGCAGCACACTCTGAAGACCTTGTTTTCCTTGAAGCTTATCCTTCCGCATGTTGATTACCACAATGGCAAATTACAGTGAGGCTGGCAGCTGCATTGGAAACTGCCTGGAAACAAGACAAGGGTCAGCATGACCTGCCAGAAGTGTGATCTCCCGTTATGTGTGTGAGGAGAATTTCTCTTTTCCTGCCTCTAAACAGCTTCTCACATTTTTTCTGTGAATCCTGTTGCACTGGGCATCTTTAGGGCATGCACTGATCACTAGGTGTATTTTTTAGGAAGTGTAAATAATAGCAGAGGCATATTTTGAACTTTCCTTCTAGCAGCAGCAAAAGGGCCAGCAGTTCACGTCCTGTGTCTGCCGCTTCAACAAGTATACATCTATTCTAGTCACATTTTCCCACCGAAACATAGCGTCCCGGCGTTCTGTGAGACCATGTGCATTTTGGAGTATGGGTCACCCTGACACTAAGCACTGGAAATTTAACCATTTAGGCTCTGCCCTTTGCTTAATTCTTGTGCTGCTAGTCCTTGGTCACAAAGTGACAACACAGAAATTTAAGCCACCTTAACTTTATGGGGGAAACGGCTGAGATGGCACATCTGAGTTGTCCATCTGTGGTAATCGTCGAAAGGAAAACAGGAAAAAGGAAAGAAAACCAGGAAAAGCTCTTGTTTTCTGAAGTGATTGTAACATTGTAACACTGCTGTGGTGTGCCGCTGGTTGATAGAGTTTGCCCACCAGTGTTTCGCGCATGTTATGATGGTTTTTATGAACAAACCCGCTGACGACGGAGCGGAGGAATCAGTGCAGCTACAGCAGTGGGGGCTGTTCCTTCCCATGGGACAGCGCCCGGGACGGGCTGCCTGTGCTCGGCAGGTGCGGGGCAGCTGGACAGCTCTCTCGGATGCCGGACGGAGACGGCGGTCCAGGGGAGACTGGAGACGTTCAACCCTCCGGTCCCCCTCGGTCGGCAGCCCCGCCTCGGGCGCACCGACGTCAGCGCACGTCAGGGCCGAGCCCCTCGCCCTGCCTCCGCCGCGGGTTCCGCTGTCCCGCCGCTCCTGCTCCCCGCGTCCCGCCTTGGGCTCCCGCAGCCGCCGCCCCAGCCCGGCCCGGCTCCCGACCCCGCTCCGCTCCCCGACAGCCGCGCAGCACGAAGATGGCGGCGTTCAAATTCCTCCTGCCGCCCCTCGGCCGCCGCATCCTCCTCCCCGCCGCACGCAGGGCTGAGGTAAGGGCGAGGGGCGGCGGGGAAGGCGGGTCTGAGCCCCTCCGTCTCGCCCTGCCCGCCGGGTGACCTTGGCGAGGACTGCACTCGCGGCCGCCCGCGTCGGGGTCGGCGTGTTTGGCGGGGGGTAGCCGAGCCCCGGGTGGGCGGCCGACCTGCGGCCCCCGGGAGGCGCTTCCCGCCCCGCGGAGAAGCGATGGCTTTGTTCGTGAGGGGCTTGTCCCGCGGCTGCCCCGTGGGCGGTGGCAGCGGGAGGGAGGGCAGAGCGCGGCCACGCCGCAGGCCCGGGCCCGGCGGCGGGTGGGGATGCGGTGACCTTGAGACGCTGACAAGGAGGGTTGGCTTTGAGATTTTGTGTTCTTGCTTTTATGTTTTATTTATAATTATTAATTTAGATCCCCATCATTTCAAAAGGCAGCACAGTTACAGTGTGTTGCTGTGTATTCCCGTGTTGCTCCCACCGCCTCCTCTCCCGGAGGTGGGCAGCAGGTGTGCACAGCTCGTTGGCAGCCCCGCCATCTACTGCTATCCATAAACGTGTGCTCTGCGGCCGTGCGGCTCCCTTCCTATGGGAAGCTTCTGCCAAATCTCACAGATTTAGTGGTTTCCAGCCCTCGTGTAACCATAGCAAAGTTATTTTTTTTGTTTCTTCAGCCAGAAGTGTCTCTATGGCTTTTCTGAATTCATTTTATTTGAAAAAGCTCACCTTCTTATGCCTATGTTTACTACTCCTGATATCCTTATGGACAAATCTTAGCACTTTCAGGTTTTGTTTTACTATGTCATATTTTTGCTTTTCCAGATAATTAAAATCTGTTGATTATTCTAGGAAGGAGTCCCCATGTTACTTCCTTAAACCTGCCAGAATTGCTGCCAGTTCCTGAGGTTTTAGCCTTCTGCCTTGGTCTGCTGGGAAGCATAGGTGATCCCTGGTGCCTCAGGTCCCAGAAAGCCCATTGCTCTCAAACACCGGGTGGGTAGGAAAGGGACAAGGAGAGGAACATATTTAGGATAGAAGAGCAGATACACTCATTGGAGACATCCAGCCTGCAAATGCACACTTGTGTAACACATGCTTCTCTGTTCACCACTGTTGCACACAGTCAGGAAGATTAAAAAAAAGGTACCACGTGGCCTCTGAAATACTTTCCTATGCGTGGGTACAGGGACACAGCAGAGGCCTGGCTTCCCTCCAGCCCTGGCCCTCAAGCCCTCTTGCAGCCCTGTTGTACGGTGATTCCTAAAGCTGCCAACACTTAATACTCCTCTAGACCTGCTCTTACAGGTCCCTGTCCTTCCTGTTCAGAGGACCCCAGCTTTGGATGCAGTGCTGCAGGTGGGTCTCAGCAGAGCAGAGCGGAGCAGAGGGGCAGAATCCCCTCCCTCCTCTGCTGCCCACAGGGCTCTGGATGCAGCCCAGGACGTGTTTGGCTCTCTGGGCTGTGAGTGCCATGGCTGGGACTTGTGCAGCTTCTCACCCACCAGCAGCACCAATTAGTCAATGAGTTCCTCTCCCAGTCTGTACTGTGGCCTGGGGTTTCCCTGATGCAGGTGCAGTGCCAGCATCTGGCTTGTCCAGGTCCCTCTGGATGGTATCGTATCCCTCAGGGTTATCAGCTGCACTGATTAGCTTGGTGTCACCTGCAAACTGGCTGAGTGTGTAGTTGACGAAGGTTTTAAACAGTCTCAGTCCCAGCATGAACCTCTGAGGAACACCATGCGTCACCAGTATCCATCTGAGCCTTTGGCCACATCTCCTCTGGATGTGGCCATCCAATTCCTCATCCACCAAATCCATCTCTCTCCAAATTGGAGACAAGGATGTTGTGGGGGACTGGGTCAAAGGCTTTACTGAAGTGCACATGAATCCATAGCTCTTCCCTTGTCCACTGATGTGGTCACTCCATCACAGAAGGTAACTATTATGATCAGGCAGGCCTTTCCCTCAGTGGAGCTGTGCTGGCTGTCCTGAATCAAGTCCCTGTCCTCCTGTGCCTTAGCACAGCTTCCAGGAGGATCTGTGCCATGACTTTCCCAGGCACAGAGGTGAGATTGACAGGTCGGTAGTTCCTGAGGTTCTCCTTTTTTACCTTTTTTAAAGATGGGCACAATGTTTCCCTCAGGGAAGTCTCAAGGGATTGCACCTGGCTCCGTGACTTTTCAAGTACCATGGATCAGTGGAGAAACATTCATGGTGTAATTTGGCATGCAGAAGGCTGTTGCAGTTTTTCTCACATGACATTGTTTCTTATGACCCACATACTGAGTTATTATTTGGCCCATCAAAGCAGAGGAATATCAGGGTCCCCGATGGGAAGGAGGTAAGCTTCCATTCAGAAGGGTTTTCTTAATATTCAGTATAAACTCTTACAGCTTTAATTATAAAAAGAGAACAGCTTGTATAATATTGAAACTGAGCCAAGATTTTTTGCCCTCATTGTAACTGTAGGTAACTCTCAAGGTAACTCTTCAGGGAAGAACTGGACTATTGTCTTGAAAGTGTGCAGATTACTTTGTTTATTTATTAATTTTTATCTTTTTTTCACAATATAATTTTTTTCACTCCTGCTATCAAGCTAGAATTTGAAACACCATTAGGTAGTACTTTAGCTTCCAGATTTTCTGAATTTATTGAGACTGTTTTAACATAATGACTTAGGTGTCAATTTTTCTTCTGGTGCCTGAACAAATACTTGGGTAGTATTAATGCATGGCATTAGTGGTAAATACTTAAAGAGAAAAAAAGGTAACTGTGACCTAAGTACATAACAGTACATACATAAATGAGGATGACTACTGTGTAATGGCTTCGCACTGTGAGGTCCAGGTTTGGCGGTAAGATTTACGTTGATTTCCCTCTTGCCCTCCAAATTTTGTGCATTTCTTGGAGTCTCCTTGATTATGGGATGTTCCTCAAAAACATGAGGATCTCTAAGACCACGTTAGAAAGTTCTAAGACTGCACAAGGAAACTGGGGGAGGGTTCACTCTGTGGAAAGGTGTCCCTGCATACCATACTGCTGGTACAGTGCTCTTCCTATTGTTCTGTGGCTTCCCCTCAAATTTTGTGGAGGTGTTGTCTTTCTTTCAGCAGTTTCTGATTATGTTTAGTGTCTGGATGCCTTTGAAGCTCATGTAGCAATATATAGGTTTAAGGAGTTTGTGGATGGCTCCAACTTGTGCTGAGGAATTGCATTTGTAAATCTGTTCTCAGAAAGGCACAATTTGTCAGTAATTGAGGATGGAATTCTCTTGTTTTTGACACCTGCACTTTACTTCCCTTCCTTCACACCCCTGCTCCCCTTTCCCCCTCCACCCCCACTTCGTATTTATAGCAGTAATATCTTTTTCTATCTATTTCCCCCTTATCTAGACAGCAGCATGGTCTTCATTACAAAGCTACTGTATAATGCCTTTTGTTCATTCACTTGTTTCTTTTATTGTTGTTGCAGATCTGTGGATGCTATTTTTCTACCAGCTGTCATCGCAATACAAAATTTTACACTGATCCTGTTGAAGCTGTAAAAGATATACCCAATGGGGCAACTATACTTGTTGGTGGTAAATATTTAAATTCTTTATGGTTGCAGGCATGTTATGGTAATGAGATACTTCTTACTCATTTACCTTGTTTCTTTTACTATTAACTAATTTGAGAATTCATGGAATTGCATGATTTTTTAAACAATTTTTTTCCTAGTGTGCTCATGAAGGGCATACTTTTTCAGTGAGAAAATCCAGGTTGTGTTGTAGGGAAGGGTAAAAAACCTCAGAGAAATAGGGTTTTTTCCTGACTAGCAAAAACCAAAAACTGTACTCTATTTGGTTGAATCCAGAAAATGACCTTGGGAATTTTCAAGATAGCATTGTCATTTCACGTGGTTTGATTATTTTATGTTTGCATTCTTTGTATCCTTTGTCTGCATAGTCTCTGGGTCTCTGTGACTTACAACAAACTGCCTAACCTGTTTCTGTGTTAGGAAGTGAAGATAATACTTATCTACGTTACACTTAATGCTTAGGTGTAGCATTTCCAGAAGAGTCGAGAAGTTGCATCATACTTTCACTGTGACTTGAGCTTTTAGATATTGTAGATGCTGTACACAATTTCATGCTGTTCAACCTGCATTTAAAAAAAAGTGATTTATCTCTTTCTTAGGTTGTTTTAATATTGCAGAAGTAATGAATGTAACATTGTAAAACACTTCAATGGAGATATATAATGAGGCAAAATTCCTTCTGCAGGAATTTTGTTTGTTTGGTTTTTTTTTTGGTTTTTTTTTTTGGTTTTTTTTTGTTGTTGTTGTTGTTGTTGTTGTTGTTGTTGTTGCTAATTCATGAAGAAAAGAAGATCTGAGGCTAAGATAGGTTGGTCTTGAAGATCTCAGGGGTCTTTTAGAGCCTAATTAGTTCCATGATTCTGTGAAAATGTAGTGCTTGTAGTGTGACATGGTATTTTATTTTAGATGTACTGGAGTCTCTCATAATAGGTGGGAGTGTGAGGCTCTTTTGCCTTGGTGGAGATTTAGATTTTTGTGATTCCAGGCAGATATCCTCTCAGGGGTGTTCAGACTCCTAGACTTTTATCACCTAGTTACACAGGCTAAGCTATGGGATGTGCAGCAAAGATAGGAATGTTAAATGGGTAGAAAGAGAAGGAGGAGTAATGGGTACAGGGTTGAGGACACACGGAAGGAGAGCCATGGCCCTGGAGCACTTCCCTAAAAGCCCACTCGGATGGTTAAAGAGCTTTCTCCAAACTGGGAAGTGTCTGATGAGTGGGAGATTCCAGTACT
Organism: Haemorhous mexicanus; assembly: GCF_027477595.1. NCBI lineage: Eukaryota > Metazoa > Chordata > Aves > Passeriformes > Fringillidae > Haemorhous > Haemorhous mexicanus. The sequence goes on from NC_082381.1 coordinate 75,992,634, forward strand.
AGAGGGCAAGTCTTTCTGGAAATGTTGATTTATTTAGTTGACTAAGGAGCTTCTCAGAAACAATTTTTAATTCCCGTACTTCTGAACATTCTGTGTTCTTTCAAACACTTGTTGCATAATCAATGTTTTTTTATTTTGTGTAGGTTTTGGATTGTGTGGGATTCCTGAAAACCTCATTGGGGGTTTACTGAAGACTGGGGTAAAGGGAATAACAGCAGTCAGTAACAATGCAGGGTAGGTATTCATGTGCCTGTGGTTTAATAAGTACAGACTGAAAATTCCAATTTTGTGAAAAGGCTGATATATATGAAAATAATCTTTCTTTTCACCATCTTAATTTTATATTAACCAGACAGCTTTGTTTGAAAGTGTTATTTTTGGAAGCAACCCAGGAAACTCAGTACTATATGTATACTTGACTTTGTCAAGGACCAGTTGTCATGGTGTAGAGTTGCAGTTATATTACTATAAATATTTTTATTTAAATTTATGTATATTTAACTGGTTGACTGTAACTGAAAAGTCTAACTGAAAGGCTTTAAATCTAGTATCAGTGATTTTGTGTGTATGTTTTTTTTGTGAAGTTCCAAATAGGTATATATTTTTTAAACTCAGTTTGGTGCTTTCTGACCCTCTTACTGTATTTGCTACTTTAAAAAAAACTCCAGGCAACACAAAAACTGCAGAAAATATCCATGATGAATGAATGGAGAGTCTCTGCAATGAGTCTTCAGATTTTTGATTTATTTTTTTAAATGTTCGCCCTTAAGAAATTAATGTGGGATTGAAATTGAGAATTCTTATTTCATGTATAATTTGTCATCTTCTCATTCAGGCTAATTTTTACACAGGCTGTTCATTGTGATAAACTCCACAATACCTAATGATCTCCATATAGAGAAATAACTACAACCACTTCCGTTGAAGTGCATCGATGAAAATATAAATTAAATTAAATTAAAATATTAATATGTAAAATATTAATTGAACATTAATTGGATAACAGATGATTTGTATTGGTTTTTGGTACATACACAGTCAAACTTAAGCTCCTTAGAATCTTGTGGGAAACAAATTCTGCTGGATGATAAAAAGAAGGAAGAAAGATAAATAATTTTGAGTGGAAAGATCAAGCACGAGAGTAGAAAGCATTAACTTTCCTTATAGTCTTATTTTTGAATAACACACATATATTTGCAGATAGAGAGACTGAACAGATGCTCCTGAAGGGGAAGTGAAAGTCTGAATATGAGAAAAAGTAGAAGGAGGAGCACTGTGGAATAGGATGAAAAGGAAGACATTTTGTATTGTATTTTGAATATAGTTGCTGATGTTATAGGTTAGAATTAATTTATGTTGAAATAATGTTAACTTTCCTTAAAGTTCATTAGATTTTGAGGCGGAAGTGATTTCTATTCTATTCTAAAAATTTCTATTGGGTGCTGGCAGGAAAGCAAGATTTAATTCTTGTTCTCTTGAAACTAGTTTTGTATAACATTAATGAAAGCCTGGAGAGTTCCTCACAGAACAGTGTAACAATTCAAAAATGCTCAGGGGCATCTAGAATTTTTTCTAAAAGTAGTTTGTAAAAATACATGTTTTACTCTTCTGTTGAACAGTATAAATTATTTTGAAATTAGTAATAAAATAGCTGTTTAATCTATCTTTGTATTTACTGTATTACTACTATGTGGAACTTAGCCTGCTATAGTATGGTAGTGTTTGGGAACCAGATTAAAACACAGCTGTTGTCAGATATAAAGTCAGAATTCTCTTAACAGCAATTGATAGGATTTCTAATCTTCTAATTAGCCTGTACAAAAGCATGCTTTTCTAATACCATGCATCCTCTTAGCATCTTCTAATACCGTGTCCAAAAGTTTAGTGGTATTATCAAATATTGGAACACTAATAAATGCTTTTACAGCTGAAGGAGCACACCAATCATATACCCTACAGCAGTCGTATTCAAAAGGTCAATTGTTCCTGTAGTGAGGTGTCAGGCACTTTGTAGAATGAGTAATTTGCCACTTTCAAATTGCCATATGGTTTAGTGTGCTTTTCCTTGGTGACCTTGGGTTGCAGTTGATGCCTGGCTGCGTTTCAGTTTCTTGACTGCAGCTGCTTTCTTTTCTCCAGCTCTTCCAGCAAATAGGAGGTAATTGGTTGTGGTCAGGTTTTCTTGTCCTGCAGGGGTTAGTAGGCAGCTTGTAATTGGAGCAGGGAAGGAGCCAAGTGCACGGACAGACAGCCTTTTCTGGAGAGCAGTGAAGCTGCATGGATTAAGTCACATGCCTTTCAATATGTGGGAACCATGGAATGTTACAGAGCTGTCTGTTTATAACTAAAATAGCAGCAGTGGAGACAGCCATTTGCTTACATCTAAGGGAAAGCAGTAATTAGGAAGTCAGTAAGTGTTCTTGCCAACTTTTCTAGCTGGAAACAAGGTTCAGCACAACCTAGAAATGCTTGGCAGTGTCTGGAAACAACTTTAAAGGAGTAGGATGTTCAGAAGTTCACATCCTGCTTACTGTTCTGTGCTGCAGTGTAATTGGGAGGAGATTCCTCGTGCAAAAACTTATTCAAATCAGGTAATTGCTGGCAAGTGAAGTCCTGTTTTTGACCTGTTGAAGGCTTTTCAATGACAGGTTGTGCAGCAGTGTATTGAGGTGCTCTTTGTCACACTGCTCAGCTTACTGTCTGCTGCTGCACATGATGCTTGTGCTAATGCTGTGTGCTAGCCAGTGAAACAGCACCTTTAAGAGCAGTTACTCTTTTGCCAAGCCAAACAAGGCAAAGTGTTTGAAAGTGAAGCAGTTCAAATATCCAGTACCTCTGGTATTTACACAACTTGCTGCAGGGGAAACTAAAGCTTGTGAACCAGGGCAATAGTGCAAGATAACTGTGAAAGATAGGTGTGCTTCTAAAGTACATCCTCTCACACCTTCTCCTATAACTTGTTTTACTTATATTGTTCATATTGTAAATACTTTATTTATACTGTGTTTCTGTAAGCCCTTTAAATTGAGAGTATTCTGTCTCAGTAGGCTACCAAAATCCATTTTATTATGGATTTTTCTTCATTCCTGTTTTAATTTGATTCATTCCACATTTGCCAGTACTAAAATTAATGAAGATATTTAAAAACAGTAAATAAATGAAAGCAAATGAACAGATAAATAAATAAATTTTTAAAATCTCACTTTAAACATTGATTCAGTACATTCCCAACATAGCTGTGATTAGTATACCATACCTTTTTGGCTGTTTTCTCATCTCCATGTAACTTCATGATATTTTGCTGCATTCTGATTTGAAGTTACTTGGAACTTGGATGTTTTGGCTCAGCCTAAGCTAAGACTTTCCTAATGCAGGCTACGTGTTGTTTCAGGACCTGTGTTGCAACAAAAACTATCAACATAGCCAGATATTTAAAATTAAAGTTAAAAAAAAGGTGCATTAAATTATTATTTGTAATTAATTGTGCTTAATAAAATGGATAAATAATTTTGGCTATAATCACATCCTGAAATCAGCATTTTCATTGTATCTACTGCCTGAAGAGGCTGAATTTTGCAGACTGAAAACAAAGCCCATTGTTTGTGATAACTGTGTGTGTGGTCTGATTATTTTATCAAATTTTGGTTTTGTCTTTTTTTGAGACTTAAAAATGCATCCTTTTTGAATGCAGTAGTGTTGAATAAAAGGTTTTCACTTACACTAAAAATAGAGAAGTCACAGTTAAGATCATAATTGCTTATCACCTTGGTGATCATCTGAAAGGAGATTGACAGCATCTGTCAGATTATCACTGGTTCAGACTATGTTCTTATAAGGCATTATCAGCTTTTTGAACCTTTGGTCTCTGTATTCTTTTTGATGGTCTTTTAATGTTACAATGTTAGGCATTAGGATGGAAAAGATGACTTTGAGATAAGCATTTGCACTTTTGATCATGATGCCTGAGTGCCATTACTTAGCTCTGTTAAGCGTAATACTCTTGTTTTCCTAATGGGTTGGGCTATTTGTGCTTCCCAAATCCCCAAAAGGAAGTACTCTGTGGGATCAGATGCAATGGTAAACTTACTGCACCCCATATTCTAAAGCACAGAATGTATCTTTATATTCTTCACAATTAAATAATTTGGATTTAAGGCAGGTTTGATAAATGTTCTGTAAGGTAAAGTTTAAGGTTATCTCATTTTTCAGTTGTTGCTTTGAATGGTACGCTTCTGTTAAAACCAGAATGTGTCTGCCGTCTTTGCTGTGGATTCCCTGTTTTTTCTTGCATGTAACTCATGTGGCTTAATTCTACTGTTATTGTACTAAAATATCTATCTGTCTGTCTCTCTATCTATCTATCTATCTATCTATCTATCTATCTATCTAATCTATCTATCTATCTATAATCTATCTATCTATCTATCTATCTTTCTACCTATCTGTCTTAATATTACTTATGCTTATTAAAAACATACTCAAATGTAAATGAGTATGTAAAAAAATACCATCATGTGGAAATTACGTTTTAAATTCACAGAAGGTTGTGAAGCTTTTCCATATAGAATTAAGTATTGAGTGGTTTTAGTGGAACAAATTAGGTAATCTCTTGGTTCAAAAAGTTAAAATGTAACTGAAAATGTCTGAAAAACAGGCAAGGAGGCTTGTATGTACACAGAGATGGGATCAGGGTGATGCTCAGAGTGTCTTATATTGTGTGTGTCATTTTTGTATATTTTAAAGAAATTCTTCAAATATCCCAAATTAGATATATTTTCAGAAATGAAAAAGAAGGCCACTTGTGATTCTTACCTCTTTTGGTAGAGAGAGGAGAGTGGAGTTATGTAAAATCCTGCACACGGCAAATTGCCAAAATCAGGAGACTATATGTTTTCAGTGAATTTGATTATTTGAATTTGATTTTTTTTCAAATTGTCTGCATTCTTTATAAAGAATCTAATCAGATACTTTATTACAGCTGTTAAATTGCTGACACTCTTTGAACTGCAAATCCCTGAAAATCTGCCTTGGTCATCTAGCTAATTTTAGTGTGGAGGTGATTTAGGATTTTGGCAGGGCAAATGGTACTAATTTTGTACTACATGGAACTATTGAGAAATCAGCTGTGGAGATAGCTTCCTGGTTGTGATGACAAATGAGAAAAAAAATAGATATAGAACTCAGCATGGTTGAGGAATTGGTTGTAGAAATGACAATGAAAATTACACCTATCTTTCAGCTAGGTGACTTTTGAAGTGCGATGCATTCATGATGAAATTTAAATTTTTATCAGAATAATTCTATACAATATACCTTCTCTGTGAAGGAAAAATATGGTAAATTTTAGACGTTCTGAATAGAGTTGTTTTACTTGTTATTGTAAAGACACACTACACCATTTGTACCAGAAAGGAATGTGGTGGGAGGAGACTGCTGCTGATGTAACCATGCAATCTACAGTATTTCTCCTCTTGAGAAATTATCTGCCTTGTATGGACTTGGTCTATATGCCTGCACCCATCACTGTTACAGCAGAAGAACATAATTTTTGGAGGCGGATGGTGGAGGAACAATACTGCCATTTTGCTGTGAGACTCAAGAGGAAGTTACGAGTGCAGAGAGGACAGAGTTCCCATGACAATACTCCAGTAGCAGAAGGACAAGGGTCCAATGCAGACACTGCAGAGAAGGAGAAGAGGAAGAGTAAGGCTCAGGAGCAACAGTTTAGACACAGGGCTTTGCGATTTTCCACAGCCCTGGCTTCCCTCCCTCCGTCCCTCCCTCCGTCCCTCCCTCCCTCCCTCCTTTTGTCTCCGGAGCAGGACTGTCATGGCCTATGGCAGCACCCATACTTCTCTCTTCCATGTAGAGAGCTTCTTTTTTCTTTTTTCCGAGACTTTCATGCTCTCTTTTGCTTTCCATTTAGCAATTTGCAATCAGACATACAGGAAAATTCCTAGAAAAATAAGGTGCCTGAAGAGAGTGTCAAGACATTTGGCTAAAGTCAAGAAACAACAAGGCAAATAAGCATTTTATCTCTGAATAATTTACCTTTCTGTGAGCTGAATCTGTTTTTCTCTGTCTGTTAGTTAACTCCTATTCCTCCTCTTGTTCTCATTCTTGGTACCCTTTGGGAAGTGAGGGACACAGAAGGAGAAACACAGTATCATCTGAGCTGGCTCTTTAGTAGCCTTACAGATGGGGTAATTATTGTAGGACATAGTGTCATTGTTAAGAGCCAGCTGTAAGACTGGAGAAGATGAGCTATAAAGAGCTGTTATATGATTGTCTACATTAATTTTGCCCTGGGTGTGCCTGCACTTTTGTTCAGTGTCTTCCAGCAAACACTATCTAGTAGGCATTTATTAATTTTCTGCACAAAGGCTGTTAAAGATCTTTCTGGTGCTGCCAGGATTATACTTTATTTTTGTGGACCTAAGAACATATATCCCTAAGAACGCGAGTGATACCTCTGTCCACATTACTTTCATGTTGGCTAAGTTTCATGCTATAGTCAGGCATCCCTGTAAGCCTGAAAGCTTAAGTCTCTGCTACTAGGAAAGGCCATGCAGGTAGTGATTGATGCTTTCCTTTTACTTGGGAAGCATATCTGGTCTTCCTTAGGAATTGTGGATCTGTCAGAAGGCATAATTGCATGTAACTTGGAGCAAATCCTTTTGAAGACTGAAAAGCTGATGTTGCAAGTAAAATCAGCCTCTCATCTTCTACATGGAGAATGTCAGAGGAAATTGTTTCCTTTCCTCACCCCTAGCCTATTGCCAAGAAAATTTCTAGCTCTGGAACAGGTTCCGTCTGTTATCAAGTTTCATGCTTCATTATGTAACACTTGGAGCTGATGAAAACCTAAAAAGACTGCCTGTCTATCTCCAGAATCTGACTGGTATCTTTACATAAAATGTTTTCCAGGAGTAGAACTAACCATTTATGTGCATTTTTTTGCAGCAACAGCTAGTTGCAGAAACTTTAGTTTCTGCCTGAGGTGGAGCCTTACTACAGGATTCTTATTGCATGCTTTTCCTTCTCAATCTGTAGTCTTCAGGGGTGGTGTAGTTTTGCCCTCCTATCTTTCCAGTCCCCAGATTATGAGAGGAGGAAGATCAGGGGCTGCATCATGTTAGCTCCTTGATTAACATGTTTTAATTCTCCAAAACTCAATATATTCATTTTAACATTTCATAAATTTCATAACATAAATTTCTGGTTATGTGTCATCTCCCAGGAATATCAGCTTCTGAAGAATCTTTGAACAATTAGTAGAGGGAGCTATCTCTTCAAGAAATCCAGAAGGAGGCCATCATTCTAATTGATGCTGCTTTCCATCCAGTAAAGGCAGCCAGTCTGTTCTGACCATACCCACATGTTTTAGAAACAAATAAATATTTTTACAAAGGCAGAGAGAGAGGAGAGTTGTAATTGTCTTGTGATGTTTCCTTTTACACAAATACCCTAACAATAAGCCATTGAATGTTTTGTGCCAGAGTGTGTGACATTCCAAGTAGCCTTTTTTTTTTCTGCTTAAGAATGCAAATTTTTATTTCCCACTTCATCAGGCTGTGTAGGGCTTGTTGGTGTGTGAAGCTTTTTATCAGTTTGGAAACTTAAGTAATCTCTTCTTCCCTGTGATGCTGTAGAATGTGTTAAGCTTGAGACAGCAAGGAAGAAGGGCTGAGAGCAGAAGATTATTGTTTATCTGCAGTGAAATACCAACATGTTGCCTTTGACTACTTTTAGTACAGTGGAGATGTATGGGCTAGATCTGTTTGGGAGTCATATTTAGTGAATTTTTTAAATTAGAAAAGGCAGACATAGTTTTTGTAGGTCTGAGAGGGACAAAACAACTGGAGTGAATGTGTTGCTAGACAATCAGAGCTCCCTAATTTTTCTTGTCTGTATCAATAGTTTGGGGTAACTTGGATCACCGACATCCTTGATGAATGCCTAGTTCTCTTTTCCTATATGCATTTCATGTATTCTGTTGATCCACTTTTCATCTTAATACAGAATGGGCAAACTTCTAGAAATCCAAACATATCTAAAGGTAAAAGAATGCATTCAGTGTCCAGCACTAATGTGTACTTTCCCTTTTCTGACTGCACTCATAACAACTGTGTCAACTTCTACCACACCTTCTTCCTTCCTATCTAGGCCGCATATTTTTATTGCATTTACCTTTGTTTTAATTGTAAAGGACTAAATCTAGCTTTTGAAATAGGGTTTTGGGGTATATTCTTTTCATGCACTCAGTAAATGTTCTTTTTTTTTTTTCTTTCTATGGTTGCTCTTTGATAGGTGGAGTGTAGCCTGCAAGGCAAATTTTTATAGGTAATATTTTGAGGGTAAACATAATAAAAGCTGAAAAGTTCAAAAAGCTCTTTGCTTAAAACAACATGATCAAGAAAGCAGCAAAAGACAGTAAGGGAGAACTAATAACTTAAAATTGCCATAGAACTGTTAAATTGAAAAAAGTATCCATAAACCAGAGGGTTTTTGAAAGTTGTAATCTTGGATAGAGATGTCACATGAAAATTAAAGGGTAGGGAAAATAGGAGTGAGAACAGTGTTTTCTGTGTGAAATGTGTGTTTCTTGGGACTTTGACATGTAAGAGAAAAACATAGGAAACATAAAATGTGCTGAAGTGTTCAAAATGGGTTTTTGAAGGAACATGAAAACTGATGCATATGAAAGCAAAAGGGTTATTTTAGCTGGAAACCTGAATACAGATTGCATCCTCAGAAGAGATGGATGGCAGTGTATTTTCTTTCAAGAAATGTACATATAAAAAAACCCTATATGAGTAATGGCAACAGGATTTTGTGCTGCTGCTCTGAAGATTAAATGCATGTGAGAGTTGAAGTAATTTTGTGTTACCAGGCAGGCAGAGCCTCCTGGTGCATGAATTTTGAAAGGTGAAATTCCTGTTGTCATTGTGGTAGGGAAATATGACCTTGTTGTGTGCTCAATAACAGATCCTCACAGCAATTTTTTTTTTTAACAAATTGGCTACATTTGAGGAGAAGAGTAAGAAAGAGTGACTTAAATGAAGAACAACTTGGCATGAGTGTGACAGAATAACCTTTGTGCAACTTTCTGCTTAATTTCTTAATAACTACTGAGTTGCATTTGATAAAAGATACCTTGCAGTAGTAGATCAGGGAATCAAATGTATCCACATGGAATCCTGCAGGATGATATACAAAATCCTATTAAGGACAATATGCTTCAGTAGCTGCTTCTGAGAATGTAGGAGCAAGGATTATGGATCTTAGTGAAACGAAGGAGAAATTTCTTTAACCATTACAAATCTCCTCCTGACCCTCTGTTGCCATCCTTTCTTACATCAATGCACACAGTATTTCATTGCCTTCATGCAGAAGTTTTTTTTTTTTCCTATTTGGTAACTTCCAAGTTCTGTAATAAGAGCAGTGTTAACCACCTGAATGATACGCAGAGATTGCAAACTCTGGTTTGCAAGCAGCTCAGGAAGCTTCCTGTTGTTCTTGCACTAGAAAGCACTGTGCAGTTTTGTTTCAGTTCTGCACTTTTGCCACACAGTGCCATAATTACACCAACCTGTTAAACTGTCATCAGATGTTGACTGGTCTTTTAAATTTGTTTACTACCTTTTATAATGAGATGTAAGGGTTAGATGGTTTTCATGTGAGAGGAATTGTCCTGCTTTGAATTAATGTGTATAGGAAATTCTGGCTTTTAAATTTTTATTCTTTTTTTGTAATCTCTTTTGCCCACAAGACTTCTCTTTCTTCTCTATTCTTAGCTCTTCTAGCTTCCAGCTGGAGGATTTTTTTCTTGTGGGGAGTTAGAAACACGGGTTGTTTCTAGGCAACACACATTTTAGTCCTAAGGCTTTGGCACCAGAATATTTTGGAAGTTGCTTCATGGTTAGATTTTTAACTTTTTTTAAATCGGTCAGAGTTGGACAGTGGAGCAAACTTTTATAATAAATCACATTCTTCTCTATCTAGAGAACATAGAATAAATTCAGAGAACCAGGTCAGAGAAGCTTGTTTCACTTCCTCTCATCCAGTTTCCAAAGTGCTTGAGTATGCACTGAAGTGGGCCACCTCCGAAAAATAGTCCTAACCTTAAAATAGTGCTCATGATGCATGCAGTTGCGAAGGTACTGGGACTGCATGTCTCTCCATGCAGCTCTCAGAGTATTGTGGTGGGAGAGGAAGAGCTGGTGCTGGTCATGCTCACTCAGCCCCTCTCCCTTCACCTGCAGCACAGCAGCCAGTGCTATGGCTGGCAAGCTTTTCCACTTTTATATTTGAAAATGAATACTGAATAATAGTAAAGTTTTTTAATCTGGGATTTCTTTGGAGCTCTTCTTCAGGAAGAGTGTTTTCAACAGGATTCATATATTGTAAGCACATGTGTGTTAATTACAAAGTGCTGAATGAGAACTTAAAAGATTATTTTAATATTTTTCTGTATTTCTTATCCTGAAATATCAAGCCATTGTGTGGATAATTAAGTCATATTGAATTGAGTCAACTCATGGCAGATATATATCATTTTTCGTGAGGTAATTTTGCATCATGGCATCTTTTTTGTAGAGGGACTGGAAAGTGTGAGTTCTCTGCTTGTGTGATGCAGAGACCAGCATAAATGTGGAGGAGCTTCACACACATGTACCAGTATGCTGGCACCGTGCATAATGGGCTGGAAAAGTTAAAGGAACATGTTTTTATAATATCATCTATGTTTATTTCCATATTTATATGTTAGTCTCGTATTTCCTTGAATTGAAGTAGCATTTTTTACAGACAAACCCTGGTTGCAGGAACTCCTGAAAAATGTTTCTAATCCAGAAGTACACAGTAAAGCATACAAACATAATGAAGAATATCAGAATTTTAGAAGCACTGGCACAAGAAAAATGTTGTATAACATCCCTGGCATTCAGTTTCAGTTGACACAGACAAGAAAATCTTGTTTGTAGTGCCAAGATCCTTTGTTGGAGTAGGTGGTTATTTAGTAAGAGATTTAATTATTTACTATTACAAAAAAAACAAACATTCTCTTACCTCATATAGAAACTAGCATTATAAATATCAAAGTGCCTTTCTCCTTGGGCTGCTAAGCAATCACTTGTCTTTTTTCCAGTGAGCAGGAGTGTAAACAGAAATATGTCTTTATTCACTCAAAGCCATGTCTGACTTTTTATTAATTTGGTAAGGCTTTTTAAAGGAGCAGGTATTTTTTAGCTGCTGGTATTTTTTAGCTGCTAACATGTGAAATGACTTTAACTGGAACTTTTTGGATGTGTTCTGTGCCTTGGAAGAGATGAGGTCTGAAAACTGAAATATTAATTTTTAATTGTAGCTTTGATGCCTTACCCTCTAAAGGCTGGAATTTGTTTTTTGTCTTCAATTCTTTATGTGGGGGGGAGATAACTCTGTTGTTTTTTGTTAAGTCATTACAGCTTATGAAATGGTTTTTTTTTACAATAAAACTGTTTTGTCTGGCATTTTCTACACAGTGTTGACAATTTTGGACTTGGTCTTCTGCTTCAGACAAAGCAGATAAAGCGCATGGTGTCATCGTATGTTGGAGAGAACGCTGAATTCGAACGCCAGTATTTGTCTGGTGAGCTTGAAGTTGAGCTTACACCACAGGTAAGGCATGTCTCCAAGAGAGTGGTTTTTTTTCATCTAAAATATTGAGTAGAATATTGCCTAAGTGCTCTTATAAAATTCTTTTGCAATCAAAATGTTTTGCCTGTGTGCAGAAGACACTTGCCTTCTGTGGTGGGCTGACTGTGACTGGATTCCAGGCTCACCAAAGCTTCACTCTCAACTCCCCTCAGCTGGACAGGGAGGAGAAAATACATCAAAAGACTCATGGGTTGAGATAAGTAAAGAGAGAGATCACTCACCAGTTATGATCTTGGGCACCATAGACTCATCTTGTGGAACTTAATTTACTTTACATCAGTCAAAGCAGAGTGGGCTAAGAGAAGTAAAATCAAATCTTAACATCCCCTTCCTCTACACACATTTTACCCCTACCTTGTTCCTGCTCCAACGTGGGTTCCCTGCACAGTCACAAGTCCTGCCAACAAACCTGCTCCAGCGTGAGCTCCTCTTTTCTTGGGGCCACGGGTCCTGCCAGGAGCCTGCTCCAGCATGGGCTTCCCATGGGGTCACAGCCTTCTTTCAGGCATTTACCTGCTTGGGTGTGGGATCCTTCAGGGGCTGCAGGTGGATTTGTGCTCCCACGTGGTCCACCATGGGCTGCATGGGCACAGCTGCCTCACTGTGGTCTTGCCGCGGGCTGCAGGGGAATCTCTGCTCTGGCACCTGGAGCAGCTTCTGACCCTCTTCCTTCAGTCACCTTGATGCCTGTTCCTCTCACATATTCTCACTCCTCTCATCTCTGGATGCACTTACATCTGTGCAAGAGGATCTCCTTGTTCAGTATGCTGTCCCAGGGGCACTACCACTGTTGCTGATGGGCTCAGTCTTCGAACCAGCTGGCACTGATTCTGTGGACATTCTTGAGGGAAACTTCTGGCATATTCTCACAGAAACCACCTCTGTAGTTACCAAAACCTTGCAAAGCCAATACACCATCTTAGGGTCATGCATCTGTTAGGAACTCACTGTGTGTTTTCTGTATGAATTCCTTTAATGGAATTAATTGATTAATAATAGATTATGTTCATCTGAAGTTTTAAAATATATAGATATAAATATGTATAAATATATACACACACATATGGAGATGGTAGAAAAAGGCATATAGTATGCTGTGGCCCCATATAAAGGGAAGGAAGTCAAGAAGCTGCTCTGTTCTCATCTTGGTGGCAGGATTTGGGGATGTTGCATGTGCAATGCCTGCCATCTAGTGGGCAAGAATCAAATCTGGAGATTTCGTTCATTGTGAGATAAAACCCTTTTTGGCTTGTTCATTAACTCTTAGCGAAATTAATCTGTGTATACTGTTATAAGCAAATTTTAAACTTTACTTTGTAGCACCATATTTTTAATTATTTTAACACTGCCAAGCTACCCAAATAGCAAGAATACAGTGAGATCCTAAAATCATTGATATCAGTTAGGTTCTATTTAGATCAGCTTCTGTGAAGTTGGTGTTCTAACTTTAAAGACTACAGCATGTTAGTGTGTGGCATTTTCAGAGGTGACACATAAAATTTGGGCTTTAAACATCTATTTGTATAAGTGAGAAAAACAACTGCATTAAGTTTTCATTGAGATTGGTATTTTGAGCTTCCTCTTCTGTGAATCACAGAATGGGTCAGGTTGGAAGGACCCACAGTGGGTCATCTGGTCCAACCTCTTTGCTCAAGCAGGGTCATCTCAGAGCACACAGCACAAGATTGTGTTCAGATGGTGCTTGAATATCTCCAGTGGAGGAGACTACATGACCTCGCTGGGCAACCTGTTCCAGTGTGTGGTCAATGTCACAGTAAATAACTTCCTCATGTTCAGGTGGAACTTCCCATGCATCAGCATCTGCCCCTTGTCTGCTGTCCTCTTGCTCAGGACTCCTGAACAGAGCCTGGTCCCTCCTCTTGACAGCCCTTCCTCAGATACTTACAGGCATTGATAACGTCCCTTCTCAGTCACCTCTGCTTGAGGCTCAACCAGCCCAACTCCCTCAGCCTTTCCTCATAAGAAAGATGCTCCATTCCCTTAAGCATCTTTGTTAGCCTTCACTCCAGGATCATCTCCAGGAGTTCCATTTCTCTCTTGTCCTGAGGAGCCCAGAACTGGACACAGCAGTCCAGACGTGGCCTCACCAGGGCTCAGTAGAGGGGCAGAGTCAGCTCCCACGATGAAGCTCCCATCTCCTCTGATGCTCCCCAGGCCACCACTGGCCTTGGCCCCAAGGACACACCACTGGCTCATGGACACCAGGACCCCCAGGTCCTTCTCCACTGAGCTGCTTCCCAGCAGGTCAGCTCCTGGCCTGTGCAGGTGCATGGGATCATTCCTCCTCAGGTGCAGGACCCTGGGTTTTCTTGTGCTGAATTTCAGATTGTTTTTCTCTGCCCATCTCTCCAACCTGCCAAGGTCCCTCTGAAGGGCTGCAGAGCTCTCTGTGGTATCGGCCACCCCTCCCAGCTTTGTGTCATCAGCAAATGTGCTGAGGAGGCATCTGCCCTTCCTCCAAGCCATTGATGAAAAGTTAAACAATACTGGGCCCTGTATTGACCCCTGGGGGCACCACTAGTGACAAGCCTCCAACTCGATCCTGTGCCACTGATTGTAATTTTCTGGGATTGCCATTCAGCCAGTTCTCAATTAATCTCACTGCCCTCTCATCTAGTCCACTCTACTTGAACTTGCCTATGAGGATGCTGTGAGAGAATGTTTCTTAGAATTACAGACATGAGGGGAAAAGTTCCTTTTATACCCAGTCAGCAGACCTGAAGATAGCCAGACATGTGTCATGTCTGATGTTTCAAATGTCACAAATCTCACAATGCATTTTTTACCTTCCTATTTAATGTTCAGTACTTTCACATAGGTGACCATGAACTCCTTAGACACATAGTTGGCTTTGTGGACTACAGATAAGTTATGTAGATCCAGCATGGCAATAATGAGTCTACAATAAATAAGGGGAAACAGAAAGGTGAATTAATGACCTGCTAGGAGCTGCGGGGTTTTGAAATATTTGTGTCAAGAAAAATAGTCTTTCTTAAAATAGTGTGGTATAACCTTAGAAAAAATGGTAGACTTTTGTATTATTGTTGCACAGTAAGGAAGACATCAGGGTGAGATCTTGAAATCATTCTTAGAACACAGGACTCTGTATCATTGCATGGTTTGCATCTGCCTCTTGCCACCATTTTGAAAACTAACCAGAGGCCATTGTGCTTCTTGCAGGATAACTGGGGAAAATGAAATCTATGTTTTAGAGGCTGTTAAACTGGATAATTGACAATGATATTTTTGTCTTGCTTTGAATCCATGAGAATATTAAAAAAAATATATATCTGGGAAATGACACTAATGAAAAGCAAACACACATCTTTGGCCATAAGTCCATAATTAAGGTGAATGAGGAATTTTTGCTGTTAGTATCCTGTACTATAGTTGGACATAGAGAAGAGTGCAGACAGGGTGGTCAAAGAGAGTATAAAAACTGCTCTGTTAGCTTTTTAGTATTCTTGGCATGGGCAACCCAAATTACTGGACTCACTCTTTCTTTCTCAATCTGCCATGCTTGGCTGTTTTGACTAGGAATGGGTTTTGAAGCTTTTCTTAGAATGTTAAAGAATGTACATCTGTTAGAGAAGAAAAACCTTCTAGGATATGTAGCCAGGTGGGAAAGAGAAAAATAACTCTGTACTCTTCTCAAGAATAATTGGTTGGGAAACAAACTGAAGGAGAGCAGACATAGCCAAATGCTGAGCCCTGGGTTTTGGGAGGTATGACAGTGTCATCTTGAGCAGTTCATGACTGTGTGTCAAGCACTTCTTTCTATATCCAGTACTAGTCCCACATGGGAAAGCTAAAATATGAGAAAGAAATAGATGATCACACCTGTCCACTGTGTTCAGAAGGAAAGAACAGGATATAAAATAAAGTTAATGCAAGCTATTCATCAAAGTTTGATTTGTTGTTCCCAAGTGATGATTTCTTAAATGTGTTTTCCCATAGGGTACACTTGCTGAACGTATTAGAGCAGGAGGAGCAGGAATCCCAGCATTTTACACCAGTACTGGCTATGGGACACTGGTGCAGGAAGGGGGTGCACCCATCAAATACAACACAGATGGAACCATTGCCATTGCTAGCCAGCCAAGAGAGGTAAGAGGTCTGATCACCATTAGGAAGCCTTCAGCATTGGAAAATTAATTTCTCACATATTTACAAGATAAACAGGTGTTTAAGAAGGAGTTAGTTTAACTTTACTGTATTCATTTAACTGGATATCTGTGGTACCAGAGACATTAGCTTTGCTTCCATTGCTTAGTGCTATCCTCTCTGATGTGTTAAAGAAGTTTTTACAGTTCTAGAGTGATTTAGCATCAAGACCTGGTCCAAGTGAAAGCCTGCCTTGCTGAGTTAGTCTTCACGTGACTGTTCTTTGACCAGGTTTGCTGTGTATTCAAACTAAGTTCAAAGTAAAACCTGTTTGTGGGGCAGGTGCCCCTTAAATACTCCACTATGCAATAAGCAGCCCTGCAGCTGCACATGGAGCTTCAGCCTTAGAAGAAATGGGGCATTCTCATGTTAAACTGGGAAGAATTCAGTTGACACAAATTTCAGGAAATGCATTTTCCAACATTTGAAATGCAATTTAGTCTCAGTTTTTAAAACTGCAAGAAAATAAAAAGACTGGGGCTTTCAAGGGACAAACAAGGGTTTCATTTTTTAGTTGGTTGTAGAATTTGGAGGAGGGAAGAAATGTCTCAGTGCCATTATGTTTCTTGAAGAAATGGGTGGGACTAATATTGTGTGTTCCAATTAGGGTGCATACACCATTAAATTTCACCTCAAGAGCATTTCTGGGTAAAGGTAATTCCACCCTAACCCATGGTTTTCATGTATTTTATATATGACTATTTGCAGTATTTATACATTGTCTTAATCTTTTATATTCCCTTAATTTTTTTACTGCATACATCATTATGATGTTTTACCAGAGGAATGTTTTGTTCAATAAACAGCTTATAATTTTATTAACATTTTTCTTATTTTTTTTTTTCTTTTGACATTTGTGGAAAAATTTCCTGTACTCTCCTCAGTCTAAAAATGATGGAGTGCTGATAACATGACTAGCATGATTTGTTGATTCCATTCTCCACATCCATTTTGCTCAGAAGTGTCATTTTATAAAGGCTCAGATCTCCTTTTATGGTATTGGCAAAACTGACATCTGATACACTTTTCTCATACTTCCTTCCCTTTTTAGCAACTTTACAAAGCTCTCAGGTAATATTTGTGCATACTCTTACCTTCTACATTGTTAAGAGAAGCGGTCCTTCATCTCTATATAGGTTTGAAACACTAGCTCTGTCCCTCTTCCATATTTTACCTTCAGGCATAGTATCATTAATTCCAAATATTGATCATTAATGCAGGGAAAACCAAATGAAACTCAGCCTGTTAGATGACATGATTTGAATAGTCTATCTTGAATTGACTTAATTTTGGATTTGGTGGTAGGCAGTGCTTATGACCTTTTTCAGTAATTCTGCTTTAGCACTTCAGTTTTTGGTTAGCTGGTAGATGTGCAGGACAAAGCATGTCTAATTCCAGTAGATGGAGCAGGAGGAATATGGATTCTCATGGAATATGGATTCTCATAGATGTTTCACTAGAGACACTAGGATAAAACTGGAGTTTATAGCCTGTGATAAAACTGGGGTTTCCATGCCTCTCTGTTATCATACAGCTTTTCAGTAAAAACTTTACAGAGTACAAAAAGAAGTTGAAATATAATAGTCTGCAAAATTAACCCCTAAAATAAGTATTACATGTGATATCTGTTGGAAGAAACCTACACCTCAACTTTGGACTTTTCTCTGTAGGTGAGGGAGTTTGATGGCCGTCACTTTATTCTAGAGAAATCTATTACAGGAGATTTTGCTCTTGTGAAGGCATGGAAGGCTGATCGTGCAGGAAACATAATTTTCAGGTATGACTTGTTTACTGGTGGGAAAAGATTATTTTACAGTTTAGGTAATGAATGAGAAGGAGAATCCGGTCTCCTGTGTTATGGCAAAATAATCTTTTACTGATTTCACATTCTTTCATATTGCCTTTCCCTACTGTCAAATTACACTGCTATAAAACACCAAAATGTAATTGCTTTTTCTAATGACTTTTGAGAATTCAAACATAGCTATGAAGTGAAGCATTCATAGTTAAAAATGAGACACAGCAGACCAAAGTCATTATGATGACTGTTGAGAAACTTAGTGACATTCTCTGTCTTTAAATATTCATGTTAGTTTGGGTCCCTCTTCTTGAGCAATTAAAGGCTAACCCAGAAGTACAAATTCATGCACAACAGAAGAGAAGGAAACTGAGTCAGTTTTCTGGCCAGTCAGTGATGGGAAACCTGACTCTGTCTAAAGAAAACTGTGTTTAAAGTTTATTTCATCTCAGTGGTGTAGGGAAAGGCATCATATGAATTTAAACATCTTTGCAATGAAAAGTTTGATGTTGCACTACTGAGAAAATCTTTTAAATGAACTGCTCTGTTTGTGTTCTGGTTTGTCCTGAACTGAAGCAGGAGAGAGGTTTGCTTACGTTTAATGCCTGGTTTTTATTTGTTTGTCTTATGGCTATCAGATGAAAAGGGGAGTGTTGTAGTTATCATGTGCAGATTATTACAAGCACATGCTGACTGTCTGTCTTTGTACAGAACAAACAAGGAGTTGGAAAAGCAGCTGAAAAATATGTGTATAAAATAACGCTTTTCTTTATGTGTATATGAATATCTATTTTTACATATCCACATAATTAATACTAAATTAAAATACTTGAAAATTTATAAATAAGTTTCTATTTTGCCCAACATTTGGCATCCTGACTTGCCCACTGGCAAGACAATACGGTTTCTGATTGAAAGCTGAACTTTTTTGTATGTATGCAGATGAATTTGATGGCTGCTAAACTGCTCTCCTTAGGCTCTGGTATATTGAACACAGGAAACACTCTTCCCCCTTGGCCTTGTCTTTGATCCTGAGCCAGAACTCTCTGTGCTTTTATCCTGTATCTTTCTACTGATGCATAGTAGATACCTCTCAAAAGTTCTTAAATTCTCCACGGAAATACTGGTTTCATTCTCCTTTTCCCCTCTTCCTTTATGTCCTGTTGTTCTCTATGTCTTTCCTTCTTCCTGTTCTTTTCAGAAGTCTTTGTTATGTCTCCCACATTCACACAATAGAGCTGATAACAGATACTACTTCCATCTGGAGTGAAGACCTAAAAATCTTGACTCCTCCCTTCAACTGTTACTAATCGAAGATGGAAACTGATCATCATCTGGTGTCCTATTCCATATAGAGTATTGCTAGCTCAAAGGAACGTGCTTATGATAAGCAGTGACCTATTCTGTTTCTGGATGAGACGTGATTATCTGATAACAGAGAACAGAAAAGCATAGGGTCATCTTTTAACTTGCTGTCTGTTACTACTTTCGCAGCAGTGTGGTACTATTCATAGTGTTTCTGTGACTGTGTGAAGCCAGTAGCAATGATGTGTCTGCCAAACTGTTAATCGCTGTCAAGCTAAGAGCTTTTATAAATTTAGAGGATGTAAGTGTAAGGGTACTTTAGGTACACTTACTTGAACCACAGGCTGGCATTAATTTTTTTTCCTATTCTCATACATCAAGCTATAGTGTTTTCTTGGAATTCAGAATGGCACCAACTTCTTTAGAAAGCTACTTTTAAAATGGTTTGGTTTGGTTTAAGTTCTACTTCATGGGTCCTGGATATTTTGTCCCATACAGGATGTTGTCGTGGCTTTCATTTCAGGCATCTTCATGCTGAGTGAACTATTCTGCACCACTTAGCAGTGGTTAGATTTTGTCTAAGAAAGGTCTTAAACTCCCTTGGGGCTTTGCTTGTTAGGGATAACATCAGGGAGTGCCACTGCTTCTGTGGATAGTCAGAGAATCCCAGAATGGCATGGTTTGGAAGGGATCTTAAATATCATCCAGTTCTAGCCTCCAGCTGTGGGCAGGAAGACCCTTCAGTGAGCTGGGTTGCTTGGAGATCCATCCAGCCTGGCCTTGAACACTTCTGGTGATGGGGCATCCACAACTTCTCTGGGCAACCTGTTTCAGTTCCTCATCACCCTCAGTAAAGAATTGATCCCTAATATCAAAACTAAACCTCCCCTCTTCCAACTTGAAGCCATTCTCCCTTGTTTTGTCAATACGTGCCCTCATGAAAAGTCCATCTATGTTGAATACTCCCTTCAGGTAGTGGAATGCTGTAATTTGGTCACCCTGAAGACTTCTATTTTCCAGGCTTAACAATTCAAATTCTCTCAGCCTTTCCTTGTATGAGACCTCTGATCATCTTGGTAGCCTCTGGACTGGCTCCAACAGGTCCTTCCTGTGCTGGGAGCTCAACTCTGGATGCAGTGCTCCAGATGGTTCTCAACAGAGCAGAGCAGAGCAGAGCAGAGCAGAGCAGAGCAGAGCAGAGCAGAGCAGAGGAGAGGGGCAGAATCCCCTCCCTGCCCTGCTGCCCACGGGGCTCTGGATGCAGCCCAGGACACGTTTGGCTCTCTGGGCTGGGAGTGCCATGGCAGGGCATGTGCAGCCTCTCACCCACAGCACCCCAAGTCCTTCTGGGCAGGGCTGCTCTGGGGCTGTCCATGCCCAGCCTGTGCTGATACCAGAGATTGTTCCTACCCAGGTGCAGCACCAGCACTTGGCCTTGTCAAACCTCATCAGATTCCCAAGGGCCACTTCTTGAGCTTGTTCAGGTCCCTCTGGATGGTATCTCATCCTTCAGAAGTGTCAACAGCACCACTCAGCTTGGTGTCATCTGCTAATTTGCTGAGGAAGCACTCAATTCCTTTGTCTGCATCATTATTGAAGATATCAAATAACACTGGTCCCAGTAGAGACCCCTGAGGAACACCACTTGTCACTGATGTCCTCTGGGTCTCTGAGTCATTGATCATTAACTTGTGGGTGTGACTCTTGAACCAATTCCTCATCTACCAAACAGTCTATGCAATCGAATCTGTCTTTCTCCAAATTAGAGACAATGATGTTGTGGGGCTGCAAAGCCTTGTCAGAGGCTTTACAGAAGTGCAGATAGATTACATCTATAGCCATTTCTCATCCTCTGATGTAGTCACTCCATCATAGAAGACCACTATATTGGTTAGGCAGAACTTGCCTAAGAGATGTGAAGTTTTTGTGGCTGTCCTGAATCACCTCCCTGTGACTTGGTGCAGCTTTTAGGAGTATGCACCATGATCTTCCCAGGCACAGAGGTGAGGCTGACAGGTCAGTAGTTCCTGGGGTCCTCCTTTATATAATTTTTAAAGATGAGAGCCATCTTTCCCTCTTTCCAGTCACCTGGTACTCCACCTGACTGCCACGACTTTTCAAATATCATGGAGAGTGATTTATCTGCCTCCTTTGGCTCCCCTCCCTTTTCACTTGGTCCCATTCTGTTAGTTGGTCTAGCCCAATGTACCTCGACTTTACAAGCACATACGTGGCTTGTTGGTGATACAAATAGACTATTGACAAAGAAGTGGCAATGCTGAAGGGATAACCTGAGTTGGAGCCTCTTCTGTGACAGTCATGTCAGGTCACCTCTTCATGCTTCAACTGGTTCTGCAATACATAAATCCAGCTCATACCTGAGGTGTCTCTGCATCTTCATATCACTAGATATGCAGTGGATATAGTTTGTTGGTTTAGTCTGCTATGAGCTAGTTTGCTATCTTTTGCCTCTAGCAGAAAAGATGTCATGCCTTTGGGTAGACTTAAAAATCCAGTGGAACAGTGGAACTTTGTAGATGTTGCTGAATCTAGATGTCCAGAAAATTTTCTTAAAATAAAAAGGCAACTTAGTCTAGCTAGTTTTTGTATTTCCTACTGCTAACTCCTTAACATTCTTCTGTGATGGAAAATAAGTGTAGTGCTTCTGGTTTTTTTTCTTCTGGATGATATGCTCTTTAGAAATAAGGCCTTTGATCCCATAAAACTTCTGGATGGTGTGTTCTTTAGAAATAAAACGTTTGATCCTGGAAAAGACTGCTGCTTCTGAAACAACTTTACCTAACTCAAGAACAGCTTAAATGGCAGAAGCTTTTATAAATTACGTCAGATTAGAGACCATTACCTCTTCTAAATGTCAAATTTACATTGAAATGTTTTCTTGTAGTTTTTTCCCCTCTATAAAAATAATTTTATATCAGTTTCTTTTACTGGCAGAGTAGTCACTACAATCTTGAGAAAGTCTTTGGCTCAGAAAAGTAGTTACATGAGATGAAATATTGAATTATTAGTTTTGTCATCTTCCTTTCCCCCATCTGTATCCATTTCTTAGCTATTTTAATTCAGGTTTTATATCTCTGTTATTCTTCTCATTTGCTACTCTGCCTAGTTTAGGGGAGTTTTCCCTGAATCACTACTAACTAGTATTGTTTTTGTCTCTCAGCAGAGAGTATAAGTTCATGTTGTGGGTTTTTTTCCTTTTGTTTCTTATTGTTACATCCTTCTTTTGGGTTTGTATAGCCACCAAAAAGACCCATGGCCAGCAGGTTTTCATAGAATCATAGAATATGTTGAGTTGGAAGGGACCCACAAGGATCATCAAAGTCCACCCCCTGGCCCTGCACAGCACCACCCCCAGGACTCACACCATGAGCCTGAGAGTGGTGTCCAAACTCTTCTTCAACTCTGTCAGGCTGGTGCTGCGACCACTGCCGTGGGAAGCCTGTCTGCTACCCAATCACCCTCTGGGTGAAAAACTTTTTTCAGATGACCAGCTTAAACCTCACCTGACTCAGCTTCAGGCCCTTCCCTCGGGCCCTGTCAGAGATCAGTGCCTCTTCTTCCCCTCACAAGGAAGACAGTAGCTGCAGTGAGCTGTCCCTTCCGTCTCCCCCAGGCTCAACAGACCAAGTGATCTCAGCCACTCCTGATTTGGCTTCCTCTTAAGGCCCTTCATCATCCTTGTGACCCTCCTTTAGACAATCTCCAATAGTTTAGCATCTTTTTTATGTTGTGGCACCCAAAACTGTCCTCAGCACAAGAGGTGAGACCGCCCCAGAGCAGAGCAGAGCGGAACAGTGCCCTCCCTTGCCCAGCTGGCCATGCTGTGCCTGATGCCCCCAGGACAGGGTTGACCCTTTGTTAGAGGCTTCACAGCTGCTATGTATTGCTAATAAAACGGGGTTTCTCCGTTTGGCTGTAACTGCGATTGTGTCGGTATGTGCTGGGATCCCGTCCCAGCTGCCGGCTGCGCCGGGCCTTGGCCGCGTCCCCCGGCGCTGCCCCCGAAGCCACGCGGTGGCAGCAGCGCCCCGAGGCTCCGAGCGGCTGCGGCGCCGGGCTCGGTCCTGGCGCCGAGGGAGGGAGGTTGGGGGACAGCGCCTTGCAGGTTGGACTCCTTCGTCTTAAGGGCTTTTTCCCAGTATAAATTATTCTATGAGTCTGTTAAATAAGGATGGTCAGGGGGAAAAAATTGCTTCTGTGGAAAAACAATGTGTGAAAGGAGGTTTTATCTTGTTTTGAAACCTGGTTTCATGGATTTTGATGAAATATTTTCAAGAATTCTGCTTTTTAACAGAGAAAAATGCTGAGAAGCTAGCAGTGGAGCACCACTAAAACGTTCATAGTATTTCTTAATTATTAAATGTGCTGCGCTGCTTTGTTTTTTTTCTGAAAAACACGTGCAGTGGCTGACATAGGTCACTTGTTTCCCCTGCGCTCCTAGGATCCTGGTGCAGTTGCCAACACAGGTGTACATGTTAAGTGTTGCTTTTATTCTCTAGAGGTTCTTTTTCCTTGGTACAGAAATGCTTTGTGGGAATACTTAGGGTGAATGCCAGAGTCTTACAGTAAGTGCCAAAACTGACAGAGGTTTTTTTTAACCTGTTGGGTTTTTTGGTGGGTTTTTTTGTTTGTTTGTTTGTTTTAATTAGGAAAATTGACTACATTTTCTACCAGGTAAAGTGCTATCCCAAATCCTAGTCTGAGTTAGGAAAGCTTACTTGAGAGATTGTTAGGCCTGGTACCAGTCCCCTGTGGAGATTAATTTCATTCTTTGTGCAGTGAAATAATGGCACTGTACAAAGTCCAGCTTGCTGCTGCTTTTGGATCCAATAAATAAAGATATCA
Source organism: Haemorhous mexicanus (assembly GCF_027477595.1). NCBI lineage: Eukaryota > Metazoa > Chordata > Aves > Passeriformes > Fringillidae > Haemorhous > Haemorhous mexicanus. Next base: position 76,016,488 of record NC_082381.1, read on the forward strand.
GTAACATACCCAATTTCAATTAAGCAGTGTGCTGATTTAAAGTCAAAAGAGCTGTAATAAATACTTTCCAATGTAGCAAAATATGATTTCATTTCAGATGCATCTTACACAATTCCATTATACTTTTTTCTCCCTTTATACTTTTTTTAATTAGTTCTTCAACTGTTTGGCAAAAAGCTTTGTGATGCTCAAAATAGAGACATTTCTCTAGTAGCCTATCTCTGAAGTCTTTCATTGTATTATTATGGCCTTTATTGATTTTCTTTTTGTTGTTGTTTTTCAGGAAAACTGCAAGAAACTTCAACCAGCCTATGTGCAAAGCTGCAAAAACAACTGTAGTAGAGGTAGGGAACTGAAACATGGTAAGCCCTATACTGGTATTCTGGAGACAGGCTTGGGGGAGGGGATTTCAGATGATTGCAGAATTTCAGATCAGGGTCAGTGGTCTAACCTCTCCTTGGATTGCCTTCTGACACTATGCTCTGCTTTGGTGAGTAATTCCTTTGTTGCTGTATATCTGATGGTGATCAGGACTTCGTGTTCACTGTGATCAGCCTTTGAAAGGGAAACAAAGCAAGAGCCTTCAAATTTGTTAAATAAAATAATACTTGGATGAAAGAGGAAAAGAATAGGTTTAGGCTGTGTTTGAGAAGATTCACATAAGATTTTATGCAAAACTTCTTGAAAATAAAATCAAATACGTAACAACATAGATTAGGCAAACCACAGAGCTATCACAGTTGTGGTCTCTAAAATTTATTAAATTTCGTAAATATCAGTCCACAATGAGGTACAGACATTTGTCTGTGTCTTGAGAATGAGGATGAACTGCTGATCTAGAAGTTTCTTCCAATCTTTTTGCCCTTTTTCTTTGTCTGAAATGATAATATTTAAAAACATGAAGCATACTGCTATGAAAAAAATATTGGTGCCTGGAGAGTTGCTAAGGCATAGCAATATGTAAAAGATAGCCTGCTCTCTTAGCTTTTTCTTCATTCTCTGTTAAGTTTTTTTATATGCCTAATAAAAGCTAAATACAGTTTAGCAGTAAGATCAAGCCAAACTCTTCTGGACTATTTCTAGTAAATGGTTTATGGAAAAGCCTTTTATTTCTTCAGGGTTTTTGTTTATTTTGTTTGAGGGTTGGCTTGGGGTTTTGTTTTGTTTGTTGTTTGTTTATTTTTAAGATGTTATTTGGAAAATATATTTGTTATATAAGCATCTCTGGATAATACATTTGGGAACTTCAGTTATTTCTTTGTGCTTTGCAGAACTATAACAAAAAATACCATGATATTTGCCACATGATTTACAGTGGCAATACAGCAAAACATTCTCATGTTTTGTTTTTAAGAAAAGGTTTCAAGTATTTTTCTATCGAAAAATTAAATAAAGAATCTTTTCTTCTAGACACTTGTCCTTTATACCTTGTTCAGTCTGGCATTTAAAGAATTTAAGTAGATCAAAGCCTTCCACCTACATTCCATCTCATTCTTTCTTTCTGCTCTTCTATCCATGTGTGATAGGGTAGAATTTTCTTGTCAGTGAGCAGCTGATGTGACATCGTTCTTGCTGTAATTCCATTTATCAGTTGTTAGTAGATCTGCTGTGAACTGTGTCCACTCTGAGTCTTATTGCATTTTCAATGCCATTTAAAAAACTGTAAATCTTTTTGCGAGATGCGTTATTAATATTACTTTGCAATTCTGTATTTTATGGACAAATTACATGAAGATGCAAAACCACAGATTTAGGACAAATATTTTGAACCTTAACTTCTAAATGTCATTCTTTCAAAGTGGAATTCAGAATGTTGTGTTTGTATGTAAGTTAAAACCCAGGGAATCAGAAGGAAATATCTCTGTATTGTGTCTAGTACATCCTCAGTACTGAGCAGTATAAGCTTTTTTAGTTTATCAGTAGGGAACTGAGGCAACTAAAAATTTGAGTTTTGCCCGACTCCTTAGTTAATGTTGTTCAAGGCTGGAGACTGAAATTCTCAAATCCATTTACCGGGAGAAGAAAAAGGTTTGTGTTGGATAGTAATTCAGATGCTGTCTTGGCAGGAGGGATTTCCAAATTCTGGTGGTTGTTCCCAGCTCTGTTTCTGTAACTGACTGAACATTTAACTGAAATTAAGCAGACAATTCTAGTCTCTAGGACTAGAGACTTGAAGCTAACCCTGCTCCTTTTAATCACAATAGCTGCAGGTCAGGATTGTCTTCAAAGATAAAGTGATTAACTGGGGTTTTCAGGATTGTTTCTCACTTCGCTGAGATTTACTTTAGTTTCTGATCATTGATACAAGTATGGAATGGCATTTGGCATAGTAAGATACTAATGTAATGTATATACTGGAAATCCAATTTCAATGTACCTGTGAACTTGTTGAAACCAGGAAGTTAACTGGAAATCACTTACATTTTTTAACATGTCCTGCTAAGTTAACCTGAGGAGATGTGAAATCTGACATCATACACAGTGAAGGACTTTTTTTTCTTTACTTAATGCTGTTGTTCTCTAATTTTAGTCTGTGTGGTGTTTTACACGCTCTTATCTGAAGTACAGACACTTAATAATTGTAAAAATTCAGAGGCAGACACATTTTGTTGATGTGAAGGATAAGAGAAAAGAAAAAGGCATTAAGAGATAAAACCCCCCCACTTCTCAGACTCACAGACTGATAGCTATTGTTTGCTTAGGCATTCTCCTGCGTTGTGAGATGTGAGATTGGCTGCACATAGAGACATCTGAAGAGGGAGGAAGTCAGACTGTTACCTGTTATGTTTGGGACGCACAGTGAAGAATTACTGATTTTTAAAATGTCAGATTAAACTTTCAGTCTTGTTTGTTTTGAATAGGGAAATGGTCAGAAGGAGCCATTCAGTATTCATTTTGGGATCAGAAATACATTGATTGTAAGCTTCTAATTAAATACAAGTGCTTACTGATCTGCACAAATTTCTTCAGTTGTTGCATGCATCTCTTTTGTTTATCTAAGTGAATGGGAGTAGAACCTACTATCAAGATAATAAGGATACGTTATCTGAGGAACAGATAACTGTCTATAAAAACCTAACTGTGCCAAGTCCAGTGGAATTTCTACTTCAGTTTGAAGGTGACCCATTATTAAAGGTCAAAACCATTTTCAACTGAATTGCATGATTCCTGTTATTTGGAAGTTAAGTTATTATTTAGCATTTGCAGAGACAAATGCTAAATAATGTCAGTAGCATCAGTTATTTTGGCTTTATCTATATATAAAGTAAAGTGATGCAGGGATTTTATCTGCTTCTCACTTCAGCTTGCAGAACTTAAGCATGCAGTCAGACCCGTAGCTGTGTTTGAACCTGAGCTCTCATGCGGACACTCAGCCTGAGGCTTTCAGGTTGTATTTTCAGAGCTATAAACACTTTCCTGCTCCTATTACAAAGATGGGAGAGTTGAGAAATTGGCCAATACAAAAGAAACTCAATGGTCAGAAGTAACATACAAGCCACCAGCCCTTGTAAAAATTGAAAGGAAGTGCATGGCCTGTGAAAAAACTTGAGAGGTTGTGTGATGTTATAGATATGGTTACACTTCCAACACTGTAGAATGAAGGTGAAACTGAATTGAGGAGGTGTCACTGCTGTCAGGACCCTCAACAGTGCTGTTGAATTTTGTGATGGGAAATGAACTGTGAGGCAGCTTGGAGTTGCAAGGAGGACTTTTGGATGTGTGCCTAGACTCCTAGGGTAAAGGCTGTGATAACAGCGTGCATCATAACATGTGTATCTCTCTGTAGAGACTCCTCTGAGCAAAGGCCCATAGGGCTTTTGGTCATGACACCTCTTTTTTGTAGGGAATTGGGGCTACCCAAAGCCACAGTAAAAAGCATGGTGTGACCTTGCCAGATGTGGTGTCATTATAACATGGGAAAGGGTCATACAGGCTTGGGCTCTTGCTTTCTGCCACAGAAGAGTTCATAAATGTCTGTAACTGTCCCAAATGACCCTGAGCTCTTACCTGTTTTCTTTTTATTCTCTGCTGTGAGACCTACTGAATATTTTTCCCTCGTGAAGTGATTTGAGATCTCAGCCACTGCCACCGTGAAAGTGTTTGGTAGTGGTAATGGCCAGTATGTTTAGAAATATTTATTGACTGGCTGTTTGAATATCCAGTTTGAATAATTTTCTTGTTCAGATCACAGAAGATGGTTAAATATATCTCCGTGGGTAAATAACATTTACACCTCAAATAATATCAGGGGAGGGAAAAAAAGAGAGTGTACTTTCTCATAAAAATGCATTAAATAAAAATCATTAAGCCCTGCATTTTATCTCTGGTTGCCTAGTAACAACACAGCCACATCAGTGAGCACCATTTTCTCAGGTACAATGAACTGCGTGGCACTAAGGGACAGAATCAGACTGAAATAAGCTATTTGTATCCTGTTATCTGTGCTAAATCATGGCATTTGGTTTTATTGAGGAAACTTGAGATGAACCTTTTTTTTGTGTGTATGTCTATACCTCCAAATGCTTTAATAGTAACAAAACTTTCCTCACATGCACAGCTCTGTTCTGAGAAATTCTTCAAGATTTTTGCGCGGTGACAGTTTACTATAAAAAAACCTGTAAGTACCACTTTAAAGTGAAAGAATCGTCTAATAGAAACTTTTTATTACCTGGATGCTCCAGTCACGGAACTCAAAAGTGAACCCTGGTAGAGGATGGCTTTGGGATAGGCACAGACTTTACGTCAGTGTGTGTTTCTGTGAAACCACAGATCAGGATGAAAGACAGATTTAAAGTCCTTCTGTTCACATGCTGTAGCCACTGAGCATTTGTGTTGCTATAGCTTTTGTTGATGTTATTTAACTGCTCAATGAGGAGGCTGTGTATGCTTAGGCAGTGGTTGTGAGGGAGGGTCCCATTCATCTGCAGTGGGGGAAAGGCTTTTTTTGAGAATCCCATTTGTCACAGGATGAACACTGAACTTCTTAGTCCTGCCACGTTACCAGCTGCTTTTAGCACAAGTGATGGTAGAATTCTAGTTGCCATAATATGCTCCTATAATATATTATATATATAAGTGTGTGCATATGTGTGTGTGTGTGTGTATAAAATAAATATCTTGTATCTTGAATATGTAGATAGTTAGTCAGGGCTTTTGACTGCATAAGTGTATTTACGTGCCTAGGCCTTGGTTTTCCAGAGGAATCTTAGTTGAAAGATTTGAGTGAACACTTGTGGGAGAGCAGCTTTGAAATACAAGCTCATGATTTTTAGAAAATATAGAAGGGAAAATAGAAAAATACCAGGAATGTCTCTTAGGAAGACTGATTTCATAGACTTGGATTGATGAAGCCTTCTGGGAGGTATAGCAAAGAGGAGATGAAGTTAGGGAAAGACTGTGTTAATGAGTTTGACAATAAAATTTTCCAACATGGAGGAAGTATTGGAAGAGCACTAGGAGTTTGACCTTGATTGCAATCATTGTAATCTCAAACACAGAAAAGAAACATGATAGAAAGTGAGATCTAAGCTCAGATGTCTGAGCCAAAGCAAACCAAAAAGCTTAAGCTTCTAAGAAATACCCAGCCCAGTACAAAATAAAGAATACTTGAAAGCAGCAAGAAATCTTTTTAAGAATACATATATAGTTGACTGGGAGACCAAGAATACTTCACCACTCAGTGAAGGGACTAAAATTATCTGTGCAGATTACAATGAAGGCTGAAGAGTTTAATGCCATTTCTCCACAGTATGAGCAGTGTTAACAACCCATTTGTCAGCTATAATGATGCCAGTCATAGAAAGTTGAAGAGCAAATCAGAGAAGGATTGGAGTTGAAATTCAGGGACTACTAGTATTGTTTTGGAAAAGCAGCTCCTAGAAACATTTGCACATCATTGCCACAACAATTTTAGTTTCCCAAAAAGAATCCCACCCCCAGACTTGAATACTCTTTTGTGGATTTTATTTCTCTTAATTGTATTTGGTTCCTTGCTTCTGTGTGTACATGTGCTCATTAAAAACGGAATAGAAAAACAAAACACTTGTACAGCTGTGGTGCAGAAACTTTTAGAATGATTAGAAAAGTATTGGAAAATAAGTAGTACTGGGCTAGAAGGGAGTTCATATGGTAGTTCTGTCACATTTAGTTAGCATGCTTCTAATTCATGGTGTGATTATTGGAGTGTCCTCTGCTGGGCCAGGAGATTCGCTTGATGATCCTAGTGGGTGCTTTCCAACACAGCATATTCTATTCTGTGACTCTGTTCTAGTCTATGATTTTCAGGGGAGTAAACTTTGATAGTTAATTTTGCAGTGTGGGGTCTGTTGATGTTTTTTGTTTGGATGGGCTTTTATGTTGGTTTTTTAGCTGTTGTTCTCTTATTTCCTGGATGTTGGGGTTTTTTTTCCTACAATTGCTTTTCTTTAAATATAACGTCTAATTAAATGGCTTCAGATTTGGCACTTCGTTGCTCAAGTAGTGAATATTAAGTAGTTAAAATTCATACAGATCAAATTGTTGCTGACTGCTGTTCGGGTAATTTTACCTACTTATGATATACTGCTGGAAGATTTGAATTTGTGTTTTTTTAATCTGTCTCTTATATTTTATTCCTTTCTAAATGATGTTTTCTTGAATGTGTATCATGAGTTTTCTCAGTATTCATCTTCATAAGCTAATTGCAGATGTGAATGTAAAAAATTCCTTTTTTCCTTGTCACATATGTTAAGAGCAAATATGACAAAAAAAGAACAAGAAAAAGCAAGCTCATGGTTGATCAGTAGATACTGCAGATTGCCAGGAATTAAGTGTGCTGGAGAAACTGATGGGAAGTCTCTGTTTGCTTCTAAACCTAAATTTAGAGGGTTTTTCATAACATTTTATAGAAAACCACATAGACTGTGCATTTGAAGTATATTTCACTAACAATATTCATGTCTTTTGTTATGAGAATTTGAAAATTACATTTAAAATACTCTAAATTTTCAGCTCTGCTTTTTGTATAAGATGTGTGAATCAATCAATGACTTACTTGTCGTTGCATGTAAAATCATGCATTATTATAGGACTGAAAAGATGGGAGAGCTCTAGACATGATTCAAGGAGTTTACAAGCATATATTCTGGTGTCTTAAAGCACTAATTTGTTTTCTGTGCTATTAACGTCTCTGATGAAGATTTCTAGTATGGAATGAGGAAGATTTAACACCCAAACTGAAAATCTTCCCAAAAATTATATTCTGACATGAAGCAAATGTATCTTTTCAGGTGATCAACATATGAGATTTGAAAAGCTGCAGCCTCATGACTATTGCTGGAGTGAAAATTTTTGAGTAATTGAATCAGTATCTCAGATTAGCAGCATCCTTTTAGCTCTTGCAGCGTCCCTCCCCTGCAAATCCTATTGAATTACTCAGTAAAAAAGTGAATATTTAAAGAGAAGTAATGGTTTGAGATACCAAGACTGACTTGACTTCAATCATACTGATTTTTCAGGCTTCAGACAATGGTAAAAGAATGACAAAGGGCACCAGAGTAGTTTTCCTTTTCTGTGTCCTAAACAGTTTCCTAGTCTTCCTCTTTTTTCTTTTTAGTTTCCTCCCCAAAATGTTATTAAATTCTGTTAAAGAGACCTTGCACTCAGGGTGTCTGTTGTGTAGAAATGCACTCCCATTTATATTCCCATGAATATAAAGATCCTTAGTTTGCAACTTCTGATTTATCTGGAGAAAGCAATAACTAAACAAATCTTAAAGCAACTCCATGTTTGAGCAGGTGTTCTTGGATTTTACTACAGAGAAACAAGCACACTCCTTTTTATTAACCTTTGGAATAAGTCAGATGTATTTTATCAGTTTTCTTGTTGTTGCTGAAAGAAGTGGAGAAAGGCAAAGAATTGTGGGTTTGATCCCTATTTGGGCAATTCACTTAAGAGTTTCATTCCATGATTCTTGTGGGTCCTTTCTGACTCAGATGAATCTGTGAAATAATCCCAATCAGAATGGGGAAGGTATGTAGCCAGTTGGCTCTATAAGCAGTGGGATAAGGGGCACTTGTACTCAAGCTGATACTTCACCATTTCTAGAGAAATTTGAATTTTCTTGTAAGGCTATGATAAGCAAAAAAATTCCATTTCTATAGTTTGAAGGACTGATTTAAATGTTTCTGCCAGCTTCAAATAATAATAAAGTGCTTTTATAAAGCACTTTATTCTTGGGGATTTTTCATTTCCATATGTGTCTATTGCTCTCTTTTCCAGGCACCTTTTAGGAAGTATAATGATTAAGTGCAAGAAAACTTTAATTCTTCTTAGAATATGTTACTGACATTCTCTTTATATCCACATTTCTGTGGTCTGTTGAAAGTGCCTAAGCCACATAAATTGTTTTCTTTCTTTCAAACTTTTCCTTGAAAGGTACCCCGATTACCTTCTTCCTCAAAATTGTGGTGAAGTTTATTTTTCTTGAATATTTTGGGAGGTTGGGATATCTGCTATGATTCTGAAGGTGAAATGGACCACACTAATTCCTTGTTGAGAAACAAAGCAGTAGCATATCAAGTAGTTTCCAGAACTCTTTGGAAATTACCACTGTCTCTAATGAACATCTGAAATAAGGGGACTCATAGATGTATGCATAGAACATGCCATTTTTGGATGAAGTTACCTTTTTGTTACCTTTATGGAAATACCTGCAGGGCTCTTTTTTCTTACCAGAGAGAAGCAGCAACATAAATAGCTACAAATCAGCTGCTAATGCATTGTTTTACGTTGGTATTACATTGCTGTATATCTCCTGCTGAGCGTGCTCTGGTCTGATCCTTCGTTAGAGATATTCCTTGAATCTGAGGGGGGTTTGGTTGCACTGAACTAGATTTTAAAGTACAAAACCTACCTTCTTTAATAGTGCAATTAAATATCTGGGTTTTTTCTCCTAATTTTTATTTTACTTTTCTACTTCTCACTTCAGTTTTTAAATTCCACTTAGTTCATTTTTGAAAGTAAAGCTTAAATTTATCTCGTGACCTTTAAGGTGCGTTTCTTGGAATGTGTAGGATATGAGAGCTCTTCTAGTCTCTTTTCATTTCTCATGTCTCTGATGTGAATAAGAAGATGAAATCTTTTGTTGTGATTATGGTTGGGATTTTTTGGGGGTTCAGTTATTGCAGGTAAAATATGATTGATTTTAATAAAAAAGTAAGTTATTTATTTTTACCTTCTAATAAGTTCAAAGGCTGTCAAGCAATTTGAAAGTAAGTAACAAGATACAGCCATAATGTCTTTAAAGCAATATATGTTTTGTTTGCAAAAATGGTAAATTATATTCCAGTAGAGTTGCTATTGTTAGCAGCTATTCTCTTCTGGAGTGGAAGTATTTGGGATGAGGTCAGTCCCCTTATTCGGCTGAGTATGGATTAAACAGGTTCTTCTGCTATTAACTGGCCCTTAGCAAATGAAGACCATATTCACAGATTGTGGGAGTTTTGATTGTTGTCTTGTGGCTCTTCCCCCATTATTTAATTCTGTGACTTAAAAATAATTACATCATGTAATATAAAAAACAATTTTCCAAAATTTCTATCTCCAGATGTGAGATAATTTTGTATATATTCCACATGGATGGTTATGTTTTATTTTGTGTTAAGAACCTAGGCATTGAATACAGATTGGGTGCTTTATCACCTCATTTCATCAAGAAAGCAAAAGTCACAAAATGTGATCACAGCCAGCAGAAGTTCACTGATGCCTTATATCAGGGCAACCACAGGGTTTTGGAAAGAATCACTCCCTAGGTGTGCCTGCTGGAGGAGCCTGGTTTGATTGGTAATGCTGGGGCTGCTGGACTGCTGGATCTTAAAGTAATCTTGCATGCTTTCAATTCAGGTAATTTTACCATAAAATAAGAGAGTAAAATCTCAGTGAGTGAGTTTAAGGAGGTAAGAAAACAGCTATCTTCATTTTCACTTTTTAGTGGATACAGAATTATATAGACATATTGGTGCAAGTCATCAAACAAGCAAGCCCATCAATTTAATGGAAGAACTTTTATGAGAAATGTCAGTATCTTCAGACTTTGAACACGTTCTTGAAAGTTAAGACTGTTGTGTATCCTTGCTGTGCTAATATATGACTAGCTCAAAAATTTCTGAAGTGTAGTTCTATGTGTGTGGGAGAACCTCTTCAGAGACTGGTGGTAAATTTTTCATATGCATACGCACAGCTTTACATGTACATAACCTTTGCAGATATGCTTCCTCTTTTCTTTGTCGTATATATCCTAGAACTGCTGTGTGTGAGGATCTAGAGCTGGTAATTTACTGCTGTCTGTTTTCTTCTCTGGTGTCAGCAGTACAGCATGGAGGAAGATGTCAAATGCGTGCAATGGGAAGGGGCCGTTGGAGGAAACAAGGGAGCAGGTGCAGAGAAGTGTGAGAGGAGATTAAGCCTGAGGCAACTACAAGTGGAGGTGGTAATTGAGGAGATTTAGAGCAGAGAAAACAAACGTGAATTGAGTATATTCTAGCAGGGGCTCCTGATTTAGGAGGATCTGTAGCCGCATGACGAAAAACCTGGAGACAAATGTAGGAGATTTATGTCAGTTTTGCTTTCCTAATCATCAGATACAACATAGCAGCAACAGATCTCACTGTTTTTCTCTGTGATGTTTGTAGAGGATAACAGTCTACTAGAAAGAAGGAAAACACATAAAGGTACATAAGATCTTCAACAGCATGAAACAGACAAATAAACAACTGCTGTGTGCTATTTCTGGATGGCACAGAGAAGGGAGCACGCAGTGAAATTACAATAGGTAATAAGAAATGTTTTTCATAATAGTTAAATTTAAGAAATACATTAGTAGAGTCTCCTGGGTTCTAAGAAAACAATTATTCCTGGCTCATCAGAAACTATGAAGAAGGTGATGTATGTCCAGCCTCTGACTGAGGACATCCTGCAACTGACACGTTGCTGGCAGCTGGGAGAATATAACCAGAAGTACCACACTGCCTTTTAAGATCCTATTGCTAAGAAGAAGGGCTGTTTGGCCAAGTGGACCTTCAGGGTGACCCAGACCAGGCTCACTGTGTGAAAGGTTCTCTAACAAATATGTACTTTACAGGTTTTTACTGTTCCCTGCCCCTCAGTAAGCTTAGAAACCATCTATTTAAAGTCTAGTATGACCATAATGTGGTAATTGTGTATCAAGATGTGCCTTTATAAGGCTGTTCGGTAGTTGCTTGATTTTGAAGTTATAAAAGTCTCTTTTTCAGAATGGATATTGGCTGGTTGCCATTCCATTACTGTAGGATTTTGACAGTAGAAATTTCATGGTCTGTCTGATCTTACAAAAGGAAAAAATTCAACTCAGATGATCCTCTGTTTCATCTCCCTGCTTGCAGAACTCAGTAGTAACCTGCTTTGCTTTTTTCTGTAGTTAAGAAAGCTTTTATAGTATGTTCTTAATTTCTAGTGAACTGTTTTCAGAGTATATTTCACAGTTTTAAAATATCAAAGCTATTTGTGAAATTCAGTGTAAACAATTAATATTAACTTTTCCCCCTCTTGTTTGTCATTAACCATCATGAATGGTTGATCACAGTTTCTATGATCTTGAATGCAGACACACAAAATTTATTCTTATAGCCCTTATGTATTTTAAGTTTTTTTAATTTTAAGATTTTATAAATGTTAAATTTTGCAGTGCCATCCTGACTCTTCAAGTAGTGTGGTGAAGATGTGTACTGATGAGTTTGTCTTGAGCATCTAAGTGGCTAAATTTTATTTTATTCCTCTTATTTTGGACATTTAACCAGCTATAATGTTTTATTTTACTAATGTTCTGCTAGGAATTCTCACTATTTCAGTTGGAAGAACTGAAGTGAACTAAGATAATTAAGGTAGTGATAGAGAGATTTAATAAAGTTAGTATAAAAATAAGCTACTTAAAAATGCATAGGTTTGTTAGTCTGTTATTCTCTCCCCATCTCTTTTTTTTCTTTCATGTGCACATGTTTTTGATTTTTTTTTCTGTAATAAGGAATTAAATTGCAATTTCTGGTTTTATCTTAGTTTTAGGAAAAGTGAGATTTAAAACAAAACCTGCTGGAAACATTTAACCTATCATAAAGTACATAATTAGGCTGCAGAAATAGATAAAAGGAACATACTAGAAACAAAGGCTTTTTTATTTTTCAGTGTTTTGGCATGAATAGTTTGTTGTTGTTATTTCCTTTCCAATTTTTGGTAAGGAACCATAGTTTTTTTATTATTCTTACTGTATTTACTTTTCTTACTTCCATATCTATCGAGGTTCCATTTTTCTCTTTGTAAGCCTTCAGAAATTCTGGAATAAAACTAGAAGAATAGCTGAGTTTCTGTAAGGAAAATGAATTAAAATTGCTTTACCAAGGAAATGTAGATGTAAATTACAGAAGGAAGTGATATTGTGAAGCAAAGGACTACTGACTGTGTGAGTGCTGATACAAAAAGGAATGGCAGAAGGCTCTTGTGAATCATAGTGGAAAACAGCTTTTATGTTCTGGGTGTACTTACAGATAAACCAGTGTTTAGGAAGGACTGAATTCATTCATCCTCCTTCCATTGTCAGCAATGAGAGAAGATTTGCAGGAACACTGTCCTCAGGAGGAAATCTCCAATACTTGAAACTCTTGAAACAATGAAAGGATTTTTGAGTCAGGCATCAGAGCCTTCCCAGAAGAGGGAAGTCAGACCTAGTGGTGTCCCGTAGTTACTTTTTACAAAGATGTAAACATTATCTGTCTTTTTGTTCATTGATGAAATGAAGATTTAAGATGAACACATGTGATCAAGGCCATCTAAAAGGTACCAGAGGATTTTCTAATTAGAAAGGGTACAGGAAGTGGTCTGCCCTGTTTAGTTCCCTCTCTGTGCTTTGCCAGAGTTGGTGTCTCTCAGGTGGGATGACACATAATGATTTTTGATGTTTACAAAGATTCTTCTGTATGTTACCCAATAAAGTCTGACGCAGGGTGAGTACAGAAAAGAAAGAACAGAAGCACAGGAAAGATGAGAGCAGAGCAGGAGAAAAACTCACACGCATCCTTTGAATTATTGATATGGATGTGCTCCTGCCTTTCTCCTTGAGGCTTCATCTACAGAGGTGTTACAGAGCTGACTCATAAAGAAATACGAAATCTGAAAGGGAAGTGAACACTCCCAGTGATGGTACTATTGAATTTGCAGTATCATTCTTCTCTAGGAAGATACTCAGGCAATGCCTTGCAGTGGCCGGAGGCATTAGGGTGCTGATTCCCATAGCCATCAGATATCCTGATGGCTAGTGGTGTCACTTCAGCTGGCTCAGCTTCACCTCTGGCAGTTCTGATGGCGCACAGCCTGTGTATGGTGCCTCATCATCCAGTTCCCTGGGAGAGAGAGCTGGAGCACTCAGACAACGTTTGTACTTCCTCTGCTTGAATTCTCCCTTTTCCATGTGAACATGCTGATTATTTCACTCGCAGAATTGGAAGACAGTTAATTTTTCATACATCACATGCAAATTCTTAATCCCTTTTCAAAATTCCTCTTTACTGCTGTGGAAGTATTTGAGCGTATTTAATTTTAGTTACATTTGATGCTTATTCTGCATAGTGGTAGAACATGGAAAGGTGTTCCAGTCGTCAGGGATCCTTAGGCTTATCTGAAATCCCTAGGACAAAATACAGTTTGCAGTGTTGTGTTCATTTAGGATAATGTTTGGAAATAATAGAGGAAAAGCTATCAGGCTGACTGCTGTGTCCCAAGAGACAAAATACAAACCAATTAGCAGAATGGCGTGACTGATAACAAAATCCAACAATTTATTGTTGGATGAATAATTTATTCGGTGTATTCTATGGGGGGAGAAACTCAGTGTGTCAAGTTTTCTGACAGCATAATTCTGTTTGAGTTTGTTGAATTGTGCCAAGATTTTGGTTTTTTAATCTCAGCTGCTGCAGCAAATAAATGTAGTTATTCTGTGAGAAAGTTCAAATCAGGAGCAATTAGTATTCCCCAGGCCTAGTTTTCCATCTGATAAGTGAAGACAAATTTAATTATAAAGGGTGAATTTGGGAATTCTGCTGGTAGCAAATCATCTGCTTGCCTATTGCTTCATTGGAAAGTCTTGTCTCCTGCTTCTCCTCCCTTTTGAGGATGTTCTTACAGTAGTCACTACCCTAAAAGTGCAGTGTGCTTCAGCTGTGTGCTTCAGGATTTTTTAATTTTACCCTGTGTTTGACTTGATCTCCATATTAATCTTAAAATGAGTGTATAAAATTAGAAACTTTAAGTAAGATGGATGAAACTGTAGCATCTTTTCATTAATACCCAAATCAGAATTTTCAAGATTTTTATTTGATTGGCTCTCCTTATCTTCTGGGTAAGGCCTTTCTAGATGTGGGGCTCTGTTCTTCTTGACACTGAGGCTGGTGTTGCTGTAGCTGTTACTGCCTTTTGCTTAGGATGTTTGCCTTGTAGATTTCGCAGCACCTTCTTTCTGTCTCTTTAACCCTGGGGTTTTTTTTTGGGATCATTTGAACCTCATTTTGTGATCTTTAGTTTTTAATTTTTCTTTTCCCTTTCCTGCTTCTAGGGCGGATTGTTTGGTTTCTTTGTTTGTTTATTGTCACATTTCAAGGCACTGTAGGAAGGTAATTGTCTATCAGATGTACTATAGATTTTAGTATTGATCATATTGTCCAGTAGGTTGTCAAATTGGGTTTTAAACTCTTTAATGTTGCTTCGCTGGTGACAGCTGTTGAGAGATTTACCCTTATCATACCCCAGGTCTTGTTTTGGGGTTGTTAAACTTTGGGTATTCCTAAGAGTTTAATGAATCCCTTGTGATAAAGCAGTTTGGAAATTGTCTTTTGATCTTTGAGTATGTTGTTATGTCCTGTGTAGTAGATTGTTGTATGTTATCTTTGACTGTTGCTCTTACATTACATGTTTTCCCTGTGGTTGGATGCAACTGCAAACAACACTAATATTAGGGTCTGTTTTGTGGCAGAGTGAGATGTGCTCTGTGTACCTCAGACTTGTTAGGGAAAGCACCAGCCATAACTGAGAGTCTTTGCTGCAGGTATCTGTCCATAGCAGGGTCTCTAACTAGATCACCTGCAACTCAGGCCTAGAAGGAAGGAAACTCCTATTGTCTGGGCTGGTCCTGATAGGTGACATCTTCAATCTACTACGGGTGAATGAGTGTCATTTTGTGCTAAATCTGTTTCACTAACTGTAAAGACTTCTAGATCTTCATCTTTTGTCTTCTTTCTTTCAACCCATTATTACAGTTCAAGTGTTTTCTATTTTAGTTTTGAGTACTCTATGGAAAACTTTTGTTTCAGCTTTTGTGTTTGTATCCTCTAAATTAATACTTTTGCTTTATATTTTTATATTTTGTTACTAGCATATTGTTTTCCTTTATTTGGGCAGAAATTTTTTGTAGTTACAAACAACTCTGATGTACCTGATGTACACAGTATATTTCTTCAAGCTGGCCATACAAATGGGCCTGTAAAAACATAAATTACCTTCAATTTTTAATAGAGAAATATACTTTGAAAGAAGAGAACATATAAGCATCTAAGTTAAACTGTTTTAAAGACTAGATATATTTTGTCCCATTCATTAGTTTTCTTAATGTGATTTGCTGTAAATTTAATGTTTCACTTCAAAACTTCATTGGTATTAAAACCCCTCACTGAATAATTTTTTCTAAATATTTTCCTTTTTTTTTTTCACTCTGTAGGTAGAAGAAATTGTTGATATAGGAGCATTTGCCCCAGAAGACATTCATGTTCCCAAAATCTATGTTGATCGTCTGTTACAAGGAGAGAAGTTTGAGAAGAGAATTGAAGTAAGCAGCTGAGCTTCTCAGTCACAACATATTTCAGCTTTGGGTGTATTTAAAATTTGCGGGGTGTTTAGTCTAGCCACCAAGTCTTAGCACTGAGAAATCAGTGTGAGAAAGACCCATCAAGTTTTGCTAAAAACTGGAGCTTAGATAGGTACTTACATAGTTAGGTGGGGGCCTGAGGATTGAGCCTTCTTTCTTACACATCAGACTCTCTGGTTCAGTTCCTGAATAATTTAGGGCAACTGCTTGTAGCCCTGGATGACTTTACTGCAGTTGAAAATCTAGTGGAAAATGCTATTAAGTTCTCTTTCCCTCTCAGTTCACATGCTGTAGGTACAACAAGGGGAACACCTAGACAAGGATCTGATTTTCTTTTCCACTGGACAGCTTTTGATGTGGGCACGTAGGGCCCGCCTCAGTCCCTTTTGTGCCATATATTGAATTATGTTATGTTGCAAAGGTCCTGCAAACCTTTGTTCCCTTTTCTTTAATCAGGAACTTTTCTAAGTGGCGGCCTTTTTGGTCTGAATAAAAGATGTCAATAGCTATTAAAATTGCTGCAATTAAACTCCACCACTGAAAACACCCAAGAAAATTATGATTATGCAATTGTTCTTTGTTGTTTCTGTGACTTTGCCACACTCAGGCTATGTCCTTATATTCATTTTGGTGATGTGACAATGCTTTTAATGCGCAGTTGAAAAATCTGTATTTCTTGTGTGACTCCATAGTCTGGAGGTGGGAATTGTTCATCAGATAAGCTGGTAGAAGGGAAGATATATGACACAAGGAGAAAAAATCTGTGAGAAAAAAAGTTCAGAAAGGAATTGTAATAATTAAACTTCTGTTATTAAAATCAAATCACAAAGTCCTAGGAAGTCGTACAAGGCCCTTTCTCCGAGCATTTTCTTTTGTGAATACTAAGAGTAAGAAGCTCTTTTTTTAATTTCATGTGTTTGTTCTGCAAAAGCATATTGCATGTTGTTAAGTAATTGACTGCAAACAGATGTGTCAAACCTTTTTTTTTCCCTCTGGTTGTGTTGGGTCAGATTGCAATTAATGGCCTGTTTTCTTCTTCTGAATGGCTGCATTATCTCCCAGAAAAGCTTTTTACCTTATGTGACAGAAATAATTTTTCATTTATTAAACATTCCTTCTGCTGCATCTTGGTTGCATAAGTGAATACTTATTTAGTCAATACCTGGTGAATACCTACCTAGCCATCTGCCCCCTTCCCTGTATGCTTCAGAAAAAAAGGGGGTAGGGGTGAGGGAGAAAGCTACTATTAACTGCCAAGCAAAATTGTAACAGATTAATTTTGATTATGCAATTTTGTAATTCTGGCAGTGGTAACTCTCACTAGGTATAGGTATAGGAAGGAAAAGGCAGATTTATTTACTCTTCTGTTAATTTTATGAATCAGCTGGCTGTACACAGAAAAGCAGTGGGTATGGTAAGTGGTGAGAGAAAATGAAGAACATGAGAAATAAAGAGAAGCTAGTCTGTCATAATTCTTACTGACTTTAAATAGCAGTTCCTGCCTAATATGTCTTAGAAGTGGTCTCTGTAGCACCAGCTATAATTTCTATCCAGCCTTCTCTTTGCTGTATAGAAACCCTCTGTAATTGTTTCTACTCTATCAATCCACAAGCAAAGCAATTCTAGGGAAAATAGCCAAGGCATAAAAAGGAAGGTGATGAGAAATTCAAAAGGATTTATATTGACTGTTTCTGACTACCTAAGGAGAAAGTGACTCTGCAAAATTTCTTTTGTGTTGATGAAAAGTAACAGGATAATTTTTTCTGATGTCTTAATTATAGGCTGAAGTAGGAGAAGATATGAAGACATATGGGGGTGCAGGACATGATGTTTCCCAGATGAATTTTATACTCATAGGAGAGATGTGCAAAGAACATAATCTATGTAGACAATAATGTAAAAGAAAGATGTTATGAACTTCTTGAATGTCATGGCATTTTCACCTACATGTGATTTACAAAACATGAACTTAAGATGAGAAAATACCAGGAAACAAATTCATGGGGTGTGCAAGATTATAGAGAGTTATGTTTGAAAATTTTGATTCTTAACTCCCCAGTATCTTTAGATGAATGGCATTTGTCTGTTTCATCCTTATAAATCTACAGTAGCTCATTGAATTGAATGAATGCAGAAAGAGAGCAGTATTTGTATTTTTGGCTGACATTTTATGAATCTATTTAGGTATCTCTGGGGTGATGAATCTCAGACTTGCTAGAATTTGCACTAGTGCTTGCTGCCTTCTTCACCACTTCTCTATGTATCAGGCTTGGCAATACAGACAAAGAAATAATATTTTGCTCTGAGGCTGTCACTGGCAATATTTGATGACTCCGTTGGCTTAGCTAAGCTTGAATGCATAAAATAAAAGGTCGGGTTTTTTGTAGATGAATAAATAAACTTTATTCTTAGACCAAGTGTCTCAGTGCAATCACAAATCAAGCTTTTGTGCCTTGAGAAGCAAGAATCTGGGTTCTAATCTTTACTTACGATTACTTCTTATTTTGCAGCGCTTATCAATCCGAAAGCCTGAAGACTCAACAGGCAAACAAAAAAAAGGAGACAATGTGAGGGAGAGGATCATCAAACGGGCTGCATTAGAGTTTGAGGATGGCATGTATGGTATCCTTCAGCTGTGCTATAGGTTGAAGTGATTGCTGACTAGAGTAAGAAACCCATCTGGTTTGTTTAGAACAGGTTGATTAACGTGCTCATTGTCTTTACCAGACCCTGTGATGCTTGATACTCTCATTTTATTAATACCCAATTGAAATAGAAGTTCCATGTTGATATTTTTTATCATATATAGGATTTGACAGAATGCAATTAGTCCAAATGGCAATTATTCACAAATATGTGGTATTTAAGTAAAAACAAAAGTACTTGTGAAGGGAACAGTTCTAATCTACTCATAGTATTGTAGTAAGTTTTTAAAATTTACTCGTTTGCAGTAAGTGTTTCTGCCTTAACCACCTTTTTTCAGCTAATCTGGGTATTGGAATCCCACTGTTGGCCAGTAACTTCATCAGTCCAGACATAACTGTTCATTTACAGAGTGAAAATGGAGTCCTGGGTTTGGTAAGAATATATCTTGGTCAGTTATTACAGTGTTTTTATTTTGCTGTGACTGGGTTTTATTTCCTGCACACCTCCAACTTGATTATTATATTGCTAAAAATACATATGCTGTGTTATGTCATCATAAAATTCTCACTCTGCTGTAGAGAAGTTTTCTAGGAAATGCTCATTTTATGATTATGGTGCTAATTTGCTAAGGATGTCCTTGAGTTTCTGGACTCAAAACCATCAGGAATTTGCAAGATGAGGCATTGTAAACCTTAGCAAACATAATTTTAAATAAAGCTTAAAGTGAATACTATTTTTACTGTCATACGGATTTATGAAGTTGCAGTTATGACCTTTTTCTAAAAAAGTCTGTCACTTTGATTCAGAACAAAAAGAAATCCAAATCAAACAAACTTCTCGCTTCATGATTATTTAGTAATTCTAACATCCTTGAACAATATGTCCAACAGACCTGATATGTTACTTGATATAAACTGTGGCTTGTAATGTCAGGATTTTTTTCTGATTAAAAATAGAATTCTGATTTAAAAATATTAAAAATGCACGTCTGCCATGATCTGGTTTTGGTAATAAGCATTGGAAATAGGGCAATTATTAATTGTATCATAGAGGTGTTTTATTATAAAGCTTGACATACATCTGTATTGTTGTCAGGGTCCTTATCCACTTGAAAATGAAGTCGATCCAGATCTGATTAATGCAGGTAAATACTTTAATTAAATTTAATTAATGGAAAATGAATAACCATGTTAATTTAAAATTTTTCTTTTGATACAGTATTGAACCTAGAGACCTGTTTTATGATAATAAATATTAATGTATTTGTCTTCTTTTAAGTGATAGTCATCTTCTTTGGGCAGAGACTGTTCTCCAGGCCTATCAGTAAATGGTTAAATCATCCTCTTCAGAAGTGAGATTGTTTTGATCAGCCTGTAAGGGAATATGGGTTTGTTTTCCTGTTGCTTTTCCTTGAGTCTTCTAGAAAATGGTTTTCAATGATTTATGCTTGGGACATGTTTTAAAACATCCTGTGTATAATGGGTTGGTTTATTCCCAGCCAGGAATATAACTCATGTGCATTCAGAGAGGGAGTGGTAGCCAAGGCAGGGGGAAAGAGCTGCCCAGCTGGGACCTGGCGCACTGAGGGCACTGCTGTGGACAGCTGCTTTTGCCACTTATAGCAGAGAATGGCAGTTCTCACATACTGTTGTTGCCCAGCTGTTTTAGGGCATTTCACCTCAGAAGATGCTATTCAATATAAAAATGTAAGGTTCTTATGATATATTGTACCTGTCTGATTTCTATTTTTTTCATGGAAAAGTTGTGCCTGTGTACATTTTCTGTCTCCATGTAAAAATACACTTAAATATTGCATTGCGACAAACAGAAATAGGCTTTGTGACTTTGTGATTGATATTAATGGTATAGGTTATAGACCTGATATTTTACACTTGTTTTTTCATATGGAAAATATACACATTTCATATTTTTATTCAAATACACATTTCATATTTTTTATTCAAATATACACATGCATACATACAAATACTTGTATGGGTGTCTGCATATGTATTCATACAGACAGTACCTTTCTCAGTGGCTGTTAGCAAGTACAATTAAACTCTGAAAAGTCAAAGGAGATAAAGTCAAAGGACATAAAATAATTTTAATTCAATACCAGACCAGCAATTGTTCTCTGACTTGAAACATTTGCTGCTTGGCTCAGCTAAATGATGCTTATCATAGCACTAGGTAATTGCCTCTGTTACTATATTTTAAATGTGGAGTTATTTGAGGCCATTTTCTGGTCTGAAATAAAAAATTATTTCAGAACTTGAGTCCAGCATTTCACCAGTATATATGTAATTGTTTCAAGAATTGCATGAAGGAATATGTCAAAGGATTCACTGGAAGAAAAAAAAAATATTTAGAAGAAAAAAATACTATGAGTGAAATTATATGCATGCACATTAGAACTTAAGTTTTAATATGGGTGCATATGAAAAATGAACATATTAACAGAGTGACAGTGAAAAAAATATCCAAGAACTTGCTAAATTCCCTGAAAAAATTGTGCTTTAACATGGAAATTGAGATGGTCTTGAATTGTTATTTATAGTTGATAAATATTTTTAAGAGTTAATCTGGAAGACATGAAGCTAACGTAACAGGTCAGAATACAACAAGAAAATTAAAGTATTGTGCTGTTGTTAATTCAATGACGAGCAGCTTCACATGTCCCTCTGAAGCTACAGTAAACAGGACATGGGATAGACAAACATCAGACCTACCACCAAGATAATTATTTCTATAATGGCTGAAACATTCACATAGTTGGGTTAGGACCATTCTAGGTGCTTTCCAATTGAATTTGTAAAACCATGTGAAGAAAACAGAAGCTGAATGGCAGAGAAATAGAAATTAATCCTGTTCTCATTCATTAACTGGATCTAGTATCAGCCCCAAAGTCTGGTTTCAAGTTTTTAAAATAACCTGTTTTGGACTTTTGCCAAATTTCTCTCTGCAAATGTAATTGTATTGCTCTGAAATATGTATGGGTTTTTCTGTTTGTCCCATTTTTTTAATGTCTCACATGAAGGATATCTTGACTGCAACTGAAAGGTAGACTACTGCATTACAGCAGAAATATTTTAAAGTACTGACCTCCTGAGAGCATTTTAAGAGTGGGTAATGTGATGCTCTTTTTACGTTATTCTGTGGTCTGTGTGTCTTTCTTCTCATCATTACCTTGTCACTTTATACCAGGCTTCTCTCTCCATACTGCTGCCTGCAAACCCTGTTTTCTCTCTCATTGCCTTAGGTGGGTGCCCTGTAGGGAAAGATAATTCAGGCTGTCTCAGGAGGTCTGGGTGTTAGCATGGTGAATTCTTGAGAAGTGTGCAAGACCCCCTGTATGACCTTAATTCTGTACTATTCTATTTAATTTCAATACAAAAGGCATAAAATATGCCTCAGATGAGTCCAATAATTAAAGCACATATCTTAGATCTCTAATTTAAGTTTTATGCACTGTTTCTTTCCCTTTTCCCATTCTCTTACTTAATCTCATTGTCTTTTTTTTCTGTTTCCTGGAAACTGTTTAATGATGCATCATTCTCCTTCCCCTTTGTTGTTACAGTTTGTCACATGTTGCTAAAATATTTTAGTTTGGTTTTTTTTCTTTCAAGTTTACCATGCTTCGTTTATAATTTCATCTTCATCTGTGTTTCTTCTGCCTTATCAGAGGCACCCTGTGTAAATGTTTGTTGCTTAGACTGATTCAAAGAGCAGGCAGAAGAGGAAGAAAAGGGTCCTGAGCAGAGTCAAAAAAAGACACTCCCAGGTGTGCTTCATTGCTTGACTCAAGCACAGTACAGAACACAGAAGCACATTTTCTTGTGCCCTTTAAAAAAAAGCAAGAATAGACTAGACCTGTAATTTATTTTGTTGTATTTTTCATCATTACCACTATAAACTGTTCAATCTGATCTGCTTCCTTTTCTTTGCAGCCTCTCTGTGTTCTGAAGGCTTTATCTTCCTCTGTTTCAAAAGACAGTTGCTTCTCACTTTTTCTGTGAATAGAGCAGAAAGCTCCATTGATATTTCTTACACTCTGGTGTTCGTGATGCTTGCCTGGAACTGCTGGTGGTCAAACAGCAGGCAATCCTATCATTAGAAACTCTAACCAACTGCCTCACAATTCAATAGGATTGATTAGGTTTACATGTGATGTCCTAAGTGTAATCAGGTCTGTAGCTGTACTGAATCCAAAGGAATTTGATAAAAACCTCTTATTTCTTGGTAAGTAGCTGTGACTTCATTTGTCAGAGAAACAAAATGCATACTGTAGCTTATTCTTTTACAGGTAAGGAGACAGTCACTGTTCTTCCAGGTTCTTCGTATTTCTCTAGCGATGAATCATTTGCAATGATAAGAGGGTATGTAACAACACAAACTCTGATCTTTTTGAAACAGGAGAAGAATAAACTGCCTCAGTGGCAGAACTGATTAGTATTTCTTCCAAATGTGGTTAGCATTTAGCAAACTGTAAAATTATCATGGATTCAATCAGCTATGGTTTACAGAGGGTTAAATCTAGCTATTGGAAATAAAAAAACTCTGCACTAATAGATACCATGGTGATGTTTGTGCCTACCACCACCTGGCCATCTATAAACACATTTATAATGACATTTTAACAACTATTTTTTGGTCATTTCCAAGTATCTAATCTGTACTTGCACTCAGTATATTTTCTTTGCTCAGCTTGCAATTGTGATCCTCATTCCACCTCCTTAATGGAAATTCAACGTCTGCACCTGTTTTTTGTTTGTTTTTTGGAAAGGAGTTTGGATGCAAACAAACACTAAATCCTAATGGCTCTGAAAAGATAATGGGTGCATGTAAATACGTTAAGGAGTGCACTAAAAAGTACGAGTTCAGAGATGATTGACTGCACATGCAATTAACCAAACCAGACAAAAGTAGGAACATTTCTGAGGCTCAGTAGGCATAAAGAGAGACATTTGCATCAGTGATACATCAAGGAGAAAAAAAAAAACCCAACTACATGTGTGACAAACAGTTGCTACCTTTCTTATATGCCACCATTTTAAAATTGATGTAATGAGCATGAACAAAAGCTTGTTAAGATTTGTGGGCTGTTACTTGAACATGATATGCTAATTAAACACTTTCTGTTACCAGAGGCCATGTTGATTTGACAATGCTTGGAGCTATGCAGGTGTCTAAGTACGGTGACCTGGCCAACTGGATGATTCCTGTAAGTAGGTTTTTGAACTACTGGCAGTGTACTGTGTTCAGTATAACATAAATGTAGCTGAGGCCCAGGCAAAGGAGAAAAGGTCAGAAGTAGAATGGGAGTTGTGAAGCTAAAAGTAGTAAAATAGAGTAAATGTATATTTTTCCTGTATACTGCTGGCACCAAGCAATCCATTATCAGAAGTCAGCCTTCTAAAATTATGCTTGTGCATTGTGAAAAGCAAAACATTATTTATGCAAGCCTTTTTCCTGCCTTTTATGTCCATGCCTTTCAAATGTCTCTTTTTTTTGGCTGAGGAATGATGCTTTTTCTTGACAGTGATGACTCTTGTATGGTTGTACCTGGAGCAGTAAGTTGGAGGAAAGCGTAAACCAGCATGTAGTTCATTATAAAATTATAAAATGAGTATGCTTTATTTTTCTGTATTTCTGTCAAAAGATTGTAGCATTGCCCTTTCAAACACATTAAGGAAAAAGCAATAATACTGTATTTAGCCAAACAGACCTTCAGGTTTCAATGATAGAAATATAAGCTAATTCCAGCATTATTTAAGCAGTGGATAACATGAAGCCATTCTTTGAACTTTATGTTCTATCATTAAACAGTAGTGACTTTCATACTCCTGACAAGTTTGATATTTTCAATGGCTTTCAATATGGTACTTTCAGATACAGTTTTTATCAGAGATGTCTAGAAGTAAACTTTCTATTAGCCTTGTTTAAATCAATGAGACATATTTCTATCTGCCTGAGCAGTGTTAAGCACCTTGGGAAACTGAAAGATGATTAGAGGTGGACAAAAACCCAACTGAATGTCCTTGTCTCTGGGAGAAGCATTAGTTGAACCCAGAAGTCTGTGACTTCTACAGCAGACCTTTGAGCATGGAAGTCATTGAGCAGTCAGTGGCTGGAGCACAAGGTGCTTTTATTGTGAGAGGACAGCGTCTGACATAGGAGCCATACAAGCAGATGTGGGAGAAAGGGTTATGTGAAGGGCTAGTCCAGGTGTCTGTGTTAATTGTGGGAAGTGAAAAGGGCTATGGCTAGGCTGAAATGAGCCTTTCAAGATCTGAACTATCAAAAGATGAAGACAGCATTTTGTACTCATAAAAAGATTCATTTACACATACATTTCTTGAAACATTGAAGCTAAGATTGATTGCAGTCTTTCTCAAAACGATTTACATCTTCCCTCTGTGCTTTATGTTCTCTAAAAGATAGTGTTTTAGTTTTTCATTTGTATATATCAAAAAGTATATTTTTTATTTATATTTTTATTTTTTCATTTTGCTTATTTTACTTATGAAGTTGCCTCTCAATTCTGTGCAACCCCAAATTTATGAATATCAGGTATGTTTTCAAAACAGAAAAGTATAAAATGAAACTTTCAATACTGTTTGACTTTTTGTTATCTTTGAGATGTACCTTGTTATTCCATACTACAGAATACATCAGATGGATCCTCGTGGCTTTTTGCTGTTGTCATTTTCTACTCTTACTGATCTTTGGCTGTTTGGAAATTTGCTCTGCAGTGAGCTGTATTTACTTGTGAGTAAATATGCCAATGACACTTCATAAATCCAAAGAGGAGCCTTTCCAAGCAGCAATGATTTCTTTTTGGTTACTTTTATGGAGATCTGTTGGATGGATGATTCTTAATCTACTTTATTGATGTGTTATTGCTATTCTACAGTACAGATTTTAAAAATGGGATTAACCAGCCCACAGATATACAGATCTCCCTGCTTTTCCTGTAAATAAGATGATATATTATTGCCTGTTAAATTTAATTATGGGCAAGATGTATTTCTTTTTTAGTCACAAGATTTGTGTATGGATGATACAAAGATTGACTTTGTTGAAAACTCTAGTGTAAGGAAGCTTCCTGCTGTATTTTGTTCTAACATTTTTCACTTTTCATTTAGTTTTGGTTAAATATTTCTTATACACTGTAGCTTTTGGATTCTTGTATTGATGATATTTGCCATTATTTCAGAGGCAAATAATAGCTCTATATGTTTTGAACAAGTACCATTATGAAGCAGTCCTTTCTGTCCCTTGAGCTTGATAACACTTCAGGCCTAGTGTGTGCATGTGTGTATGTACATGCACTTACTATTAGGAACAGAGCTGAGGAAGTCTCATCGCAGTAATTACAGCCTTTTCTTTGCTCTTATCTGCTGACTTTAAATGGAGAGAAAAATCCCGTGAGTAAAGGAAGAAGAGGGTGTGAATATTTTAAGCACATGCAGTAAACAATGCTGTTTGCTTAGGCAGAAGTTACTTCCTAAATACTGACATTTATTGGTAATTTTATTCCATTAAGCACTACTACTTAATGGCTTTTCGTCTTCCTCACTTTGGTATTTCTCCAACTAACAAGAGGGTTTCTGAGGAGGGAAAGGAGAAGGCGGCAAATTTCTGTGAATCCCCTGAGAACTGTATGCATCTGTGAGAAGTTGGCCAAGAGAGTTTGAAGAGAAACTCGGAGGTCATGATCATGCAGTAGGTCAGAGAGGCCAGAACAGACAACCCATGGCAGCTGGTTGCTACTGGATGGAGCCACATTTCATTTCACGAGTGCAGGACACTTGTAACCTGTCTGTGTGTCTCAGTTAATACTGGAAATTGCTGCCAGCAGGGCAGCTTCCCAGCATTTACAGAGCAGCAGCATTAGTGGTCTCACATGTGGTTTTAAAAGCTGTGGGATTGACTGCACATATCCCTGCATGTACTTGCTTCGTTTCAGTTCCTTTCAACTAGTGTCTTCTTGAAGCCCTAAGAACAGATGCATTTATGAAACAGTTTCTGCTGCCCTTCTGCAAGGGCCGAGTTTACTACAAAGTACTGCAGCTGCAGCTTGCACAGAGTACTGCTTTATTTTCCCTGTCCTTCCTAAGAGAACACAAGTAACTATGATTATTGTTGTGACATATGTCAGAGGCTGGGAATAGGTCAAAACAAAACACCAGAACTGCCATGTTCCCCTGTGACACCAAGGCCTCTGTCTTTTTAATACACATTTTTGAACAACCCATAACATTAAACAATCCTAATATGACTACTGATACAGCTGACACACACACTGTGGCAGCAGAAAAAGTATTGAAGCAAGTGGAGGGTCCCTGCAGCTCGAAGTTGATGAATCTGAAAGCATAAAATGGATTAAATGTCGATGATATAAGATTTCACTAGGCAGAAACTTCTTGCAGGGGAAAAAGATAACTGTAAGTAATCGTAGTAAATCATTAATGAGAAGGTAGCATACTCAGGAGGACTATAAGGATGTCATGAGGTTATGTAGGGAGAGTATCAGAAGAGCCAAAGTCCAACTTAATTTGGCTACTGCCACAGAAGACAGTAAACAGTGCTTCTATAAATACATCGATAACAAAAGGAGGGCTGGGGAAATTGTCCATCCTTGATTGGAGGCAGGGGGAAACATAGTGACAAAGACATGGAAAAGGCTGGTGTACCTAATACCTTCTTTGCCTTAGTCTTTTATGGTCAGACCAGTTGTTCCCCAGCTACTGAGCGCTCTGAGCTGGAAAACAAAGGACAGGGAGCAGTATAAAGCCTCCACACTTTGGGGGAACTGGTCACCGACCTGCCACACTACTTGGACACACACAGTTCTATGGGAGCAGATGGGAGCCACTCCACGGTACTGAGGGAACAGGTGAAATTCCTTACTGAAACTTTCCGTCATTTTCCAGCAGTCCTGGTTAACTTGAGAGAACCTGGTTAACCAGGTGACTGGAGATTTGTAGGTGTGATGGCTGTCTACAGAAGGGCCAGAAGGAGGATCCCGGGAATTGCAGGTCTGTCAGCAAAGGTCAGCAACACTGACCTTCCCTGTCAGTGTTAGGAAAGGTCATGGAATAGATCATCCTGAGTAACATCATGCAGGGCAGTATACAGATGGGTTTGGGAAAGGCAGTTCCTGCTTGAGAACCTGATCTTCTTTCATGACAGGGTGTCCAGCTTAGTGAATGGTGGAAAGGCTGTCTTCCTGGAAAGGTTGTTTACCTGGACTTCAGTAAAGCTTTTGACATAATTTCCAACAACATTCTTCTGGACAAACTGGCTGCTCACGGCTTGGATGGGGGGACACTTGGCTGGGTAAAGAACTGTGGTCGGCCGGGCCCAGCCCAGGGAGTGGTGCTGAATGGAGTTACATCCATCTGGGGCCAGTCACTGGTAGAGTTCCTCAAGGCTCAGTGTTGGGGCCAGCCCTGAGTAATATTTTTATTGATGATCTGGAGCGCACCCGCAGTCATTTTGCAAATGACACCAAGATGGGTTGGAGTGTTGATCTGCTGGAGGGCAGGAAGGCTCTGCAGAGGGATCTGGTCTGGCTGGACTGGTGGACTGAAGTCAATGGTGTGAGGTTCAATAAGGCCAAGTGCTGTGTCCTGCCCTTGTGTCACAACAATCACAGGCAGTGCCACAGGCTGGGGCAGAGTGGCTGGAAAACTGCCCAGTTCTGGAAAGACTTTGTAGTGCTGGAGCATGTCCACAAAAGAGCAACAAAACTGGTAAAGGGTCTGGAGCAGCTGAGGGAGCTGGGGGTGTTTAGCCTGGAGAAAAGGAGGCTCGGGGAACATCTTACTGCTCTCTACAATTCCCTGAAAGGAGGTTGTAGCTGGGTGGGGTCAGACCCTTCTCCCAGCAACTGATAGTACAAGACAAAATAGCCTCAAGGTTTTTCAGGGCAGGTTTAGACTGGATATTAGGAATTCTTTCCTCACCAAAAAGGTTGTCAAGCATTGAACCAGATTCTCCAGGGAAGTGGTGGTCCCTAGGGGTATTTGGATGATGTGTTGATATAGCACTTAGTACCCACCATCAAAAAGGATTGAGGAGTGGTTAATAGACTGGACTTGTGTAAATTCACAAGGGCAGATAGAATACATCCAAAGGTGCAAAAGAAGCTGGCTGTTTCCTAAGGCAGCAGGCTCAAAGCCTAGTGTCCAGAAATTAACAAGCAGCAGCCTCAGAGATGATACAGGACCTGACACTATTTAGCATCCCTATTCTCTACAAACAATACAAACTAGGAAAATATACTTTGGCTTTTTATATTCTTCAGCTGGAAAATTCAAAATTAATTTTTAGATTGCTAAGGTAGTGCAGTTAGCTAGCACTAAGAGAAGAAGAGAATGATGTAATTTGTGCAGAGGGTGAAGTTTGGATACATAAATCTGTACCATTCTTTGGGAAAAAAATCCTTAAATTTTAGATTCAGCAGCCTGAGATTTTAATGCTCTGATTTGGACTAGCCAAACCTAAAGTATTAAAAGATTAAGAAATAAATAAAATTATAAAAAAAATCTAACCTTTATCAAAGGAGATTATCTGAAAAGAAGAAATGGGGAAACCCATTCAAATTCAATAATAAATCTTTTAATTTACAGTCTGTAGAGGTTAGTATAACCTAAGACATTAGGAATGTAATTTTATACATAATTGGTAGCTTTTCTACAGACTTGCAAGTACATATTTTGCACAGTTTTGGATACTCAGATCTCATTAGTAAGGAGGTTTTTTAATGTAAAGGTAAATTGGCAGAGACCAGCCAGCTCTGTGTCTGCATGAGGATTTTTTGGTTTTATTTTTGCCTTTAGCTATTTGTAGTGGTAAACCTGGAAACGGAGGGCTCCACACCAAGAGTTTTTCTTATACAAAATTATCTTTTTTAATGATGGAAGAAAGAACACATGTCCCTGATTGTGTCCCTGAATGCCTGAGGGTGCTGTAGGTCTTCTCTGAGGAGCCCTACTGCAGCCTGTTCATCACTTTACTTGGATAGGAATGCCTTGCATAAGGCATATTTTCATTTTGGATCCAAACACATTGTCTAGTTACTTTCCTAGTTCTCCTAGTATATCTGTGGCACTGAATGCATTAAACTCAGTGTTTTGTTTCAAGATGTACAGCATTGCAAGAAAAGTATTTTACCTATTAACTATGAAATGTGTGAAGGACTAAAAATGGGCTAAAATCTGTATGAATAGAAAATATGCAGCTTAAATATGCTCAATGACTAGTTTCTTTCAGTAATAATATCAAGTTTTTCTCAGTAATACTATCAAGTTTTCTGATGTCTGGGACACGAGTAGGGCTACATCAGTATTTCAGCAGAGGAGAGGGATGGGACTTGCAGTCAGCCAGAGACTTCTTGGAAATCTACTTTTCAATGAGACATTGGTTTAGTATCAAGATGTATTAGGTTTTTGCAGACACACATCTTGAAATTACGCCTGCAGTAATATGCCAGCTTACTGCTTATCTCCCAGCAAACGTGTGCCTGAAAGCCCTGCAGAACCTTTGCAACACAAAATTATCACTATTGCAAAAGTCCTGCAGCCAAAGAGGAGAAACAGAGTATATTGTGTTGGCTGTACTTCTTCTGCATTTTGATGGCTTTTTCTATCAATTTTCATCATGTTTATTTCTCTTCAGACTGCATGGAAGGAATGTAGGAGCTCCCTGTAGGTATTTTATTCATACTCTTAAATTTTCAGTGTGGGAAGTGGCAGCTCTGCTTTCTGGATAATGAGAGCAGCTGAAGAAATTCTCCCTGTCTCAAAAATACAAGCATATGTCAAAGGACTTCTGATCTGTGGGTTAGTGGTGAGAACTGTTACTATGATATGGAGCCATCACTTTCAAGTGAGACTAGTATTATGTTGGCAGTAAAATTTAATTATTGCATGCTATGCTGTGTGTTTTGGAAATGGTATGCAAAGGTAAATGGACAGCTTAATTGTCCCGTTACACTGAAATAGCATTCATCACTGTAAAGCAAATCCATTTCAATGAAGCATGTCACAGACTGCTTTGCATTGCTCCTGAGATGCAGCTTCTCAGTGTATTCATTTGAATTTTACTCTGTCATTCAAATCTGTTGCCAATGGTTATTTCAAGTTAGGTTTATGGGAGAATAAAGGAGTTAAATCTGCCCAACTTTCTTTGCATGTGTTTCATGCAGCCCTAATTTTCTGATTATGGAAAATAAAAATATAAATACAGTTAGTGCACGTATTCGTGTATGTTAAATTTTAGGGTAGACTTATTATTACATTTTGCTAAGAAAAGGAAGTCATTCAAGAACTAATACTCCATTCTTTCAGAAATTAGACTTACTTTTTTATTTTAATTTTCGCTATGTCTTTGTGTGTGTGCTAGGAGATAACTGGTTAGCATTCTTCAAAACCAGGCTATTTCTTGTATGGCTAAACCATACAGCTAGGCTTTTTTGTGTGTCTTAAAAAAAAAATACATTTACCCAGTTGTGCATGTAGAGTGTGCTTCGTTTTGTTTTATTCTGCCAGTATCAACTTTTTGTTGTGTGGTTGCATTACCCACTCTTCTGAATGAAAAATCCTGTTAATGACTTCCCACTGTTTTTCTTTTTTTTTCTTAGAGTAGGATCTAATCTAGCTGTCCTAGTTGACAGTATAATTACAATAATTCTGTAAGTAGGACATATGTAAGGACATAAAATCAGTGAAAAATAGAAAAAGGAAGTATAGTTCAGAATACTTGAACTTTATCCATCTTTTTTGATACAATCTTCGTCCAGTCTTTTTCACTGGGAAAATGGAAAGTGAGATCTGGCAAGGCTGTGACTTTCATTTTAGAATCAACTACAAGTATACCCATCTTTTAAATACTGGACAGGACTGTTAACAAGGGGCATAGGAGACATCTACATTTTTATGAAGTTATAGTAGATTTATGCATCTGTATTTTTTTAATATTACCTTCTGATTGTTTTGTGGGTTTTTTTTCCTAAAACAAAGTTTTGAGCTAATATGCACTTTCCCAAACCAACCAGGTGTAACCCCACAACTGATGAGATCATTAGGTATTGATCTGATGACCTCCTTCCCTGTGCTGTGCTGCTTGATGCTGACACATCTGTGCTGGCAGACAATGTCTATGCAGACAGGGAGATCTGTGTGACTGATATGTGTTAGCACTACTGCAGAGAGGGGCAGAGCAGAGATCTTTGAAGGGGCCTTCAGTTTATCCTTTTGACTGCATCATTAGCACAATTGATGGTTGTGATGGCAATACCTTGTATCTACTGCATTACCTTAGCTTGTCCTTTTCTCGGTGAATCTCATACTGTTCCATTTGCTCTGTATTTTAGTGTCTGTCCCTGGCATGATACAGTAATTTCTTTTGATAGGGACACCTTCCATACCTTTTTTCCTTTCATACGTGACACCTTGTCTGTGTCTGTGGCCAGGAGAGACAATGCTGACATCTTTGCTCTCTCCTCCTAGGCATCTTGTTCATAGTCTTAAGGGGGATGCCTGAAAATTGAGGTTAAATGGGAAGCTTGCAGTTTAAACTAGAAGCACTTGTTATCTTCTGTAAGACTTTTTGAAAAAGCAGTTTCACTAACTTTGAGCTTAGTGTGAGGCATGTGTACTCTTTTATTTAATGGAAGGAAAGAGAAATTTCAGACTGAATGTTATTTGTTAATACGGTATTAAGGCAGTTGGAAACATGGACAAGGACTCTTAGGAGGGAAGTGGCTTGATTTCTTTCCAGGCAAGGGTACATTTTCACCTTGCCTGGGCTTTGATACTCAGTTTTAAGTGGAATTATTCAAGATGCATTTACCACTGACAAGTTTTCATTGTTTCTTGAACTCATCATTAGCATCTGCTCTCCTGTACTGTTGATGCAATAGCTGTTTGTCTCAAAAGATCATGTTATTTTAACTTAAACAAACAGTTCTGGTGCATTTTTTCATACGATATAGGGAGCAGTTATAAAATTCAGTTACAAAAGAAAAGTCCTTCCCCCTGGGAATATAGAGGAAGATTTTAAGGCACACCAGCATGGATTCAAGACCTTAAGAGTGTTAGAAGGCTCCTGAATTTTTCTATTTTTTCTCATCTATCTCTTCTTTAGCTGTTTATCTACTTCAATTTTCTTATAAATTGTTCCCTCTTGCTGTAGCACCTTTCTAACTTGCTTGAAATAGCATTTAGGCAAAATTTCATATTCTCTTGAAAAATGTCTTGACTGTCTGGCCCACATTGGAGTACTCACAAGTTTCCATTAGAATGCCAGGTTGTCTTGGGTGCCACAGGTGACTGAACAAACATGAAGGTTCCTGTTTAGGAATTACTATTAGGCTAAATTAATTCCTCAAGCTCTGTCTGATGAAATGGGTTTTATAACAGTGCTTCAAATTACTGGTGCTCTACCACAGCACTGTCTTTCCTTCTGAATGGTTTCTTAAGCCAGCAACACCATTGTAATTAAAAACTAACAAAAATAATCTTAAATAAATTAAGGGAGCAGGGTAGGACAAAAATGAGTGAAGTGTCTTTTTGGACCACTTTTTAGCCTTGAATATTTTAATTCAAATTTAGCATTGCAGCTGTCCCCTTTTCCAGTGTGGTGTGGAGGGAAATGTGGGAAAATGCAAATTATGGTAGCGTTCTGGTTTGAAAGCAAAACCAGTGAGAGACTCCAAGTCAGGAATACAATTTTTAGGAAAAGGAAAAAAAAAACAAAACCAAAATACATACAGTAATGCAAAAGAAAAACCACTGACAAAGTCAGGATACAACCTGACATCCTGTTGGTCAGGGTGTTGGTAGCAGTCCAGTTGGATTGGTGGCTGCAGACCTCCTGGAGTGGCAGATGTGGTTCTGTTGGAGCAGTGATCCTGTAGAAGGGTGTAGTCTTCCTCTAAAGATCCAGTGGAAAAAGGCAGCTGTTGCTCTGGGAATCCATAGTCATCTCTGAGTCATGGGGAAAGGCATTGATGGACC
Source organism: Haemorhous mexicanus (assembly GCF_027477595.1). Lineage (NCBI taxonomy): Eukaryota > Metazoa > Chordata > Aves > Passeriformes > Fringillidae > Haemorhous > Haemorhous mexicanus. The sequence continues at coordinate 76,050,082 of NC_082381.1, forward strand.
CATTAACAGGAGATAAGGAAAAAAACCAATGCCCCTCTTGGTTTCAACAGCTCTTGAGGATGGGAATAGAATACATCTTTATATTGTAACCTAGGACAGATAGTTTGGTAGGTGCACTGGGAGAAATGTCTCTTATGCCTTGGATCTTCCTCAAAATAAAAGCATGTAATTACTTAGCTAGTTGTATTTAATGGTGAATTGATTTGCTTTACTAGGCACCACCCTGTAGTGATGAATATGTTTTCCTATAGAGGAGGAGCAGATGAAGCAATTTAAAATCCCTGAGTCCTCTTAAACTTGCATTTTCCTCTTTCTTCACACACAAAGGGATGATGTCTCTTCTCTCAGTTCTGTATGACAGTTTCTTCAGCAGTACATTTGTTGTTGACCTTCATCAGCACTTAGTTCCTCAGGAATTTACTTGTCGCTCTGGGTCTTTTGTAGTTAATAGAACGAAAAGGCCTGGAAAATGAGCTAATGGCATTGCTAGGATAGATGTATTGAGAGCCTGATCCTCAATGCAAGCATATTCTGAGTTACTGTGGAGATAATATGTAATCTTCAACTACTTTACATTATCTTGTCATGGAGTTTCTGGCAGACAGGTTGGAGGTCACTCCAGCATCTGTAAGAGCTGTGTTTTTCCAGACAGGATGGAAAATGATCTGAGCAGTGCCAGGAAGTTAAGGACAGAGATAAATACTTTTCAGATTTCTATTTGCAAAGAAATATTTAGTAGTAATGATAATTTATGTGATAAATATTAAATATTAGTCTGACTGAACAGTGCCAAAGGGCTTGTTTGTAGATTTAGGAAGATGTGATTTGTTCTTCACTGTGCCAGGAGTAGGGAAATGGGAATATGTGTGTGTGTGTGTGTGTTTGTGTGTGCGTGCATGCGTGTGTGTGAATACTGTTGTTGTTTGACACTGACCTGACACCAGGCACCCACAAGAGCCGGTCGCTCACCTTCCCCTGCTACAGCTGGGCAAAGGAGGGAGAAGGGAAAGAAAATTATCAAAGGCTTCATGAATGAAACAAAAACTGGGAGAAATATATCAAGGGCAAAACAGGCTTAACTTTAGTTGCAAAGTGAATTTTATTACTAACAAAATCAGGGGAGGATAATGAGAAGTAAAATAAGCCCTTAAAACACCTTTTCCCCCAGCCCCTTCCTCCTTCCCACTGCCAGGGATACAGGGCACGGGAGTTTTGGTCAGTTCATCACCAAGACTTTCTTCCACTGCTCCGGGAGTGGAATCCTTCCCCTGTGAGGCCATGGAGTCCCTCCCATAGGAATGGTTCTCTGTGAACTTCTCCAGTGTGGGTTCACTCTCACGAACAGCGGCCAAACCTCTCCTGCTGCATTGTGAGTCCCTCCCGCAGGCAGACACTCCTCCCAAAACTGCTGTGGCGAGGATCACTCTTCCCCTGGACGGGGTCCAGTCCTCCAAGGACAGGCTGCTCCAGCCTGGGCCCTTTCTCTCCACTTGGTCTCCCACTGGATCACAGCCTCCTCCAGGCATCCCCCTGCTCCTGCATGGGCACCTCCCCCACGGGCTGCAGCTGGATCTCTGCATCCATTATGGATCCCCACGGGCTGTGGGTGGATCTCTGCATCCTGTGGATCTCCATGGCCTGCAGCTGGATCTCTGCATCCTTATGGATCCCCATGGGCTGTGGGTGGATCTCTGCATCCCTTATGGATCCCCATGGGCTGTGGGTAGGTCTCTGCATCCTATGGATCCCCATGGGCTGTGGGTAGATCTCTGCATACCCCATTGATCCCCATGGGCTGCAGGTGGGTCTTTGCATCCCAAATGGATCCTCATGGGCTGCAGGTTGGTCTCTGCATCCCACATGGATCCCCATGGGCTGTGGGTGGATCTCTGCATCCCTTGTGGATCTCCAGGCTGCAGAGGCACAGCTGCTTCACCATGGTCTCACCATGGCCTGCAGAGGAATCTTGGCACCTCCTCCCCCTCCACTGACCTTGATGTTTTCCAAGTTTCCCTCACATGTTCTCACCTCCTCCTCTTCTCTGACTAGAAGCCTAAACCTTGTGACTTTGTTTTGATTTTCTTCTTAAATATGTCATCGTAGAGATGTTACCAGCCCCTCTCATTGGCCCAGTTTTGGCCAGCAGCATGTCCAGCTTCAGAGCCATCAGGGTTTGGCTCTGCTGGACACGGTGGAAGCTTCCAGCAGCTTCTCACAGGAACCACCTTTGTGGTCCCCCTGCTATGAAAAACCAGGCTGTGCCAAACCAACACAACTGCCTTCATTACATAAAAGACCATAATGATCTAGAGACTAAGAAGTAGCTGGCCTGACAGTTTAATGAGACAGGTCTCTCCATATGTTTTTTATCCTGGACCATAGGTAGTGATACTTGTAAGGTAGTGGATCACATAGCTGATAAAAGGAAGCACGAGAGAATAGCTTTGCACTAAGAAGTTTTCCAGGCATTTAATCATAAACTTCTAGATTTTATATCTGTAACAGTAAATGCTGTATTACTGTCCATATAACCACTCAAAAACAAGTGCAAACCATTTGATACAGAAATTAATTTATTTTCATCTGTAAAACTGACAGAATCACAGAATCAGAATATTCTGAGTTTGAAGGGATCCACAAGGATCATCAAAGTCCAGCTCCTTGCCCTATACAGGACATCCCCAGGAGACACACCATGTGCCTGAGAGCATTGTCCAAACGCTTCTTGAACGCTGCCAGGCTTGGTGCTGTGACCACTCCTTGGGAGTCTGCTCCAGTGCCCAGGCTGAAAACCACCCTCTGGGTGAAGAACCCTTTTCTGATCTCCAACCCAATCCTCCCCTGACACAAATTCGGGCCATTCCATCACATGCTGTCACAGGTCACCTCAGAGAAGAGGTCAGTGCCTGCTACTCCTCTTCCTCTATAAAGACAGTTGTAACTGCAGTCTCCCCTCCTATTCTCCAGGCTGACCTGATCTCAGCCATTCCTCATGGCTTCCCCTCCAGGCCCTTCACCACCCTCGGTGCCCTCCTTATGTCATGTTTCCTTCTAGCCACTCTTGCGCTCCCCTTTCTTTCTTCCTTGGCAACTCTGGGTTGGCATGTGAGGTTGCTGCCGTCTTTAGTTATTGTGGTCTAGAGCTTGTTCAAAAGTGATTGCTCTGCTCATACTCGCAGAACTTTGTACTTCTGATCATCTCCTGTCAGTAGTGTGTCAGGTCTGGACCTCTTTATCTTCCAAGATCAGATGCATCCAGTTTAAGGTAATGGAAGCAGACAGGATTGAATGCCATGGCATTACAGAAAGTAAAAGTAGAGGTAGCTGAGCACCACACCACAAGACACCTGCTGTGATAACACATGCAATTGTATTGCACTTTAAGAGAAGAATGAGTCCAGAGGCTGAAGGCATTCCATGTTTTGAGGGACAAACAGAAGTGAATACTGAGCCACATTTATGTATTTACCCATACTCCGAAATGACCTCTACAGACATCTGGAATAGAATAAAAACAATTGTTTTCTGCTGATATAGTGATACAAAGCATGGCTTTCTGAAGTGGCAAGAGACTTTCTAAACTGAGGTGGACGTACAGTGTTCAGATCTTCTTATTGCTGCATTTCATAAATAGAGATTTCTTTTGAGGAAGCAGTGACATTTCCATCAACAGATGGATGTACACTTTGCTTTTCATGGGACAAAACCATTGGAACTAAATCTATTGCTCCTCAGTGTCAGTGCTTCCACTAAGCCAATGGTACTACTCAGATTTTGGTTACACCCCAGGGAAAGAGCCATGGCAGTGGCTCTCCTTATTCTATTCATCACTCTTCTGTTTGCATCATATAGAGCCAAGAATGAGACAGCTCTTTTCCCTCTGTTGATGTTTGAATACTGTCGCTATGAAATAGGTAGGCTTTCAATGCAGGAAACATTGGCTATCTTGTGCTGTCACTTGCAGGCCCAATATTATCTTAAAAAAAAAAAAAAAAAAACCAAAACCAAACCAACAAATAATATTATATTTCCATTAAAAATTTCATTTTAGGGTAAGATGGTGAAAGGAATGGGGGGTGCAATGGACCTGGTATCCAGTGCGCAGACCAAAGTGGTTGTCACCATGGAACACTCAGCCAAGGTAAGGCTCTGGCACTTTCTAAATCAGTATTTTGTGCTGCACAGAAGACAAAAAAATAAACAGGAAAAAAAGAACATATTCATTTTGCTACTTTGTGAGGATTTGACAGTTTTGCTGTTATGGTGATGCAGCTGGAGGATAGGTTAATATGGGTCCTTTCCTCTAGTAAGTGAATCATTTACCATGGGAGAAAAATTAAATACAAACTTCAAGTTTAAAAGCTGCACATATTTTTTTTAGCTACTTCATGCAAATTTAATGGGGGTGGCCATTGCTAAAGCTATAGTAGGTGCTACTCTACTCTTTGCCTCAGAATAATTTGAAAAATGAGATTTCCCATGGTTATGGTGGAAAGATATTTACCTTTGAAGTTGCCAGTCAAATTGGTACTGACAGCTTAATAGAATATATTTTTTTGGCATGATGAGATGCAGGCGGCCTTACAGTTGTTAATCTAGAGACTTCTTTGTGAGGGCATTGGTGTAGGTATATGCTAGAGATAGAAGTCCCCCGTGAAAGATCATAGGAAACTTTGCATTTGAAACTTCTAACACAGGAGAAAAAAATGTACTGAAAGAGAAAAATATTTACTTTTTTTTTAATTATTGTGTTTTTGTTATTCCAAAGTTATTATATATCTGCAACAAGAATTCATTTTTTATTTTCCAAAATAATATCTCTTGTCAGAATTTGCATGGTAAACTATAGTAAATACGTAAATATGAGAGTAAATGTATGAACCATTGTGTTTTTTAAATGAGATTTGAAAAATTAATTTTCACTTGAAAATAAAAGCAAATATATATTGAAAAATATTGTAATTTCACAGTTTATACTAAACTGGTATCTCAAGGGGCACATTTTGAGTAACAGGGCTGAGTTTAACCTAATAGTTGTCATGTTCATATGCATATATGAGTAAATGAAAGTATTAAATTAATTCATCTTTGTGGCTTGCATCACTATCACACAGCCTCCCAAAATCTGTAATAACATAGGGAGATATCCATTTACTCAGACATACACTTTAGGTATTCATGTAATCTGAATAAATATTTATGCTAAATGTTTACTGACTGTGGAATTTGGTTAAGGCTTAGAGTCCACACACGATATAATCAAACCAGTTTTTCTCCTATAAAAGTAGTATTGATAAAATATTTTCCAAAACAGTATTTGGAAATTGTTTGCTGGGTTGTTTTTGTTTTTTTCTGTAGGAGTACTGAAGCAGGAAAGTAAGGAAAACAGAGATAGGCTCACAGTTGTGAGCCAGTCAGGCATAGAATTATTTATTTTGGTGTATGTATACCTACCTTGTCCACTTTTGTGCACAGTGTGCCTGGTGTGCACTCTGCAGTTACAGATTTTCATAAATAATTTCTTCTGCTTTTGTGCGAAGGCACTGCCAAATTAATAACATGCAATATTTTTATTTTATTCTTATTTTAAAATGGCACTTTTTCCTCTTACCTAGCCTCTTTCTGGGGTCTTCATATTGATGCTTCTTGCTTTCTCAAATGTGAAGATTATGTCTTATAGAAATCTAGTGTTTAGAGATCAAAACTGCTGTTATGGAGTTTTCAGGCACTCTTCCTTTTTATTTTTTTTTCCTTTTTTTTTTTTTTTTTTGAATAGTCAAATAAATATAGCACCCATGAAGCCAGTGCTGAAAGTCAGAAGCCTTTTGTTGGGGGTGACTCCATCTTCCAGAGCTGATTTTCTAGTCATGGTTTTCAATTCTTTACACCCAATATTTTATCAGAGACTTACTGCATGTGAATGTCTGTGTCAGAGGAGCAATCCTTCATCCTGCTCAAAGCCCAGTGTGTTACTGAGTGAAAGAACAGTTTACATGTGCTGAGACAGTCTCTTATGTCTGCTGGCTCTTTAGTAAAAGGACGTTTCTGTAATCTTATTCTCCAAATAAATAAGAACTCTACCATCAGACATTAAAATTTCCTGTAAATCAACAGCAGCCAAGATTTGATGAATATCAAATGGATATACAGTGGAAGACATGGGATATGGGCAGTGCCTTCAATAGACATGTGAAAGAGGTACTGCAAGAGGTAGTTCTTGTCCTAGTTTTGTCTAATTTATGGTCTTGTGAAGGATCTTTTAATCCTTTTTAAGTTTGGTTGTTTGTTTTCTTTTGATAAAAGTGATGACTTGTTAAACATTAAAGTTAGTTTTTAAAGAGTTTAATAGCCCTTTTTCTTTCAGTGCAGGTGTTGCAGTTTATAAACACAGAAATAGCCTGCGTCCTTACAGCACAGGCAGAATATAATTTACACTAAATTTTGATGGTGGAACTACCACTGTCTTACCACTTAAATAAATACTCAAGGAATTTTACTCTTTAAAAAAAAAACCCTCTGATATGTTGCAAACATATGCAGTATGTTACAAATACAAACAAATATGCTCAGTCCCAAGGTAATTACATTTTAAATTACTTTAGTTTTTTACATGTTATGAAAACCAAAATGTACAGAAGATAGATGAGACATCATGAAATCAGCATTATAGAAGAATCATCAGCTTAAAAACTGCTGTTGAGGAGAGGTAACAGACAAGTACAAAAAATGATGAGGTAATGGAGTAGGTACATGCAGAGTTGCCACTGTCTCATAAACAAAGTAGGGGTGACTGACTGAAATTAGTTGAAACAAGAAGAAACACTTTCCACAGCCAGCTAATAAAGTTGTGGTTGATAGCAGAATGATGCAAAAATCTCAAGGAATTAAGTCTATATAGAGGGGATTAAACTATTTTATGAGGTTGAGCTCATCAATGACAATTAAATACCACTGCCTGGAAACAGTCTCTGCCTCTGTGCATTACAGCATTATCAGGAACCAAGAGGGCATTTTGCAGAAGAATATTTCAATTTTTGCTCTGTATGCTTAGGCCACTGAGAGACACTTGGCAAATGGACCTTATCTCAAATTCATTAGTTTTTCTTAATGTATTTTTTTCTAAATTACCTCTTCTTTCATACCCATGAAAAAAAGAATAATATAATATAAGCTTGTTATTTAATGTCAAAACAGTCCCTGTGCATTTGTGTTTAATTTGCTAAATACTGTCTGAGAGAATTAGAAGTCAAGTCCTTACCCCCATACCATCATTGACATGTGTTGCAAAGCACAGTAATGTAAGGGCTGGTAATTGTTCCATGTTGAGAAATGAGTTGCCTACACTGTTCAGAAAAACAGAATGGAGACTGGTTTTAAGTGCTTGATTTGGGCATGACTGAAATGTGGAACACTGAATTGAAAATTCCTTTCTGTGAAAAGTTCTGATTTTAACGTGTTGTGGAAGACTAAGGACATTTTTGTTCTTCAACAACAGAATTTTTTATTTAAAGCCGACTAGAACACCTAAGGTTTTATGTATCTACACAATAGTCTTTTCCTTTATCTGAAAAAATCCTGAATAAATCTGAATAAATTCAGATGGTAAAAATCATGCAGTTCCATTTAAATTGCTCTTCTTACAGTCCCCTGATGGATGTATTCCAAAAGTCACAGAGTCATTTAGGTTGAAAAAGGCCTCCAAGATCATTGAGTCTAACCTTTGAAAAGATCAGGAAATGCATTTCATCTTTAAGGCTAGCTGGTGATACAATAATCTTCAGATCAAGTGTTAAAAAGCTCAAATGTATCAGTTTTCAGGGTCACAGGAGCCATTCAGGCTGTCACCTCCATAAGTCCATGCCTTTCAATCTCAGTTAGGTACCACGAAGAGGCACTTCATTTCACATGGCTGTAAAGTGTATCTGATGTGTTGATGAAGATAGTACAAATAGCACAGATTCATCTTGGCTCTTAGGCAGATTGCACAAGGACATTCCCAAGATGGACAGGATATAAAAGTAGATCAATTGAAAGTAACTGGAATGAAGAAATAGTTCCTCACAGAGAAAGATAAATTCAAAAGCACAGGATTGCTCATTGTATTATCACTCAGGAGTGAAACTGGCTGTGAGATGGCCCCTGATTAAGCCTTAAGGTAAACTGATGATTCTAAATGGTTAAGAGAGACATGTTATACTCTGAGACTTTTGAAATGCATAACTGAAAATTGATAATTAGAGAAAAAATTGAAAGCATTGGGTAATGAGAGAGGTGTGCATTTAATGCTACTTCTGTAAAACGCTTATAAATTCTGACCGAAAGAGTAATGGTCCCTCTGCCTTATATCCATTCATAGCTCTTGCAGCCTACATTAACTTAGTATTATCTAGAGACATTTTTTTAGCTATTATTTTTTAAAAATGAAAAAAGGAAAGAAAAGACAAGGACTTTCCCAGAGACAATATAGATAAATAAACTGGATTTACTGTTTTGACAGCATGACTCTGCACTTGAACTCTGGAGATCTGAAGTTCCTCTGTGTGTTGCTGATCCTGCACATACCATTTGTGATAAAGGATAAGACAGGGAAATCCGTTGCCCATAGTATTGTTCCCTAATTTTTGTCCTCACATCAGTGAGGTTCCATATAATCTCTTGTCCTCACATTGTAGCAGCAAGGGCAGATTATTAAGCAGCATTATGCAGGACTTCTGAACTCAGGAGTTCACTCAGTGGTACAGTAAGGTTCTTACTAGTCAGCCATTGAAGTGAATTTGAAGAGTGCTCTGAGCACATTGAATATTTAAATAACACTGAATGGCTACAGCTGTGATTTTTGTGAACATATTTGAGTTTTTTAAAAAACTGATATTTGTATATTGTTAAACACAGGGAAATGTCCATAAAATCCTGGAAAAATGCAGTTTACCACTTACTGGGAAACAGTGTGTTGACCGCATCATTACAGAAAAGGTAAAGTACTTTTCTTGACTCCTTGTTAATAATTTCCTCCTCTATCCCTAATAAGAATAGCAAAGCTTAGCAAAAATGAAGAATATATTCATTATCTGTTGCCACTGAAGTGAAAAGATGGCCTTGGGGTTCAGATCCAGAGGTTTTGGGGCTCATATTTTTCCTTTTAAAGTTTTGTCACCTAGCATACTGAACTGTACCGTTAGATGCCTTCAGAACAAAGATGCCACATATGACATGCATGAAAAGTGTGTATCTCCTTGTTTTCCCCCAAAGTATTTCTGAAAATTTGCTGTGACATGCTAATTTTCTAATACGGCTGTAATCACAGCTTGGGAGGCAAAGGTGCATTGTTGTTTGCTTTTGTAAGGTTTTTGTTTGGTTGGTTTTGTCCTTTTGTTTTGTTTTGTTTTTTTTCTCCAGCAGAGAACACAGGTTGGACAATTGGCATCTCCTTTCATGTATATTTCATACTGTTTCAGAGAAACCTGTCACTGTAGCAGAGCTTTAGTTCTTTTGTCCTTACTTGATTCCATTTGTGAAGTGATTTATTCTCCAGTGGAAGTACATATGAGCATCTCATACTGCTGCTGCTTGAAGTACATTAGTGGATCTTTTCAGCAAAGGATAAGTGACTTAAGGTTTTTTGCTGTAAAAATCATACTCCTTTTATTTTTGATGTTTACATTTTTAAGGACTTAGAGTCGTCTCTCTGTGAGCCATCTGTTATGCCAAGTACAATGCATCAAAGGTGCTGATGAAGAATTTGCTTTCTTATGGTGGGATATTGCTAGATATAAAGAATTTTTCTTCATGAAGTAAAGGAAAATTTATTAAAATATTGAAGTTTTCTTTTTTTTAAATTATTCTTTTACCATCTGGTCACATACAAGTGTAAGGTACAAAGAAAATGAGGGGGAACAAGGACTAATAGAAAATAAACAAGTATAAATGTCTCTAATATATATCAATTACCAGATCTTGTGGCTTTATTAGGAAGGGATACAAATGTGGAACAACATTTGGATAGTGTTGCAAATTCTTTATCCACACTAGCATCCTGGAGTGTTCCTTATGCCCAGCGTCTCTTTTAAGACTTAAAGAAGCTGTCTTTTTCCAGTCCCATAAAAAGCAGTTTCATATGCCCAAAGGACCACTAGGCTTTAAGACACTTCTGTGACAAGCTTATGACTTCAATTTCATTTCTGAAGCTCTGCTGGTCTTTTGCTACCAAACTTTTGTTTTTAAGGAAAATTGCTTTAAACCTTATGGTTTCCCTGGCAACTAGATTGCAACCTGTGTATCTCCCTCTGGTAGGCTCTATTAAAGTGCGCATTGTTTTACTGGTATTTTTATTTGGTGCACTTGTCTCAGAGGTGGAGTGCATATCTTATAAAGACATCAGACAGAACAGAGTTTGCTCCTTCAGTCTCTTCCTCTCAGGCTTTCTTTTAAAAATACTGCAGGGCATCTTGTCTTTCACTGCTAGCTTCTAAAAATTCTAGCATTTGCATTGGGTATGCAGTAGCTGTTGGAGAAACTTATAGTCAGCCAAAGATGATCTCTCTACTGGCCATGAAATGAAATAAAAGAATGGGAAGACATTATTTTCCTCTGTTTCTTTTGTGGTCTCTTGGTGGACGTTGTCTTGCAGCAAAGAACATCCCAGCCCTTTCCTTTGAACCTCCCATTCTCACCAGATTGGAGCAGCAGGCATGATCCACATTTCCTGCAGTGATGAACAGTTGCACTTTCCCCCCACAAAACTAATACATACTAGATTCTAGATATTCTGACACATTCTAGATTCTCTTTCTCAGGACAAATAAATGTAGCAGAAACCTGTATTAGTCAGTTATGAAAGTGAAAAGTAGCATCTTATGTTACTGAAGGAATGCTGTCTACTTCAGCACACCATTTTGTTCAGTGTTACTGCATTTACATCCTCATTTTCTCTTTTAATAATAAAAAAAAATAATTATGTGCTTTTTAAAATTTATAGGCGGTGTTTGATGTGGACAAGAAGAAGGGATTGACCCTCATAGAAATCTGGGAAGGACTGACAGTAGATGATATCAAGAAAAGCACTGGCTGTGACTTTGCAGTAAGTAATTGTACAAACCAGTACAGTTTGGAGTCAGAACAAATATTCTCCACAAACACTTTTCACATGAAGGCTTGTAGTTGAAGTAAGTTTCTTCTTTATACGTGAGGACTGAATAGATTACATGTGAGATTTACAATTAAAGATAATTTGGTGCTTATATAGTGTGATGATATCGGAAGCATCAGAAGCTAGGAACACCAGGAGAGATGGAGAAATAAAGTTAAATTAGAATAAAGTTTAAAGAGTTAAATAAAGTTTAAATTGAATAAAAAGACATGTGGAAAGGAAATTTCTATGCTTTGAAGATGGGAGTTGATTAATCTCTGAGATGGATAAAATTTTTTTTTTTCACTGTATAAGCTAGTTTACCTAACTCTCTCTAGCTAAGTTTCCATGCTATCTTTAGGTGGAGTTGTAAATCTTCTTAACAGGAGTGACTACAGTTTTCCCCTCTGTGTTAGTCGTGCCAATCAATTAACTGCTCTAAGACTGCCTTGTACAAATTGAACTTATGCTCTGCATTAATCCAGAAAACTCCTGCCTTTTGACATTCACATTCATTTTTAAGTCTTACTTAATAAAAACACAAAACTACATAATTAATGAAAAGCTGTAGCACTCTAGAGTGTAACTGAATGCCTGTGTGGTTGATAATACAGTTTCTTCTTAGCCTGTCCCTACATCAGCATTTCAAAATCTTTTCTTCTGTGTTCTAAATCTTTTGGGGCAGTTCAACCCTCCTTTGGCAGGGGCAGCAAGTATGACAGTGTAAAAATTGTGCTGTAAAAATAGTTCAGGAATATTTAGTAATGAAGTAAAAGATTCCTTTTTGCAGTTTCATGACACGTCTATGGCACTAATTCATAGACTGCAGAGTATTTAGAATGTGCAAGGGTTTTTTATTAAGGCTTTGAGCATATTCTTGGTAGTAAGGAGAGTAAGGAGAGCTCATTCCTGAGCAATGAACCTGTGAAATTTCATTTATTTCCTGTGTTCATAAGAGAGTTTTCTGATAACTAAATATGATTGTCTGTGTTTCTCCTTAGATATTTTAAGTAAAGGTCTGTTAACTGCTGAAAATACCTTTAATTATCTGAGCAAAAGATGTTGGATTAAAGACTAGTAGCCCACAACTGCAGAGTGCAGGAAGGTGCTACGGAATCACTTTGCTGAACCTAACGATGCTAGGTCACTAACTTTCCATGTCATATTTTAGGGAAGTCATTATTATTTTTTAATTTAAGTGGAAGCAACCTTCCATATACAGCAGTTCTGTGTGGAAATGAAGTGATTCATTCAGTTTCTGACTTTGCTCTAGTAAAAAATTATCAATTTTTTTTGATAATGCCAGGACTTCTTTTTCTTGGCCTAATCTGTCTGTCAAGCAGATAGCATCCAGAAGTAAAACATAAAAATGATCTTTATAGGTCTGTATCTATTGCAGTCAATGACTTTGCTTTGTTCTTTTGGATTTAATTTGGGGAGTAACTTCATGATGAATTTGTAGGTGCAATTTTTAGTAAGCATTTAAATAGATGTGAACTACAGCAAGGGACTTCTGTTTGCAGAAGTCACTGAAAGCACTCCTTACTTGTTCCAAACCCGCTTGGTTGAAAGGACCTGGAGCTTTTTTGGTTGAGATGACCAAGAGATACCTATTCAATTAAGTGGCGTTTCCCAAAGTAATGGCTAGCTGCCTATGCTCAAGGCAGTGAAAGCAGAAGCAAGCAAAAAATTCAGAGAAAGAAGTGATCAGTTTAAATTGATGGGCCATGAGGTTGAGCTTTGCAGATGGTATGACAGGGCAAGGCAATTAGGTCCAAAGAAAAGATGAACATGACCCACTGTCCCTTGGTGCTTTCCTGGAAATGATGCAAACAAGTGATATAAACTTCAGCTCTTTAGTGTAGCCTGAAGTTAGGAGTTGATGAGAGGGATTGGAGCAATTCACTGTCTGGCTCCCTGGGATGTCTCTCTAAGACCAGGAAGGGCCTCCACAGGCATCATTTCCTAGCTCTCCAGAAAGCAAACTCCAGCACAGTCTGCTTTGTTCGGCTGCTGCAGTCATGCTTGAAATCACGAGCTGTGGGCATGAAAAATGTGGATGCCTCTTGGTTATGCATTTACATGTACTTACCTTGAAAGCAGTAGCTTGCATAAATGCTTGCAAAGCAATGCTTGTTTGCAAAGCATGTACCTCTGCCAGAGCTCGTGCAGGTGTTAGTGTGATGTACGTATGGCTCCTTACAAAAGTCCTCACAGTCCTTACAGCACTGCAGGTTGAAAGCATGATGTGAACCTCAATTATTTGTTCATTAAACATGTGGCATGGAAGCACACTAGCCCTTTCTTTCCTTTTCCCCCGCCACATCCTGTAAAGAATGTTTCCACGCCATAGTGTCCCAATCCTGCTGTCATTGAAATCCTTACCAAATCTTAAGTGGAAATCTTTGACAGCAAGACTGGGTTGCTGTTGTGTAATATTGGACCCTTGCTGGCCTGAATTACATATATAGCAAAAAACTACAGGTTCTTTGCTTTGTTTTGAATTTCAGAAAATAGGAATTTGAGCATAGTGATAGGCAATTATTCAGACTGCAGCATTCTTGGTCCTTTTTTTTTCACATTTCAAAACTCTGCCTCAGGCTTTCTTGCAAGAATAACAGTTGTGCTTGTGATTATTTATGTTCACTGAATGAGATATCTTGGGTTTATTTATATTGGTAACAGGGGCTTTAGTGATACTGTATTGCCACAGTAAAAGCAGGATCATATATTTTCCTAGTTCGAAACAGAACTGATCAGGGGAAAGTGAGGAGCTGACCCCTTTTTCTAGTAGCTTTTTTTCCAGTAGATGTAGTGTGTGATCTGAACTAAAACAAATATCTCTCTGAGTTCACTAGAAATGAGATTTTAAGAGATGGTTATATCTTTATGTGTAACAGCCTCACCCCAAGTAGACTACTCCTGTTTGGAGAGGAGAAATTCATAGTCTGTATGACCATATTTGAGACACATTTTACTATACAGTTCCATTTCCAGCCTGCTTACTTACTTGGAAAAACATCTCCTAAAGAACATTTGCAAAATAAAATGTCAAAGGAAACATGATTTAGAGTCAGCAATCTTCATTTATAGACTGGTATCATTTAAAAAATAAACAATTCGCCCTCTATTTTACTGTGTTGTGAAGACAAAATGTTGGCTTATCTTGCAGGTTTAAATAAGATATGCTGTAGCCTAGCATATAGATCCCCTTGGCAGGCAATCTGTTTGGGCTTGTACTGCCTTTTACCGTTGATGAGACCATGACAGAACATACTTTTGCAGATGTATTTAATTATAAAAATAATTAGGATAAATCAAAAATCCCCGTCACAACCTTTTCTCCCCTCTTAGTCTTAAAGTTTGTTTTTTCAAAATGTTCAAAGATAACATGGTGTATAGAAAAAGCATCTGCCATGTCTAGCATATGTTTAAAAAGGAATTGTCCATCCAAGTTCAACCACTGAGTTAGAAATGATGCAGGATATAGATTTTATATTCTGGAAGTACATTTTCCTTTGAGGAACATTTTCTTTTGAGGCTGTTGCAAGATTGAGTTGATTATTACATGGAAGCTGTGGGGGTTTTTTTCCTGATCAGTCACCCCTGCTGCAAAAACCATAGGAAGAGATTTTTGTATCATATATACACACATATATATTTGATATTAGAATTGTGGTTTGCATTTCTCTGAAATGAAAAAACAGGTGTTAATAAAAGATAAGAAACTTTTATTAATTTAACAAATAGGCAATTTTTTTTTCTTTTTATTTTTAAGGGCTCATTTTAAATTTTTGAACGCTAACTTGCTGTTGCTTCCTTGTTAAGGCAAATGATTCAGCCTTATTCAGAATCAGAACCTGAAGGAATGCTTGCTTCATGGAAATTCAATGAAATAAGCGTAGGTCTGTTTGTGTAGCTGAAAAGGGTACTTTGGGTTTGGAAATCAGAGATTCAACAGGCTTGGACTGCAACAAGCCCCAGAGCCCATGTGTCTTCTTACCAGTTGAGAGGCCACGTAGTGTACTGCACAGGCGAACTCCTCCCAGAGCACCTACCTGTCCAACATTAGCAAAGTATGAAGCTTCCAAGATCAGGTGCTCTTCCTGTAAGTGAAGTAATAGTAAGACTTGTGTTGCTTAGGAGATACTGTGGAAAGTAGCAGTTCTGAAGCTGTGCACTGTGAATACGGTCTGCATTAAGCTCCTTCAGCCCTTACTAAATGCTGTCCTCTTAGCATAGTGATACTGGATTGACTGTCTCTAGTGGATTCAGGGAGTCCTGGAACGCTTTCTACATTTCAAACTTGATTACTCCTTGTTTTCCAAGCACAAACTGTTTTGTTACATTGGCATTTTTCTGCTAATTTAATTGCATTTTAGTTAGAGCAAAAGTTGTGTTTGGGTCCAGTTCTGAGTGGTGCTGGGCTTTCACCACCTTCCTTATCCTGAGCAGACTTTATGGCACCTCAGACTCAAGGGCATCAGAGCCATCTGAAGTGGATAATGGTACACAAAAATGACAGCTGTTAGCGTCAGATGTGCAGATCCCACATTTAATGGAATATGCTCATCAAATGTAAAACACTTGATATTTTGATGGTACTGAAGTCAACAACATTGGAAAAAATAGAAATCTCTCCAGTAATTGCCTTTGTTGTTGTTTGCAGAATACAGATTTTAGTGCTTCTATCTTCATCCTCCAGGGTTTAGCTTTACTTGAGTGTACCCATCTCTGTCTGTGGCACAAATAGGCCCAAATAAAGTGGGGCACATAGTAACTTGGTCTCTGAAATGTTGAAACATTTCTAGAACTAATTCAGGAATGCTGATGCATTGTACCTGTTACATCTATTTATTATCCTAGTTCACACACAACTTTGAAAAAAAATCAATGAATTGTTGCTATCTACTGAAAACATTTCATTAGCATTTGATACAGTAAACACATTCTTCATGAACTAAATTTTCCTCAGTGGCTAGTCTCATGAGGTTATAAATGATGATACATAGTGGCTGGAGGAAAGATCACATAGAAGTTTAAGTGGTACAGAAAATACAGCCCTGTACCTCTAAAAGAAAGGGGCATTAATGCTTGAAAAGGCACTTATATATTATTCTTTCATGAGTTAGTTTCTTGAGTACTGTAAACTGAAAAAGAAGGGTTAAGGAGGCAGGAGGATGCAGTAGGATGCTTCCATGGGGCACATTAATCAGCTAGGGGCCAGATTATCCATGGAGCTGTTTTTCATCCTGAAAAAGTAAGGTCACTTGAGTTATTTCTGATCTTCATCCTGGGGCATCAGTCTGGGAGCAGGAGATAATTAAAGAGGCTTGGACCTTCTGTGGTGACCTATTCCTCAGAGGTTTTGTGTAGACCTGAGTGAGAGTTCAAGCAAATGTTAACCACTGCTGCTATACAAAGTCTTCTCTGTATTGTTACTCTTTACACCTTCTTTCCTCATCTACCTTCCTATTCAGGCTTACTGTGTTTTATTTTTGGCCTGCTGTACATCTTATAATATCACTAATTGAATTTTGTGAGTAAATGAATTAAAATAATAGAATAAATAAATGTGTTCTTACACAAAAATTAATGTGAATGGGAGAATGCAAGTTTTTTTTAAAAAAAAAAGCAAAATTGGAATTAACTAACTATATAATCATTAAACAAATAAAATTGAATGTGAATGGAAGAAAGACATTTAAATAGAAAATATACATTTGATATTGTATTATATCATCATCAAGCAAATAATGCCATCAAATGTATCCATATACAATAGTTGCAGAGTGTTTATTGTATATGTATACCTTTCATTGCATATCCCCTGCTCACATGCATCTTCCAAAAGATCGACTGTTACTGCACAGAAGACTCTGCAGGGGGCAAGTACAGGTTCATCTGCCCAAGTTTAATATGTTTACATTCTTACACCAATAACCTACCTCAAAATAAATGAAGCTGAGAGTCTGGATAGTAACACCGCACATATCTTGTATTCTTGCATCAGAAAATTTAGTTGTGGTGGTGGTTATCCCTGACATATTGCAAATATGGCAGGTTAAACAAGTGCAGTGTCTCAAGTCTTCAGTGGTACATAGTAGATACAGGTGGAAGTGAATAATGGGTTGTATTGCTAGATCTTATCTGTATAACAACTTTTGTGGGTTTTTTTTCCCTTCTTTTTGCTAGGTTTCACCGAAACTAATACCAATGAGACAGATTTAACTGCGAATTACAGACTGGGCTTAATTCACAAGAAGGCTTGTTTCCAAATGGAATTAATCGATGACTGTCTTGCAATGTTACCTTTTTTTTTTTTTTCTTTTTTTCTTTTTTTTTTTTTTTTAAGGGTTCTTTAAGTAGTTTCCAGATAGTTAAACTCAGGCTGTGACTATATGCCTAATTGTATTCTGCTTTCATAACATTACCAACTTTAATGGAATGGTGAATATATTGTCTAAGTTTTGAATCATGTTAAAGTAAAATGTTAATGATTGTTGTAAAAAAGAAAAAAATGCCTTGTAGTTTCTCTGCCAAATACTAGGGTTTTTTTACACAGAATTAGAAAAAAAATCCTGCAAAACTTATGATTGCCTCTTTGTTTGCTGATATCTGTTGCTCTGGAATTATAGCACTTACCATGTCCATTCTCCTGTGGGTCTTTCTTTTCTGGAGTGGCTATAACAAGTAAATGTATCTGTAGAGAGATATTGGGAATATGGACGTTCCTTTTCCTGAACCTTTTCATCAGTCTGTAACAAAATTGTTTGAAGTAGTGGAAATAATTGGGACCTAAATATATCTGCTGTTTCCACAATGTGTGTCTGTTGGTACTGAGAGGCCTACACCTCCCAAAGTCCAACTGTGACCCTTCATATTTCAGTCATACAAACTAGAATGGGGCTAGTGTGAAGGAGGAAGATGAAAAAAAAAAGTGTCTGTCCTCATGCAGACAACCTGTAGCTGATAGCTGCACTGATAGCTTAAATTTCCCACGTGAACTGCTCTTATTATCCAGATAAAGTGCTTCTCTTCAGCTCCCAGTCAAAGGCAAATGAACATAGTTTCTGGAGTTAGGTCTGTCCTTCCAGTGTCTCATAGAGAAACAGGGGATGAGAAGGTTGTGTACACTGAAGAGTCTTCTGAAGGGAATACAGATGGTTAAGGGTAAAAGCAATATGCACCACTTGTCAGTCAAGGCGCCAGAAAAATCTAAAGAGTTTGGAACCCAATTTCATCATATCTTGAGACAATCAAAATGAAAAGACATTATCTTAGAATCGTTTTGATGAAGGCCTTATTTTCCCTGTTAATTACAAAATCATTTTCATATTTTGTTACTTTTGCAAACAGATAATATAACAGTTTTGGATCTCAAATAGCAAATCAGTACAATATGTCTTTATTATACAGAGCATGAATTGACTGGAAATCAACATTTACTAAAATACAATGTTCTCTCCAATATAATGGTTTCTGTCATTTATATAAATAGGAACATGTAAAACACTTAAGTTAAAATAATTCCTGACATAATGTGTGACATCAGGACTGGAGCATATTAAGTGGCTGAAAAACAAGTAAAATGTAGATGCACAAGAAGTTTACATAATGCCTATCACACATGTAATAAGCATGTTTAGCACATGACATAGAAAAGCACTCTAATGCTGAGTAAATAAGGGATTCACCATAGTCAATGTGTGTAATGGAAGGAATGTACCACATTTCTTGGGCAACCAGACAGAATATCGTGCAATATTTAGCTTTTGTACTATCCTTTGTACAGCATTTTTCCATTCTAAAATATGAAATGCTTCTCTTTCATGGAAACAGCTACAAAATTTGTCTTGATCCACGCATGGGTTTTACAGCAGTGAAACTGCTTCAATTGGAGGTGTTATATTGTATAGTTGCACTTACCCTAAACAGTTCTTTTGATAATCTCTTGTCAATACCATAACAAACTACCCTTCATCCCAGAAAGAAATAAACAAAATGCCTTTGTAAACACCATTATGCCAGTACAAAAGTATTCCCATAATACTAAACTGTGACTTGAACTCATGGCTGCTAGTGGGTGGTAGGCCATTGTGTAGCCTGAATCTATAGGCAAGACCTGATGCTGACTGTGGGAAAGAAATGTGTTGTACAAAGACCAGTGCTAATTTCATGATTAATGTATACAAGCGATTGGTTGATAGGTAATTGTCATCAAAGACTTTAAACTACATTTATCATAGTGCTCCAAGATATCTTAACACAGCATGTTTATTTTCATGTTTTCTCCGTTTAGGCTATTTAGATGTATTCGCTGTGTTACTCACTCATTCCACTCAAGTTGAGTTTGACCATTTTTTTTCCTGTGGAGGAAAAAAATGGTCAAACTCGAGTTGAGTCTGCAAGCAGACTCAAGTTCTGCTTGCAGAGGTTTTGAAGATTAAAAACCTGTATATAATAAAACCTGACTATTTTAGCTCACTGTAAACAGTTTCACTTCTGAATAGAGCAGCCCAGAGGCCTCTTCCCTAATCCATGAAGGCACTTCAGTATCAATTCTGACCCTTGTGGCGGTGTATACAGCAGAAGGTGCCTGTCTTTACCTTCTGAAGAGCTACTCTGAGGGAATGGGTGTAGTCCCTGAAAGCATTTTATTAATCTTGACTCAAAGCTCTTGTATAGAGTACCCAAAATGGACGATGGTTTTAGGGGAGAATTATAAAAACTATTGTACAGGGGAGGGCAGTTACTGTTAACTTATCCAGAGGAAAATAACCCCACAAAACCAAAAAGACCAAAGAACACAAACATTTAAATAGATGGGCAAGTCTTTAAGAAAGCTGTAAATGAAAATGTTGATCTATTGCAATTATCTCTGCTACATTAGTTGTAGAACTGATTAGTTAATTCCAGTAAACATTTACACATCTATGAAATACAGAAGTGTCTGAGGGCTGGATCAGGTGTATACTGCTTCTGCCATAGAACTTCGCTTTGCTGGTACACGCACAGAAGCTATTACTGTCATTAATACTTGGCTATAAAAAGACTAATGACCTGTTAATGGCTGGGAGCACCTTGGTTTCTGAACCAAAGGATTAGGACCCAAGAACTCCTGCTTTCCAGTGGTTCTCTTACTGCCTTGTGGAATGACAGCTGTGTTCTCTGCCTTGTCTCCTGTTGCTGGAAAAGGGGATGTTTTTCTTCCTACCTCACAGGGATGTTGTGAGGAATTAGAAGCTAAGGTCTGTGCAAGAGGTTCTCTTCAACCTGGGGATCACATTGATCAAGAGTGTGGAAGAGTACTTGAAGACTGTCATACGTGCTGTACATTTGAGTTCTGTGTCTTATTTGTGTCAGTGTTAATGCAAGAGAGCAGAAGTACATGGTGCTGAAAATTGGGGATAAAAGGAGAACAGGCTCTCTCCATATACAGCAATGATGCTGTAGCAACAGGAGACAAGATATGTATGTCGCACATGAATTTTTGTATCTTGAGGACAAAAGATTGTGTTAAAATATTGGTATTGTTATGAAAATGTCATGAGTTCGCACAAGATAATTGCAACAAGCTTTGAATCTATTTTTAAAATTCGTTTGTTAGGCAAAATAAAAATTAAAGCACTCCTAAGTATTTCCCTCTCTGTGGGCACAAGTGTAGTTCACAGGTAAGGTATACTCTGAGCAGTAGTTGGAGTTGTTGGTATGGCAGGGATTAAGGTTTATTGGGACTGAAATCATTCCCTGCTTGACAGCACTTCACAAACAAGGACAGTTGATACTCTTTGTCCTGAATAAGATGATGATTCTACTATATTATCACATTGGACTCTACTTTATATTTTATTGATTTCTTGTCCCTGAAAAAAGGAAAAAAATGTAGAAAACATAGCTGTGCTGTAAACTCTGCAAAAATCAAAGTCCTTCCTATGTGCAAAAACAATCAATAAAGTAAAGGTTTAAAAATCACAAGTTTTGTCTATTAATTTGTCTTTTACTATTTTTTGTGGTGTTCTGTTCTGCTTTTGGGAGAAGCAAAAGTTAGCTTGTGTTCACACCAGTGTATCACACATCAGCACATGGCAAAACCTCAAGGTCTTGTCTGAATGTGGATGGGTTTGATAAACATAAATAATGAAGCTCAAAATCAGTTAACAGCTGGATTCTGCATGTTCTCTCTTCTCACTGGTGTATCTGTTGGGTCAATCTCAAACATAATTATCACATTCATTTTCAAAATGACTTGTTTTTCAATCAAGTTAAATAATGGACTGCATATGTAGTCCTTAGAGAAGAGATTTTTTTACCTTTTGATTAAAACTGCTGTAGAACTGATCACATTTGAGATGTTAATCATCGATGTTAGCGTGTGGCTTCACTCTGAAAATTGTAGTAGATGACACATGAAGACAAATTCCATTAACCACCTACTGAATGATAAAGTAGATGATTGCAAAGGGATGAAAATGTCTGTGTGTAGTGGGGTCATCCTTCCATACCTGTCATAAGGTCATGCATAAATGTGTCATAGAGTCATTTGCTCTTCAGTTTCATCAGAAAGCAGGTTGATAAATGTGAAGAAAAATGTTTAGAGTCATTTAAAAAAACCCTGATGTTTTTCTCTGAAATTAAACTCTTCAGTAATTTATATACATGGTCAAAATCCAACATCCCTTTGAAGGGAGCTACAAGGTAAGTGCCAAACCCCTGGAGATAATACAGCAATCTTGCAGATCTGAAATCCACTCATACAAATGTGGAAGGTTATGTTTTCCTCTGAGAAGAGGAGAAAGTTAGTTACAGGCATATCTGAGAAGTTTTGTAGTACCTTGTTTGTCTTCTGTTTTGCCTGTTGTGCTGGTTTGGGTTTGGGTAGAGGTAATTTTGTTCACAATAGCTGGTATGGGGCTGTGTTTTGCATTTAGGCTGAACACAGGATTGGTAACTCAGGGATGTGTCCCTTATCCTAAGTGGTGCTTGCTCAGAGCCAAGGCCTTTTCTGCTCCTCATCCCACCCCACCAGTGAGGAGGCTGGGGATCACAGGAGTTGGGAGGGGACTTGGCCAGGACATAATTTCTTTGCTGCGCAGCAGTAATCTTCTGAGAACAGAACCCCTCTTCTGCTCATAGCCATCTGCTTCTGGGGACCAGGGATCTTAACATATCCATTCTACAGTGTGTTTGGCCGCTTTAAACAAAAGAATTTCAGAACAACAGGATGGGGAAGGAATTACTTTTCTGAATGTATTTGCATAACATCAGGTTTTGAGGCTCCAACAAAGATAAAAGTAGCTATTTTGTGTTATGAAAACTTGCAGTGTTGCTGTGTCTGGTTCACATGTTTATGTACACATTTGGAAGTAAGGGCATGGGAGAAGTCCTTGCCTTCAAGGTGATTGGGCTCTCCATCTGCCTCCCATGATACTTTCTATTGATTGTATTTTATTGGTGTAATGGCTTGCAGAAGCAAGCAGAACATAACTTATTTGTGGGAGCAGTAGAGTCTAAAAATAGAACTTTTATTTCCATGTTCTTAAAACTGTCCCCTGAGCATGTAATACAGAGAAAAACTGTTTAATTTGTGTAAATCTTGGATAGATTATTAGACTGCAGCTGCTGTAGTGCTGTAATGCTTTTGGGCATTGCCCCTGGGGCTATTAAACGGGTGAGAAATGCTGTCCTTGGTGGAGTGCAGATCATCATTGCTTCTCTCTAACCTGTCCGTGTATGAGGGTCACAAACCAGTGTCCACCCACCTGGCTGCTAAAGGGTCTCACCTTGTTTGTAGGTTTGTGCTGTTTTCAACATAGAATTGGCACAGCCCCAGCTCCATCAAAAAATTGTGATGATATTTCTTTCCCTGTATGAACTCAGCAGGGAGAGTTTTTGCAAAGGTTCTGCTCCTAACCCTGACCAGTAGGATTCAAAGTACATCTTTCTTGTCCCAGGAAAACACCATGCTGCTCAGGGAGCTGGGTGAGAGAGCTGCTCCAGGAAATAATGTCTTAGCAGACAGGATGTCAAAAGCCACAAGGCTGTGAATGAAGTCAAGAAGGAGCAGGAGATGTTCATGTAGTGGGCATTCGCCCAACGGTGGCAAGACTTGAACTCTCCTTCAGAGGATGGCTCTTCTCTTAATAACATGTGCTTTCAAATGTGTAAGCAACTCCGTTCCCCTCCTGTCTGTCCCATGTGTAGGCACCGACCTGCAAGGTGTTTCAGGGCAAGCAGCAAAACTGGGAAGTCTCTGAAAGAACTGGTGGGTCAAGCAGTATACTGCTATGGCACCTCAGCACAGTACACAGATGGATTTTCCCTTATAAGATTGATTTCTCTAAATGAATCAAATTTGTTTGTAGATGCCCATGCTAATTACTTTTATTATTTGAATAAATTCTTAAATATTCCCTTTGGTTCTCTAGCTGGAAACTACATACTACACAGGTAGAAAAGGGAACTGAAACTTCTCTAAATGCAGGGGAAACCTGTTTCAAGAAGAGCAAAAACTGCAGCCAGGAGGAGAATTAGTTTGCAGAAACTGAACAGAAACAACATGAAAATCAAAGTATATGTTATCACCCAAGAAGCAAAGGGAAGCCACAGAAGCAATACATTCATGCCACTTAAGAAACTATATGTTAATGTAATAAAAATTCAATCTCATCTGTTTAAGCAATGAGTGAATAAAGACTATGAATTGGATCTGATGCCTGTATCCTTTAAAATCACGTTTCTTCCGCCTGGTTAAAAAATTTGGCCGTATGAGTAATTAACACTATCACTCAGCTTTGTCCAAAAAACAAGGCAAGCTATGTGATGCTTAAACAGGCAAGGCTGTAATGTCCAATAATATCCCTAAAAATACAAACTTTAATCAGTCATTCTGGCTTGCCACTCGTTTTTGTTTAATTCCATCTTGCATTTGTTCTAATAAAACCCATCACCCATGCTTTCCTCTTTCTGGCACCCTACTAATCCTAAACAAGTAGCTCCCTCTGCTCAAATTTCATCAGTTTTCCTGCTTGCCTGGACCTGTTCTTAGGGAGAGGAGAGGAAGCAGTAGTGTGTGTGCCTGTGTTCTGCTGAGCCATGCCAGCAGGGGAACTGAGACCAGAACAGCAGAGCGGACATCACAGGCAGAGATGATGCTGGGGAATGGTGTTAGAGAGCCACTGCTGAGCATCAGCACCTCTGGTGTTCTGGCCACTTTCTAAATTGCCATTCACACATCTCCTGTCAGAAAAAAAAACGCAGATGCACGGTATGTTCTTCTCTCAGTTATTTTAATTTTTCAAACGGAGCAGCTGTGTTATGTCCAAGTTGAAGTAAAATTAAAAACAAAGTCCAGTGAAGAGGATGAATCTGAGAGAAGAGCCAGGGGCTTGGCGACCCAAGTCCTGGGCATTTTCCTGACTGCAGTGCCCACTGGGGCAAGAAGGAAAACATCAGGCTTGGACATGGCTCTTCTCAGATCGTAGATGCTTGTCCTGTGAGCTGTGCTTATACAGTGGTGGGGGACAGGGCTGAGAAAGGCTCAGGACTTCTTTGGAACAGAAGGCAGGAGCTGAGATCTGGGACTGAAATGGCACAAACCCATTTTTCTGTCCTGCTTGGCGGAACCACTACTGGAAGTCTCAGTTCCACCAGGGGATGCTTCTCATTGTAGTGCTAATACTTCTTCAGCATTACAGGCTGGTATTGCTGATTTTCTGCTGCCTTATTGATTAATACCAACATTTTCAGATTCTTGTCTTCTTCAGGCAGCCTTTGGCCTGGAAAAGGAGGAAAATAAAAAAAGCCACCTGCATAAATCTGCAAGCTATAAAACTGAAGGATGGTGAAATTATTCTGCAAAAGCTTATCCATATTCTCATTAGAGCAATTCAGCATTTTTAGGACATGTTAACTGCTGCAG
Organism: Haemorhous mexicanus; assembly: GCF_027477595.1. NCBI lineage: Eukaryota > Metazoa > Chordata > Aves > Passeriformes > Fringillidae > Haemorhous > Haemorhous mexicanus. Next base: position 76,075,128 of record NC_082381.1, read on the forward strand.
CAAGAAGAAGAAGAAGCTGCAGATCAATATGAAATAAACCACAGCTTCACAAAAGCCAATTTATAATTTCCAAAGTACTTTTCTTCCGTTGTGCAGGAAAGTCATCACTGGTACACCAGTTGGACAAAGTTCTAGAGAAAGCCTCGGACCACTTTGGATGTGGAGTTGCAAAACTCATCCAGTCTGAAGAAAACCGCCATATTGTAATGACAAAAACCTGGAAGTAACCTGTCACAGAGAAACTGAGAAAGGGGTATGATCACTGATAACTTCAAAAGTGGAGAGGCCATGGCTGGTAAGTAATTATCCATTAATTAAATCGCCCCTGAGTATATCTCTTCCAAACAAGCTGTCTGACCTATTGCAAAACAATCCCTTTGAGAAAGCGACAGCATGAGACCTTTTTTCCATGGGGGTTTTAACTTTGCAAAAGACTATTTTCACAGTGGAGCTGAAAGAGGTAGAGAGCCCAGGAAGCAGCGCCATCACATCATGGAACTGCTGGTCCTGGGGCAGCAAACTCACCCACCAAGGTCATAATTCCTGGCTCTTGATTCGGGTGGGATCCTCTTCGGGGTGATCTCTACAAGTGCACATGTTGTTTAAATGTATCTTCAGATTTAATCAGACTTAAGTGCGCACTTGTGGGCCTCCAGGAACACCTCGAGGAGCGTGAGCTTGGAGGTGAAGGTCAGAGGAAGTCAGACAACAGGCACTGTGACCTGAGAGGGCTTTTTGGCTCCAGCAGGGTGCGGGCAGGCAGGACCCACCAGCAGATGGGAAGCAGGACACACTGCTCTGCCAGGGAAGGTGAGAGGGGAAAGCTGGGAAGTGCAGGTTTCTCCATGCTGCCAATTCCCATCTCCGAGTCTGGTTGAGGCCATGCAGAGCTGTGTGACATGGGCAGACCCTTCAGCCTGCTTTGCAGAGATTTCATGTCTTCTCCCAGAGATGCTGAGTGCTGAGCCCTGGATAAGATGGACATATCTGAAGGCTTTTTGTATACAGAATAGCACTTCTGACAACAAATTTTAGCAGTACCTGACAATTTTACCCCAAAGGGAGCCCAGTTCTTAGTACAAGACAATAAGCACAGCATGATACTTTAGCTGGGGCAGGTGGATGGGGAAAGTGTGAGGAAGTGGAGGTTGCCCAGAGCAATTTTAGCTACTTAAATATTAACTACTAAATGTGTATTAATTTAGAGAGATTGTGGCCTAAGGATCCCATAATTACTGATCCACAGTATGGGCTTTCATCTTTGAATACACAGAAAATATTTAAAGAACTTGGCTTTCAAGTATTAGGAAGGGTTGTACTAAAATTTAGAAATAATCTAATAATAATAAAATCTGAAATAATCTAATAATAACAATTCATATACAACTAGATTTAATGTAACAGGTTCTGTAAAAATCTGGTAAATGAAGAGGGTAGGAAGAGAATGGCTTTCCTGTGAATTTCTTGCCACTCATCCCTCCAGATTTTGTATATTCACACAGTGGTTCACAGTTTAAGGGAATTTTGTCAAATCAAACCCAGCAGCTGACGTTCATCTTCATAATTACTGGGGCCAGAGAAGAGGAAGCAAGCTCTAATTTTACCACCACTATCCACAGGTGAAGCCTCCAGTAATAAAAATTAATACAGCTGGAGTCCCACTAGCTACACAGAATCTTTAAGGTGGGAAATGAAAAAAGATAACTGGGTTTGCTGAATAAATCAGCACTGCCATCCCTGCTGGGGAATGTGGTTACGTGTGTCACAGCAGGAGGAGGTCAGTGTCCTGTGCTCCGGCTCTCTGCAATTACCTGGGGAGTGGTGGGGGTGCAGCTTCTAATGTGCACTCAGCACATCCTGATCCACAGAAGGATAATACCCAAATGCACTGAAATGGCAGGAGAAAAGGTCAATTCTTAGCTGGTTTCTGGCACTAAACTGCAGAGGATTGCAGAGAAGGACAGCGGCTCTGTTCTCCTAGGTGAGTTGAGCATTGATTCCTCTGCAAAGCAGGCTTTGCCGTGGTGCTGTGAGCCCCAGGGTTTGATTGCTGCCTCAGCTGTGAGGCTCTGGGTGGCAGGGTGCCAGCCAGCCCCCACTAGCACCTTCTGCCAGCTTTGTTGCTGTTACTAATTTTTAAGGCATCACAAAACATTAGAGGTCCTTAAGCATGACATGGAGCTGTGGCTGAGATATTGTTCAAAAAAGAGAGCTCTTATTGCTATTTGGGTGTTAACAGTAAGATTGCAGAGGTATTTGCTAACCGTAGTAAACAAAAAATCCCTGCAGCTAAGAACCATCTCCAGAAAGCACAGGTAGGGCTGTCTCTCCCACGTTGTTCCTCCACTGTATTTCTTTCTCCCCAGTCATGTACAAACACAGTATTTTTCCCCCTTTTCCCTGTGTGGGAAAAAGAAATTGAATTTTTTTTCTTATAACAAAAATTTTTAAAACCACCTCTTCTTCCACATGGTCTTAACAGGATCCTCAGCACGTGCACATCTGTATAAGATAAAGGAGGAGAAGATGGTAGGCAAAAATGTTACAGTGATAATAAGTGGCATGGGACTAGAAATGCCACAGGATCATTTAAGGATAATTTAAAACATCTTTGGTCAAGTCGTTGTCTTGTTACCTCTCCTGGAAAAGCCACTGTGCATCTTATTAAAAGCTGTAATGCCTGAAAATCCTGTGGCCACTTAAAATGTGGAAAGAGTGAGACAGCAAGTAGGTAAAAGTTCAGCTTTCAGAGTCTGAGAGCTTTTTAGATCACTGAAGGGCGTAAAGTTTACCAATTTGTATTTTGGACAGCGTTAGAACTGACAAAGCTCGTGAAGTTCTGCAGAGCAAGGTCTGACCTCGGTGGCTGAGATGTGTATTGCTCCTCCCCTCCCCCGGATTATTCTTGGACAGGTGGAAATAAATATCTCTGATTACAAAATGGGAAAAGTGTGTGATGCCAGAGCCAGTGTTCTGATGTGAGCCTGAGGCCAGTGCTGCCCTTGGGGCAACTGAGCCTCCAGGCAAGGATCTGCTGGGGGACAGGGCTTGGGATAAGGGTGCTCTGTGTGTGCTCAGTTTGGACTCTGGCTTTTAATCAGGCCCTGGAATAGTCCCCAGAGGATCTTGGTACAATGAAAGACAAAGGAAAAGATAAGACTATCTAGAAGAACCAGCTTATTTTAAAATTAACAAGTTTTGGAGAGGAGCAGTCGCTATTCTCCCAAGCACAGAACAGCAACTTTGTTCCTTGTCTATGCCCATGGCTGGGAAAAGTCTCCTAAAACTCGTTTTAAACAGCAACTTTTGGCCAATACTGGTAGATTTCCTCTTACCAGAAAAGTTATTATTTTTCCTGCCATCTGACAGCATCATTAGAAACTCATCCTTTCCCTTAACCTTCACGTCAGCTGCTACTGAGTATGAAGCAGGTTTGGCCATCTGTACACTCCCCCTATTAAATGCCCTTTTCATAATTAATTATACAGTAACTCTCCCAGGGTGGTAAATCTGGCAAATAATGGTGTATTCCAATGCAAACATTCTTTTGATGAATGCTCTCCAAGAGAGCAGGCACGAGGGACAGTGCAACCTCCACCCATGCCCCTGCAATGGGGTCGTTTCTCTGACGTTTGTGGCTAAAGGGACTTAAAAGATACTGTTCAAGGCAGTTTCCCAGGTTGCTCACAATGGAAGTCCTCAAGTAATCCTAGAAAAAGATGAGGATATTACATGACTACTTCTTGGGATTTATCAAGCTGTGTACAGTATTGCAGAGCCAGGGGGATGTGCTGCATGGAACACGGGGAGAGGCGCGTGTTCCTGAATTATCAGCAGGGCAGGTTTCCTGCTCTGCCACAAGACAACATGAGAGGAAAGTGCTTTAGTCTGGCAAATGAGACTGCTCTCAGCAGGAAATGCAAAAAAATCACGATTTTTTCCTTTTATCAAAGCTGAAAGCTTTGCTGCTGAAGCTCTGCTGCCTGGTTTTGGGTACCCACCCACCTCAGCATGCCTGGGGCCCCTCCACCCTGGCATCTCACGCCACTCCAGCCAACATTTCAGCAGAAGAAATGTTCCCCCTCAGGGAAACTGCAACACTGGCAAAAGCCTGGGAACAAGAACTGAAGGCAAACAAATGGTATTTCAGACTGTTTTTTTCCCTTTAAGTAAGGGTCACTGGAGTGGCTGAGCACCCCTCCCACCAGCTTTCAGAGCAGCTGGTCCAGGACCCTCCTCCATCACCCTCAGCAGGGCTTCACCCCTGTTCACTTCCGCCGTCGTGCCACAATGGTGCTGGTTTCAATTTTTTCTCTTGGCAGCCTTTCATGAAATTATATTATTTATAGTCCTGTGTCCATTCACATCATCATTACTCTCTAACAATAAACTTAATAATGCCTTTGCAAGCCTTTGCTGTTTGCTGAATGCTGTGGGGTGCTGTGTTTCGGAGCTATCGTGCACTTTACAGAGCCTATGATTTGTCTCTTGGGTGTGTTATCTCGCTATTAGCTGTAAATAGGGATCTAGATAATGTTTTACATCTGTACCATTAAGAAGCAGCAAATTAGACTCTTCCCTAGCCTCTTCTGCTAGCTCACTAATCTTTGTTAACTTCAGGAAAAATGGTGGAAAAAACCCCACTGTTTGTAAAGATACTAAGAAAACTCCACAATTCATATGCTTGCAACTATTAAACAATTGAGATCTTTTAACCAGATTTGGTTGAAATTCAATACTCCTTTTCCTGGGAAAGCCACAGATTGTTGCTATTTGTTTTCACAGCAAAATGAAAAGGAAGCCCAAAGCGTGAAATTTCCTTTCCAGAATGAGATAAATATTAATTCCAAATCCACTATTTAGAACATTTTGTTTCAATGAAATGCAAAATAAAACAGTTCAGAATAAAAATCCACTTAAAAAAGAAAAAGATAAAAATATTCTTTCTTAGTGCAACAGAAGCATTTGTTTTCAATGTATTTGTAAAATAAAATAAGCAGCTTCTACATGTTCTCTGGGAAGTTGTTTTAAAGGCTGAGCAGACAACAGCTTTCAAGATGTAGTTAACTGAGAAAAAATGCTGAAGTTGTCCATCCCCAGTGCTGGCAAGGTTTTGAGCAACTCCTACAAGGTAGGGGAACAAATGCTTTTCAAAAGTTTCTTTCCACATTAACAAAGAGACAGCCTTTTGGGTTTTTGAAAGTAATGATTCAGTAGCTGAGGTTTTGAAGCTTAAAGAGCAGCTTAGTTTTGGACAGAGGAGCTTTCCAGATGGACAGCCTGTGCTGGAGAGTGGAGGACATGGTAGGACAGACAAACTGCTTGGGTCCCTGCTGGCCCCTTGCCCTCCTGCCTGCTTTGCCTGGACTCTCCTTCAAGGGTGCATCCTACTCAGTACAACATTTCCAAAAGTGACATGCTCAGAAGTTTGAGCTTTTGGCTGAATGTAAGATTAGTGCAATACAACAGCTGAACACTCTGAAACACCTTGGATAATGTTTAGACACCCAAAAGGGTCAACATCACATCATTGCCTGGACACCAAGAAACAACCCACAGGCAGGTTTTTGCCTTTTTCTTACACACTTGATATGTAATCTTGAGTTTTTCCCTCGTGGGAGCACTGTCAGCACCTGGCACTAATGGAATAGAGCTCAGGAATTCACTGCCAACCCAAATGTCTGAGGAGACCATTGCAGTGCACAGGTGTTGGTTTCTTCACCAAACTCATTTTTCCACTTCTTAACATATTAACCAGCCCCACGAGCCAGCCTCCCTGCTTACAGAAACAGAGTGACTTGTTTTGTTGGAAACTATTACCAGGATAGAGAGCAGACCTGTCCGCAGCTGGGCAGGCAGTGATGCTGTGAATGCCTCATTTGTGAGAGGTGTTTGGAGCAAAAGGAAACCTTTTTATCACAGGGTCAGTGAAGTAATATGAGCAGGGCCATGATTGACTGATGAATCTTAGTGCCCTTCCACAAGATCAAAGTAGCACAGCTTAAGACTTGGGGAAGCATGGAGTTTGGGAGGGATGTAGGTACTGATGGGCACCATGGGATGTAAAACTGCAAAACACTGTTCCCCTGATTACTCATGAGAAGGTATATGGGGTTCAGCACAGCTTATCAGCACCTCACAGTTGTAGGCACTGTCCTGCAGTAATGCATGTTACAGACAGAGCACAAAAACGTCATCTTGTGACATGTAGGATGGCATCCACTGTAGCAATGACTGATGGAAGCAAATCAAAATTTTATGGAATATTCATGGCTTTCTTAGCTGCTCTTGTTCTACCTTGAAGGGGTCTCCTGACACACAGGGCTAATTTTGCAGTTTCACTCCTTTCCAGTTCTCACGGCTGGATTTCACCTGCTCTTTTCTCTCTGACTCCACAGCTGGGCAGTGATCCTGGTGCAACATCCCAGGCACCTGGTGAAGGTAACTGGCTGCTTTCCTCTGAATACTTGCTAAGGGAGACTCACCCTCTCTTCTTTAAATTCCCAATCTTCATTTATCTCTGGGGTGATGGGTGATTTTTACTACTTGGTTTTCAGTTCATAAAAGCCAGCAGTTGGAAGGGTTATCTGTGATTTCACTCCCTTCACTTGCTCAGAAATGTTTCTAAGAGAAGCAAGCTAATGTTGTTGTGTTACATATCTGCAGCAATAAGAAAAAGAAATTTTTCTTATTTTTCTTCACAGAAATATGGGCTCATAAAGATCCACAGGGTGAGTTACTGCACAGTAATAGACTTGTGGAAACAGGTTTGCAAATGTGGAAACTGAAACCATAAGTTTTAGATCCTAGAGGAACTCAAGCCCAACTCTGGATGTCAGCCTATAATTGCTGGATGTGTAAGAGCAGGAAGGACTGGGCAAATGCTCTCTTTATTTTAATACATCCAAATAGCCTTCTTCAAAGGGATGCTGTTGAACATCCCTGAGGAAACAGGACAGGTACATGAATAACTTGAGGGTCAGGTGCCAGGCATTGTCCTGGTATATTCAGATTAAGAGGCATAAATTCTTTCTGTCCCTTGTCTCTTTTTGTGTTGCCCCCTGCCACTTTTACTCTTTATCCCACCTGATAAGGAATTAAAACATCCCTGGAACATCAGGGGAGCAAGTAAAACCACAGCAAAGTTTAAGGCATCAGCTGGAGGCTGAACTGGGATCTACTGGAGGTGCTGCCTTGCCTCAGCCTCAGTGGCCTGTGAAGAGAGAGGCAAACTGCCCCAGATTTCACTGCTCCCCACCATCCTCTACCCGCCAGCCCCTGGAAAGGAGTGCTTGGCAAGCCAAAACAGCAGGAGCTGCCCCAGGGAAGCTGGTATTTCCAGGTCTTGTAGGAGTCCCTTGCAGAAGACATCTGCTGTCCTCTTGTCAGGCAGAAAAAAATCCTTTTTTAAACCTAGACCTAAACCTCAGCAGCTTTATTATTCAAATCAGGAGTTGCATACTCCTGCACATCCGGGAGTGGTGAAACAGCAAGGAGATGGTGCTGTTCCCTGGTGTATTCCTAAAGGGGCTCACAGGTGCACCCAGGCAGTTAGACAGTGTTATTAGTGAAATAAGTGAACCCCGAAGGGGATTTCAGGCAGACCAGCTGTAAAACATGAGGGCAGTGATGACACTGAGTGGGTGCAGTGGGGCTGATTTGGCATGGCCCCGGGGGAGGTGAAAGTTGAATGGGTCAAGCCCTGCTGTACTTCCTGCACACATTCCTTCCTCTGCAGGGGAAAAAGCCAAGGAAAGGGAAGCAAAGACTAACCTAAACTCGCCATCTGGGGAACTTGCCTTTACTGCACAGCACACATTGCCAGGGCCATGCCCAGACTGTGCACTGACACCCAGGCTACAAACTTCCCAGACTACACCATCCAAGCAGCTGCTCCCAAGGGCTGAGCTGACTGGTAGGAATGGGGCACAAGGACAGGTACCTGCTGGGAACAGTGTGAGATGCCTTTCCCAGTGTTTGGGAGAATGCTGCTGCAGCAAACTCCGAAATCTCTGCCAGTGGCTCCCCATGGGGCTGCTCTGTGTGGCACCAGGGACAGTGGGGTGCTGTGGGGAGGCTCACAGGCTTTGTTCCACTGCTGGCACAGGTTTATTGGGGAGGACAATGAGGCTGCAGCCATCAAGCACACTGCCAGCAATGGCAATGGAATGGAACAGTGCTTGTGCTCCTGCTGGCCCCTGGTGTGGAAAGACACCTTACAGTGGAGGTCAGCTGGTTAGCTGGTTCTCCGTGCTTGGTATCATGACAAGTGTTGGTGGCATTGAAGTCTCATTGTAAGATAATTCACAGGGGCATTAATGTCTGGAAAGAGCAAGCTTGAGCAAAAGACAAGGTGGTGTGTTTATAGTCTGCTAATAAATCTACAACCAGAATCTCAGCTGGTCAGGATGACGTGCCCAGGCACTGCTGAGCCTGCACAGACAAGGGCAGCCTTCCCTTCTTGCCCTGGGGCCTGGCACAGGTGTCAACTGCTGCTGAAAGTATCCTTCACACCAGAGGAATTATGGATTGCTCACAGCAACAGGCACTTTCTTGATCTTTGTAGTCTTTCATCCATGCCTCTTACAGTTGGACTTAATGATCTTAAAGATCTTTTCCAAGCTAGATATTTCTCTGATTCACTAGTTTAGTGGGAAATGTATTTGAGTGTACACGTCTGAAGTTGGTGGAAGCTGACTTTTATAGTTGTGCTAAGCATGAGCTGAGAGAGAGAAAAACTACTTTCTACATTGCCACATGTTAGAAAAGCTGAAATTGAAATACTTATGATGGTGACAGCATGCCTATCAGCTCCTTCCTCATGCCTTGGGAAGCCCAGAGAGGGTCTGCAGTCTCCATCCTGAGGAGGTTCAAAACTTGAGTGGGTGCTGCTCTGAGCAACTTGCCCTGGGTGACCTGCTTGAGCAGGAGGTTTAGACAAGGTGACTTCCAGAGATGCCTTTCCAAGTCACACAGCCTGTAATATTACAAATCACAAGCTTTTAGAACTTTTTCCATTATTTTTATTTCTTAAGGTCATTCATATTGCCTTTGAATGAAAATGGAGTGGGCTATGGCCACTGAAAGGTCTCCAGCCAGTGCCAGCTCTGAGGGCAGCTGCAGCACCACTCCCTTGCCACAGCTGCCAAGGACACCAAAAGGGTTTGAACCCCAGGGCCTGAGCAGCAAAATGAAGGACTGATGAAAAACCTCAAAGTGAGACAGAATAGAAATGAGGGTTTAAAAGAAAAAACAAACAAATAAAACTTTCACTAAAATCTCTTTAGTCCCTGCTGCACCCTGCAGTCCGGTCCTTCCTCCCAAGGCTCTGCTCACTCTCTAGTGGCTTTACTGGTTTCCCACAACCTCTTGTGCTCCTGAGTGATGGCCACATCCCAAATGTGGCCTGCCCTCACCTTCGATGGGATGTGATCAGCTTGACAAGAACTTTTCTACTGAGGACAGGACCGTCTGCAGATAAACTCAGTTTTTTGGAAGTGAGAAAAACTCTGGAAGAATTCCTGTCTGGCAGGGTGTCTGCCTTTGCGCACGGACTACAGGGAAGCTGTTTCCATTAATCACTTTTCTGTCTCTCACCCACAGCTTGCAGGCAAGTTCATGGGCAGCTGCTGCAGGAGGATGCTCAAGACAGGAAACCTACAAAAACAGGGGAAAGGGGCAAAGACACCTGCCTTCCGGAGCAGCATTAGCTGCAAAAATCAGGCTATCCTATCTAGGGGCTTATCTGATTTGAAAAGAAAACAAAAATCTTAAGAAAATAGATGCATTAAAGACTAAAATATTGACAGTAGGGCAGATTGGACTTCAGTTCTTCAGAGGAAAGAAATGTAGCAATTTGGCTCTGTCCTGCTTTAATATTGTTTTAAATCACCTACTTGGAAAATAAATTCATGTGTTGCAATTTCCCCACAATATGGGGCACTGCTGAAAAATTCTTTGCTTAAGGAAAGGATGTCATGAATGTGTACAGAGAAAGCAATTTAATTGATTTTTTTTCTAGAGCATGTTTTAACATGTCTAAATTACAGTGTTTTCTGGTTGTTGCTGTCATTTCTTAGACGACCATCAACTGACATTTTTAATCATTGATTTTTTGCCTAAGCTGCCTGCTTGTGAAAACCCTGCTTTTAACAGGAATTCACTTTGAATAATATGGAGCTTTAGCCTGTTTTCTCTAAATAATATATCAAAATTTTTCTTAGCATCATCACATGAGGGAATTCCTTTGGTGTGGCACCTCTCTTAGATAAGTCCCTTTGTGGTTGAATAAAAAGGCAGATAATCTTTTTGCTAGTCCGGGATATTTCCTCAGGGATTCAGGAGCTGCATCAAATTACAAGCTCCTCCAACTGCAAGATCTTGGTTGGTGTTTCCTACTGCTGTTAGGTTCTTTTTCAGCAGGAGTGAAGGGGATGAGAATCATCCTCAGCCACACAGAAAATGGTGCATGTGAAACTCTTGCACACGTTCTTGTGCTGTGTCTGGCAGACTTGGGCTGCTTCTGTTGTGATGAGGTGCTGGGAGGCTGCACAGAGCTGAGATCACGACCTGGGGACCTGGTGGTGTTCAGTGGTTGGAGCTACACATGCTGATGAAACCTGGGTCTGCATTTAAAAATCCTGAAATGGAAAATATAATTTAATGCCAACAGTAAAAATGAGGCAAAAGGAAGAAAGAGTTCGCTCCCTTTAAGAAAACAATTTATTTTCTCCATTTATTAGCTTATCCCTGACTTGCCATTTGAATTTTTAATGCATTAATTGTGCTGTGTATATTGCTGGAGACTTCTGAAAATGTCAGTGAAATTAGATTATGATTTGAACAGAACATAAAGGCTAAATTTAATTTAAAGTCATATCATCTTCAAACTGAAGTCCTGTGTCCAGGTTATATCCTGTTGCTACTCATTGCTTATCCTGTCAAGGTGCCTTGGAGCCCAAATCCTCACTGTGTGAAGGACTTTGGGAAAAGGATCCTCTGTGCTTCTCTCTCCCTATCTCTTCCTCAAGGACCTTTTGCCTATGCAGGATTTATGGGCAAGACAGATACCACATCAGCTGGAGGCAGGATTAATCCAGTGAGGAAAGAGCTGCATGTATCCCACAACATATGGGCCAAAGAGGCTGAAAGAGTTGGGGGCTTCCAGCCTGGAGAAGAAAAGGCTCTGGGGAGACTGTAGAGCACTTCCAGTGTCTATGGGGGTCATCTACAAGGAAGCTGGAGAGGGGCTTTTTACAAGGGCATGTAGTGACAGGACTCAAGGGAATGGCTTTAAACTCAAAGGAGCTAAGTTTAGATTAGATATTAGGAAGAAATCCTTCACTGTGAGGTTGATGAGTCACTGGAACAGCTTGCCAGAGGAGCTATGGGTGCTCCATCCCTCTAAATGTCCAAATCATGCTGGATGGGGCTCTGAGAAACCTGGTCAGGTGGAAGGTTCCCTGCCCATGGCAAGAGGGTTGGAACTAGATAGTCTTTTAGGCCCCCTGCCAACCAAACTATTCCGTGAGTGTATGATGAATGACCAAAGCCTGGTCCTGGCATGTCCTCCTGGGCAGCTCTAGTACAAATTGCCTGGCTTGTCCCATTCCCAGGGATGATGCTGCACATCATCTTGGGCAGCATGCTACAGTGAGCCACCTCCACTTACCTGCACAGCACCCTTCAGCCATGTGGCAACATTTGCATCTTCCTCTATCACTCAGTAAATGAAAATGCTGCGTTTGTTTTGCTGCAACACTTCTCTTCCATGATTGTCTTGACATTTATATACCACCAAGAGACATTACATTATGTCAGGATTTTATTCTTTTGGCATTATCTACCCTAATTTAAGCTGTCACTGCATGGCTGAAGCAGGTAGAAAAGCAATGAAGTTGCATGAATTTCTGATTCTATTGCAGTTGCAACGAAGGAGGCAGCTGATGCCATGGGGATGGGCACCACGTCCCTACAGCCTGCCTCAAGCCATGCACAATGCCTTGGCATGCAGCAAAGTGCTCCTTCAGGTGTCCAGAGCAAACCTGTGTCCTCAGCTCTGGCTGGCATCAAGGCTGTGTCCAGAAGCTCCAGCACTGGAACAGGCACTATTCCTGAGCACATATGCATCTCCTTCATAGATCAGCTACTATAAATCAAAAGAATCATGCTTTCTGGAAAGCTAGGAAAGACCAGGCTTAAATCATCCTGAGGAATGGGAGAAGCACTTACCATACAGATGAATGCAGGCAGTATCCATGAGTACACAAGCCTTTTCTTTTTCCCTATCTCTCTTTTCTGGAGTGCAGCCTGGGCAGGCAGTGGGGCAGGTAATCAATGAGGCAGCTCTGTGGTGAGGGCCTGGGCTCTTGTGTGATTCAAGTGGCTCAGCTCCTCCTGCAGACAGCCTAATTGTCATCTGGAGCCATTACTCACTTCCAGCTTCTGCCAGGAACATTAAGCTGTGTCCTCTCTTGTAACCTCCCTGAGATGTACCAGGACTGGGCCAAAGGTCCATAAGGCCATGTGCAGGATGTAAACTCTGGTTTGCCATCAAATAGCTGTAGTATTCCATTAGCATTCCATTAGATTTTGCTCATGGATGAAAATATAACAGTTAGGGAAAAACTAGCTACAGGTGAGGAGAAGAACTAATCTCCAACAGCTTTTACAAGCTTTATCAGACTGCAGGGCAAAGATATTTTTCTTCCTCTATGCAAATGGAAGCAGTTTCTCTAGCATTTATAGAAAAAACTTTGTCCTGGCTTTGACTGGGATAATTTTTCTTTATAGCTGGTTCAGTGCTGTGTTTTGGATTCAGTATGAGAACCGTGTTGGAAGCACAGCGGTGTTTTGATTGTTGCTAATTAATGCTTACCCTGTGTCAAGGACATTTCAGTGTCCCGTGCTCTGCAGTGATCAGGTGCCCCAGAGGCTGGGGGAGCATGGCCAGCAGAGCTGACCCCACCTGCCAAAGGGATGTTCCATACACAGACCAACATGGCCAGCACACAAACACTGGGAATCACCTGAAAAGTGGTCAGTCAGGTATTGGAGACAGGGTTTGGTATTGGTCAGCTGGTGATGAACAATTTATTGTACACCCTTTGCTTTCTTCTTGAGTTTTATCTCTTTTTTTTTTTTTTTTTTTTTTTTTTTTTTTTTTTTTCTGTATTTTGCTCCTTTACAGTTATCTCAACTTACAAGTCTTACTTTTCTTAGATTCTCCTTCCCATTCCACCAGGGAGGGGCTGGGGTGTGGAGGGTAAGCGAGTGGCTGTGGGGCACTTAGTTGCCAGGTGGGCTTAACCCACCACAGGATTTCACACAGACACATGAATTATCTATCTGCATATGACACATTTCTTGGACACATAGAGATGTTCTAAGACTCATCCTGATTTAAGCACGGTGAGAGAGAGAGGGCAGGGGGTTCAGCTGCTGATTCATTCTTCTTGCTGGAGTGAGTTTGTATTAGTGATGTGCCCATCACCTCTGCAGGACTCTACTTTGACGAAGGAGGCAAATGCCTCCAGGGTGCCCTTCCAGGGCACCTCCTCCCAGGTGTTGGTGGCCAGTGCCATGTCCCAGGCATAGCTTCATGTCCAGTTGGTTGAGCCACTGACTTCTTGGAGGAGACTGTCATTTAAATCAGGAACTTTTTTCTGTTGTTCTTTCTTGGAAATTGAGTGTTTGGCTGATGGACTGCTGCTGGTTTAATGACAGGCTCTTTCCCTAGGGTGGAGTCAGATTTCCCAGTTAATTTTTAGCTGCCATACAACTTCTGACACGTCCAAGTAAAAAAATAAGTGTCTTAAAATCACAGCTTGGATAAAGATAAGAAATCAGGGGATGTTTTTTTATTTCAAAAAAGATTGAAAAGAGACTTGATTGGACATAAAGCCAAATGGGTCTAACAGTCGATGTCAGTGGAAAACAAATTCACTAATAACCTATGAAAAAGTACTCCTTGGCACAGCCAGCATTCTGCCTCTTGTTACAGCTCATGCATGCAGTGCCTGCGTCGTGGCTGGAGGCGCCTCCTGAGATCCATGCTGGCAAAGAACAGAAGATGTGCAAAGAGCTGCTCCAGCTGGAGGCTGGCTGGATACTGGACATGTTTCATACTGTGGAGTGTAAAGTGAATTTTCTTTATCCTTAGTAGAAGACTTGTTCATTTCTGTGTTGCATGGGGAAACACGTATTTGGGAAATTAATGACTGTCTCCAGCTAAAACCTCTAAGGCGCCTTCCCATTTTAATTGTTACAACTGAAGTCCCCTGACTTTGTAGTCTCTCTGTTCTCTCTTGTTAGCAGAACTGGTAATTGTATTTTAAAATAATTACAACATTTCCTCTGATGAGCTTAGCTCCTTTAGCCAGGTCAAACAAAGGTCAGGAGAGAAATAATATCTCCTAATAAATATGCTGGGTGGTAAATGCTGAGGAGAGGAAAAAAGCTTTTTGAGCTGAAACATATTATTAGCTCAGGATCAAATGTGTTGGTTATAGATAAATTTATACTTTCATATGGATGAGAATTTGTGGGTATCTGATGAGGCAAGTTGTGAAAAGCTTGTTTGGTGACAGAAGGGGAGGGTTTGGGTTTAAGGTGGAGCATCATGGCCCCGTGTGAGAGGCAGAACAAGTGAAGGGAGGAACTCTCAGAGAAAAGAGATGAGGTTTGTGCTGGCACAGTTTTTGTATTGCCATTACTTGTGTTTGAGCTCTCTGGGAAGGACTTTTCTCTTTGGCTTTACCCAAGACAGTGACTGGTGAACCAAGGCAGTGGTAACATGCACTGCTGCTGCTGCTGGGGCATCCAGAGGAGTCTTAGTGCGTGTTTTGTTGTCTTGCTCCACTTAAACCTCTGTGGTGGTTTAGACAACAGCAGGAAACAGTAACAGCTGCAATAGCTCATCAATTTGCAATTACCTGAGAGCCCCTGATGCCCCCAGTCTCTCCTGCTCTCTCCCTATGGATGGATCTTGATTTATCATCATAGGCTCTGAGTTTGCTGAATTTTTGGCCTGAGAATCACTTGGCAGAAGGTGGATGTCCTGTTATTCCTCTAAATTTGAGACTTGCTGCCTAGCACTTGGTCATCATGACAGTGCCCCAACTTGGCATTCCTGCCTGAACTGAGGTCTATTGCCCTGCCAATACCCTTGAAAAGCAAGAGATGCTACTTTGTAAGGTTTTTATTCCAGGCTGAATCTTCACAAATTATCATCACTGAAATTACCCTCCTATATCCATCTGCTATGCACATTTTTCCAGCCTTCCTTCATGAAACCACATAGAACCAAAGTTCTATTTAAGTGGGTTTTTGCTTAGAAAAAACTTTCTCTTCAAACATGCTAACTTTCATCAGCTGTGCCTATGATAGCTCAAAATATAACATCCACCAAGTGGGAATTTTTTGCAAAAAAGCTTTTTGTTTATCTGTCTCTCTGACGTCCAGCAGTGTGTTGTCTTTGCCTGGAACAGAATTATGGATTTTAGACTTCTCCCACAGTAAGTCATGGGACCTGCTGGGTGCAGTGTGTGTAGCATTAACTGGGGAAGCTCAGTCCTTGGGAACAGAAACACTAGTTTTAGCTATCTTCTGTTATATTCTTCAAGGGTAGGCAAATGACACTGAATAAACAATTTTGCCAAAAAAAGAAAAATTGGTAAAAATGCTGGATTCTTTGAGAATTAAGGGTTTCTGGGAGAATGTGATGCAGCATTGCCTAAGAGTATGGTCTGTTCTCAAAAAGGATGTTCTTTTTTTTTGCTTCTGCACTAACTGTTTGAATGTCTTCTGAAAACTTCATAAATAACCCACTACAGACTGAGAGTAAAATCTCAACTGGAGTGCAGCATCCACAACTTCTAGGACTATGAAGGAAGATAAATGAGGCAGCATTTTCCTACTACTCATGCATGCTGCTGCTGTGTATGCTTTGCTTGCTCTGCATGGAAAGCAGACACAGGAAAACTGTGAAGCTTCCCATGTGGCATCGACAGCATGCAACCCTGCTTTTTTTCTTTCTTCTTTTTTTTTGTTTGTTTTGTTTTTTTTTAGTGCATGGTAGGAGGATGAAAAGAAAAACTTAACTGAGAGGAAAAATACTGTGAAAGCATTGATTCAGTATCAGAATCTCAGGTCAGTCAGTAGGTCTCCAGCTCCTCACTGCCTAGCTCTTTCTTCCTCTGCTACAGCACGGTATTCTAGTGATCAGTTTTGGTTAATAGAAGATGAAAGACCAAACTAGTTCATCTGTCAGGGGGATTTCTTTTGGAAATGCCATCAGGGTCAGACAGAAAGAGAGAGCAATGGCCCAGCAAGGAGACAAGTCTCTGGGCTATTCCAAAGCCTGGAACTGAATAGACATGTCTGTGTATGTGCAGGCAGGTAGATGTGATGTGTCAGTGGCAGCAGTTGTCCTTTTTTTCAGAACAGTACTTCCTACTGACATTTTTATCTTTCAGTAGGGAATTTTTGTTTTTGTTTTTGTTAGAAAAACACAGTTTGGAAATAAATTTATTTACTTTACATTACATTTTTGGTTTAAAGCACTTTACCATGGGTGAGCTAGTAAAATAATCATAACTAACTTCATAAAGAAATCCAAAAGGTCAATAAATTGTTCATAACTATGGCAAATAATTATCTATAATCACAGATGTCCATAGAACCATTGCTAATGGTAGGCATGGCACATTGTTTAGGGATCCTTTGCAAAGAGTCTGCATAGAAATTGTGACCAAGGATTATCAAAAGCTGCCCATTTCACAACCTGCCGCCTCCCTAAATGAGAAGCATGTGGATCTGTAATATCAGAATCTTCTGCAGGGGTGCACCACACTTCCATGTGTGTGTGGGAGTCTTGTGTCTTGAAACAGGAAGAGTTGCTGTGTTAAATAAGGTTTTCTGGACAACTTTGTCATCATCCATAAGCAAAATCAAACCAGTCTGAATCGTTAGAAACATTTTTGTCACTCTTCCCAGCCTGCAGAAATCCTGTACATTCACAGGAGGAATAATTGCCTTGTTCTTTGAGGGCAGCCTTTCATTACAGAGGAGCTAAGGTGGTGTGTATGCCACCAACCCCTAAGGTGTAATTCCCTCAGAACGTGCAGAAGTCACGCTGGTGGTGAGGAGCATGATCAGTGCCACCACTCAAAGTGAAGGACAAAGGCTTCTCTGGACTATCCAGGCAATAAATGCACCCAAAGTTTCTTGTTTATTCTTCAAAATAATGCATTGTTCGTGTTTAGTCTCTCACACACTAGTCATGCATGAATGCATGTACTCTCTGCTGCTGATGCTTTTAAGCCCTAGAGACCATGGCTGAGAAACAGCTTTCTGCCTTGTTATAAAGACCTGGGTTTTGCTGCTCCCATTGAACACCCCAACTTTTTGTGGACACCAATGCAGCAAAATCCATGTAGTGCTCAGTGCTGGGCCAAAGCAGGCTGTGGGGACAGTGCTATGAGACACCAGCAGGCTCTTCCAGTGATCTGCTGCAAGGATATTTCAAGAAGCCCTTGAGTCTACCGAGTTGGACTGCTTTGTACAAGAAACAGGGGGCTTGTAAGTTATTCTTTTATAATATTAATGACATTAAGCAATATTTTCCCATATGATCTGAACAGAGATTGTTTTTTCTTTCACCAAATTTAGAGTTACACCAAAGAATGAACTTCAGAAAGCACTACATAAAGGAATTCACAGTGTGCCCCTGCAGAAGCTCTAATGCATAGTATTAATATCTCACTTCCATGTATGCATTTCTAATCAGAATGATACAGAATTTATGCAGGCTTTTACAGAACCCCCATCAGTGTAGTATCTGAAGGGTTTCCATGGTGCTTCAGCCAGGTATGGATCATTCTCTAGTATGTCATTAGAGACAAAAATGTAGGTGCAGAAAAGCATTTTACTTCATTTAGACTTGAACCATTTTGAGTTTTGGGCTCTAATAATGGCTACAGTTCTGGTGGACGTAATAAAAATCTGTGAAGCTGAGGCTGAGTCACATGTGATGATGGGAATGAACCTCTTGCAGAGACAACAAGAATAAAAGCACCATTCTTTCATGCCACCCAGCATCAGCACTATGAAAAACAAAGCAAACTTCAGACGGAGCTCTGTCTGCCTGCAGATGCGCAAATAGAAATCAAACCCTCCCGACCTATCAAATACAGTCTCCCACTATCCCTGTCTGACACTTCATCTTTTCCTATTCACATGCCTACCAAGCCCACTTCTGCATGTCATCTTGCCTGTTGTCCAGGCCGAGGGACTTCTCCAGAGACTCTTGTGGCTTACCACTCTCGTCCCACTTCTAGCCTGACACTATTATTGACAGTTTGCACCTTCTGCAGTAGTGCCAAACACACACCTCCTAGCCTTAAAAATTCTTCTTTCTGTTGTTTAGTTTATCCATACCCGATTTCAAGAGAAAAATTCCACTGCTGTTTGCCAATAGTTTCCAATGGCTAAATGCTCCAGGCTAAATGCCCTCACAGAGAACGGCCACCCATTTTGATACGTGCTTACAGAAATCCACATTAATTCCACACTAATTTGTACTGTGGACAAACTGTTTTCATTGTAATCAAAACAAAACAAAACAAAGCAAAAAGAAAAAAAGAGAAAAGTTAAATTTGGGTTATTTTTCTATTTGCAATATTATTTGTAATTTGTTTTTCTATTTTGTAATAATGTTGTTTAATGTTAGCTCCTGGATGAGGTAAGACCATACCCCAACAGATGTAAGCTCCAACCACACTTCTAAGCATGGCTATGCTCACCTTCTCCCCACCCTCAGGAGTATTTCATTATCCTTTACAAACTGATGTTCCAGGGGAGCCCACAGCTGGTGGCTTGGGCACTCAGGGAGGTGCTGTGTGCTCACACCCTTCTGGGTGAGGTTTCCCAGTGTAGTGGGGATCTGGGCAGGCCCTTGTGGTCCACAGGGTCCTTACAGCTGACAGCAGGGACACAAAGTGCTGTTGACCAAATATGGCAGGTGAGGAGGGAATCTGCATCCTGGAGTGATGACTGGGAAGTTTTAGGGCTCCAGTGATGTGGTGATGCCTTGAGCTTGTGGGTTCCTGTGGCTTGTGGACACCAAGCAAGCCATAGTGACCTGGGCACGATCATCCACCTCTTCTGCAAAATGGCAGAGTGCAAGGAGCTCAGCCTATGGCTCCCTGACATGGAATGGACAATCTCCAGTTGAAAGGCATGGATGCCAGGGCAAGGATTTTTGTTGCACCGTCACCATCAGGAGAGGAAATGTCACTGAAACAGGATAAGCAAGTGGTTTGATGTTACCTGGAATATTTTTGTAGAAACCATGGAAACAGACATTCTCAAAATTAAGAGTAGTTTTGCTGTCTGGGAGCTCATTCTGCACCTGCTTAAGCTGCTACTGGTTGCTAATCCCTTTCCTGTGGTAAGGCTGCCTGAGCAGGCGAAGCCAAGCATCTGAGTACTTGTCTGAGTTCAATGATTCCACCACTATGGCTTCAGAGGAACAGCAATTTTGTCAGTGAAATCTCTGTGTATACTATGAGTGTATGTGTAATTTCCAACCAATTTAATTTATTCATGCATAAAAGCTCTCATAGTTTGCTGTTTGTCCTGCATTGTTCTTGTACATGGACAAATCACTCTTCAGTGCTGTGTCAGAAACAATTATTTATGCCCTGGTGAAGGTCTCATTTTTCATTATATTTTATCATTCTGCTTCATACTAATTACAAACTGGAACTGTTTATTTACTCAAACCACAGGGGCTCAGCAGCATTGCTAGGTACTCTGCATGGCGATGTGAAAGGCAAAGAAGAGAGTTGCTCTCTGAGTGGGCTTGTTTTCCCTATGCACAGGCTGCCAGCATTATGGATGCATGGCGGAACTCACACTTCACTTATTCTGCCAACTTGTGTGTATTAGTGCTATTTAATATTCACTGTGAGGAGGGTATTTTGGAGGACTTCTAGGGATCAGTTTAGTCTCAGAGCTGTTTTATTTGATGAGGTCTGGTTTGTTGTGTTTCTTTTGATGGGGTTGGTAAATAGCATCTTATCAGAAGCTCTTTCGAGAGCTTCTCTTCTTGTACCCTGGGGCTGTTTTGTACCTTGTGGGCTGTGGCAGAGCCTATGCTGCTGCATGATGATGCCAGGCAGATGTGTGGGGGGAGCTGGGCAGTGCTGTGACAGCTCCTGTTTTGTCACCCAGCTCGCAGAGCAGGACCAAGTGCAAGGGGAAGCCAGCGGGTAAGAGGCTATGATATTTCCTCCTTACTTTGCTGCAACTTCCCAGGCAGCTGATCTGCTCTGTTAGCCTGAGGGTGAATAACAGTAATTGCCATAATATGACACTTTTTCCAGAGATTTCTGAACTGTACTATCATAATCAAATGGGAGAATAATTAATTTAAAAAAAAATCCCAGCATTGAAGGCCTATAGTTCTTGAGGATTTTTTATTAACATGAATCACTGAACACTGTTATTAAAATAAAAGCTATTGTCCTAGTTGCTGCAAACAGAGCCAATGTTTTATGGTGGAAGTTCTTTTGGCTGCAGCTGTGTAGAGTCTGATGCTTTTTATTGAGTCAGAGAGAGAAAGAATTTCAACAATACATTAGAGCAAAAGGAAAATATCATAGTTTTGTGGCTTGTTATGGTGATCCATCTGTAATTCAATATCAGTCATATATCAGATGGTAATAAAATCACTGTGAGACACAGACCAAATCTGATGGTTATTTTTTTTTAAACGAAATGGAGGCCTTTTCAGCCTTTTTAAAGGGGCTTACCCTGCTAAGAGTACAGAAATTGCTTTTACTTGATCCAATTTCACATTACTTCAAAAAGTAAATTTCATGCTACATTTCATTTTCAGATGTAGGATATAAAATCATGAGCTACAAAAGGAAGTAGCGTACTGCTCCTATTCTTTGTCTCATAATAAAACAGATGAACAAACAAAAAGCATGGAGAGAAACAGAGAGAGTTTCCTAAGGAAAAAACCCTTCCACACAGGGGCGAAATCAGGATCCTGTGTACCTTCCTGTACAATAAGTTATGGCTTTATTTTATTTAAGGGGCAGTGATTTGCACAGTAGAAGGTGAGGAGTTCATATGCCCTGCCTGCCTTGGTTCCTGCCTCTGGCTCTCACTGAATGCATGATCTGTCATTCACTCCTCTGGTCAGCTGATTAATCAAAATAAATGCTGGAAGACACCTTTAGTTACTTAGTCTGACCCATATGCCACATGCTATAAAGCTTCACCCTGACTCATTGATCTATGTATGATTTACCTTCCAGAAAATACCCAGTCTTGATTTAGAGAGGCCAAGTGGTGGCTGATCATCAGTGTCTCTTCTTGCTTTGTTCCAGCTGTCAGCATCCTCACTTGCCAGACTTGGTATCCTCATCTCTCTAAGGTGAGATGTCTGCCAACCATTCTTGTTTTATCCTTGTCTGTGACAGAGATGGCTTGTCTTCACGGATGGTTGTACTTCAGCAGATGGCAAAGGGAGCCCTTATGCACCTTCTGAGCTCTATAGTTCTATTAAAACTTACATTGTTTGATCTAGCCCAAAAATACATAACAATTTTAAAATTATATAATTAATATATTATGCTAAGACAATCTAGCTGTGATTGGACATTTGCCCCTTATTTTTGGCTGAAAATTAAACCTCAGTAGCAGATCTATCACCTAGTAAAGGACAAATCAGATAGGTGGACTTTTACTTGAAAGTCTTGAGACAGGACTTTGCAGGAAAAACATAACCTGAGAATTTTCAAATAACACAGAAGAAAATTCACTACCAGAGAGATTACCATGTTGATACACTGAGGAAATACCACAGAACCTGACCATGTCAGATCAAACCCAGCTGCATTTCTTCATGTATTGGTTTTGCACAGCCTTGTTTTGATGGGGGGTGGGGAGTGGGAAGGAAGGGGGAGGCAGAGAGGTGCCTTCTGTTAGAAGTTGCCTGCAGAGCCAGTTCATGGTGGGTCCAAAGATGGATGTGCCATTGACCAAGGCTGGACCAATCAGAAATAGTGGTATAGTGGTAACACCTCTGGGAGGATGTATTTAAGAAGAAATCAAACCAAAATGTTGCACAGTTTTAATTTCAGCGAGAGCTGAGCGGGGTGAGAAGATGTGAGGAGGAGCAGCTCTGCAGATGCAGGGTCAGTGAAGGAGGAGGGGCAGGAGCTGCTCCAGGCACCAGAGCCGAGATTCCCCTGCAGCCCCTGGTGCAGCCCTTGGTGAGGCAGCTGTGCCCCTGCAGCACAGGGAGGTGCACAGGAATGCAGAGATCACCTGCAGCCCCTGGAGGAGCCCCACCAGAGCAGGTGGGTGCCTGAGAGGAGCCTGTGAGAAATGCATGGAGAGAGGGGCCCTGCTCCCAGGAGAAGCAGCCTGTCCTTGAAGGACTGCACCCCATGGAAGAGTGATCCAGTGCTGCAGCAGTCTGAGGGGTGCTGTTGCTCATGGGAGGGACTCATGCTGGAGAAGTTCATGGGAGGGACCCCACGGTGCAGCAGGGGAATGACTCCTCTCCCTCAAGAGTGAGAGAAGCCCCAGGTGATGAACTGACCACAACCCCCACTCCTGTCTCCTTGCACTGCTGGGGTAGCACGTGGAGCTGGGAGGGAGGGAGGGAGGGGTAAGGGAATGTGTTTTTAAGGGTTGGTTTTATTTCTCATTATCCTGCTCTGATTTTGTTAGCGGAAAATTCACTTCATATCTTTAAGTTGAGCCTGTTTTGTGATGGTATTTGATGAATGATCTCTCTCAGTCCTTATCTCAACTCATGAACCCTTTGCTAAATTTTCTCTCCCCTATCCATCTGCAGTGGGGAGTGAGAGTGGCTTTGGTGGAGGCCTGGCATCTGCCCAGGTGCCATGGTTTGACACTGGCCAAACGCGAGGCACCCATCAAAGTGTCTTACTCACCCTCTCCTGTTACAGCTGTGCAGAGCAAAGAAAGTTTAATGAGGGGTTCGTGAGTTGAGATAAGGGAGAAAACTCCAAGGGCAAAACAGGCATGACTTCAGAGATATGAAGTGAATTTATTACTAACAAAATCGGAGCAGAATAATGAGAAGTAAAATAAGTCCTTAAAAACACCTTTTTCTCCCCACACACTTTCTCCATCTCACCAACAGCTCGGGGAGACAGGGGTGGCGATTTTGGTCAGTTTGTCACCCAAGCTTTTCTTCCACTCGCAACCTCCTCCAGGCATCCACCCACTCCAGCGTGGGCACCTCCTCCATGGGCTGCAGCTCTTTGCATTCCCAAGAGCCTCAAAGAGCTCTAGGGACTCCCCTGCTTCACCAGAGTCATCACCCAGGCCTGCAGAGGAATCTGGGCTCTGGTGCCTGGAGCACCTCCTACTCCTACTTCTCCACTGACTTTGGTGTCTCCATGTTGTTCTCCTCACATGTTCTCACCTCCTCCTCTTCTCTGACTTCCAGAATTAAAACTGTGCCACAAACTTTGTTTTGATTTCTTCTTAAATATGTTCTCACAGAGGTATAACCACCATCTCTAATTGGCTTGGCCTTGGCCAGTGGCATATCCATCTTCAGAGCCACCAGGGACTGGCCCTGCAGGCAAGCATAAGGATTTTAAGATAAGGATATTAACTTGGAGAAGTAACAGACAGAACAAGTGCTGAATAGAATTATAGAGTAAAATAATGGTGGGGAATTTTTGTTGTTATTATGGTGAAGGGTTAAGGGATGGATTTTGTGTAAATGGTTCATTTTTTGTTCTGTGATGTTATTTTGGTTTTGCTTAGGTTTTCCTTTTGTTTAGTTTGATTGCTTTCGTTGTTTTAAGTGAAGCTTACATGATGAATGTGGATTTTAATGACTCATAGAGGCGAGGGGTGGAATGTATTGGCTTTGCATGGCCTGGTTTTGGTAGTGTGCAGGGGCTACAGGGGGTCAGCAGGGTCACCATTCTGTGGGCACTGGAGGGGTTTGATGCTGATGGAGGGTCCATGGTGGTCTCCAGGGATCCTGGGGTCCCCATGCTGTGGGCACAAGGACTCCAGAGGAAGTTGCTGATAAAGACCTGCAAGTTCTGAGCCTCATCGATGTCCAAGGGCACTGTGATTTTGGGGCTGTAGTGAAATGATGGGGCTGTAGTGAAACGCTGGCAGATGGATGCCATCCTTATGCTCCTCATTCCATTCCCACCTTTCCTGCAGTTCCTGACAGCTCCATTCACCTTGGCTTTGACCTCATCCAGGCCCTTGATGATGCCCTGGGCCTTTTCCTGTACCTCCAGCTGCCGCATTTTGATCTCCTTCAGGTGCTCCAGGCTGCAGCCCAGCAGGTCCTCAGCCTCACCAGATCTCAGCTCTTGAAGCAGATCCTGGATGAACTCTTCCAGCTTCTCTGTGCTGTTGAGAGTCACAACACACAGAAGTACACCATGCATTTCCAAAGGCTTCTTTCTGTTTACTTTAACAGCATACTGTCTTTTTATACCTTCTCACAAAATTTATACCTATTCATTGGCTGCAATAAATCAACATAATGTTCGTTGGTGCAGGGCAGTCTCCATCACTGTTTTCCACCAACATCCAACTGCAAGCCCCCCATTTATCTTTTCTTCCTCTCGGTTTCCATGTCGATAGCCTTGGTAGAACCCCTTTCAGGGGAAATGTGACTCTTATCAGCCTCTCTTCTACAGCTAACTCTTTCTGACTTACAGACTAGCTGTCATCCCCTTCCACATTCCTCCATCCACGAGGAAGCCTTTGCCAGTCCTGGTTCCAGCACTGATCCAGCCAATTGGGTGTTGATCCTGGTTCCAGCACTGATCAAGCTGCCTTGGTCTGGGTGATGAGATGTTCAGGGTCCTGGGGATGCAGAGATCTACCTGCAGGCCTTAGAGGAGACCCACACCAACCAGGTGGATACCTGGAGGAGGCTGTGAGCCTGTGGGAGACCGGTGGAGAGACAAGCCCACCTCCCATTTTGGACCAGCCTGTTTTAGAAGGACTGCACTTATGGAAGAGTGCAGCAGTTTGAGGGGTGCTGTTGCCCGTGGGATGGACTCACATCGGAGAAGTTCATGGAGAACCCTACAGTGTAGCAGGGGAATGACTCCTCTCCCTCAGCAGCAAGAGAAGCCCCAGGTGATGAACTGACCACAACCCCCACTCCCTGTCTCCTTGCACTGCTGGGGTAGGAGGTAGAGCTGGCAAGGAGGGAATAGGGTGGGGAAGCTGTTTTTAAGGGTTTATTTTACTTCTCATTATCCTGCTCTGATTTTGACTTCATACTCTTAAGTTGAGCCTGTTTTGCCTCTGATGGCATTTGGTGAGTGATCTCTCCCAGTCCTTATCTCAACCCATGCACCCTTCATTAAATTTTCTCTCCCCTGTCTAGCTGCAGAGGAGGGTGAGTGAGCAACTTTGGTGGGGGCCTGGCATCTGCCCAAGTTAATCCACTACACTTCAATGGCCCCACAATTCTTCATTGTTTTGTTATAAGTATATTAAAAGTAGGGTGCAAAAAACATGGGAAATCAGCATCCCTGAAGAAAAGTAATTCTGACTCAAAATAAGCACAGCTGATAACTCTTTATGTCTTTCTGTGTTGCCATTGCAACAGGCATATAAATAATCTCTCTGTCAGGCACAACTGTATCAGGCAAATCCCAACTACTCTAACAGCTCTGTGTGGCACACGCAGAGTGATTAGTCCTGCCTGACAGTTATGCTGTAAGGGTTGTCTTGTTTCTAAGGCAAAATGATAGTGATTTTTGTCTAGACCTAACAAACTCAAGAAATGGCCTTACTGAAGCTTAGATCTGCCCTCTCCCAACAAAAATGCAGAGGGCTGTTCTTGGTCAGCTGAATCTCTGTCCGTAGCATGGGAGATAGAGTACCTACATCTCTGGAGTGCCATGCCTGACCCGCCATCTGCCAGCCTCTAATATCAAGGTGCATAACAGACCGTAAGGACAGACTTGAAAATCTCCGTGCACAGAGAGAAAACTTTCTTGATCCTGGTTAGACAGACACTTCTGTTTATGTAGGTCTGTATATTAGTGAGTCACTCAGTCTCTTTTTTCCCCACTTTGTTCCCTCCTTCCCACTGTGCATCCTGAGGGCTGTGAAGCAAGACATTTATTCCATGCTTCTGTAGAGATCACTAATAGTTTTTTCCATCCTTTCCTTTTGGCAGAAACCAAAGATCTTGGAAATTCAAAACCTATGGGCAGAGACCAGCTGGTGGAGCTTTTACCTAGACAAGACCCACATAAGCATTAGTTTTGTACTAGTGTAAGGAAACACTTAGGGATCCAAATTATTCTTTTTGTCTCACCAGTATTTTGAGAAGCTCAAAACAGGCTAGCAAAGTAAGTATAGCATTGTGTTCATGTTTTGGTCAGGAAGTTTTCAGGTAGTACAGAAAGTTTATTTTTATTTTGTTTTACCAGCAAAGAAACATCTATATTGATCTTTTTTTCTGTCATGTCTATTATAGGTTCTCACAACTCCTTTTTCCTCCATCTTACTATGAATGCTGGGGGAAGCCCATGATTGTATGGCATGCAGCTAACGTGTTTCAAAATGACATCCAAGTTGAGCAATTCAATTTCATATCAGAATTCAAAAATCCTCATCTTCATTGACAAACTCACTGCCAGAGTAATCATGGGCTTTCCACTTGAGAGACTTCTCTATCATCCAGAAAATTCCATGCTCCAGGCAAGATAATGCTTCTGGGACAGGTTCTTGAGACATGCAGGGAATCTTCAGTTGAGGGTCCCTGTAGAAGAGGGAGGAGTGGGCTGAACATGAGCCTTACTGTCAAGTGTATAGCACATTTTTAAGACCGGGGATTGATATTAAAACCAATACCATGGCAGAGGGGTTGGAACTACATCATCTCCAAGGCTGCTTCCAACCCAAACCATTCTGTAGTTATAACACATACAAAAAAACCCCACTAAAAAACAAAAAACCAATCCAAACCAAAACCAAGACAGCAAACCTCTTTCTATGTATGTTCACGCCCTGCAGTAGGCAAGGAAACAGGCCAGGCAAGCAGGAAGCAGATCTTGTGATCAAGTTGCTGTCCCCAGGCTCTTCTTGTCCATTTTTTAATTATTTCTGGACCTTGCTATCTCATTTATAAAATTATGGCTTGAAATATTGCTTTTGTCTTTTATTCACAGGAAATTAAATTATGTCATTGAATGATTGTTAGGGACAGGGATAACATAATGATGGGAAAAATACTA
The DNA here is from genome assembly GCF_027477595.1 of Haemorhous mexicanus. NCBI lineage: Eukaryota > Metazoa > Chordata > Aves > Passeriformes > Fringillidae > Haemorhous > Haemorhous mexicanus. The sequence continues at coordinate 76,102,421 of NC_082381.1, forward strand.
CTAGCTTTTGAATCCACAGTCTACTCAGATAAAATCAAACTTAATGTGTGAATATAAAAGACTGTTTTCTAAAATTACAAATGTTGGACAAGTGAAAAATTCAAGATATGTTTAATTAAATCCCTTGGTGCACCTTGGCTGTACGTCACCATAGAATTGTTCATTCTCATATTTCTATGCTAGATTAGGGAGTAGCAGCTTTCCCATTTTTCTCATTCTGCCTGTCTTCCTCAAGAAGGCGTGTTCAATGCTTTGTTTCTTTCATAAATTATAAGATTATTGTTTCTAAAAATGGCACATGTCCATATGTTCCACTTCTGTTTGTCTGAAAAGTTACCACAATGGTGTGTGTCCCACTGTGCTGACAAATGTGACCAAGCCGTTTCTGCCAGTAGCAGTCCATGTCTTGGTTAAACCTCCAGTAATAACTGCTGCTGAAAAATGCAGAGCTGAAGAAACCACATGCTAAAGCTACTTGTCACAAAACAAGTCATTAGCTCTAGTTCTAGATGTAACAGCACTAGCAATGTATTTCAAGTCTGGGAATATGTTCAGCTCCTTTTATTTTGTCTTGGAAAACCATGTTGCAAGAAATTATTTAGTCTAGCTGAGATTTAACAAAGCAGTTCTATTATAATTTGTGTCATGGAAAATCATGTTGCAGGAAAAACATATTCAGCAGGAAAGAGGCTGTGCCCTTTGCTGATGCTTGTTTCCCTCAGGAAGGAGGCTGTTGACTGTAAGGGCTTGCCATTCCACAGCTCTCCAGGAACTTTGGGATCATGATTCTAATTGCTGTTAATTAATGGGAGACGGTCCTCTCTGTAAAAGCAAGTCCTGCTGGCAGCAGGAAAAATTCAGCTACTTCCTTTTTTGCTCTTTCCTTCTTCAAAGTTTTTGTAATTTTGTGAATGACTGCAATTAGTATTTTGAAGTCAGTAAGCACCAGAGATTTCAGGTTTCATAGAGACCACCGTTATTTAAAAAAAAAAAAAGACTGTAATAAGTACAGTGGTGTGAAATGAAATCAGTCACGTTACTACTGGGAAATCTGTTGTGATCATCAAGCAAGTAGAATGTTTGGGGTTTATTCTCAGTTAATCTGACATACATAATATTTGGCATACACAACATTCATTCCTTTTGCTGTACACACAGCCATTTCCACAGTAGCCAATAAAATTAAGCTTCCCATACACCTGCAGGCTCTGGTCTCACACACATTTTAATTTGCCAATAAGAATAATGCAGTTTCCTGAGGATGAATGACACAGGGCTTGCTGGGTCAAGGTGTGCAGAGACAAAATCACACCCTTCTGGTCATTACTCACTGGGATCAGCATGTTCTGATTATTACTCTGTAATTAGTTAATAAGGCCCCTTTCAAAGTGGAAGAGAACTGCTTTTTCTGAGCACAATGTGCATTGCATCTATCATGGGTGTATTCATTCTGGGTGAATCTGATTCTCATTTAAGAAGATGTATTCTGGGAATGTAATATCTCTATTGTAATGTTTCTATTGTTTCCAACATGTCAAAAATAAAAGATGGTTACAATTATCAATTACTTTAATCTGAAGCAAATTTTTAAGAAGCAGCTTACATTTGGACCAGTGTTTTGGCTTGAGCATAAAAAAGGAGAGGTGAAGGAGGAAATTGATATTTCAGAGTAAGAGATTTTCATGTTGGGCTTGGAGAAAATTACACAGATTCAGAACAATGTATTTTCACTTTCTGTTGTCCAGAAATGGAGATCTATTTGATTTAGTATCTACTATTAAATTCCTATTTACTATTAAATGCATTTTTTTAATAATTGCTTTGATGAGTAGGTAGTCCTGAAAAGCAATTTTCTTGAGGTTTTTTTAATATAATGCATATGTTGCGTGGTTGTTTAGTCTAAGTTGCCAGGCCAAGGGTTTTGCAGCTCCAAGCACCTTAACATCAGTGCTTTTCTTATCAATCCATAGAGTAAATGAATGAATAATAGAGTAAATTAACAGAGTAAATGAACAGAATACCCACAAATATTGTATGTATGAATACAATGAGACTCCATTATGATCAGGTGAAATTATTGTACAATCTTAGAATATTCACACATAGGCTGGTGGTGGTGGTGGTTGTTTTTGTTGTTTGTTTTGTTTTACTGGGGTTTTCTTCTCCTCAGCAGTACTTGGCCCAGATTAACTAAACCAACTTCCCAAATCAGAAAATAAATCTTACTCATTACTCTAAAAAAGTTTCATGAATTGATGTCCTGTCCAGCCAAACTTGCCTCTATCCATAACTAGTAGTGGCCCAATCTTTTTCATTGTTAAAAGGGTCTTTTACAAGCTGCCAAGACCAACAATTGTCAGCATGCTGAAATGGAAATTACTTCCTTACTGCTATTGCCTGACCAATGGAGCTGTTACAGGTATGTAGAAGCAATGAACATGAAATCTCTCTCCTAGTACTATCAGATCAACAGTAGTCCATTTTGAATTATAAATCTCTGAAATTAATGGGAGCACCTTTTTGGCTTCTTATAGAATAACAAAACCTGAAGAGGAGGTTGAGTAGGTAGAGTGAGCCTGGCAAGGGGAGCCTGACAGAGAGGACGGCTTCTTGCTGGACAAGGGAGGGCACCTGAGAGCCCCCTTCTGCTTCTGGGCAGGTCTCTGAGAAGATGGAGCCATGCTTTCTGCAACAGTGCAAGGCAGCAGGATGAGAGAGTGTGCGTCTAAGCTGAAACAGGAGGAGTCCACATTATATACCGAGGGAAACCTTTTCCCCTGTAGGGACAATCCAGCGTAGAGCAGGTTGCTAAGAGAGGCAGTGAGGTCTGTGTTCTTGGAGCATTCAGGACTGGTCTGGAGAAAGCCCCAAGCCACATGATCTGACCTCCTTGCTGCTGCTGTTTTGAGTGGATGGCTGCACTGAGTACCGTCATCTCTTCCAGACAGGGTTACAAAAGCTCTTTAGAAAAGAGACCAGGGACACCTCTGTGCCATGACTATTTGCTTAAAACCATATGGTCTCTTCCAGTTCTATCCATGTAAGATTCTTTTCTATTTATTCACTCTGTTTTTTAAACCAATTTATAGTTTGAAAAACCTTGCTAGCCCATTTTCCACTCAATGTCTGACTCATGTCATACTTTTCGGTATCTCAAGACTTCCTGAAGAAACAGCTCTTTCTCAAAAGCTAAGAAGCTCAAGATGTTCCATCAGGTGCTGCAAATGGTCTTTCTTTTACATGTACATGTATACACACACGCACGCACACACACACACACACACACACCCCTCTGACTAACAACATGTTCTGCTTTCTTTTATTTGATCAGAATGTTCGATCTTCAAAACTCAACTGGATCCCTGGGTGCCACAGAGCTCATACTGTAAGATTGGTGCTGTATGTATTTGAATTTGTAGTTAGGCCAAAAGAGTGTTTCTTCTGTGATTGAATTTTCACAGCTTGGGGATTACCTCAGTGAGGATTCTGCTGTGCACTTCTGCTTTCTGCTGATTTCTCAAATGCACTGTATCTTGTTAACAGTCTTCTGCTACTATCATGCAAACTTACTCTGTAATTGAGTCTGTTTCAGGTTTAGCTCATTGCTTAGGTTACAAGCAAGCTGCTGTGCACTGGAGCTCTAGCAACTGCAGCTGATGATGATTTTTTAGATTTCAGGTAACATTTTTCCTATAATCTTAGAAGAAATATTGCAACACAGCCAGCACTTTGAAGATATCTTAGAACACTCATTTTTCAATTGTGACTTTACAAAGAAGTGCCAAGCACAATTTATAACTACTATTCAAGACTTCAAGTTTTCTTTACCTTCTGCCACTCACTAATTAAATCTACTGTCTGGCAAAACTTTTCTCCAAGTTCAATGGATAAGCTGTTTCTCCAGCTACACCTAAAGAGCATTGATTCTGGAAAAGGGAAGAAAGGGAGAAAGGAACATGGAGAATACGGAAGGCTCGGAGTAACACTGCAAAGACTTTAGCCTTTGAGATTAGCTGTATCTTCTTGTCTGCAAAGCAAAAAACCTTCACTGAGCATTTGGGCAGATTAAAGAACAGCAGTGGCAGATGTGTTGCCATGGTAGATGCAAGATGGCTCATTTTCTGTCGGCTGAATCTCCTACAATTGATTATTTGATTTTCCACTATTTTGCCTGAGATTGCTATCAAATTAAGCCACCATCTGTCATTCTGCTTGCTCCGGCTGAAGTGTGGACAATGCTGCAGATCTTCCAGGCATCAGACATTTTCTCTGGCCTCTGCTTGAACTTATTTTCTATATAAAATCAACTGTCTAGAACATTCCACAGAAAATTCACTTCATGACTTGGGAAAACGTTACCTGGCCCTGTTGTCTCAAGTGTTTATCTGCTGTAAGATTAGTGTTCTTCTTCTTCTGCCAGCCTTTTCATCTTTGTCAGGAAATACTTCAAGTACCTCATCTTGCCTTTTTCCAGATATAAAATAGTAAATTGTTTTTAAAGATTGTTCCTAATGAAATAGAAAGAGGCGTTCATTTAACAGATGTCTATCTTGATTTCATATTTTTTTCCTTAAAACATTTAAATGGAAGTTGTTTTGTTCTTTGCCAAAGGTATATAAACCTTTATAAAAGGTTTATGTAGCTCTTATTACACCTTCCTATACTCTGAGCTAGGGCAACATATTATTTGTACCTATTCCTCCTTGTCTCTTTTTTGTGTATATAACTTCTATCTGGTCTGTATTTATTTAACAGGAACATTTGACCAATAAATTTCTCTGCCTTAATTGTAGCTTTTTGACCATATAAAACTTTTCTCAAAGAATGATAATACCCCTTCTTGTTCCTTTTCTTCTGACTGGTCCTCTCTTTCAAATGAAGCTGCCTAAAACTATCCTCATATGCAATAGAAGAATTGTCTTCTTTTTATCACTGTCACTGTTACTAATCTCTGAATCTTATCTTACAAGAGTCAGAAAGAGCTAGAACAGTTAAAACTGTTTGACCTAGAAGACTTCCAAGTGGGAATGTATACAATGAAACTTTAGGGAGAAAAAGCGCAACTTTTTCTCAGTTACCTTTTAACACAAAATAAAGTGCGTTAACATTTACAGAAAGCTTAACACTACCACCCCCCCACCAAAAAAAACCCTGAATAAAACCAGAGAAATATCACTTAGCAGTCTGAAGGGATGATCAAATGGGATAGAAACAGAACAGACAGGATCCAGCAGCATCAGGTAGCATTAAAGTTGAAGATGCCAATTTAGAATAGCAACCTAAAACAATTGTCTATATTGTCTATATAGGTACTCTTCTCATTGGTTTACAACATTCAATTTTCTCATATGTGTCAAACATGGAAAAAAAATAGCTAAAAGAGGAAAATCAAACCAATTCATAGGTGTGTGTGCGTGCACTCTGGACTGTAGTTTAAAGTCTCTAAGGTGAGCAATGGTTCCTGCGACACATGATGTAATTGTTCCACTTGTGTTATACCTGTTTTATTTCTCTTAACCAGGTTAAAAGCAATGCTTTTAACATTCTAGACATGCAATTCCTCCCACTAGTTGTCTGCATTGTCAATTAAGTATTTTCTCTAAAGTAAGAAATTTGCAATTCTTTTTGCTTCTTGCTGCGATTTCTATCAATTGGAAAGCTATTTCTTTGCACTCTTTATGTCATTGTAGGTCACTTTGTGATTTGCTGGGTTAAAGTCTGTGTTATATTTGTCTCATTTACATATTCCTATTATTAAACCACCTCCTTCCTTAGTGCTCCACTTCCTTCCATTCCAAATAATTACTGCTGCAACACAGGAAATACTGTTTATCCAGTCTTTAAAAAAAATCCTTCTGTTAGGACTCTGGGAAAACCCATTTCCTTCTATTAACATGACTAAGGACATGTCTCCATTATTTCTATTTCATGTTGCTGTCTTGCTCTTGGGGACATAAAACATGGAGCCAAGTTTTTTCTCCTATCTTTCTAGTTTAGTTTGATACCATATTGATAGTTTGATATCGTATTGATTGATATCTCAGAGTGGACCATCACTAGTAGTGTTTTTCTGGAAGTCTTCATAATACTGTCTAGTTCCTGGAGCTGGAGTAAAAGTCAGCATTTGTGCATTTCTCCTCCAAAGACACTGCATACATTATGCTATTCTTGAGCCACTGAGAGGAAAGAATGCCCATTAGGTAATGTCCTGAGTTGTTAACTGAGTTTTACTTCCTCACAGACATGCTTCTTGGCCGTTAGCTTATCAACAGCCTGGTAACCATATGATTTCTTCAGCCACATTGAAAACTGTTTCTACTTCTTATCTTTTCTGGGAGTCTCTGGTCTGGACTGTACATGACTACAAGTACTGGAGCATGTCAGAGAATAGGGTGGTTTTCATCCAGTCTTGTGGAAATTTTTGAATATCACCAAGAACTTGAAGTGACTTTATTCTGACATTTAAATCTGTTGGGTTTTGAAAGGGGTATTTGATCTGGACCTACACTGCCATCTGCCTAGATTTGTAGTGTGAAGGATTCTTTAAGACCAATAAAGACCTTAGCTGCAGCTCCCTTGGTTGTATGGTTGAGGACAAGAAGGTCACAATTTTTTCCTACAGCTGGAAAAAAATAAGGTGCCAGTGGGGGGTTTCCACAGGAAACCGCAGAGAACATTTTTGTTATTTATGCATAAGCAAACAGAGATGCTAGCAGAGTTAAAAATCAAATCATAAGATGCTATAGTGATATTTTGTTCTTAATATTTTATCCCCCTTGACAGGGGATAAACCACTGTAATAAAATGCATGAGAAATGTTGTGAGTTCCTATATTTGGACAATGACTGCTAAATAACCTTTAGAGAAATTATTTACTTCAGATGAAGGGACTTCAATAATTACTTTTAAGATCCATGCATGGCAATATTGGTTTTACTTAATCTAATGACACCTTCATTGAATTCTGAGCTGCATCTGAGTTTATGAGAAAAGGCTGGAACCATGATTATTTTGCAAGCAAATGGTAACGTTGGAGAACTGTTTGTGAGTTGCGGTCTTGAGCAGCAGAGAAGTGAAAGGGACAGAATAAAGCAAAAATGCGTATAAAACAGGAAGAACCAAAAAACTACACCATGAAGTTACATGTCAAATGTGCAAGCCTGTGCCACATATTTTGAGTGACAGGTTGCATCCCCTTTCACATAGGGGAAGGGAGCATGTACCCCTAATGTTGTAACTACTCTAAACTCAACATCATCTCCTTGAGCTATGCTGCTGTTCTGCCAGCTTCAAAGTTCCCAAAAGTGTTTGGGGAAAGTGGAGGAAAGACGAGAGGAGAGGGACAAGGAGAAGGAAGAGGAGAGGAGGGGAAAGATACAGGAACTCTCTAAGAGGTTGAAGCTTATCCCCAAATGCCGGTGTGAAGATTTCTTCAGCTGCTTGCTTAAAAACAGATTACAAAACCCAGCCTGGGGTCCCTCCTGGATGTCAAAGCTGGAGTGAGTCACATCGCTGTGTCTCAGGGCACCGAGCAGGCAGAGCTTTCCTACCTGGCAAGCCCTCGATACTGGAACAGAGACAGACACCCCAGCAGGACGCGGTGGATCGGTGGCCCAGAGGAGCTCTGACGGCCCAGGGACCAAGCAGGGACCGCGCAGGGATGGCACAGGGACTACGCCACCCCCACCCGCACCAACATCCTGGGGAGCGAAGCAGCGCAGGGCCTCGGCACTGAGCTCGGATGGTGGTCAAGCACTGCCCAAGGAGCTCAGACTTGGTTTCTGCTGGTCAAAACTCAATGAGTCCAAATCTGTCCATTTTTCAGAAGTCCCATCCCCTCCGTGCACCAGAAAGGACATGGCAACCCAGAGCGAGCACCCGCGAACATGTGCGGGGCACCGGGTGTCAGCGCAGGGAGAGCCAGAGCCTGGCTCTGCTCAAAAGAGCAAAAAGTGCTGGAGACTGCTGGCTGCAGAGACACCAGCCGTGTGAGGTGCGACCAGATGGACGATCTGCTCAGGCTGATGCCAGAGCTGAGGGGAGAAGGAGAAAGGCCAAGAAGTTTTAAAAGGGAGTCTTGAGAAGGAGACTGGCTGGTCTGGAGCCATCCCCTAGACAGGCACACCTACCATCCACATCTCAAGAAGAAATGAATCTCCTACCCTGTCACCACCAAGCTGAAGGAGGGGAACTCAGAGAAATTTATTGGTTCTAAACTTTTAGAAGACATAGTCACCAGGAACAATCTGTTCAGTTCATAGTATTTAAAAATAAATCAGTTTTTAATGTTGAATATTATTTGCTAACCTATTTTTTTCCTTTGTGCTCAGCATATTCAAGGTAATTTATAAAATAAAGCCAGTCTTAAATTCTTCTACATGTAATTTATCTGATTTCCCATTTCCATTTAAATGTTGCTTTGATATAAAAAAATTACGAAGTTTCTTAGAGACAGGGCACACAGTGTTTACATTTGTGCCGGCAGCTATGGAACTAGCTTAGCACAGTTAAGTGGCCTTTTTTAATCTTGTAAAGACATTGTATAGATCCTTGTGTTATCAAGAACTATAAAATCTAGTGAGGGAGCTAGAGAAGTGAAAGACCTATAGCAGATGAAAATCCACATATAGTTATAGCTTCACAACACAAGTCAACTTTTCATCAGCAAAACAAAAAGAGAACAAGAATAAAATGCATAGCAGTGCGAATGAATAGTTCTTTTGTGGTGTTGGTATGGTATTTTATATCAATTCATCCTGTACATACAATGTATATCAGGTTTTTGTATATCGGTCTGGTGTAATTTGAGCTGTATGGAGTATTGTATACAATAACACTGGCACGGTGGGTCGTGTCTTTGCCTTCCCTAAGTAGCAGTGAAATGCACGTAACACTCCTAGGCAGCCAGATGAGCCACAGGAGAAACAAACCTTGGAAGCTGGGGGAAGAAGGTGTGAATGCAGCTTGAGTGTATGTCTATTTTCCCCAGGATGTCCCACATTAGGGATCTGCTCCTCCCAGCCACTGCACAGCAAGAGCAGCACTCACAGCCGTACAGCAGTGGGATGGTGTGGCAGCTCCTGGGCAGCATTGGGTCACCAGCTGTGCTGGAAACCACTGCAGGAAGGAGCCCACAGTGATACCAAATTGCTTGGAACAAGCAGTTCTAAAACTGAATAAACTTTAACCTGCATCTCTGATTAAGCCTTTTCTGAGAAAGTAAGAATGTAAAAGTAGCTATAACCCTGAGGTGGCCAGGGTCCGTGCAGCCCCCAAGCAGTGATGTAGGGGATGAACCAGCAGCGGTCCCCTCAGCTGTCTTTGAGTTTTAACACTGCAGGGCTGACTTGGGCCAGGGAGCAGCACTGGGAATGCTCTAACAATAGAGCTTGCAATGTTTCTAACAGAGAGTGTACTCTGACTGCTCTTGTTCCATCTGGGGAGTTGGATGTAAATGGCTTAACTCTGGGGTCTCTGGCATTAAAGCTGTCTCTCACTCCAGGGAGAACTCCTGCTTTCAGAAGGGTGGCTTTCTGGCCTTTTCTAACATTACAGGACTGCTCCCATTGTGATGGGATTAGCATGATTCTGATTAGGTGCCCATAGTAATATAAGCAGTCAAGAAAACACAATGTAAGGGAGAAAAGGAAAAGAAAGAAAACCTATCAGAGTTCCTACCACTATATTTTTCGTATCTTTATCCATTTAAAGCACTATGGTTTTCCAGCAAGGTTACCAGGTGAAAGGAGGAGTTTGGCACTTGGTTTTGTTGCTGGCAATGAGGGCTGTGCCATGCTGTAGGGCAGTTCAGTGTTGCATCACGACTCTCTTTGTTAGTCTCTGCCAGAGAGTTCAAGAAATGAGGGGAATCATGGGCCACATCCTGGGAGAATGGCAAATGCCTTCACTTAGCCTCTTCAGGTCCTCAGCTGGAGATAATCACAGGTAGGATGTCTACACCTGAATCTTTTCAATGAAATGTTGTAGCATTAAAGCATGAGAATATCGCACTTCAGACCCAACTCTTCTCTAATGACAAAAATCCCTAGTGAATCTGTTCAGACTTAAGTAGAAACATTCAATGAACAGTGTTTTTAAGTGTTACAGAAACCTATGCAAAATATATTTGCACGCCTCTTCTGTCTTCCTTTTCGTCCATTTTTGTTTCCAAACCCAGAGTGAAAATATTTCCCTGTACTGTGAAAGCACAACAGCCCCATGCTGCAAGACAAAGTGTGCTAGGACACTATTTGAGGTAATTCTTTTAGAGAAGCTCTTTGCTTCTGCTTTTGGGTTGATTGCAGAACAGGTGTTTTAAGGCAGGGATCAGTACTTGCGTTTAGGCAGCTGGTGAAGATTGTTGAGAGTGACAATGTAGAGAGGGATGCCTTGAGATAAGCTGTGCAGAGAACAAAGTGGTTCACTTTTTAGTTTCTGTATAAGAAACACTAAAAGAAGTTTCTTAATTATATGAGTAGGGGAATGCATATCCTTAAGTAAGTACATAAATAAAAGTCTTGAAACATTCTTAAAAACCTTTCTCAGGGAAGTAGGACTTAACTGGAAGTTATTGGAAATAAAGAGAACAGAAGGTTACCCAAGCTGTTTAAAATCCCAAATCTCATTTATGGCCCCTTTCAAAACAGGCTGATTGAATATGTGAGTTTTCCTCATAATAAATAGATGTATTTTGTTGTGCTGATTATCTCATGGGAAAGATAGGAGAATCTTAAAAGCAATCACAATCTGGTTATCAGTTGCAAACTCTATTGATTTATTTTCTAAATGAAAATGTAACTGGGAAGGTACAATATTTGCTTTTAAAATATGACAATTTTACTGTCTTGTGTGGGCTGAGAATAAAAGAGGCAGCTGATGGAAAGTCTGCAGATCTGATTGAAGAATCAAACAGAAAATTATTCCTACATGAGCTGAAGCATAGACAAATAGCCCAGTTTGCTGTGTTTATGATGGCTGTTAGTTGATCTGGGACGAGAGAGGGAGCAGGGATTAATAATGTTTTATTGCTGTTTAGGGAAATTTAAATGGAGCCATTGTGATCCTTTACTGGTTAAAGCTTCATCAGGGAATGAGAAATGACTCTTTTAGACAGTGAGTAAAGAAGCAAGAGCTTGAAGATGGGTTTTGTGTATCAGCAGGGAATTGGTACCTCTAGGGCTAACGTGTGTTTATGGTGCAGGCACAGAAGACCATTTCATTAGGCACTTTTTCAAGTCACATTTACTGGAGAAAATGTTCAGGAAAGAATGTGTCTGTCATCGGGAGAAATTTGCAAATCTGCAGCACAGTTCAATGAGTTAAAGAAAAAGAAAAAAACCAAACCAAACCAATCCCAAACCTTCTCCCTGCCCCAAACTGCCAGATACACACTTAATTGCTGCTACAAGAGCTGGAAACTCATCTCAGAAACATTACAGATGCTTTTTCATGTCGACAACAATGGGAAAGGAAGGAAAGGCAAAAAGTGTTGATTTTGGGATATAAAGAGCCCAATGCTGAGCCGCCTTGAAGGGTTCATAAGCATAGCCTGTGTGCTGTTTCTTTCCTGGGTGTACTGAGTCACTCTGCAAGGGGGATGGCTTGTCTGCCATCATCCCATCTGACCTTTTGGTCCAACACAGAGAGGGGACATACGGCACTGCTCTTCTCTTGACCTCTCCCCTCAGGACAAACCATAGCTTTGTGGATCTACGGGGAGGGGAGGTGCCTGGTGGATCTCAAGTACGCTTCAGGAGTTTTGAGGAGAGAAGAGGGAGGGATGTGGAGAATGTGTATTTAGAGTGGGCATCCAACAATCTGGAGTCACTGTCTGGTGCTTGGGGTCCCCTGATGCTGATGTCCAAACTTGTGGGCCACAATTTCCATACAGACCTCGTGGCTGTGTCTAGGTTGCTTTAAAGTCATCTTCCTTCCAGGCTTCTCAGATTCAGTCATGACTCTTTTGCACCAACTTGCTCCTAAAACTGAGGTGATATTGCAGCATTCTGATGGAAAAGACTACCTCCAACTCTTCTAAGAGAACTGCAACATGCAGACTTGCTGACAACCTGTTTCATCTCTAAATTTAATTAGTTCTACAAGGACTGGTAAAAGGCAGTGTAGAAATCAGTCTTTTAATATCCCATAGTCAGGCTTCTGGAAATGCAGCATTAAACATAGACTGAAAAGCCTCACTAGGACACTGAAGAAATTGGTATTTATGAACAAATGAAAAGGTAAAAGATTAAGATAAAAACTTGGCTCTAACAATTGCAGAGTGCTTATTTTAATTAAAATAATAAACAAATACAAAGATATGCCATTTAAAATGAGCTTGCTAGAAGCAAACAAGTGTACATGAGACATAATAGCTAATGAAAAGGATAGCCTACTGATGAATAATAAAAATTTTGACACTTCTAAGTCATCCTTTAAATACTCCTGCAGGAGGAATTATCAAAGCAAAAAAAGCCCCAACCATCCAAACCAAAAATCAGGTGTCTTGAGGCACCTTTTTCATTTTTTTAAGTATAAGAAATTGCAATCCAGAGAAAGCATCAAAGAGAGGTTTTTTCCATTTTGATACTTTCACACTTCATATTAAAAGTATATAAAATTTTGTAAAAATACATATACAAATAAGAAGCAGATAAGTATTAAAACATTTGAAATGGATTTGTATTTTCTACAGGTTTGGCTCTCCTTTCAGAGAGGTTTTATACTTAAAAACCTTATTCATGTCCATGTACTTATACATTCATGAAGGACATTCACATTTTTCACTTTTCTTGAAGGACCTAAAGATGCTTTAAGGATCGTTTGGGAGACCCAGGTAGCTTTTCCTTGTGTTTCAGAGAGAATTGGCTTCTCAATTCCTTCACCTTGTGCCATTTTACAATGGGAAGCAGCCTGCCTCATCACAGAGAGTAGGAGAGGCATGGTGCATGGTGCATGCTATAGCAGGTGCATGCTATAAAATGGAATCAGAACTTCCATCTCAAATTAAACAAAAAGTTATTTGAGCTTTTTGGCAGCACCAGATGTGGAGGTAGTCCCACAGATTGGGTGATGTGATTCATATGATTAAAATTTTTTGTAGCTCACAAAAGAAATTAAACTCGTGTTCATTATTTTTTAGAGATAGTGCCAGCATTTCTTGAAGTTGTTAGGGATTGCTTTTTGATGTAAAATTCTGTGTTTGATTACATTGGGTAAAAAAAAGGGAATGGGAGGACAAGCCTGATTTTGGTAGTGCATCATGTCTCAAAGTTGTAGTATTTTCTATTTTAATATTGAAACTTGCAGTGAGACCTGACCTACAGAAACAGTGTTAAAGGGTGTGTGTGTGTGTGTAGACAGCTAGCAAACCCTTAAGGTTTTTTCATCCAATATTCAGCATAAATTCAGGCTTAGACAATCTATCACTTCAGGTCAAAATGTTATGTAAGAAAAATAAAACGACATTATGCATTACAGCTTTATGCTCTTTTTAAATTAAGGAACAGCTGCCAGATGATGAAAATTTTGGTAGAGTATCATAAAAATGTTTCAGTGAGAGCTCTTCTAGAGAAGGTCTGCAGAAACATGACATTTAAATTCAGGACAAATATATGAATTAAAGGGGGATTGTTAAAAAGTAGGAAATGCTCTAAATGTTCTGCTGTAAGACTGCTGTTCCTTTTCCTAAAGGATGAGGGCCAAAGACAAACCAAAAAAAAAAAAAAGAAACAAACAAAACAAAACAAAACAAAACAAAAACCAAAAAAAACCCCCACCAAATAACCCCAAAAGCCCCAAACCAAAAAACAAAAAAAACCTCACACAAAAAAAACCCCAACTCAAACAAAACAAAACCAAACCAAAACAATAAAACAAACATAAAGAGAAAAAGGAGGAGGAAGCCATTGAACACAAACATATTGAAAAAACCAAGCAATTTTCACAAATACAAGGCAAGGTGGCTATTGCCTAATGTGCTGTAATTAGGCAGGTTGGCTTCAGAGCACAACTGCTTAGGTAGAAGCCCAGGAATTGAAAACTTGAAAGTTTGAAGGATGATGGTAAATTGATTTCTGCCTGGGAAGGGCAGAAACTGCAGTTAATTGGTTACCAGGCTGGGGTGAACACTGACCAGCACTGCCAGAAGCAACACAAACCTGGCCCCAGCAATCCAGTTCTTAAGAGATCTTCATGCCATTTTGAAGCTGGCCCCTAAAAATGAGGGCTGGTCTAGTGGTCTTTACAAAGCCTTTCCCCTCTGCTTGATGGTATTGCAAGCCATGGATGCTGGTTTTGCATCCAACAATGAGTGGAAGGCCCTGGTCTGTGGGTATTTTCCATTTCTCAAAGGCTGAAAGAACACAGTAAGTTCACACTGACACGGCAGGGAAACTCCATGGAGGGATGATGCCCACTCTTCCTCTGCATTTGGGCTGGCATGGACAGAATGTGCTCAGGGGTGGGAAACATGGGTGCACTGACTCCATCACTGGGGAAATCCCAGCATTTCAGAGGTTTTACGGATTTCCAGTATGAGTAAGATAGCAGTGGGGATGAAATGTTTACACAAGGGAGGGTTGCTTGCTTTCTTGCTCTCATGCCCAGTCCTAGCTCTGCACCTGACAAGCATCTAAAAGGTATTGGCTTGTGGACACTGATGCACAAACTGCAGCTTTTGCTCATAAAACCTCAGATTCCAAAGCAAATTCCACCTTAACGAAAACTGTAATTTTTTTCAGGGAAAAAGTGTTATCTATCATGATTGCATTTGGCAAGCCTCACTAGCTTTAAAGTTGCTATTTAGAGACACAGTATTTGCCAACATTATACAATTGTAGATGCAAGCCTCTTGACTTCAAAGAGTAAACAGCTTTGAAATGGCAAATTAAGTTTGGCAAATTTTGGCAACTACTTTAACAGTGAATTCTTACTGATTTTTTTTCCATGCAATTACTCTGTTACAAGAGCTCTTGCTGTGCAGAGACTCTGAGAAGCCTCCTCTGAGCTCAGAGACAGCAAACACAGTGGTACCACTTTCATAAGCTAAGGCAAAACCTTGGTAAAGTGTTAAGACACATCTACAGCTGTCTCCTAAACACAGACTGACTTAAAATAGGTTACTCTTTGCATACTGAGCATTTGTCAGGCTGAACTGATGTGTTTGGAATATTTGATTGATTTCTTTTTCTAGGAAAACTACATGTCTGTTCAGTCTTACCTCCTGTGTGATGCCAGGGATAGGTATACAGGGTCCAAAGTTTTCCCTCAGTCCCCTCCATACATTGTGCATACAAGAGTTGGCATTGCAGTTTTTTTTTTTGTTGCTTGGAGACAGATGCAGGAACACACGGTGGCATAAATCACACCTGACTCTGTTGCTAAGGAAATAAGACCATCTCTTATTTCTTCTTCAAACCTAGTAGTAAGTGAGGAAAGAGAAATTTATATTCAGGATATTTAAAATATTGCTTTAATTTAACAAAAGGAAGAAAGGAAACTATGTAATGCAATCTGTAACAGCTTTCCTGGGGAAAAAAATACAGATTTTTTATTCTTCTGGAGGTGATTACTGGAAGCATAGAATTTGAACAAGTTGTGTGATAGGGGAAAATAATCAGACACAATCTGGATTTGGGGCATAAAAACTCCATAAACTTTTTTGGAAAGCTTTTAAAATTGCAGAGCAGTGCCGGCTGCTCACCCTAATGTTTATGGAGATTCAAAGGAAAGAAAATAACAGTTTTGGCTACTCAAAACTTGACTTTGGCAAAAATTGAACTTGAAACAGTTGCAATGAATGGGGTTCACTGAGTAGCCACCTGGATGGATCTTCATCTACTGCATCTTTTGCCTGCCCCTCAAGTTTCAGAGCCTTATATCAATTGTTTTAGTGCACCTGGGAAGGCAAGGAAAGCTAGAAGGGATTTGTCTGTCACGCTGTTTCCCCCCAGCACCAGTGCAATCCATCAAGAAAGTCATTTTCTCTCTTGCTTCAGTGAATGATGGTGCAGTCACCCTCTTGCCTCTGTAGTTGTAGACAGAGATATATTATGCTTCAATTATAAACTGAAGGAAAATTTTGATCAGTTACCAGATTTAATTTTTTAAGACCTTGTGGAATGTGCTAGAACAATATTATGTGAAGAGATACATACAATAGTGCTAGTAGGCAAACTCTAAGATCTATAACAATATTTAACAATAAGCTTAATATGACAGAAAAAAACAAAGTTGTTGATAGTGTGCAACATTAGATTAAGAATTCCTGCTGTCGGTAATTGTCTTGGCTTGAAAAGACAGGCATCTGCTAAGGAAGGCAGGAGCCTCTCTTGAAATGGAAAATGTGAACCTCCTCCCTCCAAATTAGTATAATTTTGAAATTAGGGCACTCTCAGGCAAAGATATGGAAGTAGGAATAACAGTTCTCTATTAGGAAAAATAAAATAAAGATGCAGCAATACAAAACAACAGTGACAGAGTCAGAATACAACCTGATACTCTGTGGCTCAGGGTGTTGTAGCAGTCCCATTAAATGGTGGCTGCAGTCCTCCTGCAGAGATAGGTGTGGGTCTGTTGAAGCAGTGATCCTGTAGAAGTGTAGTGTAGTTTACCTCTGAAGGCCCAGTGGTGGTGTAGATGGGCCTGGTCTTCCTCTGGGAATCCAGTGGGAAAAGGCTGCCTGTGGTGTTCCAAGGCTAGGATTATGTCCAGGTAGGAATGCTTGGCTCCTCCCCCTGGGCAGAGCATCTCCCAGTGGAATGATGGAATTTTATCAGTCATGCAGTGAGACTCAGTGGCCCCTTAACAGAAGATATCTCCCAAGAGGGAGGATTGTTGTGGAAGAGATAAAGAAAACTGCCCCACCTGGTTTTAAGAGGTGACCCAATTAACAGAAGACAGCTGCCCCACCTCTGACAGATAGCAATAGAATACACACCCACAGCCACATCTTGCAACCTAAGACAGTGGTGACTGGCTGAACAAAATGTCTTACTAGTGATGTTATCCATGTTTCTTCCTTCTTCCCAAGATGTGGTGTACCTCTTCTAAATCAGAATGAGGGATGATTAAGCTCTGTGTCCATTGTCCATTGCTTCAGATGCTTTCCAGCAGCCAACACACGTTGTTGTGCTGCAGTAATTTTTTTACCAGTGCAAGGTTCATTCCAATGGGGGTGGGCAACAAATCTTGACAGGATGTGTAGCAATTTGTGGGTTGTGACAGAATCATCAATTTAAGTGAAATGATGAACACAGATGTTTGCTTATTTCTGTAGAGATGTTGTCTCTCAATATGGAATCAGGAATATTCTTATACAAACACATCCCTTTCCAATGTTTATAAGCACAGTTCCAAGGGTTTCATCAGGATGGATTTCAAACTGACAAACATTTTGTTCAGTGTCAAGAAAATGCCTCGATGGGCCTTAATGGTGATACTTCCACCAATAAGTCCTTGTTGTTCCCTTGCAACGCATGCATCAACATGAATGGTCTGTCATTTGTTTCTCATTTTGCTGGACCCATACTCTGTGCAATATCAGATAGGGAATAATTCGACAAATAGTTAACCCCAGTACAATGATGGAGTATGTGATTTATGCTGAAGCATTGTGCATTAGAATAAGAGCTTTACTAGCTGGCAGTCATAGATGAAATTAACTAGATGCCACTAAAATGGAAAGTCTCTTTGAAATTTATTTGCATTATCCCAGATTAATTTATGAATTTCAGTGGGCAAGGTACCTTTCCTCCCCTTATAATTGCTGCTGTAGGAAGTAGTATCCACAATTGAGTTTGGATACAACTAATAGGTATTGGTACAGGCAATACCTAGAACAGTCATTAAATAAGTTGGCAGTCCTTTTCATCAATCCTTTCCCATTGAGGCAATATACCTGATAAGAGCAATTGGTTTCAACTGGTATCAAACACTTGGTACTGAGTTAATTTTCTTTACTAGGACTTCAGCGTTCATGCTCTATAATAGTCTTAATGCTGTCCCTGGGATACCAGTCACATCTCTCTCCTTGATCATTTTGGAGAGATCAGTACACATCCTGTGTAAGATGTGCTCAGGAATGATGAGTAGGCAGATTTAATTGCAGATACTGATCTGTGCTGATAATTCCACTTGTTTGAGGCCATGAAGGCCTAAATAGCACTTTTTGTTGGCCTTTATCTTTGATCACATAGGGTTCACTTTGGAAGTATGCGAAGATGAGGTTTCAACAGTCCTACTGGAAGTCTTGAAAATTTTTACTTTCCAGTAAGACTGATATGAAGAGGAGCTTTGTCAAAAGATAGAGGTGATCCAAACTTTGATTGAATACAAACTGTATTCAGTTTTTGTACTGAACTACAATTGTCCTTGACTCTAAACTCCATTTGTGTCACTCCATGACTAGGACTGTCACAGAGCAGAAGGATTAGGATGCTGCCATCAAGGAATTCACATCAGAATCAAGTTGTCCACTGTCTTTCACAATACTGACACACAGCAAGTTGAATTACTTGTGAACTGTGACTTGACAAGCACCTGGGAAAGTTATGGTCATGTGCAATGCATGCTATGAAAACATACCGATACCTTTAAGGAGATGTTTAAACCTATACAGCCCTCATGCTTGTAATCTGCTTGGTAGTTTTCTGTGCAGTCACTAATAAAGCCCCTGGAGGTAAAAAGTTGCAGATTCATGAATGATTGACTTTTACGAGGCAAACCTGACTCTTCATGAGCATAAAGAAGCATTGAAACCTTCCCGCATCAGGCAACCCCAACAGACTTTCTTAGCTTGCACCAGTGTGCTTTGACTCACAGAATCACCTCATTATGACTGAGGTGAAAAAGGACCACCAGACATCAACTGGTCCAAGCTCCCCTGCTCAAGCAGAGCCACTGAAAGATGATGGCCAGAGACCACGGTCTTGCAGCTTCTGAGTTTCTCTAAGGAAGGAGATCCCATGAGCACGCTGGGCTAGATTTGTCAGTGCTCAGTCACTGTGACAGCAAAAAAAAAAAGGTTTCCTGATGTTCAGAGGGAATATTTTTGCTTTGCAGTGTTTTGCTTTTTGCCTGTCACCACTGGGCATCCCTTAGAAGAGCCTGGCTTAGTCTTTTCTGCACCCTCCCCTCAGGTATGGATATACCTTGATTAAATACCCCATTCAGAGTCTGTAGGCAGCACTTTCAGCACTTCCTAACAGGGGAGATCCTCTAGTTCCTTCATCCTTCTTTCATTAGGATGAGTCTCACAATGGACACAGTAGTCCAGGTGTGGCCTCCGCAGTGCTGAGCAGGAGGACTTGAAATCAGACCTGCAAAGCCAGCAGAGTAAGAAATGCCTCAATATGGTTTATTTCTAACAAAACACAGTACTGGGTATGAATGGTAAAAACTGCAACTTTATATAAAAAATACTGAAAGAGCAAACTCCTTGAAAGCAAGGCAGCCTAGTGAATCTGGGAACCTTTAGTTCCCCAAGGCCAGAGTTTGTGTCTTCTGTGTGTTAGTTCCTGAAAGCCCTGTGGTGTCATCAGAAAGTCATTGTGACATGTGTGACATCAATCCCTTTTGTAGTGTGCGGCAGGCCTGAAGGGCCAGAATGCCTGCCCTGCTCCTCTGGGGAAATCTATATGTGAGAGAGGATTTGTTATGCAGCGATAAGGGCAGGACCTGGGGAGCTGGTCCCAACCTGCCACATTCCCAGGCTTCAGCTGCTATTGCTGAGAGGCCAGAAACTGCTTTTCCACCTTCACAATTCCTGCTTGCACATGACAGAGAGGTCAGTCACTGCCCTGCCCTGAGAGCTGCCACATGCAGAGACACCTCTGGTGTCACTTGTCTGCCCCAGGATAGTCCCTGGCCTTAGTGGCAGCACAACAAGCACAGCCTCGAGGTAGAAGGGGCAGCTTTTCCGTGCTTGATGTGGACAGCTTGGCTGCTGTCTGCAGACCACATCTCTGGATTGTGTCTACAGGGCAGGGCAGGAGCCTTGTGTCTGTTTGGTTTGCAGTGCCAGATGGCGTTGGAGGAGGGTTTCTCAGAAGGTGACTCCTCTTCCTCTACTGCCAGCAACAACGAGGAACTCCTGCCTATCCCTCGAAGAGCTTTTGTTTGCCCAATCTGCCTGGACACCATTGAGGAGGAAACCTCCGTGAGCTGGTGTAGACATGCTTTTTGCTTTTCTTGCATACTGGAATGGTCCCGCATCAGACCTATTTGCCCGGTCTGCCAGGAGCCCTTCCGATACCTCTTCCACAAGGTGGGAGACAATAGCTATGAGGTGTACTACACCAGCTCCGTCAGACGTAATCGAGGAAGGAGATATCGGAGGCGGTATCATTCTGCAGGCCACAGGCAACACAGATCTCCCAGCAGAGAGCGCGGCAATAACCGTGCCAGAGACTGGGAAAGGGACCGAAGCAGGTCCCGGAGGCAGACCCATGATGGCCACAGCAGGGGTCAACAGGCCCAGAGTTTTGACTCCTCAAGCAGCAGGAGATGGCAGCGTGCCAGGGCTCAGGACAGGGCTTCTGAAACTCGTCATAGCTGGAACCAAGCTGCAAGGCATGAACGGGATGTCCCAGTGCGCTTGGGGAGGAGTGAGCACCATCAGCGGGCACAATCAGATCCCTCCAGGGAATCCCAGGCAACAAGCGGACGATCTCGGAGGAGGGCCCACCATGTTTGGCAACAAACACGAAGAGAAGAGCAAAGGAGGAGGGATCACAATGAGGAACAGCCTGCAAGGCCTGAACAGGATGTCCCCAGCTCCTTGGGGAGGAGTGAGTCCGATCAGCCAGCACAAATGGTTTCCTCCAGTGAACCTCAGGCAACACGGAGTCAATCCCATCAATCCTGACGGACATCCCACAGCCCTGAGTGGCACAGGAAAAGGTAGCACACCCTACCAAGAAGGGTACTACTATATGTCCTCCTACTTGTGTCACAAATTGTATCACTTTACACCAAAACTGGTCCTACTAACAATTTCTAAAATAAAGCCAATTCCAACCATCAAGCTTGGAGAATAGAATCTCTTCTCCATCAAAAAACAGATCCAAAAATCTAGAGACCTACGTAAGGGTGTCCAAGGTTAAGAGGATAATAAGCTAGTAGGTAGAAGCTAAAAAAACCACCTTAAGCTGTTTTGTTCCTAAACCAGAACTTAGTGCTGTGTGTGAATGGGAAAACCTGTAACTTTACAAAAAATACAGAAAGAGGAAACTCCTTGATAGCAAGGCAGCCTAGTGAGACAATTTACCTGGGAAGCTTTTGTTCCCTGAGGTCAGAGCTTGTGTCTTCTGTGTGTAGTTCCTGAAAGCCCTGTGGTGTCACCAGAGTCATTGTGACATGCATGACATCAATCCCTTTTGTAGTGTGTGGCAGCCCTGAAGGGCCAGAATGCCTGCCCTGCTCCAAAGAGGACAGACATTGGCAGGTGGGGGAAGGATGGACCCCCATCCCACTGGCTGCCTTCTGAGGGCATAGAGAGGATTTCCTGTGCAATTACAGCAGCAGGACCTGGGAGCTGGTCCCAACCTCCTGCCACATTCCCAGGCTTCAGCTGCTGTTGCTGAGAGGCCAGAAACTGCTTTCCACCTTCACAATTCCTGCTTGCACATGACAGAGAGGTCAGTCACTGCCCTGCCCTGAGAGCTGCCACATGCAGAGACACCTCTGGTGTCACTTGTCTGCCCCAGGATAGTCCCTGGCCTTTGTGGCTGCTCAAGCACAGCCTCGAGGTAGAAGGGGCAGCTTTTCCGTGCTTGATGTGGACAGCTTGGCTGCTGTCTGCAGACCACATCTCTGGATTGTGTCTCCAGGGCAGGGCAGGAGCCTTGTGTCTCTTTGGTCTGCAGTGCCAGATGGCGTTGGAGAAGGGCTTGGCAGAAGATGGCACCTCTTCCTCTCTTGCCAGCAACAACGAGGAACTCCAGGCTGAGTCTCCACATAATTCAGAGAACCAAATGTGCCCAATCTGCTTGGACACCATTAACAACCCAGTCTCAGTGAGCTGGTGCAGCCATGCTTTCTGCTTTCCTTGCATACTGGAATGGTCTCGCAATAGACCTGTTTGTCCAATCTGCCGGGAGCCTTTCCGATACCTCCTCCGCAAAGTGGGAGACAATAGCTATGAGGTGTACTCGATAGGGCACTACACCAGCTCCATCAGACGCAATCAAGGGAGGAGACATCGTCGCCACTCTGCAGACAGGAGGCAGCATCATTCCGCAGGCCACAGGCAACACAGATCTCCCAGCAGAGAGCGCAGCAATAGCCGTGCCAGAGACTGGGAAAGGGACCGAAGCAGGTCCTGGAGGCGGAACCAGGATGGCCACAGCAGAGGTCAACAGGCCCAGAGTTTTGACTCCTCAAGCAGCAGGAGATGGCAGCGTGCCAGGGCTCAGGACAGGGCTTCTGAAACTCGTCATAGCTGGAACCAAGCTGCAAGGCATGAACGGGATGTCCCAGAGCACTTGGGGAGGAGTGAGCACCGTCAGCGGGCACAATGGGATCCCTCCAGGGAATCCCGGGCAACAAGCAGCCAATCTCATAGATTCCGGCGGACATCCCACACCTCTGAGCAACACAGGGACAGGTAGCACATCGTACTATGAAGGGTACTACTGTATGTCCTGCTACTAGTGTTGCAAATTATACTACTTTATACCAAAGTTGGTCCTACTAACAATTCCAAAAATAAAGTTAATTCCAACCATTAAATTTGGGCTCAGGAGTCAAATGTCTGTTACAAAATGCACTGGAAAATCTAAAGAGACCCTTGCAATGATGCTGAAGGTTATGAGGGTAACAGGCTAGAAGTTTTCCTGCTGCTTTTCTCATCCTCTTCTACGTTATCCTTACCTATAAGAGCTTATACTGAGTATTTCCTATGGCTATGCCATTTCTCCTTGTATTGCATTTCCATTCTATGATCAGCTGAAAATAAAAGGAGAAAAATCCTTTCTGGTCTGGTGCGAACAACACCAGTATCTTACTGGTAAGCATCTTGTCCTTTCACATCACCCATTTTTTACACTTTATCTCAAATATCACCCAGAATATCTTCTCTTCTTACCAGTTTTCTTATAAGATGGCAGTGAAAAGGGAAGCTGGATTACAACTACTCTTCTGTATCACAGCAGAGTACTGCGTGGTATGCTCTGTGTAGAGCCTCACCTTTAATACCCCTAATGGCAGAACAGGCTATAGACTCCAGCTGACATCCAAAGACTACCAAAATCCCTAAAAAACAATGGTGGACCCAGAATACTGTTACTTTCAAGTAAGACAGAGGTGATAAAAAAAAATTAATTACTGGGCCAAGAAAAACTGTATTCAATTTTTGTATTGAACAACAGTTTTCTTCTACTCTGTACACTCTGTGACTAGGACTGCCACAGTGCAGAAGAGTTAGAAATTCAGATCAGGACCAAGCTGTCTACTGGCTCACTCACAGCACTGAAGTGCATCAAATTGTGAGATGTTGACTCTTGCTGTCACTCCATCATAGAAGGTCAGCAGAGTGGTCAGGCATGATCTGCCCTTTGTAAGGCCATGCTGTTTTGTCTCAGATCACCTCCTTGATCACCTGTCTTGTATGTGATTTAAAAGTGCTTCCATGAGGATCTGCAACATTAAATTCCCAGGTACAGAGGTCAGGCTAAGAGGTTTGTAATTCCCCACACCTTCCTTACTTCCGTTCTTAAAAATGGAGCAATGTTTCCCTTTTTCTAGTCACTAGGTACTTGGCCTTGCTGCCACCACTTTTCAAATACTATGACAAAAGTTTGCCAATGGCATCACTCAGTTCCCCAGCTCCCACCTAAATTTTAAGAACTTGAGAGATATGGTAAGCTGACTACAAGCCGGTGAACACTGAGGGGAGGAACTCATTGAGTAATTCAGCTTTCTCTGTATCTGCTGTTACCAGTTCTCCATTCTCACTTAAACGGGACAGTTGCTTCCTTGGCCTTTCCCTTCTTACCTATATCCTTACTAAAATTCCTTCTTGTTATGCTTCACATGTCTTGCCAAGCCCAGTTTCATCTGTGCCTTGGCTTTCCTCATGCTGTCTGTACACATCTGAGTCATATCCCAGTGCTCTCCCCAAGTCACCTGTCCCTCCTCCACTGGCTGTGCATTTCCTTCTTTCTTCTCAATTTGAGGAGCAGATCTTTGCTCAGCTGTGCCTTTTTCTTTCCTGCCTGGCAAGATTTCCTACACATCGTGATGGTGAGCTCTTGTGCTCTAAGAAAAATGGCCTTAAAGTGCTGCTGGCTTGGGTCAGCCCCGTGTCCTTAAGGACAGTTTCCCAAGGCATCTCATTCACTAACTTCTTCAACAGGTCAAAGTTTTCTTTTCTAACCTTCAGTGTCCTGACCATTCTCCCTGCCAGGCCCACGCTCCATGAGATGATGCATTTCACCAGGGCATGGTCACTACAGCCCAGGCAGTGTCCAGACTTAACCCCTCAAATGAGCTCATCCTCCTCAGTGAGCACCAGGCCCGGCCATGCTTCTCCTCAGTTGGTCAGGCCAATACCTGGACCACGAAGTTGTCCTCTGCACACTCCAGGAGTGTGCTGGATTGCTTACAGCTGGCTGTATTGCTCTCCCAGCAGAAGTCTGGGTGGTTGGACCCTCCCATCAGGATGAGAGGTGGTGAGGATGATGTGTCCTGCAGCCAAACCAAGAAGGCCTCATCAACAGGCTTCTCCGGATCAGCGGCCTGTATGTGACCTCGACTGCCAGGTATCCTTTCTTGGTCTCGCTGCCCAACTTCTCCTGTTCAGCCCAGTGTTGTCCACCACTGTTACTGCTCCTCTCACCAAAGGAAGATTCCTGTGTCACTGAAATGTGCCATGGTTGCCTGTGTCAACACCCTTGACACATCACCCTGCTTGAGAGAGCTGCGTCCGGGTCCCTCAGCTCTTCAGGGAACCACAGAATCTCCTGAGTTTGAAGGGACTTATCAGGATCATTGTGTCTATCACACAGCCCCATCCCGAGGATTGTGCCTGAGAATGTTCAAACACTTCTTGAACTCTGTCAGGCTTGGTGCTGTGACCACTTCCCTTGGAACCTGTTCCAGTGCCCAGCTGCCCTCCAGGTGAAGAACCATTTCACAACACCCAACCTGAACCTTCCCTGACACAGCTTCCTGGTGTTCCCTTGGGTTCTGTCACTGAGCAGAGATCAGTGCCTGCCCCTCTTGTGAGGAATCTGCAGGCAGCTATGAGGTCTCCTCTTGGCCAGGCTGAACAAGCCGGGTGAAAGCAGCTCCTTGTATGATTTCTTTAGGCCCTTGCTTGGGTGTCCCTGACTCCAGGAACCCCCTGCCCTGCTCATTCTCATGGTCAGCCCCCAGAACTTACTATAGCTGCCACTGCTGTCCCTGCTGCTTGTGCCTCACTGACTGTCCCTAAGCCTTCCTCATAACTTTTGAGATTTATTTCACACTTCTCAAGCTTTATCAGATGTAGCACAAGCAACACTTGTTCCCTCTTACAAATCATTTAAAGACACTAGATGGGCACTTAAAGGCCCATTGTTCATCCTTCTGAGAAGTTTTTCCTTCAAAATTCCAGAATGGAGTTGGGCTTCATAGGTTTGACCAGAATATCTTCCTTTGGGCAAAACAATAATGTTAAACAAGACAAACCTTCCCCAGTAACTCCTCCCCTCTACTGCAGGGCAAGGCCTTGAGTGGTCAGTCCTTGTGATGACTGGCAGAAGTTCTGCAGGTTTCCCCCCTAAAGAGGACTTTGAAGCTGTGGGAGCCACCAAGTTGAGCTGTAGAGATTGCAAAGCAAAAGCCCACCAAAGACTTCACATGCATGTTTAACCACATGAATAATAGTATGCTAATAATTCCTTCATGTTAATAATTTCTATTGCATTGATGGGTAGAGGTCCCTATTAGCATGTCACTGTGAACAATACCTGAGCTGAAGCATTCACTCCTTTAGAAAAAAAAGTGAACTGCAAGGAAATGGAAAAGTGAGGGAACAGTGAGAGTACTTATTTCTGCCAGAGCATCTGCCCAGTCATTGCAAGGTGTTTTGTAGGTGCTGTGCTGTAAGTAAATGGATTACAAGAATAATTTAAAAGAAATTACTGTTCTTTCTCCTTCCTCCTGCCCTCTTATCTCTTACAGACACAGACAGTTTTAGCAGAGAGATTCATTGCCTTTTCATACTAATGTTTTCAAACATTTTTTTATGTGTGTAAATGAAATGCCAGAATCTCCTTCGGCATATAGTAAGACTTCCTTTTTTTCAAGTATTGGGTGCACAGTAAAAGGGCATTCAGATTATACCAATGTACTTTTGTGAGGATTTTTTTTCCCGAAGGCATTATACTTCAATCAGCAAACCATTTACCTGCTGCTGGCACACACACAACTTCTGAAATCCTTTCCTCTCATATTTTTCCTAATTATCCTCCTTCTTTGTCCTACAGTTCCTCAGCGTGCAGCAGAAAGAAGGTGGCACTTCAAACCAATCTCAACTAAACTCTAATTTATTGAAAGTTGCTCAAACAGCTTCTCCCTATAAGGAGTATTTCTAGAATATTTTATAGAAAGAAGTATTGGAAAAGAGAGTTTTAGTGGTGACTAGTTATATCCTCTCAGAGTGTTGAAACCCATTTAGTGTGAGTGGTGAACTACATTCAGATGGGCTTCCAACTGCACGTGTGTGTGCTTGAGCCATGTTTCTCAAAATGCTCTTCCTGGGGGCAGCTTGGTTTCAAAGCTTTTCTTTAGTTTCATGTCTTAAAGACATCTGTCTCCCCACATGCAAGAAAATTTTCAACTGAGATCCAAAGTCTAGTTCGAGGGAATAAAACTGATGCAGATCAGTATTTCTGACTGTCACTTGCAATAGAAAAAGTACCTCCTGCTTTTCCTTCTCCTTCCACAACACTTGGTCTGTTTAGCAAACAAAATTATGTACAAAACCCTTGCAACATTGTAGGGAAAGCCAAAACAGCACTTGTGCAGGTTGCCTATCTCCCATCAACTTCAGAGGGGGGAGGATTTGAACCACTGTGACTCCTCAGTCTGTGTGTGATTCAAGTTATTTATCATCTAGACCATTCACAAAACTCCCACTGTTACTTCCCTTTCAGCAGTGGAAAATTCTTCCAAAAACTGAATACTAAAAACAGGACACAGTTTTGGTGTTTCTCTCCCTTCATATGGCTTGTGGAATAGCACATCATGTTTCTCAGATAGCATAAGCTTAACACAACAGTGAGGAGACTTCAGCATTCTATCTTTATAATTCAGCTGCTGCTGAATCATTTCCACACAGAGATTTCAAACAGAATACTTATGCCTAGAATCAATGTCCATTTTCTTCTACTCATACGTATGTGTTTTCTGATTTTGACATGATTACATATGTACAGTTACAAAAATTTGTTGATTTACACAGAACTGCACCACACTTTAACTGAAAAAGAATCCTGTGAAAACAAAGGACTACTTAAAAATCTTCAAATTGAATCTAGTACTAATTAAATGCAATAATAAATACTTTGTTATGTTCTGCCACTGTGCTCTGCTCAGAAAGATTTTTTCTTTAGTCTGCAGAGTAATGAAACTGAACACTGGGCTTTCATCTCCCGCTTCTTCCACTCCTACAAGTCCATCTAAGCCTTGTTTCACAGTGCCTTTGTAGGCACTGGTGGGTTACAAAGCTGTTAATCACCATGAGGAAAATGCCTTGGATCTCCCCTAGGTGAATTAAGACAGCATGTTCACTGGTTGAATTAAGTTTTTGTTTTCCACAGTAGCAGAAATTGGAAATCTGTTGCTTCACACACACAAGAAAGAATATTTCAGTGAAGTCTGTATGTCTGTGTGCAGATTTGTGCAGAATTCTTTTGCTTTTCATTGTCTTGTCTGGGCTGAGCCCCCACTAATCTCCACAGGGCCTGCAGCCAACATGAAGAAGAGCAGACACTGCACATTACAGCACAGTCATGCTCTGACCTGTCCAGCCCTTGAAAAGCACCTGTTAAAGCGTCTGGTTTGTGGATAGGACAGGGAATATCTATTTCTATAAAGAATTGCTTTTCTCTATTGCCCTTAAAACTTGTAAATAGAAAACTGAGTATCTGAAAAAACCTCACAACATCTCAGACATATATTAAGGCAAAGTGATGGCATGCTGAGTTCAGTCTATGTATCAAGGAAAGGAGCTGTCCAGTGCTATTGTGGGAAGAACTGGGGCTTTGTTTGATCATCGAGGTGATGCTCTGGGTTTGCAAGTCTCCACTTTTGATGAGTAATCCTCCTCCCTTATATAAATACAGTGGATGATCCACAGTGCTTGCAGTGGTTGTTGGGATAAGGCAGAAACAGCCACACTCCCCACTCCATGCTAGTCCTGCTGGCAAGGTGCAAGCACTGTTGTCTCCTCCAGCTGCTCATCTCAAATGGCCTCATCCCTCCCTCTACTGTGCTGCTGTGATCAATCTTGACTTAGTCATATCCAAAGACTTTTAATTTGACCAATGTGTATATTTCAACAGGACTCAGGACGTCAAGAAAACACAACCCAACTTTATCATCTTGAATCCCAAAAAGCAGGTGCTGAAACCCTCTTCGTTAGGATATAGCCATACTAGGTGCCTCAGTGGATGAAGGCATTATTCTGATTACTAAGCTACTGCATGAAATGAAAAAGAGTAAAAATGGTTAAATGGGAGAACATTGCTAAAGTACTGTCAGGTTGTCAGAGTCAATGTATTAAAGCTGCAACCTTTAAGAGCTGCTGGAATAGTGCAGCATATGCAGCATATTGGAGGATGAATTGCAGGCTTTCCTTCCTGCTGATGAGCAGATGAAGGAGCCCGGCTAGAGTAAGACTGCACCTTCTGTCCTTTCCATTGGTTTATGGTGCCTGTTGGTTACCTGGGGAAAAGCCTCTGATCCTATTTAATCCCTTGGCCTATGTAATCTCAATTTTTCCCCCAAGAAAATTAGGAAAATACTTTGTGGCCTAGACACTAAAATGTTTGAGTTTATATTGCAAAGAATAATGAATTTTAGTCTTAAGGGGATTGTACTCATATTAGGAATTCCTGATAGCTTTTATTCATTCAGTGTCATATGGATCATTGCAAACTTAATTATCTTGATAATCCTGAGCTGTGCTGCATTTAATGAAACTGTTTTTAACAAGCAGCAAGTTGCGATGAACAGGAATTAGAGCCCAGTCCTGAAGGCAGAGAATTCTTTCAGAAACTGATGTCTGATTTCCAATCTCTAGCTAGAAATATTAACAGATTTTTGGAATAGTCCACAAGGTATAGTGCAGTTGTGAGATTAAAGTGTTAGGTGCATAATTTAATTTGCCATGAAGTCCAAGGGTGAGGCAGCAATTCAAAGCAGTGAGATGTTGAGATGAATCCAGAAAAAACAGGAGATAGATGGCAGTGGAACAGACACTCTATAAAGGAAAAGCAAGACCAGCTCCTCCACTCCATTGTCCATGAGAATGAACGTTCAGGTGCAGATATAAATCCCAAAACTTGATTTCTAAGCTCTTGGTGATACCACCACCTTTGGATATCAACTTTCTCCATGCTTATGGGGGATTCCTTTCCTTTCTTTCCAATCATCCACATTTTCCATTCTGCTGTTCTATCTCCTTTTCTCTCTCACCCTATTTTCTTGGCTAGAAAAATAAAAATCCCTGGCTTCAGGTAAGAAGTTTTTGAGTAATGACCACTTAGTGTTCCATCATATCACAAAGTGGAGTGGGGAAGAGAAGACCATGCAAAAGTTTTCTTCTTTCACGTAATTGTCACCTCTCTTTCTCTAGCATTTGTACCAACTTGTTCCCCTAGAGAAGTCTGATGCACTGCCCTTTTGTCTGGGGTTGAGACACTGCCCTGCATCCTGTACTACCCAACCTGCAAAGGCCAGGCTGAAACAACAGCACTGCTCGCTGATCATGGGGTACGCGTAATTAAAAAGGAACATGACCTCTCATCCACTCAGCAGGCACCAACTGCAGCCTGTGAAATGTGGCTGGCATACTGATTTGAGTCATATGCTAAAAAACTTATCAGTCCTGTTGACTATTTTCAACACCATTTGGGAGTGCTTCATTACCATGCAAACAGCAAGAGCTTGTTTGGAAAGCCTCATCTGGGATGCAGACATGCATCTGTCATGTAACATGACTCCAGTTGCCAAGAGTAGAAGTGACCACTGTTAACACACTTTTCAACAGGCAGCTCCTGTTGAAAAGTCTTCTGTGTCATCCATCATCTTTTTTATTTAAAAACAGAAAAGACTTTTCATCTCCAGTGGCTTAGGATACAAGTGCAGTAGGCACATCAGCTGTTAACCAACTGATACTAGTTTTATATCCAGGAGATCCAAATTTAGTGGAGTATTTTCATCATCCCACTGATTTTGAACTATTCTCCAACAGGTACAGAAATAAAAATACTTATTATTGCCTAATATTCATTGCTTAAGCAGTCATTATACATTTATTTGCTTTCACAATTTTTTCATTTAATGAAGTTCCCATTTCTTTTAAAATGTTTTAAAAAACTCTTAGTACAGATCATGAACTGTTTGACATATGTCTACTCTTTTAAAAGTAATCATACAGCAAACAGATGGGAACTATGTAAAAGTATGTCTGCTGCTAGTCAAATCCAGGATCAATTACAAAATGCCACTCTAAATATCTTGATGGCAAAGAAAAAGTTGTAAAACAAGTGTTTCTTTTTATAGCAATTTATTTCCATACCTCGACAAATCAAAAAGTACTTTAATATCTATTTAGAAATACTATTTTCCTTTTTTCTCTCCTTTCTAAATACCACGCATGGTGGTTCTGAACTACATCCTAAATGATTTACGCATACAAGCAGATTGCATCTTCTGTTTCTGGTGGTTCACTATATGCATTATCTACTTCTGATTATCTCATCCATTTAATTCTGGCAACTTTCACTGATTTTTCTGTGTATGGACTTGTTGTTATTTACCACTATATATAGTCAATGAAAATAATTTTTTTTATTTCACTTGGTTTGGTCTTGCATTTTTAACAGTCTTTACCCTGCCTTGAACATTCCTTATTTGCCTGTGCTAGTTACAATGCCCAAGCAGACCTGATACCATCCAAACAGTCTTCTGGAATGTTTTGTCTATTATTACTTTTTAGGGAAGATTTTAGTTAGACTGTTCAAAATTTTATATTCATGCAAAGGGCTGTGTTTTATGACAAAACTAAGAGTCACAGAGTATCTAACGGCCTCAAAAACTTCTCATTCCTTTTTGACAGGGCTGGGAAACATAGCAGAAGAGAGGTTGTTTTGGGTTTTTCAAGCTTTTTTTTTTTTAACTAAAGGTAGATATTTTCATGTTGATAAGGTCTTTTGTGACCATGTCAACACTGCGTTGGGAGACTACAAGGACTATGATTAGCATTTATGCTTCTTTCTGCATTGCCTGTGGTAAACTAAACTAAACTAAACTATCTCATTTTGCTTTTGTTTTCAATAAAACAACAGTTTTCTACCTAGAGAATGAGCTCACATTCAAATGCTTGAATCAAGATTTCTCTGCAAGTTCCTAACCATGCCAAATGTGGGGCCTTCAAGTCTCAGAAACACTTATTCATATCAAAATGTTCATGAGCTTCTACAAAAACCTGTGAACATGGTCAAGTTGGTCTAGAAATAAAAAGCAATCTGTATCTCACCCTTCCCTGCACCAAATTTACATACTTTGCTGTGATCTGACAGCACTGGTTCTAGGAAAATAGGGGTTTTCATGTTCTGCCACTGCTGTTCTTGATAATGCCATTAGAGTCTTTTCAGTAACACAACCAAACCTCTTTGTTTTTAACCAGGTAAAAAAGTAGACTGTGGTGTGCTTTGATGCTAGGTGAGACATAGGATTCTGCTTGACAAAGTTAAAAAAGAAAAAGACAAAAGAAACCTTCTTCCAGAAACCTGATAAACACTCTTTCAAAAGAACTATCTAAGGTGAAACTGATTTCCACCTGAGGATTGGATACAAAGACTCTAATTTGCCTTTTATCCTGTTTGTTTCAAGTTTCCAGAATTTGGTTAACTATAACGAACTGTCTTGTTATACGTCTTGTTTAATTTTCTGTATATTTTTGTAATGCTTTTGCTTTGGTTATAAAGTATGCAAGTAAAAACATGTGTTGTACCTTTATATTAACCCATCATCTTCCCAGTCAGTGTAATTTACCACAAGAGAGTAGGGATAACACTAGCATCATCTTGATATTTGTCAGCTGCTTGGAACAATATTGTTTTTTAGATTCATTACTGGCACAAGGAAGGATGCTCCAGTTTTCTCAGAAGAGAATAACGAATCAGAGTACAGAATAAACCACATTTTCTTCTGCTTGAAAATCAGAAACAGGTTTATTTTTTCAGATAAAATGAAAAAAATACTATTTTCCTGTTTCTACAAGGTTTCTGACTACTGAGGAATTTCGTAATCTGTTTTGACAGGACAAATACTGCTAAAAAGAGATTGCTTAATGAATGCAGGATGAGGTTCTCAAAGTAGCCACGCAGAGTATAAAATGACAGTGAAATACCTGTCACAACTTCTATTCACCCTTGTGGCTATTGAATGAATTATCTAATTCAGTCAATCTACTTTGACTCTTTGAGATTTTATGTACTTGTCCCACTTGATATACCTGTTAGCCATGAGAAGTAGCAAAATTGAGAATATCATGGATCCACTGTCTTCCCAAGTAACAAAAATATAATTAGCAACTCAGCTGCAAACAACCGGAAAGGCTTTACTGCCCAAATGTTACCGATAGAGTCACTGAAAGCCATAAGAGATGCAAACATGGGATGGCAGCCAGGATTTGTTCTGAAAAACTTCTAATAATAGAAATGAATAGTAAGAAGGAGGAAGAAACCAACCTCAGAAGCAGAATCCACTGAAAAAGTTCAAGTATTTAAACAATACTAATTCTTCAGTTCCAAGACTCATTTTGAATTCATTAACAATATATTTAAAGTAAATAAATAATTTTTCTATATAATAGGATAGTCACAGAAACACAATGCCCCATTAAGTAATTTTTTCTTTTACCTTTTAGAGTGGAATGTACTTTATGTAACTTACAGAAAAAGATCCTGTAAGTCCTTTGTTATTCACATGATTAAAACAGATGCCAAGGACATATGAAAAAGCAAACTATGTAATGGCTAAAATGAAAAAGAGTAACAGTGAATGCATACTGTTAAAATGCTATTTTTTTAGGAGATAAAAACAACAGTAAGTATTTTTTAATAGTGTAATTAGTTTTGAATGCTGAAGAACATTCCTATTGGCTAAATTACTCTATTTTGCCATTCCATGGAAGCAGAGGTGTCTCTATTCATACACAGTGCAGACTGGAGAGAACACAGTACATGATGAACAGATAGCACAATTTCAATTTTCCGTCTCTTCATGGCATCTTCAGTGAGCTCAGCATAGCTGTGAATAAAAGAGCAAAGATGGTATTTTCTTGTATCTTGCTTTAAATTTTCATTTTACCTGATATTTTCAAGCTTTTAAATTATTTCATACCTGGAATCTACTTTCTTTAACAGTTCAGACTTGCTACGTGTAAGGATTTCAATAACATAGTAAAAAATGTGATTTTTTTGTTTCTTACTGTTTTTAAATAGGAGCAAAAGCTTGTACAGATAATCTGCCTTTGATTTACAGGCTATCATTGTTTATAAATCAGTGAAAATGAGTCAAATAACAGGTTCAAACTAAACCACAATAAGATGCTCTTTAATCAAGATAAATGGTTTGCCTTTTTTTTATTAAACACCTCCCAAGCAGATACACAAGTATGTTTTACATACCACTGAAAAGCTAAAAAAAATACCTTTTTATTTGAAGTCAAAGCTTCCAAGTCAGTGTTTCTTAGTTTGTTCTATGAATGTTTCTCACTTTCTATCCTATAAAAGTCTCCTTTCCTCTCCCACCTCCCTTCAAATTAAGCCTGCGATTTAAGCCTGTGATACCCAAGTTCATAGAGACTCAATGACAGATTTTAAGCCTGCTATCTTAGCAGTTACATTGCACTACAAACAGAGGCAGACCTCTTCAAGCATGATTTCTGTGAGCCACGTTAGAGTGGGCCAGTTTTCATGAAGCAGAGTATCCACGGTTTTAAAATCCAGACTATGAAGAATCTTACTTCAGGTGTCAAAAAAGAAAATACAAAAGCCCAAATTATTTGCAAAAGCAAATGCCAACAAGTTTCTAATCAGTACAGAGAGGAATAGTTACAAGTCTTCATCAGAGTAGAAAGCACTACTAAAAGGTAGACATTATTTTACATATTAATGTATTTTAAAGTGGTAAGCTTGCAGGTATTTGTTTTATTTTGCTCTGAGCTATCCCCAAAACTTCAGAGATCAACAACAGCACTAACAATGTTTAATCTTTCAAAAAGATGTATATTTCAGTTAAACTCAGAAAAGATAGGCCACATAGTGAAATGGATGAAAGCTCATCAGCAATTTTCCATGTGACCAGTGCAATTCATGAACAACTTTGCCCCTTAAATAAAAAATCTGATTTGATGTAATCATGTTGATAGAAACATGAATTGAGCCTTACTGGAATGCTGTTTAAAATCTTGAAATTTTTACTTAAATTTCTTCCGTTCTTTGAAGATGATGTAAGGTAACATCTTCCACCTTTATGCGAGTAATATCTTCCATGTTTTTAGTGAGGTTTATGTCTTCATACCCAGAATGTGGATTTGTCTTTTTTTCCAGCTTGCTAATATCAGTGATTTTGGAAGGGGCAGAATTAGCATCTTCATACACAGGAAACAGGACTTCAAAACCTTGACAGGCCTTGGTGACTGTTTGCTTTCTCCTTCTCCTTTTTCAAGTATTGTTCAAATCAGACTCAACATCTTCCCCAAGGTCAGCCATATGATCACATTTCCCCTGTCAAATACCTCCTCAAGAGCTATTTCTATTGCAGAAAGTGAGTCAGCAAAATTTCCTTTATTTAAATACCTCAGAAACAGTCACTCACTTTTCATGAAATTGTGGCCAAAGGATGAGTTTCTCATCATACTTGCTCTAGAAACTTTAGACAGAGAGAGAAGGGAGGGCTATTATTAGTTGTTCCCTGAAGTTTTATTTTCAAACTCAGCTGTTATGGAAGGGTTTGAGTAAGAACATAAGCTACAGAACCAGAGCTGACCCTCATAAGAATTCAAGGTGAACTGATAAAGTGAACCTGCCTCAATCATGGCTCTCTCTCTGGGCACTGTTTTTGACAGCTCCACCATATGAACTTCTACACATGTATAAACAACATTCACAAAAATGGGTAACGCTGAAGGTGAAAAGGCCACGTTTGTTCTAACAGTTCAAAATGGCTCACAGAGCTTTATAAGGTTCATTCATTCATCCATCCTGAGGCAACCATGCAAATGCTTCTTTACTGCCAACGCTAAGATGTTTCTCCAAAGACAGGCTGGAAATGATAATAGAATATACTACTTTGGATCATGCTCAAAGAAGAATAAAAAATTCTTGCCAAAAAATCAGATCTCCACGGCATGTTCAACTAAGGTGCACCGATTCTTTTTCGTTTGAACAAGTCATTGCAAAAAGAGACGTTCGTATCAGGGGCAGATGGAGCTGCCTGGGAGCCGGCTGCGAGGGATGTCGGATCTCGGCGCGGGGCATTCAGCCGAACCATCGCCAAGGTCAGGGAGGTTCTGCTGAGGCCCAGGGCCACCAGCCGCCAGCCGGGGCCCCGAGCGCCATCCCAGGCACAGACGCCCGGCCGGCGGCAGCCCCGTGCTCCCGGGGCGGGCTCTGCTGCCGGCTCCCGGGCAGGGCCGGCTCCCGGGCCGGGCCGGGGCGCCGGGGCCCGGGGCAGTGCGAACCCGCCACGACCGGGCCGTGATGCCGCTCCCTCCCCGGACCCCCGCGGTACTTGGGGTGGGATCGCCCACCGAGTGTCCGGGCCGAGCCCGGCGGTGCCGTCCGGTCGCGCCACGCTCGGTGCCGGCCCCGAGGGCTCTCACGCCGCGCCGCGGGGAGGCGGCGGGGGCTCGGCGGGGCGGGGGGAGGCGGTGCCAGGCGGGCGGGGCCCGGGCTCGGCGGGGCTGTAGCAGTGTCTGTGGCCGTGGCCGGGACTGGGCTAGTTGGAACGAGCGGCGGCGGCGGTACAGCTGCGGCGGCAGCATGGCTTCGTCGCAGGGGAAGAACGAGCTGCTCTTCGCCGACTGGATGGCAGCACTGCCGGGCAGCCTCCACAGCACCCCGCTCACCAACCTGGCCATCCCCGGTGGGTGCTCCCGGCTGCCCGCCCCGCGGCCGCCCTGCGCCGGGAAGGCGAAGCGCTCGGCGCGGTTCAGCGCTCCACGTTCTGGGGAGGCGGCGCGCCCCGGCCGTGCTGCCGCGGGGCTCCGCGCCCGTCCCTTACCGCGCTGCCTTGCACCGCCTGTGGGAGAGGGTGGGAGCGAGCGGGGCAGGTGCGGGCAGAGGCGCCGGCGGGACGCGGCTCCGGCGGCCCCGCTCTGTGAGCGGCTGTGGGGCGGCGGGTGCGGAGTGCGCGGCTGTACCTGGTGTCGGGGAGGGAAGGGAGCCTGTTCATGTACCGCCGGACTGGCGTAACAGCCCGAGCAATAAACCTCGCCTAGGACCTAAATGCCACATACTGCCCCTTTCCCCGTAAACTTGTGCGGCGAGATCGGTCGGAGCGGGGACGGACGCAGGGCTGCGGCTGCGGGAGGGGAGGCAGGCTGCGGCAGTGTGCAGCTTCATGTCATGTCGCTGTCAGAAAACGCTCGATCTCAACACAATTTTAAATAAGATGAGGCGTAGCAGGTGATGGTGTTCATGGTGTTCAGACTACGAACTCTTTCCTGTCCTGCCTCAGTATTTTTTTTTTTTTTTTGGTACGATATTAAGTATGGTTGTAGACTTAGGCAAAATACATGTTAGAATGCAAACCAGTAATTGTTTCAGATGATCTCTGGTTTGAAGGAGCACCTCAAGGTTTTGCAAGACCTCTTTACCAGCATCTTTCCTCTCTAAGGTGTCTAACTGGAATGAGATTTCAGAGATGCTGAAGCTCTAATGTCTTTTAAGCTTCTTATGAGAAATGTTCACTTCTTGCAAGTTTTGTGTAGTAGGTGCTCGTGTTGCACCAGTTTTTTTAGTACTAAAGGTACTTTAGGACAATGTAATAGCAGCTGATATTTGTGATTATGTGTTTTCTATCGTTTCATTTAGACACAGATGTGCCCTTCTGAAATTGTCTCTTAGTTTCTTATGGTTTACACAAGCCATATCTAGCATTTTACATGCTACACTGAGTGTTGCTGTTGGTTGAATATATCCTGTATAAAATTGTGTCCCTCCAAGGCATAGGAACCTGGCATCTGCAATTGTTCCATCAAATTCTGTTGGACCTGTAAAAATCTTCCAGTGTAATAACTTTTCATTAACCCACAAACTGTGGAACACTCTTATGGAGTATTGGCATGATGAGAAGCTATTCTCTTTGGGATGCATGGTGGTTTTTCAGGAGGATGCATGGAGACTTTTTCCTGGTTTGAGGAGATATGATGAAACTTAACTTGCTTCCTGATGCAAAAAAACTGCCTTTGTTATGCATCACCATTAAGTGACTTCCTTTACTGAAGGAGGTTGTTACTAATGAGGATGTTACTGATACATCTATCTCACCAACATCTCTCTGTTACTTTCTTACTGTCCACAGTTTTTCAAAGCGGACATTTCTCAGAGCTTTGGCAGTAATAATACAAGTTTTCACACCTTGTTAACATGTTTAAATTAAAAACAAATAAACCAATTTGCCGTGGGCTGTGCCGGTTAATCTCAATATAGCATTTAGCAGTGGGCAAGTTCTGCAGGCTGTAAGTGCAGAGACTGAGCCCTTACATTGGCAGAACTATTTTGTTCATGTAACAGCAATGCACACAGACTTGCTTTTTGTGAAATTAGCAGAAAAACTTACAGGATTTGAGTGGCATAGTATTAAGACCTTTGAAATTTGTCCTTCTGTTAGTGTAAATTGACACAGACCTTTTATCTCCCTGTCTCACTTTTAAAATGCCAGGTTTGGCAAACAGAGTCTTATGGGGAGGGTGGCAGTATAGTTCATGTGAATTTGTCAACTAGGGAGCATGGCACACAGACTATAGGTATCAGTGTAGTTTAAGCACTATCTTTTAACAGTTGATTTATTATTATATTCAACATACTATGTGGACATGCACAATATTAAGGAAAAGGGCTAACATGGGATTGGTTTCATCCTTTAAGAATAAATAACCTTTTGGACATTCATAATATTTATATGAAAGTTTTCTCCCATATGTCTACATCTGAGCATTAATAACGTGCATATTAGCTGTTAGCATATTGCTAGTATTCAAGTAGTTAATGCAAGGAATGTGTGTAATCCAAACCTTCATGTGTCAAGGTAGTGTTAACTTGTGAATTTTTCACTGTTTTTGAAGTTAATGTTTAAGAATGAAAGTATTCATAGCATTTTATTTACATTGTCTTTTTTTTTTTCTCCATACCAGAAGTTAACAGTACATTTATTTTTTTTTCCCAGCAGGATTTAAACTTCCCTTGCGCAGTAGGAATACTGATTTTGACCTTATTTCAACTGGATGAAATTCAGTTCTGGAGCCAGAGTCCAACAATGCTAATGTTGAAGAAAACAAACTATTAGCTTGAAAATGTTAGAATGAATTTTTCATTACAAAGGGTGTTCCACTGTATTAGGGGTGAAATTTTGTTTTAGAAACCATCAGAACATTTCTCATTGTCTAGAAAGAGTGCTTGGAACTGAGGTGATACACTCAGTTGTTTTTGCAGAGATACTTGCTTATATCATTTTAGCTGTTGCAAAGAGAAGCATAAGTCCCATAATACTCTGTCATGATTGTATTTAAACTATATTGTTGAAGGAATTTTCTGTTCATAATATGTTTAAAACCTTTTTATTGTTCAGTTGCTAAGCTTATGCAGGTACAAATTTATACTATTTACCATCCCTTATGCTTTTGTAAATTACAAATCTGTGCTGGATTTTTCTAGTATTTCAGTAAGTTCTTCTACTCATTTCCTTTTCCACAGTTCAAGCTAGGTCCTTTTGTTTTCCCAACTGCAGGAACCCTCTAGATGAGACAGAAATCTCTAATATAACTTGTGCCAGCTTTGTCTGTCAGAAACTTTTCTATTTTAATTTCTTCCACATACAAGGATGATGCATTTTCTATGAGGTTTTTGTCTTTCTTTGAACTGACTATATCTGTGTTCTCTTATGCTGCAAATGACAGATTTTCCTCAAGTGATAATGGTAGCAAAAACAGTATACACTCTTTGGAAATAAAATGATCTGGTAGTTCCCAGAAAATGCCACACAAATTTAATCTTTTATGACAATTAGAATAATGAAAGGATATAGTCTTAGAACTTTGGGTCAAGGTGTACATGTTCTAGTGCTTGCAGACTGTCTCTTGTGTTAAAGGATCTGTCTGGCTAAACTCTCAACAGTTTGTCTAAGAAAAAGGTGGAAGACTTGTTTCTGGTCTTTGGGGGAAGGGTATCTTTCAGTAGTTGATAAAATGTGGCTTTGCCAGTGCCTGTGCCTCTTTGACCCAGATAAGAAATAGGTTTTTGGAGGTATTGCATGTTTATAGGACTGAAATCTCCCAAGCTGAGGCTGAAAGGTGAGCTATGGAGAGCCTGTGTATTCTGCTGTGTCAATGCACCTTCCTTAATCTGAGCTGATCATATCAGTTACATGCAGTGCAGTAAATAGACATCAGTAGGCAGCATTTCCTTATGAATTGTTCCACTTACTGTTCCACTTACTATCTCATTGACAGTCTTCAAATATGTGTCTAGTTTAATATCAGAGTCTTTATATGAATAATTTGTGCAATCGTTGTTGCCTTTCCCCCTGCTGCTAATATTCCAAGACTCTGAGAAGTCCATGAGAATAATTTATGATTGGAAAGAGTGTTTTCTTCCATAAGTAACTCATCCCTCCACCAAAACTGGTACGACCTCAAGATTCTGCCATATGAGCAGTCATGATGCATGCTAGGGCCATGTCTGTAGAGTGTGGGTAAAATGTTCTGAATGAATTTAAGACCCAGAATATCTCTTGAGTGCATAACTTTCTGGAGATGTGATACTTCAGACTTTTGTTTCTGATTTCCTTGAGCAGATGAAACCTCTGACCTCAGCATGTGTTCTTGTTTCTCGAAAATGTAACATGAACAATACAATTCTCGTGGAAAGTATTTTCCCAGGACCTCATTGGCTTCTGTCATTTTTCAGATGGGATTTAAATTTTTTTTATTTTGACATATAAATTTCTTTGTCCATCAACTGGAAAGCAATTGCTAGACACAACAGAGCTAGCTTGGCTCACCTCAAATAAGAAGCAAGTTGTCATGTGGAATTTTTTTGTACTACCCATCTTTAGAAAAAGGCTCTGAGACTTGAAATTTCTATTTTCCACTATCATCATACTTTGGAAAGAAA
This sequence comes from Haemorhous mexicanus, assembly GCF_027477595.1. Classification (NCBI taxonomy): domain Eukaryota; kingdom Metazoa; phylum Chordata; class Aves; order Passeriformes; family Fringillidae; genus Haemorhous; species Haemorhous mexicanus. The sequence goes on from NC_082381.1 coordinate 76,143,037, forward strand.
GAGCAAGACCTCATAGGGAGTTATTTTACAAGGAGGAGGATGTGTGGTAGTGTCAAATGTCAAAGATGTATTAGGATATTGAAGATGGTAGGGGGAGACTTGGGAGAAGAAAGTTAGTGCAACCCAAATATTTTAGCCTTTTTTGTGAACAACAGTGCTGCTGCATTAACATAACAGCTCTGTTTGAAATATTTTAACTTCCGTTGTAATAGCTTGCAAATGTTGAAGTGATATTTTGTTTCTTGGACAGTCATTTCCCATTCTTGGCCTCCTGGCGAAATTCTTTCACCTTAAAAAAGGCTAGAACTTCTTCCTTTTGGTTATGTAGACACACGGCATTTTCACTGTTTAAATGTTATTTGGAAACTCTTTAATTTTGATCTTGAATAGCCAATGATTTGTATTTGGCTTAAGAGTGATGGATGATTGTCTTTGAGATGCGGGATCTGTTTCAGCCTTTTCTATCTGCCCCTGGTCAGCAGAATACCTCTGCTTCACTTGCCTGGGTCCAGTTCTGTACAAAATTAGCTTTGCCTAAAGCTCTAAACTGATGATGCAGTTTATAAATAAAACTTATAATTATAATGCTAGTCGCCCATTAGCTTTTGACGTGTATATGTACCTAGAAGAGTTCTTTCTTTTCTGCTGTGCCTTGCACTCAGTTTTCAGTGGTTTTCTGCCAAAAGTATCTTATGCTTTCTTTTTTTCTGATCAGAAAATGAGCAAATATCCTTATAACTTTTCTTTAGGATAGCTCTTTTTTAATTTGTTGACGATCTTTTTAAATCAATCACTTTTGTCCACAAAACAGTTTCTCACTGGCCTTGCATGTGCTAATGTGTCATTTCCAACCCTTTCAGAAATATTTCTGTGTGATACAGTTTCCTGTGGCATTCACCATTAATTTCTCCTGCTGTGACATATTTCTAGCACGCACAAAATAAAGCTCTTTGTTTACTCACACTGCCGTAAAAATCAAACAGTTCAAACCCTTCGGTTACTTGCCCATCTGCTACCAGAGGTAATTCGAAACTGCCTTTGCTTGGTTTCCCAACAGGGGCTGTTTATTAATCCAGCAATCTCTGTCCACCGTGTCTCCTGCGGCTCAGTTCCAGCAGAACTGCCTTCTCCAACCTGCCTTGCATCCTGCCACCGTGGCAGGTGTGGCAGAGGGAACAGCTTTGTTGCCATCTGGAATTATTTCTGTCTTTCCAACTCAATGAACTGCTGGGGTTTTTAATCTCTTGTCTGAAAATTTCTTGACTGTTCTGTGTATCCAAACTGCTCTTAACCTTCTGACAGACTTTAACGTTGTGTTTGGTCATTTCCTGTGGTTTGGTCATTTCCTGTGGTTTGGTCATTTCCTGTGGTTCTTACTATACTGCAACTTGAACTCTTGTCTTTCATGCAAAATGGATCTTGCTTTGAAGATGCTCAAATGTGTCACGCTCTCAACTGTGTAAGTAGTTTAAAATGCAGATCCTAGGTAGACAAAGTTTTGCAGACTGTAACTTTAAACCCCCTAAGAGTGCTGTGCAATCTCTTCTACTGTTCTGTATAGAAATAATAATTAAAATACTCACTACTTTTTAGAAATTAATTGTATATAATTTATAAATAGTATTCAGATTTAGTAGACAGATTTGTGTTTAACTGTTCTACTCTTCAAAGAGCAGACAGTTCCAGGGAGAATAACTTTCATTCCAATCTTATCCTTTCTTCAAAGTAGGTTCAAATTATAGGTGCTTAATTTGTGAACAGATCTCCTTGTGCAATCCCTACAGTATATCCCTTGGGACACCGCAAACAATATAATTGGGAAGAAATGTGGTTGAAAATCTGAAAGTTTGGATTTTAAATCTAAATTTTTGCTAAGTTGAATGGTTTTTCATTTGACCTGCTGTAGCAAATCTTGGTTTAATCTTTTCCATTACTTTGAATAGCCATATAGTGTCAGCTAATAATGATACATAAAGGCCAAAATAAAAAAATTCATTTTAGAAAGTCCAAGTTTCTATTTTTCTGTCTATTTTAACACCATCTCAGTTTTCACCATAATCTATTTAAAACAAATTGCTAAAACAGTTTTCAAATACTTTGCCATCTTTTGAAATGGTGTCTCTCTTCATATTAAAAAAGTTGATCTTTGGCTCATCCAATCTCTTACCTGGTTAGCTCACATACCTCATGCTTAAATACTTAGTGTTTCAACTGTGAAAATAAAATGTTGCAGAACACTTGAAAAAGATAGAGGATGTAAAGAAGAAAGGGATTTCCCTTGTTTTGGTTCCAGGTTTTGCTCCCTTCTGTGTATGTCGCTTAGGATGTTTCATATGATTGGAGATACATGACATGTGCTGCTGCCATCAAGGCAAAAACCCATCTATGATGTCTACTGCATTATCAATTTTGCTTGTAATTTAAAAAAGCCAGGATAAAGGACACTGAACTAATCTAGCCTTTAATAAATTCTGTAGCCATTTTTTTAACAACAAACTCCAGTGAGATGAATAGTTTATTTCATGCTTTACCTTGTCATGCTGTCATCCATAGTAGTTCTGTGTTTGAATAGAATTTTTTTTTTTAATCCTATTAAACACTTGACTTTTCTTTAGACATTGGCAGTCATGCAGCTTGGTTTTATAATTATGAAAGGTTGCTAAACTGGGATTTAAGTGAGAGTAAGAAAAATGTAGAAAAGATGAGTTATATGTAGTGTTGTGCAATCAATTTGATGCTTTAGAGCCTCAAAGGTTAATAGTTTGTTAGCTTTGCTAAATCCTGCTGTACTGTCAAGGAGACCACTGATACTGAGGCTGGCCTTGCTCTTAGGAGGAGAGCTGGGTTAGGAAATCTGCTCAGTGGGTTGTGGAAAATTTCACTGACCCCTAGTCTGCGCTTTGGAAGAAAAGGTGTTTGTTTTATACTGCAAAGCTCACAAAAGCTTTTGGTGGAGTTCTGCTTTCCAGCTGTTGTGCATGCTACCCAAAAGTTGCTTTGTCAGTGGGGAAGTTTGAGCAGTTGCTCATTCTAGGTGCTAGCACAGGAATCCCAAGAAATTTGCTATTTTAGGATTAGTCTTCTTTCTTTCTGTTGAAACTCTCAAATTTTGAGAGACTGTTCTAATTGTGTAGATCATGTTCATAATTACTGTATCAGAAGCCATGCAAGCTGGGGTAGTGGTGTCTCTTGTATTTCACGTGTGAAGAAGATTTTCATGTATTCCCATCATGTGGTCAAAAAATGGGAGACACTTGGATGGTTCCCTCAGACTTGAAGTGCCTGCATGTCCAAAGGGGCTCATCTGTGTGTGTTGGGCAGATCAGGAGATCACTTTGAAGCTGCTGCAGGAGGCAGTTGCCAGTTACTTTTTCCATTCTGGAAAGCAATGAAGATTGTGTTGGCACTCTGCATGGCATGACGGTAGGAGTAATTCATCCACTGGGGTAAACAGGCTGGATGAAGCTGGTTTTGGACAGAAATTCCCAGCTAACCTAAGCCACAAAAAGGGGGAGGATATTAAATGGAAGAGGCAAAGATCTAGCTTGGACACTGAGTAGCAGATGCTGTCTTTGTATTCATCTGCATCCTCACTGAACTAGAAAAAATCACTTTTAAGGGGTTGCATCAGTATTTTTTTTTATAGATTGGTATATATTTGGTATATATTTTGGTATGTTTAGATTTGGAACACGTAGACCATGTGAATCCAAACCTGGAATTGTCTATTTTGGGCCACGTTTGTGAGTTAGTTTATATGGTTTGGTTTGTTTTTAATGCTTTAACTTTTCCTCCACCTTGTATAGTTATCTCACCATTTCTGTGACTGAAGTGAAACTTTGCCAGTGGTATGGAAATACTCAGTTTTGATGAACTGTGATCTGCAAAGCATTGCTCAGTTGGAGTTCTGCCTTCCTCTGCTTCTGGTGCAAAATTGACAGCCGTTCTTTCAAATAGGAGAGATCACCTCAAAACAGGTGCTGTCCAGGATGGGAATGGGGAACACATGTCAAGACATGCCTCAAGGCTTATCTAGGAGTGCAGGCTCTTGCTGTGAGTGGCAGCTGGACTCATGCTGTTAGCCAAGTGATATTTAGTGCATGTGCTGAGTGAGTGTTTTGGGAAACACTTTATAAGTTGACAATACATAAGGAGAAAACAAGCCAGCTTCAGTAATTTTTGGATGTAAAATAGGGGAAACAAGCCAAGGGACACTGTGAAGGACATCAACAGCACATGTACAAATGAATGCTGTTGCTTCTGGTGTGCATGAGGCAGGATTTCCTTTAGAAATCAAAATGTGGAATATGGAGAAAAACTGGGATTTCTAAGAGCAGTTTTAATGAACTGGCCAGCAATGCTTCAGACTTTCCTCACTGAAAACAGTGTATGAACCAATAAAACTAACAGTGACTTCTTTGGGAGCTTAGGTTGGTGTGTTGGTGGTGCCGCAAAGAAATGGTTAGCTTTGTGCCATTATGTATTTGGTCCTGTCACATCCTCCTGCCCTGCAGGGGTCAAAATAAGTCACTGCAAGGTTGGGTGATCTGGTCCATGTGGGATTTCAGTTCCTAGCTGCTTATTAATATGCTTTGTACACCACAGAATTCTTACTGTTTTCTTTGAGGCTGCATTCTTCATGAAACCAAGAGTAATCTCTGCAATTAGAAAGTGACTTCCGTTTTGCAGGAGAGCCCTGTTTGTATCTGGATTGAAAAGGGGTTAAACTGGGTGAAGGTGGAGGCCTAGGACCAGGGAGAAATGCTGTGCTGAAGGGAGGTCAAAGGTGCAGTAAGTTCAGTGCCTCGGCTCTGGTGTCATCTCTGATCTACTGACAGAAGAGGCTCAAGGACCAGGTGAGAAAAAGGGATGTTCCCCTCTACTCATATCCCTTTACTCTTCTGGCCTGTGTACTTTTCAGAACTGGATTTTACCTTTTTTCAGCATGGCTCTCCCAGATATGCTAAGAGAGATAAAGCTTCTTAATCTTCAAACCATCTATCCTAGGCTGTGGATTACCTTGAATTTTCCCATTGAGAAGGAAGATGATGGTGTTTTGTTGTAATTTTTAGGGTTTATTAATTGGTTTTGTATTTCAAAAGGTATCCAGAAGTGCTGATAAACAAATTAAATTCCTTGAAAGCAGCTTCTCCAAGTCAAGTGAGAGATAATGCCTTTTTATTTTGAAATTGCTATTGTCTACATGAGCATGCTGTTCTTGCAATGCAGAAGCCAAGAAGCAAAATGCAATCCCATTTAGATCTCACTTTCCATCAGGTGTTACTTCAGCTCTGTCTTAAGAGTCGGATACAGGCCAGAAATAGAGGATATGTAAAACCAATAGAGATATGGAGAAGTATTCTAATTGGAAATGACACTTGAAAGTAAGTGGGGATAGGATAACATGCCTGTTTTTCTGCCTGCTAGATTAAAACAGTGCTTAAAAATTACTATGTAAGACAAAATTATGTGTTTTAAAAATTTGCACCAGCTCACAGACAATCCAGGAAAGATCCAGGGTGAAAGAAGGGGACTACTGTGTTTAAAGTGATCTTTTTTATAAGTTCTACTCAGTTCATGGTTCGGGTGCTTTTTTTTCTTTCAGATTAATTTTCAGCAGTTTATTGGATAACAGGATTCACTCACTAAGAGGTGAAATTTTAACATGAATCTAACTGAGTCTGGTTTTCCACTGCCTTATACCATGTGTAAATGCAGATCTGTATGAAATGTCACTAAATTAGGGCAGTAACTGTGTTTTTACTTTGTGCATTATGTAGGGTGGAACTGAGTCTGCCTCAGTTAGCTCTTGATGTATAAATTGCTCTGAGCAGCTGAAGAAAGCAATGCTGACTAGATGATGAACTTAAATATGGCCCTTTAAAATACCCACTGAAATGCGTTTGTCAGAAAGAAAAGTACTGGCTTATGTTGCTTATAGTCTTTAAGTGAACCATTATTAAATAGCTACATTAAAGAAAAAATAATCTGTCTTCAGAGTGAAAAAATCACAAGATTTACAGTTCAGCTTTATTCAAAAATTCCATTGTCTTTGCTTATGACCTAAATATAAATCAGGCAACAACAAGAGAAAAGCAGGTTTGGGGATTTTGCCTATTGCATTGCAATCAGCTGACACACTGTGATGACTAATGGTGCTAGATCAAACCCTTATGTACAGAAGAGGAGGAAATAACATATAGTCTAATTGATTATTTTGAAGCTGAAATATCACTAATATTTTGGGGTTTTTCTGTATTGTAATGGTGTTTGAGGTAGCAGGCCTTTCATAGACTTGCTCCTTTTTACTGTAGAAAATATGGTGTATTAACATTTATTTGTAATAATATGCTTTAATATTTAGACCAAAGTATTTCAAAGACAAGCTAACTTATTTTCAAAGTCTCAACATATCTTCTAAGATGTTGGCATATTTGAATTCTGGAGAACTCTTGGAACAAGAGTAAGTGAAGGTTGAAATTTCTGGGTGTTGTCTCCCAATGCAGATGTAGTGATTTTTTTCCTGGAATTACTCTGGAATTGAAATAGGCATTGAAACAGAAAATACTTTTCAAGAAAGGTCTTTAAAATTTGGGTTATTTGAGGCTGCATATGGTTCTTTCATAACAGCAGTATTGCTCTGTTTTCTGAAACCCTGGAACACCAAGGCTCATCATACCTCTTTTGAACAGCTTCTTCCAAAAGACCAATCGTCTTCCTCTGGTCTTTGATCTAGGCTGGATTTTCATGTTGCATTGCTATATGATGGCTTGAAAACAGATAGTTTAAATTATGGTGGGGAGAATAGAAGAGTAGCTGTCAAAAACACTGCCTGGATTTCTATGTTGCATTGAAGATAAGGATTTAGGGAGTTTTGATACCTGGACAGGGCACTGAGAAGAGCAGTAGTGCTGGAGACCCTTGAGACGTCACAGTGCAAGTGATCAGACTTGGTGACTTCGACATTAGTCCTGCCAAGTGGATACAGCCCTCTACCAGCATGTGAAAACACTGGTGACTGGTGGTGGGGCTGGTCTAGGGCAGGGCTTCTGACTTCTGCCTTTTGCTGATGCTTGAGCCAAAGACATAGGCTTAAAGCTTATCTGAAAAAAATGATCAGAACATGGAAAGTGTGTGCATGCTTTATCCATCTCCATAGCCTTCATGTTAGACACAAATTATAAAGGATTCATTTTCTCTATCATGACAGGATGTTTTCCATGTTTGTTGACAAGAAAACTAAATTACTTGATTAAAATAAGGGATGCTGAGGCAGGAATAGAAAATGAACCTGTGTTTTATTGATCTTAATTTAGTGACTTGACCTTTAAGCCATGCATTTTCCCAAGCATAGAGGAGAAAAGTTTTTTTTGACAGCAGATGCATCAGGTTTTTTATATCTTGTACATGAGATTTGTGTGCTTTGCACCTATATCACACCAGCAAGGAAAGGAAACATTTTTCACAGGAAAGCAACACGTGCATCAAATGTGATGGCATACAGAGCACTGCATTGCATCACCCACCTCTGAAGTGGTCTCTGAAAAGAAGGACCAGTCAGAGGTGAAACCAGGCTGTAAATGGTTTGGCAGATCTCCATGGATTAGAGGGTGAGCTGCAGGAGATAAGGTTTCTGGCCTCACTTGAGAATCAAATAAAGGGCTACAATAGCTCCAGCTAGATTGAGGTTTGCAAGCTCTGCAGCGCAAGGAAGGCCAGTTAGCAGCACATTCTGAGCTACATTAGGGGCTGCATGTGCTGTGTTGGCGTTATATGCAAGCACTGCCTTGACCCTGCACTGGATGTTCCCTAGTGGCATCTGGCAGCACTTCTTCCTCTTTCAGTCTGGGAACCACAGACAGGTGGTTTTGTCTGCATAGTGTGGAATTGTTTCCTGATGTGTAGGTTGTTAAGCAAGTTACATATTGCTGTAATCTTTAATGTATTCTAGAGGGGAGAGAGGCAAGGTGTGAGCTCTTGGAAGCCTCATAGGCATTGCCTGAAAGCATGAAGGCACCAGTAGTTTCATCCATGCTCCCAAAATGATGCAAGAGAGAGACTAAAGTGAAAAAAAGAAATAAATATTCTGAAGGATGGAGGGATGCAGATGAGCCATTTAGGTTACTACCCTAATCTTTGCCTGGAGATTAGGGTGTGAACACTGCCAGATTCAGCTCCATCTCTTTGCAAAGCATTGCTTCAGAAAGCATCTAGAGCATAGCCCAGGAGTCTTTTGTTGGCTGATTTTGCTTTGAAGACTTCAGCAAAAGTTAAGGAAAATGTGTGCTCAGAAAAAGGGACACAGGTATTAATTACACGGCTGTTGGGGAAAATAAGTGAAATTTACAATAACAAGGCCCACATTTTACTGCTAAATAATAGGATATACCCAGGCATTTCACCAGCTGCTAAGTTTTTTGTGGGCTCTGAAAAGACTATTTTACTTCTGCTGTTCTTATGTGTGTTCCAAACATACGCATTACTGCAATACCCCTGTCTAATAAATTTTGTACTCAGGACCCCTGTTTGGAGAAAACCATTTATATACCATTGCAGCCCAGACCTTACTTTAAAAAAAATGTGAGTGTGAGAGAATTTGCTGTGAAGTTTGAGTAAAGTGAGTAATAAACCATGCAGGTAAAAGATTTCTGCAAGCTCACAGCAGAATGGGGCTGTGTTCTGACAATTTGGTGCTGCGATCAAGCAATGTTGCAGTATTGAAAAACTTTATGAGTGCCAAGCTTGGATGTTTAAAGTGAAAACTGTTGAAAAAAAAATTTCATAGCTTTTATTTCAATCAGAATATCAAATTACTGAAACCCTAAAAGAATGTTTGCCAGTAGGCCTATGCCTACTGTTAGACACTTCCTGCTGCTCTTCTTGGCAATGAATTCATGATTTCAGAAAAATAAGCTTCAAGGAATTTCGTTGGGGATGAAGAGCGATGCTGATTAATGACTTTGTCGAAGCAACAGGTTAAAATTTCTTTACAGTGGTCCTGTTGTGTGCAATACTTCCTAAAAAATCCAAAATAAATCTTGGTAGCAGTGTTTGCATCCAGTCAATCTGAATGGCTTGCTGGTGAAGGCAGCACTGAACTGCTAAAACTGAGTACTGAACATGGCGCTTCTTCACTGCTGCTATGTTTGGGTCCTGTTTTAATTTAATTTTTTTTCACTAACAACCAAGCTGATAACAAGCTCATTATGGAAGTATACGAGGAATACCAATGTAAAGAAGCACATGAAAAAAGCAGCCTTTATTGCATCACAGGGAAATGGACTTGATCTGGATAAAAATAAACTGAAAGTCAGGCTTTCTTTTTTGAAGGGGGATTTTTAAACATGTTAAATTCAGAAAGAGACTTGGAAGGTGGCAGGAGCTGGGATTATGACAGGTGAGGCAGCTGGGAAGAAATCACCACTGCTGTTGTTGTCCTGTCTTGGTTTGAAAAGACAGGTGTCTGCTAAGGAAGGCAGGAGTCTCCCTTGAAATGGAAAATGTAAACCTCCTCCCTCCAAATTACTACAATTTTGCAATTAAGGCACTTTCAGGCAAAGATATGGGAGTAGGAATAACAGTTCTCTATTAGGAAAAATAAAAATAAAAATGTAGCAATACAAAACAACAGTGACAGAGTCAGAATACGACCTGACACCCTGTGGCTCAGGGTGTTGTATCAGTCCCATTAAATGGTGGCTGCAGTCCCTGCAAAGACAGGTGTGGCTCTGTTGAAGCAGTGATCCTGTAGAAGGGTGTAGTTTTCCTCTGAAGGTCCAGTGGTGGTGTAGACGGGCCTGGTCTTCCTCTGGGAATCCAGAGGGAAAAGAAAGCTGCTCCTCTGGGAATCCAGTGGGAAAAGGCTGCCTGTGGTGTTCCAAGGCTCAGATTATTTCCAGGTAGGAATGCTTGGCTCCTCCCCCTGGGCAGAGCATCTCCCAGTGGAATGATGGAATTTTATCAGTCATGCAGTGAGACTCAGTGGCCCCTTAACAGAAGATATCTCCCAAGAGGGAAGATTGTTGTGGAAGAGATAAAGAAAACTGCCCCACCTGGTTTTAAGAGGTGGCCCAATTAACAGAAGACAACTGCCCCACCTCTGACAGATAGCAATAGAATACACACCCCTAGGTATATCTTGCATTTGCAACCTAAGACAGCCACATGCTCAGAACTGTGGTGGTTAATGAAGAGGAGGTGGGTCTGGTGTGGTTGCAAATGAGATACAGCATTTACAGAATAAGCTAGTTGGGAGGGACTGACAAGGCCCTGCACAGGACCATCCCTGAGAATCACATGTTACACTGCATGTGGATAATGTCAGATGGATCCCAGGAGCACTGGTTGTTGTCTGTTGCAGCTAATGCACCTGTCTGCTGCACGTTGGTGAAGTTTACTTCTGAGGCAACTCTCCACAAAACACTTCCAGAAACTTCTTAAGAGATGAAAAATGTTCATCCATGCCTTGTTGATTTCTCTTGAATTGAGATTACTTTCTGGCAGAAAGCATTTAGAAGGGGTTTAGAGAGTAGCAATTAAAATGCTTTTATTATTCTTCATCAGGGACAAGTTTGGAAGGGTATTGTAAATTTAGAGACTTTGCTGCTAATCCAGACAATGGGTGATTTACCACAACTGTTGCTGTATAAAACTTGATGCTGTGAATGCCTTGGTAAATGGTTTTCCCATACCATATGAGAAGCCTGGGCAGGCATTGGAAGACTGAATTTTTGTACATGACTTGATTTGTTCCCTGAGCTCTTCTTTGCAGGGGGCATTTTAAGCTCTGTCAAAATGCAGTACTCTTTTATTGTGAAGTTTTGTGATGAGTATCTCTGTCTGGTAAAGTGCCAACATCTGTGACCTTGGAGCCCGTGTCTAGGTTGTTGTTGCGTGTGTGACAGAGTCTGAACCAATTGAATTACAGCCTGATGATTATGCAGAAGTCACTACTTAACAAGCAGCAAATTTTGGATTCTTTTTCTCTTACCAGTGAGGTGTTTTACATGAACCAGCCTGCTGATAGGACTGTTTATAGTATAAGAAACCTCTCCTTAACTGGAGGATGGCAACCTCCAGTCGGGCCTTAATTAGTCATTGCTGTAACTCAGTGAGAAGTAAATTTATATTTTAGTTATTTGCTGTAGTCAAAGCACATTCTATCCTAGAAGAAAATGTAAAGCAGGGAAGACGCATTAAAAGTAAGAAGACACAAAAGAAGCATTAAAAGTAATGCTACTTTTCAATATGCAGATGTACTTTTAGGTTAGCTGTCCCTGACCGATGGGACACACCTGACCACATAATGTATCAGCTATAGCTGTTGTCTATAGCTCACTTCCCATCAGATCTCTGCTAGGCTGCCTCAACTATTATTTTTGGGTACTGCCTACACTGTTGTTGTTCTCTGGCAGCATTTCATCCTTAACATCTGCAAGATCCAGACAGAAAATTTGATCTCTCCATGAGTTGTTCTGGGGTGCTAGTCGCGTCTTGTGTTGTAGAAATACTTCCATAAGATGAAAAATGAAAGGTCTGGTGATGTGGAAAAAATGACTAGTGTCTCCCTCTCTGGAGCTTTTCTTGTACTATGCACAGAAAAAAAATCCTGTTACTTTAAATTTGCACAGTTTCTAAATATGTGTGTTAAAATGCTGGAGTACCTACTGGGGAGTCCACTTGATACCAGACTATCATCTTCTTTTTTAGGCAGTGATGCTGACTTTCTGAGCTGTCTCTGTATGTGCAAATGAAAGAAAGAACCAAGCCAAAACCCCACAATCACCACAGTATTTGTTACTCTGTTCATTCTGCTTGAACAGCCCTTCCAGCCTCAATGCAATCCTCTTTTTACCCTCATAAATGCATTATGCCTTTCAAAGTGTATTCGAGGTCCAAGTATGTGACCGTGTAATTCTGTATAAAAGTATGTTTTCTGCCTATGCTGTGCTCCATAATCATAGTTCTCTGGTTGCCTGGAAAGAGGGTATTGCTGTTTAGTATGTCAAAGCTGAATTTCAAAGCCTCAAGAAGAGCAAATGGTGAGAAATTGCTTATCCCGGCTAAAGGGAAGAGGAGGAAGCTGGGGATACCAGGAGAAGATGTTGAGATCTTTGGCCTGCCTGTGCATTTCGACCTCTGTATCCTTGGGTGTCAGTTGAAGATGATGTCCTGTAAATTGTTCCATGAGCTCTCCTTTTAAAGCTTTTAATGACACATTTTATTCCGATACTAGAAATTATGAAATCCTGAAGAGATCATTTGCTACATCAAGACCATGAAGAGAGTTGGTGTTAGAGACCCGGTGAGAGTCATATTTTTGATGGAGCTGTCTCTTCCTACAGGGTATGAAAATGTTTCTGAGTCTGATTAAAGAATATGAGCAATGATTTTTCAGAATGGCTTTCTGGTAGGATTATAACTATCACAGCATACTCTGGGGGTAGTCAAGAAGTGAAATATAAATGTCATTTTTCTCCATATATATTCAGCTTGAAATTAAACTGAATGTTTTTACCGATGAGACTGCTAGAACAACTGATAGATTGGGAAATCTGTTAAAAGTGAGATCAGAGTTCTTTCCAGAAAAAGCACTCCCTCTTAGTATGAGGTTTCAGAGTTGCTGTAGAGTCTATTGAATTGAATTATTCCATGGCTTGAACTGATTTCTTCCATGCAAGGCAACAGTCCAGCATCAATAACCATTACCTATTGTGGCCTTAGAGGTAAAGCAACCTTGATCTGAAATGCCCTTACTGTTGTTGTCCATTTTCCAGTAAATGCTGTATTGTGAGGAAAACAACTTGGAAAGTTACAAATGCGTTTCTTTATCCACAGCTGATGAAAGACTGCAAAAAATGGATACTCCATTTGGGATGGATTGTAAGCATTCCCTAATTCAAAAATGAAAAATTTCTTGTTGAAAGCTTCCCTGTCTGAAATACAGATTATTTTTTTTTAAATTTTTTTTTTAACTGCTTATGTTACATATTTCATATTTTTGTGGGTATGGACTTAGATCAGATATAGGAGTTGTGGTATGGAAACTCCTGGCAAAGAGCCAAGATGAGCTGGAAGTACTCAATACTCAAGAATTAAAGTATATTCCAGCCTCCAGTGTTTTAAAGCTACTTCTCTTGTGGAGCTAGCTGTTGCAATCTATGTTTGTTGAACAGCCTATTCTAATATGATTTTGGTGGGAATCTATTGATATTGTTAGGTAATCCCCTTGGGTTTTTCTATTCCGTAAACCAACCATGTAAAATTACTTTCCTCTAAAATACTACCTTTCAGGCGCTCTTGAACAATAGAATGCATAAGTGTAGATTGATAGTTGAACACACATAAAAAATTAACGTTATTTCTTAGCGACGTAAATAATATAGGAAATATTTTATGAAATGACATGTTGTGTTAATTTAGGTCTAACAAAAGTTAGACCTATTTTCTATTACCTACATGTCCTGGAAAGTATGCTAGTCTCACCTCTTTGCAGAGACTTCTGTAGAAATCCAAACCATTATCACCACTTTTTATTAAAAAAATAAAATTTTTAAAAATTCTTCAAGAGACAGAGGCTACTTCTGGCAAGATTGTGAAAGGATATTTCACTGCAATGCCAATTTTGCTGTCTGCTTCAGGAAGAGCATCACCTGGATGACTAAATAATTGCTTCACCTGTACATGCCCTGAAGCATGGAATCATTTTTTGGCTTTTAGGAGCAGAAATTGAGTTTTTAGGAGCCAGAAGCAGGCAGTGATACCTGAAAATATTCACTTAGACATTATATAGAGAGTATGTAGGCTGGGACAATATTGCTCTCCAGACTGAACAAGGAACAGTAGTTGTGGAACAGTTAATCAAGGACATTTAATCATGGCTTCAACAATTTCTTATAAGTAGGTTTTTTTCTTACTTTATTTCTTCCCTTCATAGTTATTAGACTTAATTATTTGCTTTGGATAACAGATAGTGTAATCACATTGACTTGTAGAATTTTTGTTTTCCTTACTCTTACTGTCTTTTCACCTTAGTTGTGATATTTTTTCCTCTTCAATATTGTAAAAATCAAACTTATATTTTGTGGCATTGGAATTGGGTGCTTTATCTTCTAATCCTTTTTTGGAAGAAAAAAGTAATGTTTGTTAAGGGTTTTTCTTTGGATTTTTGCATTTCCCGCAGCAGAGTAAGGTGCCTAATATGGACTGTTTAGAATGAATTTATAAACATAGACCACGGTGGGTTAGATGGGGTTAGACAGAACAAGGTATAGCAATAAGGAAACACATTGTTTCAGCAATACTTTGTATTCAGTTTTTCTGTCTAAACTATAATCCTTTCATCATCAGAATTGCCAGGTAGAGCTTTGTTCTCAAAATGTTTTATAGAAGTTTAAATTCTAAATGTTTACCTATATGCTCAAAACAGGAAAAGTCAGAATGTGAATAGGGTGCAGTGTGGCTGTGACCCTGGTTCAGTAGCTTACAAACACTTGGGAGGTACTAAATTAAGATTACAAAAAGGTCCTCCTTGAATGCACTGACCAAGTGAACTTCCCTGAACACTTGCCTAACATTTCTTACACTAAGCAATTATGTGTGGGTCAACAATTAATGTGAGTTTACTTACCACTGCTCACAGGAGAATAAATTGATGAATCTGACTGATAAATAGGCTGCAAAGTTCAGACAGTACTATTAGTCCCAGCCAAATTCACTGTTTCAAAGCAAACTGTGGACTAAGATACATAATATGAACAGTGAATCCTATGCTGGAGTGTGAACAGCTGAGCTTTAAGATAATGAATAAAAGCACACAAGCCATATAAAAACAGGGAGCCTTTTTGGTAGGTGATCAACAGAAGAGTAAAGTTGATGAAAACATATTTAATTCCTTGTTTATGACTTGCACTGGCATCAGAAGAAACAAATATCTGTATATATTTTCAGGCTTCCACATGTTTAATATCACGTGAAGATTAACAAAATGCAAATATTTTTTTGTGAGACGATGTATTTAACAAGTGCTCTTTGGCATTTTGGCTGACTTGTTCAGGTAACGTGGATATATAATTTCATTTTCATAGGAACTGGTATAAGTTCAAATTTGAATTTCTAAATGCATCTGGAATTAATGAAACCATGCTCTCAAGAAGTCAGAGTTAGGTCACTGCTGAGGTCCATGTACATGTTGCCCTAAACTGACCCACCTGAGGCAAAGTGACCCCATTCTGTGACCATGTTCAGGGTGTTTCCCTCTTCCTAATGCAGGGCAGACTACAGTCTGTCTCAGTCTGGATGTCTTGCTAATTTCACCATGTGTTCTTTAATTCCTGGAAAGGACAGTGAGTGGGATTAGATTGTAACAAATGATTGCAAGGATCTGTCCCAGCCTTTTGAAGTTGTCTGTACATGTTGCAGGTGTACTCTTTAGGCTCACATTCAAAGGAGTCTTGCAAACTTTTAAATTCATATATATATATATATATATGTATGTATGTATGTAAGAGGATTTTTTTAAAATTTGTGTATGTGTATATATATATATTTATGTGTGTGTGTGTGTGTGTGTGTGTCTGTATGTGTGTAATTCATTCATTCATGGCTTTTTCCAGCAGTTGAGTTAGGCTTTCACCCATAGTGATCTGTGCAATTCATTATCCTCTGTGTATAGTTCTTTAGGGTAAAGAGGTTAAAACACAGTAGGGCTTTTCTTCTCAGAGTTCATCACTACTTAACTGATACATTGGAGCTGGCAATATTTGGGTGTCCTCACCCTTGTGTCAGACACCAGCTGTGCCACTGATTTGAGAAGTGAAACCTGAAAGATTAACCATCTCTTTCTCAGGTATTGTAACCAGCTGAACACAGAGCTTTGTAGCTAACTTATCTCCTTGAGTCTGAGTGAAAGGACTAGTATCAGTCATGCCTGGGCTTCAAGACAACTTACTCACTTTTACTACAAAGAGATGCTTCAGTCACTGGGGTTTCTTTCTTGATTATAGAAGTCAGCTCTTTGAAAGACATTGTTAAAAATGGACCCACAGGACCAACCTGCCCCTCTGCCCTCTGTGCAAACCTGAGTGTTCTCACTTGGGTGTCTTACTTGAGGGCTTGAAGATCAAAGATCTGCGCTGGACTTGGGCACAGGCCTTGTGTGCTGAAAGGAGTAGTTATGTGCTATTTTAAGTCTTGTTGAATTTGTGCAGCTGCTTAGAATTGTAGAGTCACAGAATAGTTTCATGTGGAAGGGACCTTGAAAGTTGATCTCATCCAAGCCCCCTGCAACAAGCAGAGGCATCTTCATAAGCAAACACTTGCCAGAGATGAGCATGGTCTTACTTTGAGTCAGGTCCTTGTTAAGCCATCCTTCCATGCAGGAGAGCTGAGGACGGTTCCTCTTCCTGTGGGATACAGGAGGCCAAACCAACATTGACATTAATAGGGATTTGAAATTTCTCTTCATTTTTGACTGCCACCAGTAGTTTTCTTTCTCTTCCTCTGCACTTTTTTTTATCTGTCGATCTCTTCTCCTTGTAGACTGTAAGATATCCAGAGCGGACACCACCTGTGGCTTAGCTAATTTAAGTTCTACAAAGGGGTAATTTTAGTAAAATTTTTAATTATTTATAAAAACCCCTATAAACAACAAAACAAATCAAAACCACAAAAACTCCACAACACAAACAAACAAACAAACAACCAGAAAAACCCCACTCCAAAACCAAACAAGATAACGAGCCACACTTGGAGTTGGACTGGCTGCTGGCCTTTTTTTGATTGTGTGAGATTGCTAGTCCTGGGCCAAATCCTGGTGGTTTCAAAATCTGTGTTTTTGAAGACACAAGAAAATTTTCCTCCCCAGGAACGCAGATTTCCCCATCAACTTGTAAAGAGTAAGGTTTCACATGATGTACACTAATCATTTGGTTAGTAGATATAATAATTTGGATGTGTTTTAATCATTGCATTGACTCCAGTGTCTATGTGTGTATGGCTGTGTTTGCATATGTGCATGTATATTTTTCTATCTTCTTTTCCTTCAGGTGACAGCTCCTTGTTGAAACTGTTAAGGGATGAAATTAAACTCTATTTTGCAAGACACACAAAGAATATGGGACAAATCAAGTGATAGATGAACAAGTTAGAAAAGGAGGACCTGTTTATGTCTTTGTAGGAAACCCTCATAAGTCCTTTTACAGAGTGAACGTTGCCATAGTTTTCTGCAGTTCTCTATTCCTCTCTGTTCTGTGTGTGTGGCAGTTGCACACATGGGTGCCCTACACCAGGTAGTGCAGAAGCAGTTGAGCAGCAAGAACCCATGTAGAACCTCTCAGAGAACATGTGTAAGTTGTGTCTGTTCAGGTATGTTATAGGGATTCCTGTACTGTTTGCCAGAGAAAAACAGCGTATTTTTTGAGGCAAATTATATTTATTCACTATTTAATAGCTTGACCTCTTTACCACTTGTAAATACCAGAGAAGTTAATTTAAATTGCCAGATCACATAGTGTCTGGACAACTCTCATTTAGAGAGCTAGATTATTGTTGTTTCCTTTCTCTCAATTTATTTTCCCCCCCAACACCTGTACATGACCTGTCTTATTTGGTTGGAGAAATCTGACAGAGGAAAAAAAAACTAGATACAGGAATTGTGTTTTGCTGTGGGGGAACTTTAATTCCCCAGAAGTCCTTTGTGTGAGAGGTACAACCTACTTTCCTTCTGCAGATGGGTACCAGGCACTTACAGCATCCCCATGCTTTGAATTTACATTTTTTCAAGATTGCACTTCATCTCAGTAACCCTGTCAGGGACATGTTCTCTGTGAGTGACTTGGAATTGATGCTTTGTCTCTTCTGCTAAAACTGTAGGATTTAGGGCCAAAGATCTAATGCCATTTCTCTGCCTTCAAGCCTCTTTAGTAGCTAAAATGTCCCTAGGAAAGTACTGTCTCTGTGTGGTCAGCAGAGCAGGGTGAGCTCCTTCAGGACTTCTGACCAACATCAGAGGGAACCTTCTATGGAATGCACAGATTTCATCTGTAGACTAACTTGTGTCATCTGAAGCAATGTATCTTTTAGCAATGAAAAGGGCCATAATTCTGTGCCCTTCTAATTTCTTCAGTTAAGTGCTTGTCATCCTCTCCAGCTTTGCTGTGATTGTTTTGTAAGGACATGTGCTAAGGACATTCTCTACTGAATGGAACCTAATAGGCCATTGAAATATTGATGAGTAAAAGGTTAATTTTTAATTCCCCATCAGTCTGGACTGCTAGAAATTCAGTGTGCTTCTGTCTAAGAGACTTGCTGACATTATATGGTTTAATGCATCTGCAAGTTAAATGAGCATGGAGCTACAGGATTTTATTTTGCCCAAGACCAAGGTACTTTGTGCAATAGAAGAAAATCATAGAATCATTTCAGTTGGAAAAGACCTCTAGAATTGACAAGTCAACCATTAACCTAAAACTACCAGATTCACCACAAAGCCATGTCCCTCAATGCCACATCTGCCCATCTTTTAAATACCTCCCGTGATGGTGACTCTGCTGCTTCCCTGCGTAGCTGGTTCCAATGCTTGCAATCCCTTCAGTGAAGAAATTCTTCCCAATACCCAATCTAAACCTTCCCTGGCACAATTTGAGGACATCTCCTTTTCATTTAATTTGTCACTTGGAGAAAGAGGTGGAGGCCCCACCTGGCTACACCCTCCTTTCAGGGAGCTTCAGAGAGCAACGAAGTCCCCCCCGAGCCTCCTCCAAGCTAAACCACTCCACTACCTCAGCCGCTTCTAACAAGACCTGTGCTCCACACCCTTCTCTTTGTTGCCCTTCTCTAGACATGCTCCAGGACATCAAAGTCTTTCTTACTGTGTGCTACTGTTTGTAATTGTGCTCATGCCCCAAATTCTGCTCTTGCATACCCTTTGATGGTCATCATGTAATGCTGCGCCCATTGAGCTAAACCAGCCATAAGGTCTTCAAAAGCTCATGCCAGAAATAATATATTAATACATTATTATATCTGAAGCATAATCTGAAGAATTGTATACCTGAGCATATCTGAATAATAATATAATGTAGGCAGAGATGCAAAAGGTACATAATTGCACATTCCTTCTTTGTGCCAGATCAATGGCTTCCAGTCTTGAATACTTGCATTTCTGATAGTGTCTTGGGAGACCTGAGCCTGCTAGAGGGATAGTTGTCTCATTTCTGTCCTCATTTGTGTTTTGGTTGTTTGATGGTTTTGCCTGATTAAAATGCATTAATTTTTATTATGTTTGCATTTTTAATTACATGAAGATGGTCACAAATCCTGATTTTTATTAGTGAGATATCACTTAAGAAAATGTAATGGAAAAGAAATGCTACTACCAGCTTTTCATGGTCAAATGTCTCATTGAAATGGATGAAACAGAGTTAACATATTGGAGCCTCTTCATGCTCCAAGATTAAGCAACAGTTCAAGAAAAAAAGACAAAGAACTTCAGAAGGTAAGGAAATGTTTCCTACTGCCCCAGGAAAATATATTATTCAGTGACCTCCCCTGTGCCTGACTGAGCCAAAATCCATCAGAGTCGGTGCTCAGGATGCATTTCTGCTTGAGAGAACTTAGATTGCAATTGCATGAATCACAGATTCTCAGTAGGTTTGGCCACAAGGAGAAGTTGCTAAGGGTAGGTCACCAAAATATCTGCTTCACTGGTGACTGTCCAAAAGATTGGTTCCATTTATGCATTTGCCATCAAAGCATTTAAGTGAGGCCATCTCTGGCGTTGTAAGCTTAGCTTATAAACCTTCACTGCCACAAGAGACAAACTTGGACTGTTTCGCTCTTGCCTCCTTAATGTTTTTTGTGGGTTTTTTTCCCTGCAAAACCGGGGAGATGATTGCTGGTATATGCACAGTAATAAAGCTTGTCAGACACAGACAGTCAGAATTCTTCTGAATTCACATTTAATTTATTCACAGCACAGCACGCAGCAGAGCTGATGGCAAGTTAATGTGCTGCACTTTAATGAGATAACTGTTTCCCTCCCAGGTTTTGAAGTTTATGCTAGTTTTATTTGTCAACCTGGCTAAAGCCATACGGAATCACAGCTCTATACTAAAATATTTTATTTGCTTAGCTGATGCTTTTGCCAGAGGAGAAAATGGTGAAGTAATTAAATAGCACTGCTTTTATTTTAGAACAGGAATGTTTTAGGGTTTTTTTGAGTTTACAATATGTCCTTGTCAGAGTTCTGGCTCAAAATACTACCTAGATAAAAATATTCTATTCAAAATTTTCCAGTTTTGGTGGAATAAATTTCCATCTATCTTTTAATTATGTCCTCTTCTCTTTTCCTTTATAGTATACATTTCTGGGGAGGGGTTGCAGGGTGGAAATTTCTGGGGAGGAGGTGCAGGCTGGTGTATCTGTAGTATCAAATAAATGTACAAACTTCAGTGTGACAGAGCTGCAAAGTCTCCCATTAAACAACAGATGATGTGGCTCCACTCAGATTTTGAAATGTAGTTCATGCCAATTGGGTTCTTGTGTTACAACTTTGCCTTTCAGCTATGGCAGACCCTCCTCTTTGATTAATTTTTGCATCTGTAATGAAAAGAAGATGAACCCTAGTCAGGAAAAATAAAGTTAGGATGTATCATTAACAAAACCATTTCTGTGGCACGGAGGGGACACGCAGGGGTTGGGAGGCACCCGGGTGGATCCCCTGCAGGTGGCTGTGGGGTGCCAGTCCCTTGCAGGGTGGATGGAGGAGAGCAGAGTGTGTGGACACAGTGTCCTGCAGCAGTCCCACAGTCCAAGCTGCATGTGTCAGTGTCGGTGTCCTCTGACAGGCTTGCATTAATTTGTCTAAAGCCACTTAAAATGTCATTTTAAGTCTTGCTTGTGCCTGTGCCTGTCTTTGGTGGGCTCGGAGTCCAACAATGAATGTTCTTGGATTCGATGGTCCTGAAAGTATTTTCCAATGCAACTGATTCTGTGATTCTGCATAGAAACATTGTTTCTGTACACAAAAGAGCGCTTGGAAAAGGGGCTTTGAGACAGAGCTAGCATTTTCTGGGTGTATTAACCTTTAATGTCTAAAACCTGTCAAAGTGAAGGTCAGATTGACCTTTCAATTCACCATTGTACCTTTGCATTATGTTTTCTGCAAAGCTACAGCCACCTTCTGCAGGAGGAATGCAGCCAGATTAAGAAACTGTATAGTTATCTGTCCATTTTGTGCACCTTTGCATAAATAAATAATTAATGGGAAATAACCAATAGATTTATGGAAAAATGCTGTTACAGGCTTCACTTGAAATGTACCTCATGTTGGTTATAATTTCCCCTTGTTTCTTTGCTGGAAACAGAAGGTTGAGAGAATTGAGAGGCATGGGGCGGGAGTGTATAGGAGTGGATATGCCACTGAGCATAATCAGTTTTGGGAAGAAGGAAAATCAAATTTTGTCCAGCCCTTTGCTGAGACTGTTCAGAAAAATACATGCAAGGTCTATATTTGGAAATACCAAACTGTGTTTGGCATTCAAGTCAGGTAATATAATCCATAAAAATCACAAGATTGAGCCGACCTTCTGTGTGTTTCTTCAAGCAAATTGAGAAAATGTTAATTTCCAGTGCTGTGCAGGTGGGAAGATGCACACAGATGAAATATCAGCACATTTGCCAATGTGTAATGCTTTTTATTTATAGATGTATTTCTTTTCTGTTGGACCATGAGCTGCCTTTCTGCTGCCTGTTAGGCTGTGTCTCTCCTCAGATGTCAGTAGCATATCAAAGCAAATATTCAGTCATGTTGGTAGGGAGGGCTGGTGGAGGTGACTGGGGGAAAAGGGCTCTGCCTCCCAAAAAGTGCCACCTCTGTACCCTGACAGTTCACACATCTTCTGTAGTTTCTTTCTCATCTGAAAAATGGAGCCTTTGATATCAGATCAGTCTTAGTTCAGAGGTTATGTACTTGGCAGAGGGAAAATGTAAACTTCTAGCACAGCTTCTGGGTGTTGTTGCCTGTATTGTTAGGATCTGGCAGCCAAGTTTATTGACCAGGCATTACAGGGATTAGTTTACTGAATAATTTAGAGTTAACAAAAAATATTAAAGGGTTAAGAGGTTTGGGTTTTTATTAGTCTCCTTCTACTGAAGAAATTTTTTAAGGGCTTAACTTTAAGTTTGTGTCCAAGGGTGCTGATAATGACGTTGTTACTTCTTGATGCATTCGTAGGGCTTCCAGGTTAATTTGTTGCTGGCAGTGGCGTGTTTTCATCCTAATGAGATTTTTCTCCCCTTGTTTTGTCTGCTACCAGATTATTTTGGCAGTGTAATAGGCTTTGCTATGTAGTGCTTAGTTTTGTTGCATGAATGTTTAAGTGTTTGGGAGCACTTTTCTTGTTTCTGTTATTTCCTGAGGAGTTGAGTTCTCTGAGTGAAACAGATGATTTCTCAGTGTTTGACGTTCTCTACTTAGTTGTATATAGTAGTTAAAAATGAGTAATACTTAGAGGTTTAGGGGTATAGGTCTTCTGGGCATGGTGTGCAAATTTGAGAATTAAGTGGTAATGTGACTTCATTTTTCTTCATTTTGGGCCGTCTCCATTCAGACACCGAATTCAGTGTTTTCCCATATTGCAGTAGTTTCCTTATGACTGTGATGGTCCCAGGCACATAGGAAAGGTAATAACTTTTGACGACCAGCAGCTATAATTGGAAAAAATTGGATAAACTTTTAGATATAGAAAGCTTTCTTGAGGCCTGAAATGGAAGCAGCAGACTTCAAGCTATATACGAAAATACAACCTGACACTAATACTAGTGCCATCTAAGTATATAAGCAGTCTGAATAGCTCTGTCTGTGAAATCTGAAAGTGTTACTGTCTGGATATTGAGTGTATTCCAGCCTGGGTTGTGCTGACTGTGTTTCAAAAAATGCTTTCCTTCAGTACACCAAGGACTGACCGTCTGGGCACTGTTCTTGTGTCATGTTGGGAGAAATACCAAATTGGCTTGTGTAATTTTAGTTTGTCAAACAGAAAGTGTTATGGGGGGTATGCTGTTTCTCCCAATAGGATTTCTGTCTCTCTTGCAGCTTACAAGAGAGCTGGATTTCTCTGGGCTGTCTGAAGCCATGTGCATTTGTGCCAACACCACTCACGTACAACAAACAGGCAGAAAAGGGTGTGGGTCCCAGCAGGTATTTCTGCAGGACCTGTAGCAGCAACTCGGGTCTTGTAGGCTCTCCCTCTTTTGTCCTTGTGCACACCTCCCTGCCCACAACACTGAACACAGGGTGCTCGCACCTGGTTTCAGAGCCCAGTTTGCCTCTGCCCATCTAGTGAGTTCTGGTAGCTGTGGGGAGTTGGTTCTTGCCAGCATCCCTTTAGTAATGGCCTCTACTCTTGAACCTGAGTCAGCATTTCCCACAAAACACAATCCTCTTTTTATCTTTTATGCTTCTGTGTATTACTGCAGTGGAGAAACACTCTTTTGGACTGGGAGTCCTATTCCAGTCTGTCACGGTTTAACCCTAGGCAGCCACTAAGTACCACACAGCTGCTGGCTCATTGCACCACTAGCAGAATCAGGGAGAGAACTGGAAGAGTAAAAGCTGGAAAACTCAGAGATAAAGACAGTTTGTTCGGGAAGGAAAAACCCATGTGTACAAAAAAAAACAACACAAAGAACTCATCCACCACTTCCCATGGACTGTCAGGTGTTTAGCCAGCTCCAGGAAAGCAAGGCTCTATCACATGGAGTGTTTACTTTGGAAGACAAATGCCATCATTCCAAATATCTCTCCCACTTTCTTCTTCTTTCCCCCTACCTTATATCCTAAGTCAGATGGTCTGAAATATCCCTTTGGTCAGCTGGGGTCACCTGTCCTGCCTGTGTCTCCCTCCAGCCTCCTATGCTGGGTCCTTCCTAGCATGGCACTATAAAAAACAGAAAAGCAGAAAAGCCCTTGGCTCTGCATAAGCCCTGCCCAGCAATAACACAAGCATCCCTGTGTTATGTCTCTGTGGAAGTTTCTCCAGCTCCTACCTAAAGCAAAACAGACATGCTTCTTGTTGAACCCTTCAAGCTGTCCTGTACAGGTCTAACTCCTATAATTGGACCTCAGTGAGACAGAAAAGAGGTAAGACTTTCTATTCATTACCTGCTGCAGAGGGGTTTTCAGGGTTACAGTTTTAGACTTTAATTTCTTTGAAAGTACAACTTAGAGCCTCTCCGGACCCTAATTTGCCCATTAGTAACAAAGGGATGATATTTCCCTCCCCTTAAAGACTCATTCATTAGTAGCAGAGATATGTATGCTGGGATACATCTCACCTAATTTCAGCTGACTGAAGTGAGCAGTTTTTTCCTCATTCAAAAAGGGAGAAAAAGAATCACCTTCACTAATGAAGTGTCCTAACTTACATTAGTCACAGATATGTGAACAAGGTAAATAGACACCAGAGGTCTTTCTCTTTCACCTCAGAAGGAATTTAGATAACCCATGTCAGTTTAGGCAAGAGGCTTCATTTCTACCTGGTTGCAACTTGATGAAGTAGTTGGTGTGATAAGCATGGGCCCGCTAAGTGAATGTGCTACTGTGTGATGAAATTAAATACCCAATAAATGGCTGCTTCTGCATACAGAACTTCTTCAGCTGAGGGCAGTTTTAATGCTATAATTTTGTAGTGATTTCCAAATTCCTGATTTCTAATGATGAGGATTCAAATCCATCCTAAAAGTCTCTAGGTCTAAATATCACCGCACAATTGTAGGGGCAAAGTCATAAAAGCATATCTTTCCTTTGGCTTCGTTTCAAACAGGGTGACATAATTTTTATCAAACTGCCTCTATTAATGCTTTAATTCAGCTGAGATTGCTAAGTAAGGTTCCTTTTCTAGCCAAAATGTCAATCAGAACTATGTGCTCCACAGAGTACTGTACAAATTAACATTTAAACACTGCTAGTGTAGTAATTATTTTGAGCATCTTTTTTATGACACTCAGAAGAAAAGGGATGACTTTTTGGTGAATTTCCAGACTCTAATTTTCTCCCTATATAAGTGTGCTCTGCTGACATGTCTTTCCCCTCTGGCTGTGCAGTATTTCTCTACTGCTGATACCCAGCTGGGAGCTCCCTGTCTTAGTTATTGAGCTGCCACAATAGAGGCAGGAAGGATCCAAACAGCCTTTGTGTATGTGGTTTGAATGTTCAGGGGATTTGATGAATAGACAAACATATGATCTGAATGCTAGGGAGATGATTTGATGGCAAACAAAAGGTCACATACCAGCAAAACTGTTAAATGGTGCCATGAGGGTGGGAACTGCTGTTCTGCTCACTGTTCCTTTTCCTCCTACACTGAGGGCCAGATTCTGCCTCCATTGCAGCTGCTCTTGCTGCGCAGGATGGGGGAGCCTTTTGGGTGATGTGCCTATGTGCAGCCACTAAAAGGAGCATGCAGCATGTGTGGATTTCAGCACAGATTGCCTCCTATCCCTCCTTATGGGCTGTTGATGTGCAGCATCATACACAAACCCATGTCTAGCACTTACATTCACACTTGGCTCGTTATCCTTGAATGTCATTAACTGTCCAGAGCATAATGCCCTTTTGTGCCTCTCTTCTGCTTGGCTGGTGAAAATCAGTCAGTGTCATGAAAGTTGGCTCTTTGTCTGCAAATAATTGAACTGTCTTGTTTCTGGAGTTCTTCAAAAGATGCTGACTTGTGAAAGAAGGAAACAATTAGTGATTAATGTAGATTTATACCTTGTCACAGATGGGTATGGAAGATGAAATAAGGCAAAAGGTGGAATGTATCTTCTGCTTTCCTGGGTAGCTAAGCTCATGGAGCAAGAAGTTCCTGTGCTTCAAGTGCACTTCAACAAATATAGAAGGCATTGTATTGCCAGTCTCTTCTCAGACAATTGCGTTTGCAATCTGAAAGGCTTTCTTCTCAAGACTTTGTGCTGATTATTCCTTTGGCTCGCACTTACCTGCACCATGTTTGGTTTTCATTATTAGTGCTTCAGGAAGATTACATTTCACCTAGAACATTCAGCAAATGAATAAAACTCTGCACTTGAAAACTGAGCTCAAATAAAACTGCCTGGAATAATGCTTGGAAGTCAACTGTGAATGTTGAAGAACTGTATGAGACCTGAACTTCAGTAACACCATCAGCTGTATCACTATTCTACAGAGTTGAAATCTTTCATTTCAATTTTAAAATTGTGTTTCTTCAATAGGAGTATGGCTGCATGTTTAGTTAAACACCAGCAGGCTTAAAACTGTCTCATTTGGAAGAGCCTAGATATCATTGACTCACAGCAATAGACAGAATCCCACAAGTCAGGGTCTCAAAGGTCCTTGGGAGCAGAAAGATAGAACGATACACCCAAGAGTTTTTTTGTAAAGAACCGATGATTGGTTTCTGTGCCCTTTTGAAATGTATTTGAGAAAAGGACTAGTCCCTGTAGAAAAGGAGTGATTTTTTTTTTCCTTTTTGTTTGATTGTTTTCAATGAACAGAGATTTTAATGCTTTTAGCTAGTAGTTTGCACACGATTTTTAGAAAACCAGAGCACTTAAGTGGAAGACAGGTATGTCATAATTCATGATGGGAAAAGGAACCTTTTTTTTGCATTAGTGAATTCTGTAGGAATAAGGTGACTGCATGTTGATAAGGATGCAAAACTGCTTCATAAAAAATGTGTCACAATTTTTCTAGACAGTGATTATAATTTGTGAATTAGAGCTAATTAAAGTATGGCAGTAACCTAATGTAAAAAATGGCTGACTGCCAGTTGTAGAAAAGATTTTGGAGCTTCCTACAAATTTTAATTTTGATGAATATATTTAGATCTAAAAACACACACTCTGATAAGAGGCATGTATTTTTTGTTTATATGTCAATGGTATTGTTAATAACAGAAGATTTATAGACTAGGTGCTTTCATAGGTGATAAACACTGCCATGCAATTATTTTTATATGTCCTTTTTAAAACACGAAACATTTTAACCATTCGCAAGGTTTAGTGTCGTGAGCCCAACACAAAACTGAACCTGAGTGAAAAGGCCTTCTCTGCTGTCTGATAGCTCGTGTTGCTCCCAGGGCAGGAGGGGTGGACAATGTCCTTGCAGCACCATCTGGAGCACCGTATGCCTGCAAGGGCAGAGTACAGGCTCTGCAGCTGCCGTGGTGGCTGGTTTTGGCTGGATGAACTGGCAGCAGAGCTGAGGGCTCCTGGCTGCCCGTGGTGTGCAGGTTTGCAGGCTGAAGGGTGGCAGTGCAGCTGCACTGTTGTGGGCAACGCAGATACTCTTATGGTCCCTGGTTGGCATCAGTGAGGATGTTGTGGAGACATTGACTGTCTGTTTGCACCAAAGTGCCCCAACTGAAAATCCAGCAATACCCAGTTCCTGTGTGGCACTTCTTACTAGGACATTACTGTAATGTGGGACAGTGTATTACTAGCTCAGTATTGCAGAAATGACTATTTAGTGATTAAGAGATTTCCAAGAGATACCAAAGCCATGTCCTGAATTTGTCTTTCACACCTCCCTCTGGATCACAGCTGTGGACTGGGGGAAGGAAAGGTCCTGGGAATGTCAGTTTCATATGCTCCAAAGCTTCAGTGATACCCCAGCAGGAGGGCAGTTCTAAATCCAAGAGAGAGATTAAAATTGTGGAAAAGGTTTTTACATAGTTACATGTGAAGATCTGAGTCTTTTGCCAGTTGATCCTCTTTAAGGTAACTGCAAGTTGCTTGCTGTATTGTTATTTTACTGAGTAGAGCTCATCCTAAAATGAGTAAACAGGACTTTATTTTTCAAAATATCTCAGTTGCTCAAAATTTTTCAAATTGCTGAATTAATGTATTTGTCTGGAGGAAAGGTAGAGAGACATAACTGGAGGAAAGGTAGAGAGATTTAAAAAAAAGCCACTGATCATGGTGCAACTTTGACCGTCTCCTTGAAAAACAGCACGAGCAGCATTGTGAAACAGCTGCCATTTTTGTGTTTGACTATGAGGTGCAACTGTTGAACAGAGATACTGTCTGCCAGTGTCGTTTTGAAGAATTATTTAATGATAAAAGGAAAAGGAAAAGGAAAAGGGAAAAGGGTCTCCTTCCTTGCAGGCCACTCACATTCTCATGCAATTGGGTCAGAAATTAGCAAGTCCTTGCAAGTACCTTGAAGATATTCAGGATGACATAGAGCTAAAAAGTGGAGAGAAGGAGGATGTTAAGGCAGTTCGATCTGTTATATTCTTGACCAAGGAATAAAGGCAATCTCTATCCAGAAGAAAAGTATGATGCATAGGTTGTTTGAGAATTTAAAAGAAGCATGAAAGAATATGTGTTGGCATCATGACCACATTGTAAATGTCAGCTTTACTAATACCCTCAACTTTACCAGTATCACCAGCTGTGGAATTATTGCAGATAACAATATTTTGACTTCTAAGCTGTGTGTCACACTGAAGCCAAAACAATGTCAGTCTAGGTGGAGTGCAGTCATTGCCATTATGTTCAGAGAAGACACGGCTTCTTTTTTGAGCATATGCAAGACTGAAAACATTCCATTTACGTTCCATTTTAAGGACATTAGGGAAATGTCCTTACAATGCATTTACTAATTTTAAGTTTTACTGAATTAAAGTTAGCTTTTGAATCCTGGAAAACAGCTGAAATTAGTTAGAGCATGACAATAGTATGCAATTACATGTTAGGAAAATATTATGAAATTATGGTATTTTACTTAGTGTTAGTATGAAACAGCTAAACTAATAATTGCTTTTGAAGGCACAAGCATATCCAGTGTAAATTGGTTGTATCCTGAGTCTGGAAAAAGGACAGATCATCTGTCTGTTTTTTCAGTTAATCAATAGCACCACCTGTGCTTTTTCATTGACTTCTTGATGCTAAAGTCTAACACTAACAGCCAGATCTGCAGCAGTCTAAATTGGCCTAATGGGTCATTAAGAGCTATACTGATAAATGCCAACTGGGGATCTGGTGTGGACTGTAGGCTGGAAACTTAGGAAATGAAATAACATCAATACTGTTTTATAACTGGTTTCATTCATTTCTTGTAGCCCTCTGTATTGTGTAGTGGCTTATTTGATTGCTGTGTTGAATCAAGCAGGGATAATGTTAGCAGCAAATAATGCAAGGAGAACTGATTGAAATTGGATTGCTAGGCGTTACAAGGTGTCTGACAGGAGTCTAGGTTCATTGATCATGCAGACCTTTAAATTCCCTCTTTAGTGATGTTAGAAGAGATGTGTAGAATACAGGTATTGACAGTTCAAGTTCTCTCTATTCTGTGTGTCTTGTCTTTGTTCTGATTGCAAAATGAAATTAAAAGAGGTTTTGTGTTACTGGGCTGGAAGGATATAGACCAGGTGATGAGGCAGGTAGATACATTTTGCAATGTTAGCTAAGACTCTTCCAAGAGTGGCACTTGTAATTCTTTCGTGTATCATAGTGTGGTGGTTTGTTTTGATTGTTTGTTTTTTATTTCATCTGCTGGCTAATTAATATAGCATGCAGGTGTGTCCTGTTTCCTGTCTGTTGATTTAGATTGATACCTCTGGTGTTTTCCTGTGTTTTCTGTTCTTTTTGATATATTTTCATGGCTAAAAAACCAGCTCACCTTAGCTTATATTTCCATTTAGCAATGACCAAATAAATATTTTATTGAAAGGTGTTCTCTGGGTCCTTCTTTTCCCGATGGGTACATGTCTCTGCTGCTTCCATTTTTAAAGCCTCTTGGCTCATTGTCTTCCAGTTTTGGTGCCACCTCACAGGGGGAGGCTGTTTTCTGGCATTGTTCCTGTGTTTTACAGGTGTTGTAGTTGGTTTTCTTCATTCAGGGTGTAGCAAGTCACATTTTTATCCTCTGCACGTGCTCCTAGAATGGATAGTCTACAGTGAGTAAACATGACTGGAGAACTTCTGAGGGAATCTGAGCAGCAGGACGGGACTGTCTAAGGAGGACCTGCCATGGGCTTGGGGTGCCAGCGAGCTCAGAATGTGGCATTGCCTGATGGCTCATGAGGCCTTGCAGCTGATGATTAGGAAAGCCACAACTTGAATGCTCACGTACAAAAATTTTTGGATGAGACTCTTTTCCTTGTTATGCAGTTGGATGTAAAGACAAATACTGATTATGTGGAGGAGACAGTGAGGCCTCCTAGAAAGGTTTTTTTCTCTGTAGTTACTTTCTGAGGCAGACAAGCAGTAGTGTACGTAACAAAGCTGAAGCTGTGCTGTTATTTGCAGACCTCCGGGCTTGAGAAGGCCAGTGACACCATGGTGTGGTAACTTGGCAGAGAGGTTATATTTATGGCCAGCTGAATGAGCCCGTGTGCTTCCTTGTGGTGATACTGCTCCACTTGCCCATTCCTTTTTCCAGTCTCTTGAGTTACAGTTCCTGACTGCGTGGGAACCCCTGGGCTGGAGGGGTGCTCCATTTGAGCATGTGTAGCTGGTGAATTCCTAGTTTGGGCTTCAAGCACTTAAGGATGTTTCTCTAGAGTTTGGCAGGAAAAAAATGCTTTGGCAGAAAGGATACAGATGTTTTCCATCTGTATCTCAGGGTCTTAGGGAAATTGCTTCAGTATTTTCCTCTAGGCTACGTGAAGTTGAACATTACAATGTCTTTGCTTATAGTTGAGAGGACCTTGGATGAGAGATTTCTTTTAGAGCACCTGGTCTCAGAGGACGAGTCTTGCATTCAACAGATTGGCTTAGGGAGTTTGTTTATTGCTCTTTGTCAAATCTCCCAAGCAGTGCACAAAAGTAGAGATATGTCTAATGTGAACGTTTGAGGCAACCAAATGGTAAGGAAGGGTGCCTAACAAGGGCAGTGGTCAAAATATAAAACACCTGACAAGCATCCATCTTACCTCTTCTTACTTTGCACATTTTACATCCTTTTGTTATCTCTCAGGCATGGTGTGGTCAGTCAGCTAAGTATTTATGCACAGGTTTTTAAAATTATACTTGCAGAGTGTTTCTTTGTGAAAACCTTTGCAAACTGACTCAGAAAAGGGTATAATATTTCTCCTATCACAGGCTATAATATTTTGCAGCTTTTCTCCCTAAGCATCAAGTGAACTGCTTAGATTTACCTCAGTTTTTCAAACTCAGTGACTGAGAAAAGGAAAAGAAAGCTAGCCTGGATTTCTTGTGTGGTAATAGAAATCTTTATCCATATTGTCTTTAGGCTGTCCCATTCTAGAGTTCTGGTAAACTGACTGTCAGTGTACACATTACAGTACAGGAAGAGTCCTTCTTCTCTGCATTGCAGAGGTTCTTGCAGCACAGTTTGATATTTATAAAATTGAAAAACCTTGCCTTTTAAATTTCTTGTGGTGATCCATCTCAGATCACAGTGCTTGTCCTGTAGGGATCTTAAAATTAACAGGAAACCTGATTGGAGTGATCATTCTTCCCAATGGCTTTGCAATGCAGTTTCATTTTTTCCAGACACACCTCTTGTTGTCCTTTTCTTGGCTTAAAACTATGGGTAAAGATATGCAGAAACTATATATGCTGTGCAAGTAGTTTCTGTCAGCTACAAGATCACTAGAACTGTTTGGAAGGGATGCTCACATTGAGTAGAAAATATTGCACCTTTTTCATTTTGTTGGGTGTTTAAAATTACTGTTACTGATTTTTAAATAGAAGGAAGAGCTTAATGAAATAAGAACTATACTGAGGCTAGTAGATGTGTCAGTGCAGTCGTGAGTTAGGAAAAGGCTGCACTGTGTATTTCAGAGAAAAAAAATCAAAGAAGAGGTGAGGGAAAGGCAAAATCAAGTATCCAAAACTTTCTGTGTTGCCAAAAAGATACAATAGGTGGCAAGAGATATATCAGTGTAATCAGAGGCAATTATTTTAAGGGAAATTTCTCATGTTTCAAAGTACTAAAGAATGTTTTTCATGACAGTAAATCAAATAAAAGCTTAAGAAGCAGAAGTTGTCTGATTTGACAACTATTTTAGAGTGTGAACATTGAATTGCCTGTGCTGTTTGTGTGCATGGAGAGAAAGAAATATGAGCATTCTCTCTTTTAGGAGCTTTCTCAGGTGCATGCTGTCCTTCAAGGCTTTTCTCTCAATAACAGCATTTGGATCATGAACCAGAATTATGGTTGGAAGGTGTTCACTGTTGGCAGATGCCATTTCACAGGCTCAGCGAAGCTGCCTGGGATCATCACAGCCTCTCACTAGTCCCAAAGCTATTGGCTCACAGTTCTAGTGCTTGTGATTGCCCCAGGAGATATGACTAGGATGCTGATGACATGCTCAGACAGACTGAGCTGGTGCTGGAACAAAATATGCCCCAAACTATTCCTGGCACATTAATTTTATGCTTAGAATCAGATATACCTCTTGCTATTTTTTTCCTCCCTTTTTCTTTCCTTCCTTCACATTCTTGTCTGCTAGTCCCTAAATCAAGATGAAAAATAGCTATTACAGTACTTCTGAGACTAGTCTTTAACTAAAATGTGAGATCTGATAGAGATCTCTGATGCATCTGAGCACACAGCAGTGAGCATGCAGAGTGAAAACAAAAGGTGTAATACCAGATTTGTTTGCACAGTTCACAGAAAAGCAGAGACTTGAAAGAATTTTCATTTGTGGAGTTTGGGTAATAGACAGTAGCTACAGCTCTGCCCCAATGAATTTTATTTTCCAGTGATTAAGTAGTTAATTTGTCTTCAAATTTTAGTTGGGCATAAAATACAAGGTTATATGTGATGCTAATTTATGTGATCTAGAATATTCTATACAATCTCCATATATGCAGACACATAGACAAGAAGACCATGCCACTCTGCAAACCACAGCACTTGACCTGTCCCATGCAAGCTGTGGTGGTGTGTCCAGTCTGCTGCTGAAGGTATAAATTCTGATGATCTTAAACCATATGTTTTAGGTGCTTGGTCAATCCTGATGTAAAGATTATTTTTACAAACTGTTAGTATTTTTTTTCACTCTTGCTCTGCCAAAAATGAGGAGCTGATTTACTAAGTTATGTAAGTTTAGGTTGAAGTTTTTCCATGAATTCTTCTGTGTTTTATCCTGATAGGTGAAGGGAGCCTTCTTCTATTACAGAATTTGTGCTTTGGTCTGCTCACTAAACACTGTGAAATCATGTTTGCAGTTTTTCTTGACTGAACAAATAAAAATAACTTTTTTTAGTGGCTTGTTGTGGGCAGGTTTTAAAGTTTTAAACCTTTTGCACCTGTTAAAATTTTCAGTGCAGTGCCCAAATGTTCAAGGAGTTGTTTTTTTTAATGTGGTACATGCACAAGTAGTATCACTGCCTTCCTCCTTCACCTTTTCTTCTGTGTACAGATGAGAAGTTTGGAACACATTTGAAAAAAAACAGTGAAGACACACCAGCTGAGTCGCTCAGTCCTCAGCGTGATCCTTTCCACTTTTACATCTATAATGCAAAAATGTTCCCCACACTTCTGTTTGCCTTTGAGTCCCTGCAGGAGTTCTGGTGGCCTGACTTGCTCTGGATGAGCAGTGGGGAATGGCTCTGGGCATGGTTCTGCTGCCCTGAGCTGCCCTGCTGCCCCACAGCTGCCCCACTGCTCCTGCAGCACTGGGCAAGGGCTTTGCTGCGCTGGGCAAACAGGAGAAGGAGCCTTCTCCACCCTGTGCTGTGTCCTGGCCTCACTGCCTTTTTTCTGGTTTCCAGCTGTGTTAATCTTACATTTGCCTGTGTAATATCTGCCTTGTTTAGAGCCTGCATTTGATTAACTAGTTATTCACTTAAAGGTGAGCTTTTAGAAGACATAGTCTGGGACTCTTAGAAAGCCCCTGCCATCCATGTGCTGCTGCACCATGCTGCCTTCTGAGTGCTGGCTGCATGGAGCCTCCAAGGAAATCTGTCAGGAGGTGATTTGCCTGGGAAGAAGTGGGAGGCTATCTGCACTTGGCAATGTCTCAGAAAAAGTTACTTCATCTCATCCTACACAAACAATTACAGGACAGTAAAGAAGTTAGTAAGTAAGAGGGAAAACTCTCAGGAGGGCAGCATGTGCTAAACTTCTGTTAAAGAACAGTTTCTTTAGCAAAACTGAGCTTGTGATGGCTGTGATTGTGAATGTGCTCACACAGTTTGGAGAGCTAGAAATATAATTACATATTGGGTTTTTTATTTCTCTACTTTTCAACACAGTATTGAGGATTTGAAAAATGGAATTGACTGATACAGTGTTCTGAAAGGAACGGGAGCTGGTCTTTGTGTTGGCAGGAGGGAACTTTGAGAAATTGCATGTGGGTACTTTTCTATACACCAAACATATTAGCATGAATTGAATAATGAGTAATCTAATCAGATTTGTAGCCAAGCTTGTCTGTCATACTGTGATAATTACTAGCTACCCAGGACCTTAATACCAACCAGATCGCTCCCCACATCCCAACCTGTTTAATTTTTTAGAAGTGAGTTCTTTATAGGAATGAAGCAGTGCTTAGGCAAGGCACTGATCTTGGCTCAATCCAGTGACCAGAAACACTTCCCAATGCAGGCACTGCCATATTTCATAAGCTGTTTCTTAAGAGCTTCAAATGGTAACAACTTTAGCCTGAGTGAGGAGCAGTTCATCATGGTCATGGAGTACTGGCAATATCAACAGCAGCAACCTCCCCATGGAAGCAATTATAGCCAAGTTCAAAAGTACAAACCAAAATTATTCTCAAGAGTATTTCACAGGTGATAAGGACATGTAAGAGGAACAAGAGCAAATAATTGGTTAAAATCCTCTCTTGCTGCATGAAATTTTTCTTTTTTTATAGGGAGGGCAAAACAGAGTCATTCCAGGTCTGAAAGTTGGTCATTACCTATGGAATGCCATTTTGGGACTGATGGCCTTCCAGTTCTGCTTTCTTCCTGGCTAATGAGCTGCTTCAGCAAGGTGTTTTGGGAAGTCTTCAATGATCTGCTGTCAAGTCTGCATATTTTTTTTTTAAATTTCACTCAGGAGAAGGGAGGATTGGACCAGATGATCTCCAGAGTTTTCTTCCAAACTGAGCTGTTCTGTGAATCCTTGAAAATAAACTCTCTGTTCTGTATTACACTGAACAAGAAGCAGTTGCTTGGTGCTGAGTCTTGAATGTTTGGTATGTGCAGTTCTAGGCTGTGTCCTAGGTTGGTCCAGTAGCTGGTGAGTCTGTTGAAGTTGTGCTTGAACATTTGATATGGACTGAGGGGCTCCAGCTGAGATGCTTTGGCTGGGAAATGCTGAGTTTCACGCATGGCAGAAGTAGCATTAGAAACCCAGATAGAAGTTGCAAAATACAATACAAAGTAGTTCAGCTCACCCTTGCAAGCAAACCACGTTAAAATGTTTGCATGGTGGTTTACTGTGCTCCTGCCTGGTTTCTCAGCTTGTCCCTTTTGTCTGCAGGACAGTCTCAATAAAGCAGCACAGTCCAGACTGCCAATGATGTATTCCCATGCATAGCACCAGAGTCCAAGTTACATTTCTGTGCAATTCCTGTGGCTGGTTCAGAACTCACCTGGTGGTGGGTGGTGGAGAGAATATGCAGGAGGAGGCGGGGGGAGCTGTCACTTCTGGGAAGTGATGGGGCAAGAAGGAAGCAAACCATTCCTTTCCTTGCTGTTTCACACATTGTAACCAATGTCTTCAAGGCAGAATGAGATACAAGTACAAGAAGAGGGCAATTTCTTGGAGGACACGAGCGTGTATATATGTGTATATATGTATATATATATATATATATATGCTGTATACATGTACATGTATGCCAATTTTTAATGTCATGCTAGTATTCCTGTTTTCAGGACTTGTTCACTATCTGGATTTCTGGATTTTTGCTTTATCAGAGGTACTGTGTACTTAGATTGTGGACTCCTGAGTGAGAATATGGGACTAAGCCCTGTGACCTTCAGGGACACACAGCTGATGATGAACACTGGAAGAACAACTGGAAAGTGAGGCAGTTACGTGTACGGACACTTGGACACTGGGCAATCTATAATCTCTCTGTTTCTCCCAGTTTTGGTTTTGTTTGCCTGTTTAGTGTTTTCATCAAAGCTGGTATCACCCAAGCATTTTGCATGCTAAAGGGAACTAGACTTTTAAGTCTGAATTACATTGCTCTTGGCAGCACCTTTTGACTTCCTGAGATGTGCTGTGGCTTTGATGAAGAGAACAGTGCTCAGCCATCTCAAAAAGAAGGCAAAACACAGTATTGAGGTGCATTAATCTAGTGTTCATGACTAGGCTTTACTATTGCTTGAAATGGCAGTGCAACTAGCTGACAATTCCTAGGGCTTCTCCCTTGACTGATTTTTAAGGTCAAAAAAGACAGGGAGAACAGACCAAATGAGATTGTAAGAACGTTTGTGTTGAACTCCTGTGTACCAGAGGTCGTGGGCTTTGTCCTAGCTATTCTCTGCACCATCCAAGAAACGTTTCCTGCTGTCAGTCACTATAGAGCCTTCATTGATAAGGATGTCTTTAAAGAAATTATGTGGCGCTGCATGTGCCATTTCAGCAACAGTCACAAAGAGGTGACATCTCCTAAATACAGAAAGCAACAGGTAAAGCTTTTAATGACACTCAAAGCACTAGTAAAACATTCCACTTCCAAAAGCTTTTGGATGACTCCTAGCACAGAGACAAGAGATCCACGGAAGAGCAAAACATGCTAAAACCTGTGAACTCTTGCTTCTATTTGTGTTTTTTTTCTGGTACTTGTGGATCATCAAGGTGTGATAGCTGCTGTCAGAAGCATATTGGTCAGTGCTGTTCAATTCTAGGTGCTGTTTACAAGGCTGTATTTGCCAAGGGATGGCCAGAGATGACAGAGAAGCAAGGAAAAGCATGGCAAAGTTCAGCTACACTTGTCAGCTTTGTGAATGATTTATTTAAATTTAGCCACCAAAACCAGCAGATTTGCCATGCCTCTGTGTAAATCTCCAAGAGACTGAAGAAACAATTCTGAACTAAAATGTATTCATCCTTAGGGACTTCTTTCAGCACCAAGTCAAATCACTTTTTAAATGGGGGGGGGGGTAGCCCTCCAGGGAAGCCACAAATATGTCCATAGTGAGTGGTAGTGGGTTAATTATTCCCAACTGCCCTATTACAGGAATCCAGTAAAGAAAAGAGTAGACAGTTCTCCATAGTAAAAATACTAGCAGGTGATTTCTAGCAATCTAAGATACTGCACAATTTATTCTTTAATATCTAGTTTACGAAAAATTTAGTGTCTCAGTGGTTGAAACAGGCCACTTTTCTTTGAGTCATGGCTGGTGTAGACACTTTAAGTGCCTCTTGATAATTTCTTATGGAATAATGGAATGGTTTGAGTTGGAAAGAATCTTAAAGATCATTTGTTCCAACCCCTTTGCTGAGGTCAGGTACATGTTTCACTAGTCCAGATTACAAATGCTATCCAGAGCTTGGCCTTGAACACTTTCAGGGGTGGGGCATCCACAACTTCCTTGGGCAACCTGATGCAGTGCCTCAATGCCCTCTGAGTAACACTGCCCTCTTTTTGACATCTAATCTAAATTTCTCCTCTTTAATTTAAAACTTTTCTTCCTTGTCCTATGGCTGTCCATGTGAAAAGTTGCTCTCCCTCTTCTAAATAAGACCCCTTTAGGTACTGGAAAGCTGCTATTCAGCAGCTTTCTGTTCTCCAAGCTTAACAACCCCAGCTTTCTCAGCCTGTCCTTGGAGGAGAAGCCCTTTCATCATCTTCATGATCAGAGGCACTGCTCTGGACTCAACCCAGCAGGTCCATTCTTTTTTATGCTGGAGCCCAGCTCTGGATGCAGTGCTCCAGGTGGCTCTCACCAGAGCAGAGCAGAGCAGAGCAGAGGGGCAGAACCCCCTCCCTGCCCTGCTGCCCACAGGGCTCTGGATGCAGTCCAGGACAAGTTTGGCTCTCTGGGCTGTGAGTGCCATGGCAGAGCATGTGCAGCCTCTCACCCACAGCACCCCAAGTCCTTCTGGGCAGGGCTGCTCTGGGGCTGTTCATGCCCAGCCTGTGCTGATACCAGGGGTTGTTCCTACCCAGGTGCAGCACCAGCACTTGGCCTTGTTAAACTTCATTTTATTCTCATGGGTTACTTCTCAAACTTCTCCAGGTCACTGTGGATGACATTCCATCCTTCAGGTCTCCTGCCCTGTTCTGTAGTGGACCAGCTTTCTCTGTGCTTTCTCTTGTTGTTGATATGTCAGCAGAAGCTGTCTATGCTTTTCCCATCCCTTGCAGGTCTCCCTTCCCAGCTGTACCCTTCCTAACTCCCTCTGTGCCTTTGTGCTCTGTGCCTCCCTGGCAACCTGTCCTTGCTAAAACCTTCTGTAGTGGCTTTTTAAGTTTGATGCCACTCAGTAGTTACTCCTTCAGCCAAACTTGCCTCTTGCCTTACCTCCTTGTTTCTTCAAACTCTATTCATATGCTTTAGAGAAGTTGCTTTTCAAGTTCAGCCCTTTCTGCTGAGTCTCTTGGCATTTAAGGTAATTGAGTTCTTCCAGGCTACCACTTACCAATTTCCTGAACAAGCTGAGACAGTTGCTCTGAAATCCAGGATTTTTATTCTGCTTTTTCCTTCATTGCTTTCCTGAGTATTTCAAATTCTTATTTCTCCTCGTAGTCACTCAGTCTAAGGCTGTCATCAGCCTTTATGTTCCTATCAATTTCTTCCTTAATTCATACAACATCCAGCAGTGCAACTTCACTACTTAGAGGAGTATCTGCAGAAAAAATAAGTCTCTGATGCTCTCTGAATTTCCTGCACTCTGCTGTTCTGCTCTGCCAGCAAAAATCTCAAAATTCCCCCACGAAAACATATAATTATGAAGTTTCTTCCAGTTCTTTATAGGCTTCATCCACTTTCTCTTCTTGAATGGGCAGTCCTTAGTATGTGCACACCATGTTAACTCCTTGTTTTCTACCCCCATCATGCTGATTCATGAGCCTTCATCCTTGAATTCTTGGATATGCCGGGTTGTTGAAATAGTGGGGAAGCAGTGTGCAATATTTTAAGGAAATTTTAGACACTAAGTAAACTGGTGAGAAAATATGTTTGCACACAAGCGGGATATCATCTTTTGCTCCCTGAATGACTTGGGATGAGTAATTTTCCCACTTTGCTTCTCCAGGTCTCAGACTGTGAAGTCTCTGTGGTACAGACCTGCCATACCAGAGACAGATGATGTGCAAGCACTGCCACCTTCCAAAGATTGCAAGCCTCATTGCATTTGTGTTCCTAAATGTAACTTGTGTCCTCTCTTCATGGAAGCTGAAGTTTGGTGATACAGAGAACCTACAAGAACACTTTCCAGTGAAAATGTATTGGGGGGGGGAATGTCCCTAAGCACAAAAGAAAGATTTGGAAGGAAACATGGTTGCCAAAAGCATGTTTGTACAGGATTCCCTTATTACCAGGAATACAGTGATTTTGGGCATGACAGTGGAAAAGGTCATACCCCAATTTGCTCTGCTAAGTGTAAGGATTTTGAATTTCTGTGAGCTACACAAGTAACCTATCTGAGACAGCAAGGCTTGATTAAGGCAAAAGGAAATGTAGATGAGTGCATGATGAAAATTAATATGTAATTGATCTGTGCCAAGTAGTTATACATATGGGAAGACAAAATATTTGCTGTATTTTTTGTTCAGCAGGAATGTTTCCATACTTTTGAACAGCTGACTGCTGCTTCATTTTGCATCAACCAAGTTAAGCCTTATTTCCTTTTTGTATTATGCTGTAGGGCTTCCTTGTTTGGGTTACAAAACATGAAAATTCTCAGAGCACTGTGCAGTTTTCTCATTACTGTCCACATAGGAAATACCTATTTTTAGGCTCAAATATGTGCACAAAGACTTTAATAAGGAAAAAGTATTTTTCTGACCTGTCCTCCTTGCAGTGTTCAGGTATTTCACACACACAGATACACACACACACACACACACACACACACACACACACTTACTTCCCTGTGCTTTTCATCACCAGTAGCTAAAATCTACCTGTTGACAGGTTGTTCACCTTAGTTTTCTGCTGTGAGAATTGTGCTTCCTTTCTTGACTATAGTAGTTTTAAGAAAGTATTTTAAACCAATATGTGCCTCCTGGCAGTGCTGGGGTCAGGTTTAGCTACTACCTTTTCTGCAACTTCGGGTTGCCCATGTCTGCAGATCAGAAGATAAAAGACAAATGGTTTAATTAGTACCATTTTGAGCCTACTGCTCTAATCAGTTGATCAGGTTTACACAGGTACTTAATCTGGCATAAAACTCTACAAAAATAAAATGGGCTTGAATGGACAAAGGGGGGAGAGGTTTATAAAATCCATCCCTTCCTAATATCAATAGCTGTGCCTTGTTTTAAACAAGACTGGATTTACTTTGATTTCTAGGTTAGTGCAGGTTACAGTGAGCAGAACATTTAATGCATCTCATTGATTTTCCCTGTAATAGTGTTGATACACAGGTCACGGCTCTAATAATTTGTTTTACCATTAGAATTCTGTATGCAGATGTAGTCCCCAAGGATATCAATATGTAACCAGATACTGCGTGATCTAATCAGGTACTGCAGGAAATATATTATCACTTCAACACCTAGCAGTAGAAAGCTTCATCAAAATGGAAAAGTTATTTAATATTTAAAGCAAAATGCAGCTCGAAGAGACAACCATGAGAAGCAGGTGTGTACAAAATTTAAAGAGATTTCTCAGATTAAACAAAGCCAAATCCAAGCCAGGGTCTAGGATGATTTGTCATAACTCCATTTGTTGTTAAAGAAGAAAATGTTATAGCTGCTGCTTCTGTTTATAGGGTTTATTCCAGTTCAGGTAAAGAAGCATCACTCTCAGAAATGACTGACTAGCAGAATTTCGTTAATGTGATACTTACTTGCTACAGCATGCGTGCTTTGGAAAGCAATTTTGAAAAGCACCTGCAAAAGCATTGGTGACAGACAAGACCAGTGCTCTGAACTCATTTTGATGTAGGATCTGGATCTCTGAGCGCCTAGTACTGCAATCCATTTCCAGAATACAAGTGCTGCTGACTTTGAAGGAGTTTTGCAAGCAGTGTGTCTCAGGCTGAGCAGCAGACCTGCTTGCTGCTGCGAGTCTGACCAGAACCATCTACGGCTGGAACAGCAGGAGTGTGGCTCTGCCAGCAGCTGGACAGTGTTTCTGTGTAACTGCCAGGTGCAAACACCAGGTGTTCAGCAGGGTAATGGTTGGCAGAGGTGATAAGCATCTCCTAGGGTCAGCTCATATCGCCATGTAACTGCTTTCATGTTGATGTCTGAATGCTGAGCATTGTTAATTGTGGCTTTTGTCTGAGCTCCTGAATTTTATCAGTGGAATGCAATGCTATTCTTGGCTCTACCTCTTGTACTTATTTAGCAAAGGAAAGTAAAGAATTTTAGAAGTAAATTTAAGAAGGAAAACCATTCAGTAACCTTGTGTATGACCAGATGAGACTTGATTTAAGATAAAAAATAAGACATTTATGTTCCTTGACATTTTTCCAGCTCCTATTTTATCTGGCTATAATGGTGTGTGTGGAAGGATATTGGTTTGCTTTGTTTTTTTTCTTTGGTTCTACAGACTAGACAGTGAACAATTCAGTGTGCAGGGCCAAACTCTCCTCCTTGGCTCAAGGGATTTATTGTGTGACTAGCTTTGCTACCAGAATTGCTTTGATCTTCAGAGACCACTGGGTTCATTGAGCCTAAGTAAGAGCTGGAAGAGAGTGACTGAGCATCTAGACAAGCAGTGAAACAGACTTTTTTTACAGTTTCTACAGTGTGTTGTTGGGGCAAATGCTGCCAGACAAATGTCAAACTGTTGTTTAAGGAAAGGGTGGGAGAGGTGGTTGGTGGGTGTTGGTACAGGTCAGAAAATTATTTTCATTGAGAAAAAACCCACTAAAGACTTTTAATATATTTTTTATAATTTTTCTCTCTTGTGTTTTAGGGTCTCATGACTCTTTTAGCTTCTACATTGATGAAGCCTCTCCGGTTGGGCCTGAACAGCCGGAGACAGTCCAGAATTTTGTGTCAGTTTTTGGGACTGTGGCTAAAAAGCTGATGAGGAAGTGGCTGGCTACACAGACCATGAACTTCACCAGCCAGCTGGGGGCAGGTATACGGTACTTTGATCTCAGAATTTCCACCAAGCCCAGAGACCCAGACAATGAACTCTACTTCGCTCATGGTTTATTCAGTGCCAAAGTCAAGGAAGGCCTGGAGGAGATCAATGCGTTTCTCACTGAGCACCCAAAAGAAGTGGTCTTCTTGGACTTCAATCATTTCTACGGGATGCAGAAATGCCATCACGAAAAGCTTGTCCAGATGCTCAAAGACACTTACGGAAACAAAATGTGTCCTGCTATATTTGCCCATGAAGTCAGCCTCCAGTACCTGTGGGAAAAGGAGCACCAAGTGCTGGTGTTCTACCACAGTCCAGTGGCCGTCGAGGTAGCCTTCCTGTGGCCAGGCCAGATGATGCCAGCTCCCTGGGCAAACACAACGGATACGGAAAAGTTGATTCAGTTCCTGCAGGCATCAATCACTGAAAGGAGAAAGAAAGGCTCCTTTTTCATATCTCAAGTAGTGCTGACACCAAAGGCTAGTACGGTGGTCAAAGGGGTTGCAAGTGGTCTCAGAGAAACGATCACAGAAAGGTGAGTTTGTGGCTGGTAAGGTCTGCTGACTGTGCTGAATGTGTATTGGTAGTGCTGTTTTTCCAATTCCTTTTAAAGGCACTCTAGCAGATGCATTTCTTCCATGCTACTGTGGGCTAGTCAGAATTTGGAATAATCCTAAAATATTTAAAGAGAAACACATTGAAGGACAAGCTTTTGCATCTTGAAAGAAAATCTGCCACTGAAGCATAATGAGATATTAGGGGATTGGCTTAACCTTCTCTTTTTTCTGAATGCAGGTTTTACTAATTTTCCAAATGTGGTTTCTTTCCATAAGCACTGAACATCATGTCTAGAATTTCCTTACCGGAAAATCTTGTCTGTATGAT
Organism: Haemorhous mexicanus; assembly: GCF_027477595.1. Taxonomy (NCBI): domain Eukaryota; kingdom Metazoa; phylum Chordata; class Aves; order Passeriformes; family Fringillidae; genus Haemorhous; species Haemorhous mexicanus. The sequence goes on from NC_082381.1 coordinate 76,186,105, forward strand.
CTAGACAAATCTATCTGTATGATCTAGATAATTTTTTATTTGTGCATCAGGCTTAGATATTGGATAAAATATAAATTTTTCCTTTGCTCATCAGGCAAAGCCTGATGCTGCAGGATTTGTAATTACACACCTCAAAGATGCATGGTTTCTCTGTCTCTATACCATCACATTTTGTATCAAAGACAGCACGACACCATTAGAGAGAATTTGACTCCTTAAAGACTTTCTTCATTTACCACACAGGAAAGAGATGGCAGACCATTGTATAGCTTCTGTATATGGAGCAGCTTGTTGATAGGCCATTAGTTGTTATATTACAAAAAAATATAAGTGCAAGACATGCATTATTTATACCATTCTGACTTTGATAAATCACAGCCAGTTTTGAGCTTAAAGGCATATATTTGTGACTATGTTCTTGACAACTTGGTAGGAAAACTGAAATTTAATGCCAAGACAAAAGAGCTATTTTATTTTTTTCCTTAAAAATAAAGAAGGGTTGCAGAGTGTAAAAAAAAATTACAATGAGGGTCAGTGGCCTGCTAATGTTTTGCTCTTTGCACGGATGTGCCTCTGACAGGAAGGTCTGTTGGGAGCATATCCCGTTCTATGAAATGGAAGATGCAGTGTCTGCAAAGAAAACATGCCTCATATTTGAGAAGGGTTGAGCTGGTTTTACAGCAGCTTTCCAAAGCAGCTCTTGACTAGAAAAAATAGGTAAAAACTTTACCTGACATGGTAAAACACTGACATAGAAGGTTTTATGAGCAGTGGAACGTGATTTGGAAGCGCTTGTGTGACTGCACTTGCAGCTGTTGGTATATCCTTCATCTGTGTTTTAGGGGCTCCATTGGACTGGGGAGTCTCCCGCTCTCCTGAGTATGAAGAGCACTTCTCTGTACTAAAACACTGCTTTGTTGATGGATTTTACTGATAAGCACCTTGTTGTTAGGGAACTTTTTCCTCTGGTAAGCATCTTCCTGAGTGTTCTTTAGAACATGAGGTAGGACGATCAGGAAACTAACAAGTTGTTCTTAAAGCTTGTTGTACCAATAAAATAGCCATCAGACCCCATTTTCTTCATCTTTGGCTTATAATGTGCTTTTTAGAAGCTGCTTATAAAGCAAAGACTTGAAATAAATGCTGAAAACGTTTGACTGAGTTTTGAATGTCGTTGGACTCTTAATATGCCTTTCCCAAATCTTGAAATTATAACTACCTTCGAAATTAATAAGTAAGTAACTGGGCTGAAAAACCTGGAAATGTTGCTTTGCCAGATTTCAATGGAGACTTTTCACATGATTCCAAAGTGTGTAGTCATGTTTCTACATGGAAAGTTGTTTCCTTTTTTGCATAATTCTTTTAGCCATTATGAGAAAAATAGATCTTCAAAATAATCTCCAAGGTCAATATTTAGTCTTCCAAGTATGGCATCTCGTTTTTAATTTTTATTTTTAATACAAAAATATACTGTAGGAAGAAATGAGCTTGGAATTTATGATAATGTTGATAGAAACTGTGCCTGTATTTTGAGTTAAGTGCTTGAAAAGTAAACATCAAATATATTCAGAAATGCTCCTCATTTTATGGTGATTCTGTTAAAAATAAATAGGAAAGCAATTAAAAGATGAAGTACAATTTACACAGTAGTATTTGCACAGTTGTCTTCAATCTCCCTGCCTTGATATTTCAGTAGCTTAAAAATATATAATCTACACCAAAAGAAACAAAATGTACGTTCCAGCTGTGCTGTGTTTGCTATCTTGAACCATCACTCAGTAAAAATATTATTTTGTCCTTTTCAAAATAAATACTCAGATCAAATCCCATCTTTGTGTCCAGGTAGATAACATATGTGCTTTTGTTGCCAGTTACTGCATAGACTTATACATTATACTGTTTTCTCCTTTTTAAGAAATGCTGGTGAAGAGCCTTACATTAAGAATGCAGTTATCTTGCTTTTGGAAGCGTTTTTGTAATCATACTTGGATGGGGTTCTTCCCTGTCATTGAATTTTAGAAGTATTGAAGGCAAATTAATAAGGTTGAATTTTTCAAATAATTCTGGTGTAGGGGTTTGTTGTTTGGTTTGGTTTGCTTTGGTTTGGATTTTTTTTCCCTAATTAAGTATTACATTTAAGAAATTTTCCTTTTGCATTTTGAATAAAACATATTTCTTTTCTTTTGTTTCTCCACCTGCACAGGGGCGTTTTACATATTGACTTTTAGTTTTGAAAATAGGGCAAAGTTTAGACTCTCTCAGATGCAATGAAACATGCCAGGTTTTGATCTCTGAAGTTGTTTTTTAATAATGAAATTGTTTATGATTTGAAGAGCAGTGGCTGCCTTAGAAGGAGAGCATGGTTTCCCTCAGTCACAGCATCTGTAGGACTGGAAATCTGTGAGCAGACTCCATACAGCAATCCCATCGGGACTCCATTCTGCTGTTTTGCAGCTTTCTTTGGGAAAGAGCGCATGAAATATTCCTCTTAGCCAAGATGGTTGGTTTAATGGCTTTTCATCGTGATTGCCTGTGGTGGTGGAGGCCCACACGCACACTGCAGTAGAGCAGCCTTCCAAGGCAGCATATTTCAGAAGGGGAAGGGATGTTATTCCTTAGCCTGTTCCCTAGAGCACAGATATGCAAGCTGTGAGGCCCAAAATAACCTCAATTAAAAAAACCCACAAAAAAACCCAAAACATTTTCATGCTCCTAAGACTCAATTCAGTGAAGGTATGTCAGGAGCTTTCTACTGATAATGCTTGCTCAAGGTTTGCTGTCATAACAGGTAGTATTCTGTGGTACAGTAATTAGGATGAAGGAGAAACTAAAAGTTTTGAAGCTTTTTGTCCTGCACAAATACGTGAGGGCAAAGCTATTTCTTGTAAGGTCTTCCTAGGACCACAGTTCAGTGTAACAAAACTTGGTAACACAGATTTCACCTTCACTACTTGAACGAGGAGAATTGTTTGCATGTGTGCACATTATGTTTCTTGGATTTGATGAAAAACTTTGAGGACTATCAATGTGTTTCCAGGCTTAACATTCCTTCACACACGCAGTTTAGATGCCAAGAAATGCTCTTTGATTAGCAAACAATATATGCCAAATGAATTACATTTGCTGTGCTCATTGAATTAACTTCACAGTGAAGCAGCTGCCTTCAGTATATCTGAAAGGTGGTTCTGAGACACCCTTTTGATTAGTGTAGAGCTGTTCCTAATAATCTAGTTTGCTTTCTGATTTGCAGTGAAATTACTAAATTTATCTATGACACTTGAGACAAGCGTGATACTCTCTTTGTTGTCTCTGTCATTTATTAATGTACCAGAAAATAGATCTCCTTCAGAGGATGCAGAAACCCTGTGATACTTGTAAAGCTTTCATAAAATAGAAAGTAAACACATACCCTGCCAATTGTCACTTGATTTCCAAATTAATCTCTAAGGATAATGTTCCCTGTGGCTCACATATGACTAAATCCTTGCCTACCATGCTAAAGCTTCCTCCTTAGCAACCAAACCAAATTTAAAAAAAAAAAAATATCCTGCACATGAGAATAAACCTTTTGAAATGGAGGCAAAGCATCCAATTCACACTATTAACAGAAGGGATGGTAAGTAGGCCACAGAAACTGTCAGGAGAAAATCCATCTCTGGGTACAGTCATGAACTAAGCAGAGTCAGATTTAGCTAGAGTATGGATATTAGATGATTAGGGGGATATTGTATGGAGAATGATTCCTGAAGTTGCAAGAAGTAGGATTTTTCGAGTCAGTTACTGATGGTGCCACACCTCCCTCAGCTGAATTTTTGTGTTTCTGTGTGACAGGAAGAGTGGGAATTGATCATATTTTAATCCGCACTCCATATTGACTGATGCCATTCTTAAACTATTTTATATGAAAAAGAAAAACCACGGAAATGGCAACTGTGTTTTCCTAATTTTCTGCATTCTTCTGGATTGTAACCTTGATGTCTGTCTCCATTATAGATTTGCAGGAGAGCAGCAGGCTCCAGTGAGCTGGTTCCAATTTTAGGACTCGAGAAGCTGATGTGTCAGCTCTTTAGCTGCTGAGAGGTGAGGGGAGACTCAGTCCCTCACTAATGTGTGTGGTACAAGCACACCTGACCACACATGTTTGCTTTGGGATGCAGCTGTCTTTTCCTTTTCTTCTGTTGTTTTTTTTGATTGTTATTTCCTGACCACAGAAGGCACAAAATGGCTTTCTGGTATATTAGCAAGCTATTCAAAAGAGTTCTGGGCAATCCAGACAAATCCTTAGTATTTCTGTTCTTCCTCAAACTATGCTTAATTACTTTTCCCGTCTTTCTACACAACAGACAATCACTGTGCACACAGAACAGCACAGGGAGATTTCATTGGAAGAATCTATCCACCACGTCAGCTGGCCTGCACAATGAAACCCCCCAATGGGCTGTGTATTTGTAGCAGCATTTCATCACGGACCATCTGTCTGCATGAGAATTTTAGTATAGCCCTCCCACAGGAAGGGCTGTGTGGCTGTGTCTGATGGCTCTGGTCATGAACTTGGAACAGTATTGAATTGTCACAAAATACAGGAGCACAGGTTTTTAATGGCTTTGCTAAGGTATTTATCTACGTACCCAGTAGTAGCCTGTGGTGAAGAAAGAAGATTGGCATGGTGATCACCATGGTGACCTCTGTGATCAGTGGCTTCACTTTTGGGTGTTTGTTTGGGGCAGTCGTTCTGATGTTTTCTTGTGGCACGTATGGGTGTCTCATAGTTTCCCCCTCTGCTTGGTGTGCTTGTGAGTTTTATCATGTTGGCCATCAAAACACCTGCTTACAGTTACTGTGTGTGCTGTGTGACTGTTGTAAATATACTTTATGTTTTCCTGTCATTGCACTCTGGGCACGGTGTGACCCTGCACATACAGACAGCAGCAAGTGCTTTTCATCACAAAATGTTCATTCTCTCAGCTCCACTGCTGTAAGCTCTCTCTAACATCTACTTGTCTCAAAGATTTCACACTTCACTCTTTATGGCTGCTGTAGTGAAATTGCAAATGTCTCATTAAGTCGCTTGGGTTTTCTTTGATCTTTCTGTATTACTCAGATCACTAAGGAAACTCAAAAGCTAGTAAATGCTAACAAGTGCTGACCCCAGGGAAAATGCATTAATAATATACAGACCCAGGCCCAAATAATGTTGGGCCTGGGTCTGTGTAGCTGCCTCTACCTCATTGGAAAGGAAATGGATCCTTGATGGGTTGGTCCTTCTGCTCTTCATTTATAAGGTACAAAATGAGCCCAGAGATTTACACAAACAAGCTTTTCCACATATATTCAGAAGGTGGTGTTCATGTTGGTAATAATTTTCTGTAAACAAAGATGTTTCACGCAAACACAAGCAAATACAAACTCAGTAGATATGGCAACGTCCATGTCTCTGTGTTGTGTTAGCTCTTGCATGCTGCAAACCACTGCTGAAACCCTTGCTAGTCTACTTATAGGACTATACATGTAGATCTATATGCACATCCTTGTCACAGTTTAAGCAGAGGACTGGACAGTTCTGCACGAACTAACATGCTCATTATATGTTTGGATCAAACTTCCAAAAAAAACCCTTCCATTTTTAACCTTCTGATGCTGCTCCACTGTCCTAGAGGGGTAGGATGTGAATAGAAATGTCAAAACAAAATCCCGTCAGCTTGTAAAACCATGTTGAACATGCTGTATCATTTTTGATTGGTTTGAGAAATTATCAGCCTCTAAAACCTTAGAAGGCTTTCAAATGCAATCTGGAGAGAGTGCATCCACACTCTCCCTGGAGAAGTCACCTGCATATCCCCAGCTTCTGCAGTGGGTATCTCCACTTGGCTGGTAGGAAAGATTTAAGACAGGAAGAGGTGGTAAAGGAACCTTAGCGACAGAAACCCCTAAAATCCATTTTCAGGAGATACACCAAGCCTGCAATTAATTTAGTTAAATGCTGCCCTGTGCTTACAAACAGGTAGCCTTTGTGGGCTGAGTGAGCAGTTGGCCATGCAGGCTACAACCAGAGAATTGTTGGGTGAAGCATGCAGAGGAAGCAGTAGGGATTCTGGCACACAGCTGCCACAATTGTACAAAGAGATCACTGCATCGGGGGGCTGGAAATAGTGAAAGCAGGCAGGCCAAATGTCTTGTTGATGTATGATGCAGAATTTGCATAAGCCGTAAAAATGCTCATGCTTTTTTTCTGTTAAAGCAGAGGTGATAAGGTTTTTTCCCTAGGAATTTGGTAATGTCTGTGGGTTGCAATGAAATTTTTTCTTAAGGAGCCACTGTCACTGTGAAAGATGCTGGTTTCATGCGTAGAAATCCTCCAAATATCCAGCCTTCCTTTATTGATCTTTTCTTTACAACTTTCCTTTAGGGCAAATTTTTAATGACAATATTTTTCTCCGGGAATGATTTTTTTTTTTTTTTTGGAGGAGGGGAGGGCTAGGTCTAGTACACCAACTTTATGTAGTCAAAGTTTATAATAAGAATTTTACTGTAATTATAATGATATAATTGCATGTATTGTCCTGGGTTGTATAGTTGCCCTAGAGAGCACAGCCCGTTTTATTAAAATGTCTTTCAGTATTTATTTCAGACACTAAGAAAAATAATAAAAGACATATCTATAAGATGCTGAATGATCATACAATGGGATTTGACCTTTGGCAATATTTTAATACTGTAGCTGTTGATCTGAGGGTTTTTGTAGCTAAGCAACTGTCATCCAGAATGTATTATATCATAAAAGAGTATTAAGATATGAAGGAGACTAAGTAGTTAGAGTGAAATAGGAGCCATGGTGAGATGCAGGCACTTTCCTATTGAACATTCTTGTTTTCAGAGGTATAGCACAAAGGATGAACCTTACCATGATTTGTTCCATGGTGGAGTGTTGAAACCTGCACCTGCACTCTCAGTTCTGTGAGCAGGCACTGTTGTGTAGTAAATCAAGTATGAAATTTGATCTTGGGTAACAGACACATTAATTTTGCTGCAAGACAGCAAAGAGGGACTGCCATGGATCTTTATTCTCTTCTTCCTTGGATTTAGTATCAAAAAGCTTGGAAGAAGTCTCAAAGATCACTGAGTCCAACCTTTGAATACCATCATGCCAAATAAACTGTACCACAAAGTGCTGTGTCCAGTAGTTTCCTGGACACTTCCAGGGATGGTGAATCCAGCACCCCTTTAGGCAGACAGATCCAATCCCTATTGACCCTTTCAGTGAAGATGTTCTTCCTGAACCTCCTAATGTCCAACCTGAACCTCCTCTAGTGCACCTTGGGCCATTTCCCATGTCCTGTCTCTGGTTGCCTGGTAGAGCAGGTCAACCCCACCATGTTGCAACCTGTACAGATATGCAGAGAGAAAAAAGTTGACTGCTGAGCCTCTTTTTCTGCAAGCAAAACAACCCCAGTCACTCAGCCACTCCTCATTTGACTTACTCTCTAGACTCTCAGTTCTGATGCCTTTCTCTGGACTCAGTCCAGCACCTCCCTGTCTTTTTTGGAGTGAGGGGCCCAAAGCTGGACACAGCACTCGAGGTGTGCCCTCAGCAGTGCCCAGTACAGGGGGACAATCCCTGCCCTGGCCCTGCTGGCCACACCATGGCTGATCCAGGCCAGGATGCCATTGGCCTTCTTGGCCACCTGGGCACACCCTGGCTCATGTTCAGCTGCTGTCACCAGCACCCCCAGCTCCTTTCCAGCCACTCTGTCCCAGCCTGTGGCACTGCCTGGGGCTGTTGTGACCCAAGGGCAGGATCTGGCACTTGGCCTTGTTGAGCCTCACTCCATTGGCCTCAGCCCATCGATGCAGCCTGACCAGGTCCCTCTGCAGAGCCTTCCTGCCCTCCAGCAGATCAACACTCCAACCCAAATTATTTACATACTCTGATGTCTGAAACTGGCATCTTTGCTTTTCCAGTGAGACCTGTTCAAATTACAGCTCTGAGGCAAGGCTGTAATCCCAAATTATTCCTGTAGGAATGGTAGTGCACTGTGTTGCTTAAATAATGGGAAAGTGGTAATTTTGTCCAGAGTGTTCATTGCTGTTTCTCAAGGTTTGAATGGATATTGAAAAGAAGCTTGCCTCCTTGTGAGCAGGCTTTTTCATCAGAACTAAGTTCATTAAGATTTGTCTTGGATTTGCGCGTCTTACCAGAGAAAAGCAACTATAGGACCATCTCTCTGTTCCCTGCTTTTGGCTGAGGAATACGCTGAAACAGTGAGGACTTGGCTCCCCACGACTTTCCATATTCTCTCAGCTGACCTCCAGCTGTGTGGGTCTTGTGCCAACCACCCGTGTCAGGAGGAGGATCTGTCTCTGCTAAAGGAGCACTGTTGTCACATCCTTTCCTTAGCCCCTTTCTTCACCTCTCTCCTCCCACATGTTGTTTTTACCTAGATTTGCTTTCTTCCTCTAAACTATTGCAAGTAGTCACCCCAGCTGCTTAATTTCTGCTTCAGCTGCATGTGAGGTGCTGGTTAGGGTTTGGGTGATTAGGGTGAGAATAAAAACCTGAAGCCAGATTGTTACCAGCCTTTAAAGATGGTAAAGATTTAGGGAAGGATGTTTCGTAGGCAGGGATGCTGTTTCAGGCTGTTGTCAGGTGCCAGGAGGGTGGTCCTGAAGCTCATTGCTGGAATGTTATCAAGGTACTTGTGTGTTGTCCAAGACGGGTGCTGTTCTGTGAAGAGTAGGAGCACATGGCATGGGGAGTGTCTGTGCCCAGTTTGTTAAGTGTCCTTCTGCTAGAGGCAAAGGATAGGACTCAGCTGAGAGATGTGAGCAAGGTCCCTGCAGTGGCACTGCAAACAAGAGCAGTGCCGTGCCTCTTGCCCTGTTTTCACACCAGGCACAATGAGTTCTTCTGAGCCTGTTGCTAATTGCAGCTCAGAACATTTGGCTGATAATGATCTGTCTTGCCTAGTGGCATTTGCTGCTGGCTTCCTCTCTCCATCAGACAGCATTTCACTGCTGTTAATGTCTGGCTGTGCTGGAACAGGAGAAACATAAATCCAGATGAATGGTTTTCTCTTGGTGGAAAGCACCCTCATTTGAGCTCAGCAGTCTGAAGAACATTTGTGGAAGTATTAATCCATGTGATGAACACCTGGTTTGTTCGGTTTGTTTTTTTCTTCTTATCTATTTCTAATAAGAAATACAGATGGACTGTTTGAAAAATACATTTCAGCTCTGGAAGGATACTGCTTTTTCCTTTAGTAACTGGAAATATAAGTATCCAAAAGAGAGCTACAAAGATGCTGAAGAGTCTAGAGGAGATATTGTATGAAGAGTGGCTGAGTTCACTTGGCTTGTTCAGCCTGGAAGAGACCTCCTAGCAGATTGGAGATTCATTGCGAGGGGAAACAGAGAGGCAGGCACTGGTCTCTTCTGTCTATTCACTGTGACAGGACCATGGGTACGGCATGAAGCTGTGTCAGGGGAGGTTGAGGTTAGATACCAGGGCAACTTTGTTTACCTGGAGGGTGGTCAGGCACAGGAGCAGCTCCCCAGGGCAGCGGTCACAGCACCAAATGTGACGGAGTCCAAGAAGAGTTTGGACAATGCTCTCAGGCACATGGTGTGACTCTTGGGGTTGTCTTGTGCAGGCCAGGAGTTGGATTTCGATGATCCTTGTGGGTTCCTTCCAAGTCAAAAGATTCTATGATTCTATGAAATAATGCATTGGATGGACTGATATCCAGGGTCAGTTACTGTAATTTTCTTTTCAGTAACTTTCTTGATTCCTCTCCTGTACCAGCTGCCCAGAGAGGGTGTATCTCTGGAGATACAGATTCACATCTGCTTGTTGAAGTGGTGTGTGTGTTTCTCCAGGCCACGCTTTGTGAACTCATGTTGTCTCTTAAATAATGTCTCTGTTGACGCACATTATGCCAGTGCACTGGGTGGCACTGACAGAGGTTGTGCTGTCCAGCAGAGCTACCCCTCTGTCTGTGCTGAGGCAGAGGTGTGCAAGGTCTGTCTGCTGGCCTTTGATGCAAGACAAGTGCTTAGCCAAGGCTGACCACCATTAGCCTCTGGTGTGAGAAGTTTACTGGAGTAAGAGGACTGCAGCATCTCTGTGGTGAATGTGCAGCTTGGTCTGCATTCCAAGAGACGAGCATGAGCCGCTGCAGGGACTCTCAGGCACCATATATGGCTGAGGTGGCAGGTCTGCTTTTCCTTGTGCTGATGAAGCAGCATGGCTCAATGCTATGATGATGGAGAAGGGAATGACTTCTCTGGCAGCCTTTCTTCCCAGATATCTCGAGTGAATTGGCATTAAAGCAGGGAGGAAAACCACTATAAGAGGGAGATCAGATATGTGTTCTTTTCAGGAACTTGGTAGTATGTAAGTGTATGGGACCTGATGAGATGCATCCTAAAGTCCTGAGGGAATTGGCTGTTAGAGCACCAAGCTGCCGTCCATGGTGTTTGAAAATTCATGGCTGTCAGGTGAAGTCCCAGGTAAGTGGAAAAAGGGGAATGTTGTACTCATTTTTAAGAAGGGTAGAAGGGAGGAACTCTGGGAACTCTGACCTGTCAGCCTCCCATCTGTGCCAGGGAAGATGATAAAATACTTCCTCATGGAAGTTATGTTAAGTCACTGGGAGGACAGGGAGGTGATTCAAGACAGCCATCACAGCTTCACTGAGGGCAAGTATTGCCTGGCCAACCTGCTAGGCTTCTATGATGGAATGACCACAACAGTGGGCAGGAGATGTCATCTGTGTGGACAGATATCTGTGTAAAACCTTTGACGTGGTCCCCCACAACACCTTTCTCTCAAAATCAGAGATGGATTTGATGAGTAGACTTTGGTGAATGAGGAATGGCTTGGACAGATATCCAGAGTATAGCTGTTAACAGCTCAGAGTCCTTCTGATGGACATCAGTGACAAGTTGTGTCTCTCAGATGACTTTTAAACATCCATTTTAACCCAAACAGTTCAGTTATTCCATGACCTCTTTGCTGAAGTGTTTCTCAACCAAGTACCTCTCTTCTCTTCTCTCCTTGGGGATTTTACTTTATTGCTGATGCATCCTCTGTAGTCCCTTGGTAAATTTTTACAAGATATATAATGTATTTTTTAGTCTGCCTTTCCCTGTGGTTGGTAACCATGGTTCATTGCTGTGGAGTTCTTGTTAAATAAAATATGAGATCAATTCAAAAGTTATCAGTATTACTGGAAACATGAGACTTCTCACAATGTCTGCCTATTTTTAGTGCTGATCAGAACAGTAAGAGTGCTCCAAGCCACCAAATAATTTTTTGTTTTTAAAGGTAATTTGAGATCACATCAGTGGCATATTGTTTAATATTTAATTTCCTTTGTAAAGAGTTTGGTCTACAGTTTTTAGTTTTCTAGATGTGACATCAAGTGCATGTTTCTGTGTTTTTTTTCAACCCAGAGATTACAAAGCCATTTTTTCTTTTTCCCATCAATGCTGCTTTTTATTGACAACTGCCGGTATTTTGAAGTCTATTCTTTTTTTTTTTTTTCCAAGAATGTTTCTTTCTGTGTTTTCCCCAGGGAAAAGACTATTTTAGCAAAATACTTGCTGTCAAAACATTTCGATTTTCACTCCTATTAATTCAGTCTTGTCTTTAGATTTATGTTACACTCTTAATTGCAATATTTAATGTTGTTTCTATATTCACAGCTTTTCATTTTTTTATTCAGAAATAGGTCTTGAACTTTGTTTTGTGGAATGGCCAAAATTTTTGTTTTGCTTTCTAATGTGAAACAAAACCGCATTTTGAAATGCTGGAGCTGCACAGAACAGCAGTTCTTGGTTTCAGAATCTTGGTTGCACATCTATTTAGTACCACAGTGGATGTCTAGCACTGAAGCATCCAGCCTTCGCCTGCCCCTTTGTATCACAGTTGATCAAGTGACAGTCTTTATGTCCCATTCTCAATATCCATTTTAACTTTACTCATGACATTTAGAACCTACAGTTTTATCTGCTATCTATAAGGTGAATACCACCAGCCAAGCAAAGCAGCAGTATTATGTTAATATTAATTATTATGTTAATATTAATTAACATGGTGTGCACAATCATAAGCACTGTAGAAGGATGGAGTTCTTCAGGGAGACTCTAAGTAATCCTGTGGGACACTTCAGGATCCATTCCTTTTTGCAGGAGACATGAATCAGAATCTGTCCTTAATTTTTCTCTGAGAAAATTCAACTGCTTTATTTTGGATAGAAGTTCAATGACCAAACTGACTTCTCTAAAATTTAAGATTATTTGAAATCAAGGCACACAGCATTTTGGCAGATGTAGTCTAGAGGTAGTGATTCAGGACTATGGAATGTGGAGGAGTCTGACTTAGCTTTTTGACTGATCTGAATTTTGCAGTCTGTCATGTTATGATGCCGGTGATGGTAGCATATCGACTTTTCAAGACTGTTGGCTAAAAGGTTGAGTTAAAAGAAAAAAATAGTCTTATTGTTTGATTACAAAATATGCCAGTAATGAATGTTAGAAAGCGTTGCTTAGAGGTCAGCAGAACTATCTAACAGAATGAAAGAAGCAGATATTGTTTCCTCTAGAGCCTCCCCAAAGCCTTCTCTAGGCAGAATAGCCCCAGCTCTCTCCTACTGATCGAGGTGCTTTAATTCTCTGATCATCTTTGTGGCCTTCTCTGGATCCACTCCAACAGGTACATGTCTTTCCTGTGCTGAGGACCTGAGAGCTGGACACAGTGCTCCAGGTGAGGTCTCATGAGGGCAGAGGGGCATACTTACCTCCCTTGACCTGTTTGTCACACCTGAGATGGCCCGGTGCAGCTGGTAAATAATGCATGATGCAGTTGGTAAAGTGTTAAGGAGTGTATTATCAACTGAAATGGAGTTTGGAAATCAGAAATTAAGTTGGACTTGTTAGAAGTACCAGACTGTAGAAATGGTAGCTTTCCTCAAAGACCCTGGTTTTCTTTAATTTTGCCAGTAAGGACCTTACCTTGAACTCTGCTGTAAATAGGGAGTTTGCTGCTGACACAAAGTAAGAGTCTGTCATTGTAACTGAGGAAAGCTGAGGGTTAACAAGACCTGGATGCCTGCAGAAGAACTGAGATGAAATTCAGTGGTATAAAATGTATGGTCATGATGATGGCATCATGCTTTTGTAAGGCAGGATCTCATCAGCTGGGATTGCCAGGCAAGGTAGCTGCTGTAGTGTCACCCATCATTGGCTAAATCTTAGCCCTTGGTGGAAACCATGTAGAAAAAAGGGTGGTACCCTCATATTATGCACCTAGACATTTACAGCATGCACAGAAAGATGCTGACACTACCATCTAAGGTATGATAGGATATCTTTTCAGATGTTCAATGCAATTTTGGTCATCCATGTTCTGAGTAGATAATACTGGCACAGCTGAAGAGAGGGACTACTAACTAGGATAAACAGGGAGTGAATTGATGAAGACGTCAAGAAAACGCATCTTGTTTATCCTGGCACAGTGAATCCTGAGAGGTTCTGTGATTACCTACTCACTGTAAATATCATGGGAATAAATACCAGTGAGGGAAAACAGTTTAGGCTAAGGGCCAGCATTCTTAGAAGAGCAACACTGACTAAATAAATTTAAGCTGGAAGTGAGAGAAGGGCTCCCTGCAGTGAAGTTTTCCAGCTGGAAAAGTGGGAGTGAGAAAACTGACTGCTTTTAAGATGAGCTTCATCAACTTTTGAAAAAGGAACAAAGATCACTAGTTGGCAAGTTCCTCCCGGACACCATTCTACAAAAGAATGTCATGGCTGCTCAGCTGCCTTACCAAAGTGTCTCACCATGGCACTTGCTTTGTCACTGGAGATGAGAGGACAGGACCTCACTCTGCTCTGCTCCCCACTGGTCTGCTTGTGGGAACCCTGGGAGAACTCTGGTCTTGAGAGGTGGGATGGGAACTCTCACGTCGGGGTGGGGAAACAGGTGCTCTTGCAGTATTCATTCATCACCCCACTGATTATTGAGGAGTCAGGGAAGTCAGCGTTAGGGGCAGAGTTCCCACCTCAGCAGAAAGATAACCTGGTGAGCCTGTCTCCACCAGCTGTAACCAGGACAAACATTTCTCACTGTAAAAGAGCAGTGACTATTTTGTAATATCTCCTGGGTACTATATTTTAGATAATTATAATTGGCATAGTAAAGGGTTTATCATATGAATGCTTTGGGCTTGTTAATTCTTGGTTGTGAGGAAAGTTGAGCAGAAGGAATGAGGAATAGCTCTGGGAAGGCTGCTCCTGGTAAATGATTCACAGCAATGCCCAGGATGCTATTTAGGAGGATAGTGCCTCTGGGATCCAGCTGATTAACAAAGATGGTTTAGCTGTGGGAGTCCAGAGCTAGAAGCCAGAAGATGTATAAATTATAATAAGCAGCTTGATCCTTCTCTGTGGTGAGGTGAAGCAGTTTTTGTGGAGGAGTTAATAGGAGAGTGCCTGTGGTCCAGGCACCAAGCTGGGATTTTGGGGCACCGCTGCACTAGAGTTGGCCATGACAGCAGTGAAATAAGCATCCTTATTATATGTGCTGTGAATCCTTTGGTACATGCCTTGCAATGGAAATTATAAAGCCAGCCTTGCAGGTGAAGGCTTGGTGAAGAAAATAAAAGAGATGTCAGGAAGAAGAAGTGATGCCTCAGGTGTAGAGAGGTACAGCAGAGAGGATTTTGTGGGCTAATGAAATGTACTGGGAAAACAGAATTGTGAATGTTGATTCTATTTGTGAAATGGGAACAAACTTGAAGACTAGTTGTATATGACAAAAATATGTAAGAAAACATTTACATGTGATATTTTCAACCTTAGTGTTTTAGAAATATTGAAGTGTTTTGACAGTTTTAAGAGACGAAAGAGTGAGAAAAGAATGTTTAATTGGCTGTGCTGAACATGAGCTACACATTTAATATATTTTTAATTAACTGAAAAACTGTGTGTTCCTATGTCATTTTGTTTCCACCATCTAATTTTCTGACTTGTTTTAATCACAACATCATTCAAATCAGAGCTGAAATTATGCCCAATTTCTGTTACTTGGATGTGCTGCCTGAAACCTTTACTATATTCTTTGCTTCTTGCTGTCCAAATAGCACTAGGGATGAAAAAATACTATTTCCTTTCTTTGGAGGTAATTCTTTCTCTTATAATTTCCCCTTTCAACTTTATTAGGTGGATTACTTCATCATAATCTGTTTGCTGAATGTTTCATGAACAAAGCACATTTTCACCTTTATTCTAAATAGTAAGAAAGTATTAAACTCCTGGGAACCATAAGATGCATCTCTTTACTGTAACTTTCTCTTATTTGAATACAGTTATTTTCCTTGCAATTTTCAACTTTGCCTTCCAAATGAATTATTCTGCATATGTATTTCTGAATAACATATTGTGGAATATACTGAATAAGGTACTATGGCAAACAGTCAGCTGCAGATTTTTACTTTTTGGTTGTCTCTGTATTCAATAGTAAAGAATTAAAATATTGGTGAGATTCACTTTCATTTAAGGTATCTGCAGGAAGAAACAGTTTTTCAGGCTACACTATTAGCCTGAAAAAACGCATGTTTTATCTAGTTACTTAAGTAATTTAGATTTGTTGTAGCAACGATGTCAGTGGAAACTGCAATAATGTGTGAAATTCTGTTACAAGTCATACAGCAGAGAAATAGTGCTGGCAGTCAGAAGTTTCTTAAATAAACCTTGCCCTCCACCTAACTGCTCTGCTTTCTCTGCTAATGTTACCTACCTTTTTACTAACTTTTCCTGTTACTCAAAAGTGGGATTTTCATAATCACTCTGCTAATTCATCTCTGTTTCAAGGTCTGGGCAGGGCTAAATGCTTGTAAAAATCACCTCTTCTACTTTGTTGTGGTAGATTCTCTTTCATGTTTCTCCACATTAAATTTCAGAGTATTTCCTCCATGCACTACCTTCTACTTTTTTTTCCCCTCTAAATCTCTGTCTTTCTTGAATCATTCAGATTTTACATTTTCAAGATTTTGAGTTTGTAACAAGGAGATGAGCCAGCAGCAGCAAGTGAAACTCCAAAATAGGGGATAGCTGAACAGTTCTATGCCTCGAGTACCCAGTTAAGTTCCCCAGCAGGACAGCTCTTTCAAAGATCCCAGACAACACATGGTGGCAGCTCCTGGAGAAAACGAAGCCCTTGGCTGAGTCTGGTGGAGGAAACCTTGGCTGTGAATGGTCTGGTACTGGCTACAACATACGTCTGTGTCAAAGGAGTTCCAGCTCTGCTGTCAGATTCTAACACCTGATCTGGATGCTTTAATACAGTAATTCAAGTGTAATGGATGTATGAATAAATCATATCTCCTTTTTTAAAGAACTAGAAGATAGGGGAGGAAAAAAAAACCCAAACTTGTAGCTGTTCCTTTGATTGGTGACAGATATTTTCTTCTGTAAAGCAGAGGTTTTCTGTTTCACAGAGAGTGGAATAAGTTCCAATTCCTGTTTCCATATTCCAGGCATATAGTCATTTATGTGAATTTTTAAATGTTTTTTTGAACACTCAGATTTCTATGTGGAATTGGGAGCAGGACTGGCTGTCTCACGCAGATAAAATATACCTCATCCAGGTACCTGTGTTAATGAATGTTCAAGCTTTGTGTTTGTGCTACAAGAGGTTAAAAGGGCTAATGACTGAACACTGCTCTGACCTCCCTGATCACCACTCTGTGATCTCCAAGAGATAACTGATTAACGTAGAATCATAGAATGTTTTGTGTTGTAAGAGACCTTTTAAAGGTCATACTATGCCAACCCCTGCCATGGGCAGGGACACCTTCCTCTAGATTTGGTTGCTCAAAGCCCCGTCCAAGCTGGACTTGAACACTTCCAGGTATGGGGCATCTGTGACTTCTCTGTCTCATCACACTCATGGCAAAAAATTGCTTCCTAACATCTAATCTGAACCTGCTCCTTTTCAGTTTGAAGACATTCCTCTTGTCTCGTCACTCCATGCCCTTGTGAAGAATTCCTCTTCAGCTTTCCTGTAGGCCTCATTTAGGTACTGGAATGTGCTCTATGGTCTCCCTAAAGCCTTCTCTTCCTGCTGAACAATCCCAATTCTCTCAGTCTGTGCTCACAGGAGTGGTACTCCAGCCTTCTTCTTCAGCCCATCATCTTCATGGCCCCCTCTGAACTTATTCCAAGATCCATTTCCTTCTTTTTTTGGGGGCTCCAGACTTGTATGCAGCAGCCCAGGTGGGGTTTCACCCCAGTGGAGCTGAGAGGCAGAATCCCCTCCTCCAGCCTCCTGGCCACACTGCTCTGGGTGCAGCCCAGCTTGGCTTTCTGGGCTGCAAGTGCACATTGCTGAGTCATGTTGGGCTTCTCATCCACCAACACCTCAAAGGACATCCCTGCAGGACTTTTCTCAATCCCATCAGCCCCCAGCCTGGGGATTGGCCTGACTCATGTGCAGGACCTTGCATTTGACCTTGAACTTCATGAGGTTTGCAAAGACCTGCCTCTCAAGCCTGTCAAGGTCCCCCTGGATGCCATCCCTTTCCGCCCATGTGTTGATTGCCCCACACAGCTCAGGTTCATCAGCAAACTTGCTGAGGGAATCCTCAATCCCACTGTCCGTGTGACCAGCAAACATGTTAAACAGCACCAGTCCCAATACCAATCCTTGGGGAGCACCACTTGACACAGCTTCCCTCCTGGACATTAAGCCACTGACCACAGCGCTTCGAGTGTGACTGTCCAGCCAATTCCTTATCCACCAAGTGATCCATCCACCAAATCTCTGTTTCCTCAATTTAGAGACAAGGATATCATGACCATGTCAAATGCTTTGCACAGCTCCAGGTTAGAGAAGCAATTGATGAGATTGTCCTATTTGATCTGCTGAATCACTGAGAAAAAACAGCCTTTGAACAGAGACATCCTCATAGCAAGTAATACTTCTCCTTTAAATCCTTTGGCTATTGTCTATTTTCCATACAAGGGTAATTACATGTTTTACAAGCCTTTTTCAGTCATAATGTAAAAGCTAAACACCATGGTTTGTATGGCAGCAGCTCAGACTTTCAGCTCTGTCTTTTCTACTTCAGTTCCCCACTGCAATAACCAAGAGAGTAACCAAAATATTGCAGCTGTCTACTTAAAGACAGCTCTTATACTACTGTGTCCACTGAGTCCTTTTCCTCCTGCCTGCATTCCTAATGCTACTAGTTAATGCTCTAGATGCAATGGCTGAAAACAGGGAAAAAGGGAAAAATGGGATGTTGAACATTAATTACCTCCAGAAACCACCATTTGCTGCCATTAAATATCCCATTACATTTTTTTACAAGATGTAGGTTTAACGAATTCAGCTGAAACACTTTTTGAAGGGAGGCCAGGAATATTCCTTTTGAGCTCACTTCTGCCTCCCTTTATAAATGAAACCCAGAAAGCCAACACCAGTTCAATCTGTGAAGGAAGACATCTGGCCCTTGGCGACTCTAAGAGGTATGCTGCTAAAATAATTACATTAAAAGATGCATCTGACCCCAGCATGCTTGTCTGTGGCATTTGAATAGATGCATTTCCAAATTGTATAAAGCAGTTGAGGGTGACTAAATTACAGACAAGCTTTTCAGAAGAATAGATTCAAAGTTGTTAGATATTAATGTAGGTTGTTCTTGCAACATGGCACCTCACGTGTAATCTTGAGTAACGTCCACTCAAGATCCAGGGAAAGCAATTCCCACTCAATGTTGCCCAAATTTTGTGGTTTGAGTCAATCTGACCTTGGTGGTGCCAGGTTTATGACAATGCTCCTGCTGCCTAAAGAGGATCCAAGAGGTGTGGAAGTGCATCTGAGGGGTTCCTTTCCAGCCTTTTTGTGCTGAGCTCGTGTAAATCTCTGTGCTTCTGTTAATTTTCTCCTTGTTTGTCACATTTCAGCAGTTAGTGAGGACATGTTACAAACTAAAATTTGTCAATGAATCAGGGACAGAGGGAGAGCCAAACCACTTGTTCTGTTTCTGTTGATTCAGACCATTTCCATGTGCTGTGTTAATTTTGTGTCTACAGGTCTCTTAGCACAACTGAGAGAATTGCAAATTTTGATCAGGGAGTGGAAACAAATGGCTAGAATATAAAAGAGGAGGACCTTTTAAAGAGGTTTTGCCACAGAGAAAATTCTGGTAGAATTTTCTGGTGTAGTGTGGAATGGAACCTCAGGCTCATCCTTTGCAGGGAAACTTATTTACAGATGCAGAGTAAATCTTCAAAAGGAGCAGAGTGAAGGCATGGTGAACACTCTTGAGCAGCCTGCCACAATGCCATTATTTCTAGGTACCCCAGCTGAAGCAAATGAGGATGTATAAGGATTTCTGTATAGGGGTGCTCTGACTACACAGAAAGGTTGTGACATCTCCCTCACTGGGGGCTTATAAATAGATTAAACTGAACCAGGAGTGGTTTGTATCACTGATCTTAGTGCAGTTGATCCTGTTGAAGGTGGGCTGGATGAACTTGGATGACTTTTCTAAGTTCTTTCCAGTCGTGATTTTCATGCTTCAGTGACACACAGGAAATCTGCTGCTCCCACTGGAGCGATGAATTCTCAGCATCCTTGAAAAGCCAAGGTGAGCATATGCTGAATTATGGCTCTAGAATTCAGTGTTGTTGCAGACAGTGGTAAAATTGAATGGAGAGTAGGGAGATTAAGGAATATAGGGATGCTGAGTCGGGCTTGTGTAAGCACAGCCTCCTGCAAAAGGGTGCTGGTTTTGTTCAGCCATAACAGCTATTTGCAAAAGGCTGCAGGAAGCAGGGTGTGTGCTTCACTGGAGAGGGAAGAAATGCCACATGTCACTTTGCCCTGAGCATGGAGACCTGCTGCAGTTCTCACTGGTGTTACTGGGAATGGGCACTTAATGCTCGGCAGCATCACACCCTGTGAATGGGACCAATTTCTCACTGTGGATTAGGTTGTACTGACTCCCTGCACTCCAGAAGAAAACGTGTTCTTTGCCTTTAGTGATCAAACTCTCATTAAACAGTGAATAGCCATTCTGTTTTGTGTTTGTGAAGTTGCTTTTCCTTCTCCTCTCCTGTGGAAGCTCTGCAGAGAGGAACGGCTGTTCCGCCACGGGAGGTCCTGTCTTATAGCACTGCTGTCATTAGTCTTCTGTTGCACTCTCAGGCTTTCATGACTCAGGCTTTAAAAAAACCAAATAACCAGCCTTCTCCCTGAACTAAAATAGCCTAAGAACAGTATTTTAAAGACAAATCTTAATACAAATAATTAGGTCATATTTTCTTTCTGAAAGCTTTTAATGGGACTCATGATTTTACTGCTTGAACTGAAGCAAGTTGAATGCTAAATTATTATTTTTGAACAAAATTCAATGCCATTGAAGTCACTCGAGAGCTTTGATAGATTAAAAAAAAAGAAGAAAGAGGTCTTGAATATTCAGTAACTTTAAAAAGGGCTATGCCTATTTTGTAGTTGAGGTCAGTATTTCTCAGCAGATCTCTAATGCATCAGAAAATGTTTCCTGAAAGAGGAGAAAAACTTAAAAACAAATATGTGCACATTCCTGCTTATATAAGCAAGCAAGCAGAACAGGGAAAATAGAGGTAATAAAATAAGTGTCAAAGCTGAGCCTAGATTTTACTGTCTTGTAAGTGAAAATTGCTGTAGAAATGCTGTATGAGAAAGTACATGGCCCCTCAAAAAAAGCCAAAACGGCTGAGGATGGTGATGTAAGGCATGCTTGCAGTCCTGATGTAAACCATCCTGATACCCAGTCATGCTCAAGTTATGAGTACCTACAGCCAGATCTCCTCCACTCTCCCCCTTCTCATGCAGTCTTTGGCAAGTGGAAATGCTGCTCCAGAAGGCCGCTGGCCATCATGGGTGGTGGATCTGTCTGCTTCTGTGGAGGTGCAGAGGTGGTGGCTGGGGCTGGACCACAGCCCTTCCCATGAGGTCCTTCCACATCAGTCAGTCACATGGCTTTACTCCCACCATCCTGGCAGTGAGGGGAAGCTGTCTGGCACCTCCTCCTTTCCAGTTTGTGAAAAGAAATGAGATACTCTGCACGTTCCTTCAGGCCAGAAAATTTATCACCAAGATTACTGATCTCAATCCAGGGTCAAATCAAGGAAACATGCCATTCACCTCCTTCCCTGCCAATACTCATGCCCCCCAGCCGTGTGTCTTTGCCCTCCCTAGACCACTGTTTCCATTAACCCCTCTGCTTCCACCGGAGATGTGGAAAAGCTAATTGACTTCAGATGCTGGTATGTGGGGCAGTGCTGCACTGGCCTGGCAGGATCAGATCTGGCCAACTCCACCCCAGGTCAGAGGAACTGCAGCAGAATGAAAACAGTGCCCCAGGAAGTGAGGTAAGAGGAGAGGACTCCTCTCTTTCTCCTGGCACAGCTCTTGTGGAGGAGCACACCTACTCTCCTCCCTGGCTCTGTGCAAAGACAAGCAGCACCTTCTGTGCACATGGCTCTGGGTAACATGGTGGCTCTGGAACCCATAGGCATTAGAAATGATTCCTTGTGAGAATTGGGATTGTGGCCATAAGGGCTGGCCTGTATCAGCTGTGGGAGGCGCCCTCTCCACAGGAGAGCCAGGACCTGCCTAACACAGAGGCAGTGATGCTTCTAGGAGTTTGCAGGCTGAGAGGCTTCTGCTCGTGCATAAAATAATTTCTTACCTACCCAGCAAGATGGGCTGGGTTTGAGTAGCATGGTTTTGGAAGATGGGGTTACTACAGGGGTGGCTTCTGTGAGAAGTTTCTAGAAGCTTCCCCCATGTCTGACAGAGAACCGCATAAGAATATCTATGAAGATTATGGTACATACTGGTCTTTGGTGAGCTCAGTCATGTAGCTGGTTTGTTCGCCTGAGTAAAACCTTTGGTGAGAACAATCACTAGTTTGAGGCCCAATTTGGAAATTACAAGGCAGGGTGAGCAAGGTTTGTACTACTACCACAAAGGCACCCCGAGGAATATTAAAGCAGGCTTATTCCAATAATTACTGTGAGCATTTGAGATGAACACTGAAACTGAGCAACATGTGGTTTTTAGAGTCATTGGTGTAATCCACTCTCAAGATGGCACATGGGGAAGAGATCATCTGTATGGTTTTTGTATTAACTTTTGTCATAAAGAGAGCTACAGAGCCTACATCAAATCTTTAAGGTCGGTGGAATGTTTTCTTTGAATACCTTTTTTTTAATAGGATTGTGTTATTTGGCTTTGCTATGCAAATAAGCTTTTTGTTTGATAATGTGATTCATTTCTGACTTATCTTTAAATGCTTTCTAGTCTCATGAACAAAAGATTTCCGTCACTTTATCTAGCAATTTACGTATGAGCAGAGGGTCACACATTCCTTTGTGAAATATCAGTAAAACAAAAATAACCCATTCAACTAACCAAGCCAGCTGTGGATGAAATGGCAAGGCAGGCTGACTTTAGGATAAAGCAAAAGGAGGCATGACTTTTTGGTGGAGTCTAACTTACTAAGAACACATCAGGAAAAGGAAAATAGTATTTTGGTCAATATGGGTCAGTGTATGGACAGCAAACTGTACAGTGTGAAGAAAGAATGACATCAGAACCAGCTTCAGAACAAGTAAAAGACACCAAAAGAAGTTAATTATGCCTTGAAGGAGGAAGGGAAGGAGGGAGGGAGAGAGGAAAGGAGGGAGGGAGGGAGGGAGGGAGGGAGGGAGGGAGGGAGGAAGGAAGGAAGGAAGGAAGGAAGGAAGGAAGGAAGGAAGGAAGGAAGGAAGGAAGGAAGGAAGGAAGGAAGGAAGGAAGGAAGGAAGGAAGGAAGGAAGGAAGGAAGGAAGGAAGGAAGGAAGGAAGGAAGGAAGGAAGGAAGGAAGGAAGGAAGGAAGGAAGGAAGGAAGGAAGGAAGGAAGGAAGGAAGGAAGGAAGGAAGGAAGGAAGGAAGGAAGGAAGGAAGGAAGGAAGGAAGGAAGGAAGGAAGGAAGGAAGGAAGGAAGGAAGGAAGGAAGGAAGGAAGGAAGGAAGGAAGGAAGGAAGGAAGGAAGGAAGGATGCCTACAATGAATTAGTCAGCCTTTAAACCTCTAACTCTTTGGGCCTAAATAGGATGGTATTAAATAAAAAAGCAACATACTGCCATCTCGTAGGTTCGACCTTGTATTTGTGCTGAGTTCAGCATTGCCTTTCACATGTGAAGATGCAGTGGAGTTTACAGCTGCTCTGAGCTGCTTTTTGTCACCTTGGTGGTCTATGCTGTTCTGCTGAAATCTGTCCTTGTTCTGGTTGCTTGCAGATCTTTTCAAGCAGTCCAGGCATTGCCAGGTATTTTAACGCCTGACCTGTGCCCTGTTACAGTTCTGCAGAGTGCAGCTTTTCAGGGTTACATAAACTTACAGCTAAAGATGCTGGCTGGGCTCATAAACAGCAGAATGCTTGAGTCTGGTTTTATGAGCTGGTGTGCAAACATACAAGTGCTTCAGTCACACTGAATCAATGACTGAAATAAAATGTATTGCTGATATGTGGATCTTACAGTAGATTCAAGTATATTTTGGTGAAATAAAACCTTGGTATTCTCCTGTGAAAGCACAGAGGGGAATAATTTTAGCTGCTTGGGTTTTATTCTGTATTAAATTATTTTTAAAACTGATACTAGTAGCCATTGACAAGTCCAATCTCTGCTAACAGTTCTCTTTTCTTTAGACCTGTTTTCCTAAAACTTTTGAGAAAAGATATAGGTTCAACATGTTCACCTTCATTTAAATTACTGTCAGACCAAAATTTTCCACGTACCTTGTGTCTGTGAAAAAGGCTGCATAACATGCTGGTTTAGGGGACTCACAGACTTATAGATCTTAGAGCAAAGGGAGAACATGGTGTTCATCTAAACTGACTGCAGCCCTGCCCAGACTTTAGGTTCTTTTATTTAACTCAACAGCTTGAGGTTGACCAAAAGTATAATTTTGGAACAATACCCAGGCTTGATTTAAAGACTGCTGCAGAGTCACAGTCATTGGGATTTTGTACCAATGGTCAATTACCCTTTCTCTGAAAAATGCCCTTTCTCTGAAAAATACCCTTTCTCTGAAAAATGTGTACCTTATTTTTTTGGAACTCTGTTAACTTCTTTCTTCTAAAACCTGGATTTTGCTGCTTGACAGCCTCAGGAGGACTAAGGAGCCTTTTATTTTTCTCACAGATGTTTCTTGTGATTGTTAGTTTGTATTTGCACAGAAAAATGTCAGAAAAATTTCTTTATGTTCAGAAGCACAGTTAGGCAGATATCCTTTAGACTCCAGTATTCCTGTGCTAATGATCTGACATAATTAAAATCTGCCATCTTAGAAAAGAGTTTATATGACTGTGGTGCTTTCTATTCCAGTTACCAACCACTGGTTTATTATTAAGTCTAATTAATTCATGGCTTGGTTATCAGTACTTATGAAGAAAGGGTCTTTGGTATATGCTGTACTTATACTGTAGGAGTCATGGTTGTTTCTGTGTTCCTTGAAATACTATTTTCCTCATTTCCTTGAGTCTATCAAACATGCTTTGCAAATGGCTTGAGTTCTCTGTTAGTGGTTTTTCCATAAGCAATTCCCTTGGAGTCGTATGGCCAGATGATATCAAAAAGTGTCTGGTCCATGGTCCAATTTTGTCTTGTGCCTAGGCAAAATCAATAGTTACTCTAAGCCTGCACTATCTTCCTTCCATTCTTTTCCACTGAGAAGTTGAAGTGCAATCAACATATTATTTCCCCAGAGAATGAAAATTAAAAAGAGTTTTTAAAAAGCTTGAGCCGTAACCTGTGTCCTCTCTCACTTGGTTTCTTTCCCTTAGAAACTAAGTAAGATCGATGGGAGGCACTGTCAGTAGATCCTGCCTTGATGCATTTGTCTCACTGATTTATGATTAATTATTGTTCCTCTTTTCTCCTTAGGGCTCTTCCTGCAATGATGGAGTGGGTCCGAACTCAGAAAGCAGGAGAGAGTGGTGTGAATATTATCACTGCAGATTTTGTAGAACTTGGTGACTTTATCAGCACAGTCATAAAGCTCAACTATTCTCTGGATGAAGGTGAAGATGACACTACTTGATAGTACTGTGATATGTGTGTTGTTGCGTTATTCAGAATTTAAAAAAAAAAAAGAAAGATTGTACTCTAAAGGGATTACATTGTAAAACACTCATCTTGTAACACACTGAGGTGTTTAGGGCTTTAGTGGGTGGGCATAAGGGAAATGTTTTCATCATTTATGATCATTTTTCATATTTGTGTTTAGTGTGAAGAGCAAAACTAAACATGTTTACAGTGTTTGATAAAAGAAGGCCATTTACAGGTTCTCCATGAGGTACCAAATGTGATTCATGTGTCTTCTGTGGTTATGAACAGTGCCAAGAAATTTGTTGTTTTCAGAGCAAGGGGATGTGTATATTGTCCTTTTCCTGCTCACAGCAGGATTCCCAACGGTGTGAGCATTGCACCAGGAGACTGAGGACAGTATATCTGGCACACAATTTTAAGCTGCTACATTTCATCTGTTAGGTGGTTTAACTGATCATATTTATCAATGAGCTGCAGGTTTAAATGCCTTTGTGATGTAAATCCAAAGTCATGCTTCTAACACATGCATAATCAGTAGGCAGTAAACATGACGTGCTATGCACCATAATCAGTGAACAGTGAACATCGTGTACTGTGTAGCTTGCACAGATGAAATCCTGCTTGCTTTTCATTCTCAAAATGGGGTTTTCCAATGTCTCTGCCTCAGATCAAGCCAGCAGGTATGTGATACTGGCCTAACTCTGTAATCACAGAATGGCCTGGGTTGGAACCTTAAAGATCATTTGGTTCCAACACTCTGGCCATTGGCAGGACATTTTTTCACTAGACCAGGCTGCTTCAAGCTCCATCCAAAGCCTGGCTTTACACACTTTCAGGCACGGGGCATCCACAGCTTCACTTGCCAACATGTTCTAGTGTCTCATCACCCTCACAGCAAAGAATTTTTTCCTAATATCTAATCTAAACCTACTTTCAGTAGCCATTCCCCCTTGGCTGTCACTACATGCCCTTGTAAAAAGTCCACCTTTCTTGTAGACTCCCATCAGGTACTGGATGGCCAAAATTAGGTCACCCCAAAGCCTTCTCTTCTCCAGATGGAACAATCCCAACTCTCTCAGCCTTTCTTCATAGGAGAGGTGTTCCATCCTTCTAATCAACTTCATGGCCTCCTCTGGGCTTGCTCCAGCAGGTCTGTGTCCTTTTTATGCTGGGAGCCCAGAGTTGGATGCAGTGCTCCAGGTGGGTCTCACCAGAGCAGAGCAGAGGGGCAGAATCCCCTCCCTGCCCTGCTGCCCATGGGGCTCTGGATACAGCCCAGGACACGTTTGGCTCTCTGGGCTGTGAGTGCCATGGCAGGGCATGTGCAGCCTCTCACCCACAGCACCCCAATCCCTTCTGGGCAGGGCTGCTCTGGGGCTGCTCATGACCAGCCTGTGCTGGTACCAGGGGCTGCCTGTGCACTTAGTTTTGTTAAACCATATGGAATTCCCATGGACACACTTCTTGAGCTTGTCCACATTCATCTGGATGGTTTCCTATCCTTCAGGTGTGTCAACAGTGCCGCTCAGCTTGGTGTTACCTGCAAATTTGCTGAGGGTGCACTTGATTCCTTCATATATGTCATTAATGAAGATATTAAATAATGCTGGTCACAATATGAACTCTAAAGAACAGCTGCTGGTCCATATTTTCCCTGGTTCCATCAGGAACACAGTTAGGCCAGCTTTGAGCGCCACTTCTCCCCAGGATTAATCTTATGTAAGAGCCTGATCCCGTGTCCTGAATATGAAAACAAGTGTGTTTAGTGTGGATTGAGCACATGGTGAGCTGTGCATACTCTAACACAGACAGTATTTTGTCCCGTGGTGGAAACCTGATTTCTGCAAGACTGAAACTGCACTTAAAAATAGATGCAGTCTAAGCTTCTCTTTAAGGCAGCTATGAGCAGAACACTTTTCCACTGATTACAAAAAATCAGTGCCAGTTTCATCAGTGAAAAGTTCCTGTACTAAAGAATGTAGTAGTTCAATTCTAGTTAATAGCAGTACTCTATAGTCCTTAAATTGTCTGTGGGATATAATACTGCATAACACAAGATTGAAAATCTACTGAATGGCACTGTTCCAGGAACAAAATCATTGATCATTCTAGCTTTAAAGAAATGTATATAAAAAGGAAATGGAAAATTTGGTAATTTATAAAATGAGAGCTTTGCAACTGTATGACACCTAACTGGATAAAATACAGGCAGTCTTATCTCCTGGACACATCAATACAGACATACACAACTTTGGAAAGTAAAATGTCTCATCTGTACAAAACAATAGATGCTATAGCATCTTACAAGGAAATGGACTTTGAAATATTGCAAGGATTTATGGGGTAGAATTAAGGTCAAATTTCTGTTGATATTACGAGAACTTTTGGTTGAGTAAGAAGAGAGAATTGATCATACAGTCCATTGCTCTTTTCTGTCAGATGATAATGACTACTATCACCCATAAGAATTTAGAAATTCAAAAATGGCCATATTGAACAGATGGGCAACAAGCATTATAGGGGGTTTGTTGGCTTTAGTTTAGGGAGTGAAATAAAAAGAACACTTCCTGCTGTTTTGTACTGAGAGGGTGCCTTGGAAAAAGTGTATGCACATGTGAGTGTAGAATAAAGAATAATTTAAGTGTATGTGTAGTATAATGACACATTTAAATGTGTGTGTATAACACATGCATCCTTGTACACTTGCATAATGATCTTTGGAGTTCTGGACAGGACTACTGTAAATTTGTTCAAAAAAACCCCATGCAGCTGTTATGAAATCATGATGGCTCTTTCAGCAGCATTTTCTTCTGTATAGCTTAGGACTGTACAAGTCATCCCAAATGAAATCTGTGATCTAAGCTAGTTAGGTTTTTTATGGCGTTTAAACTTCATCCAGACCATGTCAAAAATTTACCTAGAGTCACAAGTCATGCTTTAGTTGAACAAGGGGTATGACTTTAATGCTTTCACCCACAACTAAGCAAGTTATAGAGTGGCTTGATAGTCTTTGTTTCTAGTTTCCACAGGCTCTTCAAGTAAAATTTATGTAACAGACATATAAAATGAAACATGAAAATAAATTTTGAATTCACACCTATGTGGGTGTCCTACATAAAAATGTGAAAATGTTTGCTTATTTATTGGCAGTGTAGTGCAAAAAGCCCTTTTTTCCATTTAGCTGGAGTTAGTTGTTTCCAGACTCCTCCTGTGATTCTTCAGCTGCTCAAATGTAGCCAAAAGAGGTAATCTATCATTCTAATACAGTAAAGTGATCCGAATCCTTGGGTGGAGTGAAATTTAGGTTTCTTTTTTTTCTTTTTTTTTTTTTTTTCTTTTCTTTTTTTTTTTTTTTGGATTCTGGCTGAAATTCGGTTGCATCTGAGACCATCAACACCAGATTTCTGCTGGTATCCCTGCTCAAACACACACCAGACACACCAGGCTTTTCGCTCGCTCAGAGGTGTACTCAAGGCAAATGCTTTGCTGTATTTTAAAAAGTGTATGTGTGTGTGCCTGTATATATGAATAAGTATAGAGCTATCTAGAGTTTGTTACTATTGTTATGA
Organism: Haemorhous mexicanus; assembly: GCF_027477595.1. Taxonomy (NCBI): domain Eukaryota; kingdom Metazoa; phylum Chordata; class Aves; order Passeriformes; family Fringillidae; genus Haemorhous; species Haemorhous mexicanus. Next base: position 76,214,821 of record NC_082381.1, read on the forward strand.
AATGTTTGCTTACTGTCAGTTTTATTCTAATTCTCATTTGGAAATTAATAGAAAGTAAAAGCAAAGCAAAAAAAAAATCCTCTGACAAGAAACAATAATAGACAAATTGTATCATTTGTCCATTAATGGGGAAGAATACTAGCAAAATCTTAAATTCTGGTCAGAAAAGATATGTTTTCATTTAGCTGTCGATCTTTCTATTGGAGAAGCACAGCACTTTATGGTAGGAACAGGTAAACAAACTTGCCTTAATTACTAAAAGAAAAAAGTGCATGTGGGGATACACTATCCATGCTCTTCTGAAGACTTCATCTGTGAGGGCCTAAAACTGTAAGTCCTGATAGAGATGCACTCCCTGTTGATGTTGTTTGGGGATCTTGCCAAAAAAGAACAAGCCAGAAAGTACTATGCAGCACAACTGGACCATTCAAGAGCCCAGTTTTGCCACCCATATGCAGCTAAAATTGTCTTTGATTTCAACCAGAAATATCCTTGCAGGGTTGGGTCAGATGTGTTTTTCTGATCCCATGAACTTGTAAGGTTTCTTCACATGTATTATGAGGAATCTTGCATGGGAAATTAGTTGACTGTAATCAGCCCATCAAGGAAAAATATCTGTCTACACTATTGATCTGTATAAGCATCTACTTAAACTGTCATGTCATTCACTGCCAAAACATTTTTTTCCTTCTTCTGCTTATTTTCTCCCTCACTATGTTCACCATGTATACATGGAGTGCTGTTGTTTTCTGGCAGTTTCATGTGATTACTTGATCCTTTCTTTTCACCCGTACTTGAAAAATGGCAACTGTGCTGCAGAAACAGAATGTCTCAGCTGTGTAAATCCACCTGGCTCCATTTTTCAGTTTACACATGCTGAGACATCTTTGTTCCATACTGATCTAACCTGCAGAAATCCAGTCCAAACAGAAGGTGGTTCCTGGAGTGCAATTCCTACCTTGTATGGTGAGGGGTGAATTGGAATCAGACCACAGGAACGTAGTTTTAGAATTAGTGGGTTATTTACATTCTTTTGCTGTTGGATACATTACGGGTTTTGTAGGTCCTGCTGTTTCAAAACATTATTTTGAATGTACTCATGTATGTGTATATAAATATATATGCATGCATGGCTGAGAGGGAATGTACGATCCTGTATGCTGGGCTCAATCTTTCTGTCATACTGATACAAATCTAGGCAGTTTCTACTAACTTCAAAGTAGTTACTAAGCCTTTACCCTGAGATGAGAGTGAGCAGAGAGTCACTGTGTAGTAATTATAGGCTGTGTTGCAAATTGAATTTAACACTGAGCTTAAATTCACACAATAAAAAAAGAAAGCAGAGTGCCCTGAAAACACAGTTCCAGTGCTGTTTATCCTCAATTTAGTAGATGAAGCACTAGTTATTAGCAATTGATTAGGCCATTTGGTGATTTCAAGAGTTCAGGTAACACTGTTTCAAAGTTCTAAATTCTTTTCAGTGAAGTAAAAGCTAATAGTGTATGATGTATTTGCCATATCTCAGTGGTAGCTTCTGTGTTACATACAGTCAATGTTGTTCTGAATTGTATATGTTTACCCAATGATGAGGTTAAAATATGCTGTATAGTATGTGTAATTTATTGATTACAAGTATTTGGAGTTTGGTGGTCTATTTAGTTTTTACTGTGCTGCTGTTTCGTAGATATGTGTGTAAATGGGATTATGGATTGTCAACAGTGTACAAGGAAATAATAGTTAATCCTAAAGGAAAAGGGCAGTTATGTGACCTGCCTTAATGCATTAGGATAATATTGTTAAATCTCATAATTATCGGTTCTGTTTCAGATGTTACCAAGGGTTGTCCGTAGAGCTGACTCCCTCACTTTCTGGCACGAAGGAGTTAAACTTGGAGCTCATTTACAGATTTGTAAATACAGAATAGGATGTTTGCCTGATCAACTGCCTTGACTGTACAAGGTGGCACAGACATGGTTTCCCGTGTGTTACAGATCAAATCACTTCTGCGCACACACAACCCCTGCTGATGTCAGCAGGAATTGTGATCATGTAATTGAGTGGCCTCAAATTCATCTTCTGGAACATAGTCATGATAGGAGGATGGGGATATCCTGGCTTTAAGGAAGTGCCTGGATGCTACGCAATACTGCTCATGTCCTGTGTTGGAACATAGCTTTAAATTTGCAAGAAGAGCTTTGAACTTTGCTCCAGTGTAGGTTGGACCTATCAAAAAAAAAAAAAAAAAAAAAAAATCCTTATGTAAAGATTGTGAATGCCATAGGCTGATCAGCATGGCCTGTCCTGCCCATGTACAGCATTCTGCTTTCAGGAATTGTGGCAGCTTTAAATAAAAAAACTCTAATAATTCTCTGTCCCTGCCAGACCACCTTAGGAATCTCCGCATTGCCTACACTCCTGTACTGTTCCCACACCCGGGTCTAGCTCTCCCTTCATGGTTCATATTAAAGATGCCTGATGCCAAGAGTAATTAGGATAGAGGTACTAACCAAACACAGGGAGTGTCCACCTTGTGCCTGGCTGGTTGGAGTAGGGTGCCTGCCCTCCAGCAGCACGTTTGGTATGAGGTCATCTTCAGTCAAATCCACCTGAACAGTGACTGAGGGAAGGCACAAGTCTGATTTCAGAGCCTCTTCAGCTGTCCAGTTAAAATGCAGCATCTTCCCAATTCTCTCCTTTGCCTCTGCTCAGTGCTGCTTATCTGGACTTGTGCATACACATCCCTTTACCTGCCAGCTGTGAATATCAGATATTTGTCAGCCCCAGTGCATCATAGCAGTCCACATGGTCGTAAAGGATGCTCAGTGTGTGGGGCTAAAATCTGGAAGTGGGCCACATCTGATGTCCCAGGGTGGTTTATGCACACACATCCTCTTGAAGAGGTGTCACCTTGGCCAATGAGTATCTCCTCAGCAGGAGGTGCAATTAGGGGTTTTTGTTTCTGCAGTAAGATTGTATGTACTAATCTCTTCCTTCAGCCTTTGGTCCTACAAAAGTCAGTTTGATTGGAAGAAATTCCTGAAGTACCTGCAGTTAGTTTTGCTGTGAAGCAGGGATCCTTAAAGCAGAATCCTGGAGTTATTTGTAATTACTATTACTGAAAATACAAATACGTGGTTAAAAACACAGTTTTAAAAAGTAAAAGAAAAATTATATGGGCTTGCCAGGACAGTTAAGTTTTTGAATGCCTCAGTCATCAGTAGTTTAGTATCATCTAGGTGATGATTTTTAGCATGTTATTGCCACACTGCCTCCTGACATCGTTCAGGGTCTCTGTACAGAAGCCTTATTATTCCCAGTGAGCATTTGAATGACTTGTCTCCGTTTTGGTGGGAAGGATGATTGTGTAACACTGAGAACATGGAGCTCCCTGTGTGTTGTGCCCACAAAGGTTCACAGAGCTGCACCTTCTCGTTTTAGGATCTGTTTAATGGTACTTTAATAAATGTTGTGTTAAAAATGCCTACAGTTCTGTATAGCAAATGTGAATTTTTATGACAAGAATGTGTATTTAGAGTAAAAAAAAGTAATATAAAATCCAGTTTCTTTGTATCCAGTGAAACATCTAATAAAGCTCTGGTACCTGTATTCTTGTTTTATGGCTTCATTGCTTCATTTAAGGCTTTTCATGTGGGAGGCTTTTTTAGCACAGTTTGGGGTTATGGGGTGGAGCCATATATTAGACACAGGCTGTGCTGTTATGTTAGGGAGTGCCTTTTTAGAGCGTTGCACTGGGAGTGCCTTTTTTACTTGGTTATTATAGGGACCCTGCAATACCACAGGAGACTGTGAGTGTCCATGCTGTCCATAGTGTATCCATGCTGTCCATGGTGTGTCCATGGTGTGTCCATGCTGTGAGTGTCCATGCTGTCCGTGGTGTGTCCATGCTGTCCATGGTGTGTCCATGCTGTGAGTGTCCATGCTGTCCATGGTGTGTCCATGCTGTCCATGGTGTGTCTCCATGCTGTCCATGGTGTGTCCATGCTGTGAGTGCCCATGCTGTCCATAGTGTATCCATGCTGTCAATGGTGTGTCCATGCTGTCCATGGTGTGTCCATGCTGTGAGTGTCCATGCTGCCAGGCACACAGCGGGCTCTTGGCTGCCTCTTTTCCCCAGTGGGGCTCTCCAGCCCCAGTCTGCCTCAGGCAGCAAAGCCAAGACCTGGCATTGCAGCCTGCTGGCTCATGCCCCTGGTGGTGTCTGGAACGCAGGGGACTGCCCTTGTGAAGTGCCACCTGTCTCGTTGTCCCCCGGGCTGTCCCTCATTGCTGCCCTGCTCAGCACTGCCCACCATTGAGGCAAACCAAGCCCTGCTTGCCTGCAGGTGCAGTGGTGCAAACTGACTGCTGCCCCAAGTCTGGCTCCAGGACACACCAGTGAGGAGGGGAGTCCCTCCAACTTCTCCCTGGTGTCTCCTGTGGGGTGCAGGGACCCCCTTCAGAACCAGGCATGGGCAACTTCCCAGCAAGAGTGCTCTATACACAGGAGCAGGGCCAGCAGCTCAGCTTCCAGCCAAAGTTGGCTGTGGCATGTTAAAAGCTTAAAGGCTTGCTGCATGGCTCAACCTTGAAATTTAAGGTTTGGGTTGCTTTTTCTCCCTAACAAGGCCAGAAATTTTGTTTTCCAGGACAAACTTCTGTTGCTCAGTTCTCCTACTGTGTCACAGGCAAACCCAGCCCAAGTACAGTGCCCTCCTACTCTTTGTGACCTGTCACTTGGCCCAGGTGAAGGCTGCAGGGTTGCAGTAGAAGAGGCCATGAACGATGAACAAGTCTGTCAGTGTCTCCCTGCAGAAACCCATTAATTAAATTTGCCTGCTGCTTAAAATGTCTTCCTACTTCTTCCTACCCCACAGGTACTTTCTGAGCAACAGAGGAGCCTGTTAATTGGTCAGTACACAAAATAAATTTTCAACATGGCTAAAGTGGCTACTAAACAGTAAATGTAGCCTTTACTTTGGATCAGTATCAATCAACAAAGCTTCAATCTCTTCTTTAAAATGTTGCAAGTGATACCAAATTTTCATATGGTCATTGAAAGCTAGCCAAAATGCACACAGAGAAGTAAAAATCTGCAGCTCTTGGCAGTGTAGTGCTACTGAACTATAGCATGTGGGGGGTGGCATGAATTGCAGCAGGAGCTGGTCAGCTGGAAGGGACATCAGACACGAGGTTGAGTTTAGCATGATGGCTCTTAGAGTTTTTACTCACACATCCAATAGCAGGCGTTCAGTCTGGATGAGATCTACGGGCATCCATGCTGGCAAGGGGCAGGGGGATGTGGGGGTGGGGTTGCAGAGGAATATGCCCACAAAAGCTGCCTGCAATCTTGGAAGACCCATTCGTTCCAGTCTCCAGCAGCATTTCATACCCTTGGTGCCCGAAAGGCTGGAAATAAATCCCCATAGTCCACTGTCTATAGAGCAAGTATTTGTTTATGGCAGTGCTGGTGGTGAGGGGCATTTCTCCTCCTAACTCACTCACCTTTGTCTAGTCCTGTGGTTCATTTATACAGTAAGTGTTGCTCAGTGTCACTATGTCACTACAACATCATGACATATGTGCCAGAACTAATTTACGTGGCATGAACCCATGGTTATACATCGTTCTTTTGCACTGCACTTGTGCCTCCCCACTTCAGGGGTTGTCTGGGCTCTTTGATGAAGGCTTCCAAGGTTGTCTTCACATCCGAACTTTTCAACTTTGTCTTCAGAGCATGTGCAGTTATGATGTTCCTTGGTCTGTCTGGTCCTAAATTCTTTGTTTTGTGGCTAATTGGCTTTGCACTTGCCAGTTTCTCATTAGTACTGCACTTATCTATCTAAAGTTATCCACCTGGCAAGTTTTTTCTTCTTTTTTTGTCTATTCAGCATTAAGTAACTAGATAACCTTATACTAGCCATTACATTGTATAAAAAGTTATTTATATCAGGTTAGATAGGTATAAAAAGCTATGAGTCAGATTATGTAAGTATCAGGTTATACAGATATATAAAAACTCATGATTTAGGTTATACTGATATCAGGTTATATAGATATATCAGGTTATATTGATATCTTATAATTCAAGCTATATAAGCACCTTGTAAATTTGATCTAAGCTACATAGGCATCACCCTTCAGCAGGCCAATGTGAACCAAAGTCAATAGAAGCATCTCAGCTCCCTCATCTCTGGAATATATTGTGCAGCCACACAGACAATTCCTCCTGCAATACCCACCTTGGTGTTCCTGTCTTAGACAAACTACACTGAACATCAGAGACCTTGGAAAGGGAGAGGGGGTTTGTTGGAGAGGGAGAGGGATGCACTTGAAGACCCGACCCTCTTTTGTCTCTATCACATTCTTGAGGTTTAGGGCCCAGGGGTGATAAGCTTTAGAAGAAAGTGCTACATGCTTTTTTGTTGTTGTTGTATAAACAACTATTAGCAAGTCTGGTTCTTAGTTTGTAGGCCATACTTTTAGGTTGGGATGAATGGCCTACCTGAGCACCTTCATCCCCAAACAAAAATATTTGAGCCAGATGAAGCCAAGGAAATAAAGAAACTTAAAGACTGAACAATAATCTGCAGGCAGGTAGGAGTTTGCAGTGCTTCTTGCTAACCATTGCTCCCTCACAGCATTCTGATTAAAAGGAAGCAAGTTTTAAAAATCTCCTGTCTGATCTACAGGATACACATGCTCCTTTCTTGTTAATGTCATGCCATCTATCCAGATACATTTTGTTTCCTTGTTCCGGTACAGTTTCCAGGGTTGCAAACACCACCCTCATTAGCAACACTATTGTCCGAACAAACCACTTCTGTTCCCTGAGTAGCCATCACATTTCTGAAGCTTGTAAAGTTTTCAAGGAAGAATTTGAGGGCATGAGCTGGGGTGTGTTTTGTAGGTGTCAGGTGTCACACTGGTGAAACAGTCAGGATAGATCCTACCTAGGAGTGCCAAAAAAAAAAAAAAGCCTGCAGTCTAAGTCTTCTGGCTTTGCTTTTCTAGAAACTCAGAAACATAGAACCTGTCTCTCAGTTTGCATTCAAATCCAAGAGGAGGGGGAGTCATGTTACTGGGTGATACCTGAATTAATTCCTTGTTCTCAAATTTCCAAGCCCTGCCTGCCCCAGTGCAGATGTGAACTGCTGTGGCCAAGAACACTGACAGCAGTCAAGTTTTGCCACTTTCACCTTTCCCTAGTGCTCTACTCATCAACCTGGCAGTCATATGACACAAGTCATCAGAGATTCTGTAAGAGGTTTTAGAGGGTTAGTTTCTTAATAAAAAAATCACCACGTTATTTTCCTGCAGTAATGGGAAGATTTGCCCATATTCATTAAACACTTGACACAAAATCTGAACAAACTTCTTTTCCATTGTGTCATGCAACCCTATAAAATACATCTCTGCTTTTCCTCCAATTAAAGCATTGAGAAAGAAAGCTGTCGAAAAGAAAAAAAAGGTAAAAGTACACTCTTTCCAACAGTGAAGGCTAAAAGAAAACATTCTGAGTGTAGTTTTACCTACTTTAGACCTTGTTGGTCATATAGAGTCAACTGCATGCTCCCAAAGTGGCCAATACATTTTAATAATCCCATTGGGATTGCTTCAAGAGTGGCTGGTTTTATATTCTAACTGAAATGAAATACGCAATTAACAGTGAATACAAACAGTAAATGTCTGCAGTCTATTTTCCAGGCTATTGAGAAATGTGGATTTGTCATCTCACTGTCTGCCTTTCAATCCTCTATTGACCGTTGCCATCAGCACTGAAACAAACTTTAAATAATGAAGCAATAAAGTTCATTTGCTTTGGCAGTCAAGAAAGCAAACCACAGTAGGGATCATGGGGAAAGAGACAGGAACAAAGCAGAGCACATCCACCAACACTAGTGCAGTTTGGTTAGCCAGCACTAAGGAGCATGTGACAGGCCTAAAAAGACACACAGGGCAACAAGGATGAGCAAAGCTACAGCAAACTTCCAGCTCAGGAAAGATGAAGTCAGCACTGCGTGGACTGGAGATGAGGCTGGTAGGGGGAGGTATTATAGCTGGCTATCAAGCTGGCTATCACAGCTGTAAGTGGTGTCCCACAAGCAATAGGATGAGACATTACCAGAATCTTTCTAGAGGCATGTCCAGAGAGACATAAGGAGAGGATTTCCCCTGCTGGCTAGTTATACCACTGCCCTTCTTACAATGGGATGCTAGGAAGGATGTTGAATGTTTTCATTAGCCCAAAGGAAGATTAGGTAGATTCATGAACAGCAAATTTGTTGAAGGTTGCTAGTACAGAGAGTGGATTCATCTCACGAAATTTCTATGCTGTGAGTAGTTTGGTGCTGGGAGAGTGCTTAGAAGCAGTTTTTTCCTAACAGAAAGAAGCAAATACTATTTTTTATACTAAATAAGGTAATCTTTCACACAAATCAAAATCTGATATCACTTATTCAGTGATGAATAGAAAAAAGTTAATTAATATTATTTGCATGTGATGATAAGCTCTGCTTGGATAGCGCCCCCTTGAGCACCCTTCTGATTTGTTATCATAGGGTCACAGAATGCTTCAGCTTCAGTTATTTCCATATTTAATCCTTCCTAATACCCTTGGCTAGATGGGATTATCAGGGGCTGAAAACACTTCCTGGGAGGAAAAGATTTTGCTGTGTCTTCGTTTGTCTATTTGATGTACTGATTTTCATAAGACTGCCTGGATATTTTCCCAGTCCACATTTGGGCGACAATAGTTTTGTGGGATAAATATTTGTGCTTATAATGTAGAGCTGAGTGGAGAGCCAGGAGTACTTCATTAGCTGCAGGCACAGCTTGTCACAGAGCCTGGTATCAAACTCATCCACATGCTTTGCCCCACAGTCCAACCTAACAAGCTATTGTGTCTTCCCGCTCCATGTTCAAGGAAACGAGGACTATGATAGCCTTTTCCAGATCAAAAGCAAACTTCCACATGGAATGCTTTGGGGTGATTAACTAGGTAGTTAAGCAAACAGGTAATCATAGCCACAATTCATTGACTTGTGCAAAATAGCAGCGCTGCAATTAATCAAATATTTTGGAGATGAATTTGTTGCCTACTTGAATTACTGCATCTCTAAAGCACTAATATGGTCAGATCAGGTGCTTTTTTGGTAATATGAGGATTATTACTCTGTACATCTGTTTGTGCAAACAACACAGCCTGCAAGAAAATCACATAATCTATATTCTCCTTACTACAACAGTTAAATGAGCAGGCTAAACCTGGCTGGAACTTTTTGTACATCTGCATAATTGGTCTGTGTGTAGTGGGGAAGGCAGGAAGAAGCTTTTTCAAAAATCTTGCAAAATCAAAGAGTACCATTGTAAGAACTGACCACAGGGTCTGAATATTGTGATTTTGAACACTGTCATTTTGAACATTGTGATTTTGAGCCTGCAAGCTCAAAGCTGAGTGGGAGGTGCGGGGTAGGGCCATTAGCTGCCCCTCTTTGGCAAGCAGCAAGGCCAAGCTTGTGGATGTCGAGGCTGCTGAAAGCTAATGGGGGCTGTTATACCACATGTTGCTAGCAAGTGCTGAAGTACACTTGATGTTTCAGCAAGGACTAAGGCTAGTTACATTCACGGCAGAAGAGGAGCATGAAAAAACCAGCCAGCCATTACTGAGTACTTAAGATACAAGAAATGTAGGCCTTTAGCTTTTATTTGCAATAATTTATTAAGAGCTGGTGCCCTGGGCTGGCTACCCATCCACTCTGTCCAGTGGAACACACATCAGGTAGGATCTCAAGTTTCTAAGGGTTCAGCTAAATGGTTCAGACTTCATAAAATTTGGCTGCAGTTTAGCCTGATTAGGAGGAATCGGTGATTTTAAACCAGAAATAGAAGCAGATAAAGCAAATGCAAATTTGCTTTCTGGGCTGTTTGCTTGTGAGGGGGGAAACATGGCCACTGCTGCTGCTCTCAGACGTCTGTCATTTTCTCTCTGCTTTAGTTTTAATTAAACCTTCAGTCCTCAATTAGGGCTAAAAGGACTTGACAAAGAGAAATGTAAATCAACAATTTGTGATGAAGTTGCTTTTCAGCTTTCAGGGCTGTTCTTTCTGTACGTTGAAACCATCAGATGTGCAAAGGCTGCAGTTAGCAAATATGTATGTGCAAAGAGCTTTAATTTGCCTGTAATCATAATGTTTATCAAAGGAGAGCTCTGAGGAGCTTTTCCTCTGATGTTCTCTTTGTGCAATGAAGATAAGATTTTGGATTAAATAAATACAACTCTTAGAGTAAAATAAAGAAGCTTAATTTGAAAAACCAAGTCACTGCTACTGAGAATTTTACTAAATTACTCAGTGTACCCCCTGCTGCTTTTTTTTTTAATTGGTCCTTTTCACAGACGATCAGATGAAATCTCTTGACCTTCAAGAAAAATAAAATAAATAACTTGGAGAATTATGCTCACAATTTTTGTAATAACTTTTAGTTCCACAGCTCTGAGTAGAATAATAGAGAATTGGACTGGAATGTCTCACTTTTCATATCACCAAAATGCATGGACCTGCTGCTGTTGCAGGGCACTCCTTTCTTCTCTTTCTTGGGCCTGAAGGACAAAAACAGGACAAAACCCTTATACTGTTAAGCAGTGGTGTGTCATGGCAATGTTTGGCAGCTCCTATTATGGCATTTTAGGATTGCTTAGATCAGGTGAGTGGAAGGAAGTGTTTCAGTGGAATTCCATGGGGCAAAATATCAGCATTAACTTTTGCTCTGTTTTATCTGGTGGGACCCAGTGCACGTTCAGAAATTGTTTATTAAGAAATACAAATGGGATTTATTCACAGGTTTGTAGAAGTTCTCTCTTACCTAAAGGCAAGTGATAAATACTGTATCATTAATGATCTGAGTGCCATTTAGGTACATTTGGAATTTATCCTCCCGAGTTGCAAGAACTTTGTCCATTTTTTTGAAAAGCCATGAAAAGGAGCTGAACCAAACTATATTTACAAAGATTTCTCAGTAAATCCGTGTATTTTTATTTTCTATATATTTTATTGTCTCAGAAAATGAGAAACAGTGATTCTGCCCCATTGAGTGTCATGCATGCATACGTGTGAGCACTTTCGTGCACTTAAAGGATAGAGAGGACCTACTTCAAAGAGGAATTGTCCTGTGTTTTTATAATTTATAAGATTATGTATTATTTTGGGGTTGGGGTTTTTTTTCTCCTGTTTTGAAGCCTTTTTCCAGAAGTACATGCTACTTCAACACAAAGTTGCTAACATGTCTCATGTTAGAGAAATATTTTTGTGATGAAAGATCACTGGGCTTTAGCCCCAGGCAACTCCCCATGAAGAGATCTATATGCCAACTGGTCTGAAGCTCTTCCATTCTCTCCTCCTGGGGCTCTTTAATGTTGTGTGGACCACTTAAATACTGATAGACACGGAAAATAGAATATCTTGATTCTAGTCCACACTCTCCTAAAAATTGGACAAGTTGTAAGGGAACAAAATGATTTGGGGACTTTTATGTTGTTATTTTGTGATTACAAAGGGGATGGGTAGCTTCAGATGAGTAAAAGAGAAGAGAGGACAAAACATATTGGTCTACTGTTTTTTTCTCATACATCTTTCCTTGAATTGCTGTAGAAAACCTCTGGGGCAGATGGTTCAGAGCACCCTGACCTTCCAAACAGAAAACCCTCTACAAACAGATGCTGATTCTGTCTGGGGATCATGGGCAATTTTTTAATGGGTAGTTGTCTTCTGCTTGCCTCTTACAGCATTTCTGGTGTAGGGTTGCACCCTGGTAATTCCCTTTTGTCTTGGAGCTTCCCTCATAGGCATTTATACCTCTGCAAAGTGCATAGATAATATGGGAGCTTTAATTTGCCAACACTTTGTATTCACTTGGAAAAAGCATAAAGCCTTGGGGATGGGAGCTTCTCTGTGGATTTTTCAAACAGCTGGGGACAGCAGTGGTAGAGGCCTGTGGTCCCTCACATGCCCAGCTGCCCAAGGGTGAAAAGAAGAAGCCTCCCCATCTGCTGGGGGAGGCTTTGCATCATTTTGCAAAGGATACTACATTTTAAAGTACAATATGACTGTCAGTTTCCATGCCTTCGAGCTGTTTTTAAAAGCAGCATTTTCCTTAACTCACTGTTGTATCTAAGCTGTGTTATTTGAGATCCTGGTAATTGATTATATTTGATGGAGATGGCTCTTCTATTTTTTCACTGCACCTCAAAGTTTGTCTTCAAAGGGGCAGCTGGCTCTTGTGTCTGGGTAACACCTTCCTGATAGCTCCCAGTCATGTCAGGATATCAGCACGGCTCCACAGCAAGTCCAGGTGCCCCTGTGCTGCTGCTGTGTGTTCAGATGGCAGAAAGAATACTTCCTTTGAAACACTGTCTCCATGCTACACTGATCCTGTTGCTTTGAAGGTGATGAAGTGTGCAACTCTGAGCATATTTGTGTGTCGCTGAAAGAATTTCCAGGAAATTCAGGAGAGACATCTGACTCTGTAATGAGCTCATTCTTCAGACTAAGCTGGGGCTTGTGCAAACCTCATCCTTTAAGGACCCACTTCATAGTAATTATATAATCCATGAGGTCCTGCTGCTGTTACTGAAGCAGCACATGTATTAGCTTATTGTCTGGATCTCATCTGTGTTTATGTCTCACTTATGTTTAATCAAACTGAATCCATCCCCTTGGGAATCATCGGTGGTCCAAAACACTCCATGTCAGACTGACCTACATTTTCCATGAAAAGATTGTTTTACTGGTATTGATAGTTTTACAGGAATTTTGCAGTGGCTAATTGTGAACTTAGCCATCCTCAGACATCTCTACTGGTTCTTCTATTTTCTTCTATTTTGCTAAAGTCTAGCATGGACTTTTTTCTTCATGGGAAGGGACAAGAAAACATCTGTTTTCAGGACAGTATCCCATCCTTCTCCATCCTCTCCCTACACAAAACTGTGCTTGTGAAACCAAAATGCACGGAATTCTGATAGCACTTAGAGGATCTTGGTTGCATCAGTCTGTGATAATTCCTTTCACAGGTTGCTCAAGGATCAAATCAGGTGAAAAAGGGCTTTTGACAAACAAAGAATGTGTAATGTGAGCAGTTGTGAGGCTGTGGGCACAATTTACCTTAGTACCACCAGCCAGACATTGAAACCTGTTTGTGTGGTACTCCAAACAAATCAAGACTTAAATCAAGATGAGTTTCTGCTTTACAGCAGTCAGCAACCCTCAAAATCCGACATTAAGGACCCAAAGGCAAGACATGCTTGTCTTGTCCTGAAGTCCATAACTTGCTCTACAAGTGCTCACTGCATTATTTCCAGTGCCACCCACTGTTAATGGTGGCATGACTTGTTTTGTTAGCTGCTGCTAGATTCAGCAGTGTTGTAACCTAAAAGTGATATTGCCATATCCTACAAAACACAATGATGCTTACACTGATCCATACAGTCTGACCACGTGTTAGCCCTGGACTTAGCACTGAAAACTAAGGCACTAAATATTAGTGTTTGCTTCCCCTTAGGGAATCAGGGAGTGGTGGTGGGTCTGCAAATCACACTCCTGAGTGCAAACAACAAGGTTCTGCTGTGACTCCTTACAGATCTGTCTTTCATGGCTACCCCCAACAACTTGAAAAAGATTGGTTATTGCTCATATTTATAAATTCTTAAGTGAAAAGTGCAGTGAGACTTCAAGTGACGCTTAAGAAACTAAATCAATATTATAGTAGCACATCTTCAGCATTCTTGTCTTGTGTTAGGCAGTGTTAGGCAGTGAGCCTGGCTATAATAAACACGCATGCATGCTCAAGGCTATATTTGTATCAAATAAGTTGTGATTCCTCTTGGGAGGATATTCAGCCCAAGCTCCCTCTTGTACAGCACTGTGCTGAATGTGTCTTACAAATGCACCATATATAGTTTGGGTTGTATCTTGCTTTATTTAATCTAGTAGTCCTAAAACTCCTTCTGTACTATATCATCTTTCCTTTTAGTCAGATTGTGAGGGTTCTAGAAAGGGCAGTCTATATGCACAGCTACTATGAGACATTAACTGGTTCATGTATAAATAGATAGCTTGTATTTTGGGTAATTTTTTTTCTGTAGGCCACGGCTCCTTCCTTTCCTCAACTGTACTAATGCTCCCACCAGGATTTTATGGTCGTCAGACCAGTAAAACCAAATTCCTGTCAGTAAAGTTGAATGTCAGCTAGTTCATTCACAAGGAGAAATGAAGCTGAGTGAATGTGGTGACACAAAACCTTTTTATTGATGTATCTCATTCAAGAATAAATAAAATTCCTTCATGAGCTTGGTCACACAGAATGTGGCCATCTTTACTGTCATAAGCTTCTCCAAACTTCCAGCTCCTACTTGCTCTTCTAATCCCTCCTCTTCATAGTTGTGTTTTGTTACACTCATTGAGTCTGACAGAAAGAGAGAAGCTTCTCATTTGATTTGCCCTTATTTCCTTAATAATAATAATAATAATAATAATAATAATAATAATAATAATAATAATCCAGCCAGTATTGTCACAAAATTCCAAAATCATTTTAAAATGAAGAATCCTCTACTGTTCTTCCCAATGTCTGTTTATGACCTTTCTAGTCAGCCTGTGTGGCGGGCTGACCCTGGCTGGGTGCCAGGTGCCCTCTCAGTTGCTCTGTCACTCCCTTTCCCACTGGGACAGGGGAGAGGATAAGATGGAACACAACCAGCAGGGTGAGATAAGGCAGTTTTATTACAGCACAAAGAAAGAAACCAGCAGAGATGTGCGTGTGCAGGAGCTATAGAGGAAGATCAGTCTCTACTTCCCATCAGCCACGATGTTTGGACACTTCTCGGGAAGCAGGGCTTCAGCACACCCTCCTCCAGAAGACAAACACTGAAAACTCACTAATGCTCCCCCTTCCTCCTCTCTCCCTTATCTTAAATATCTGAGCTGGCATCATATGGTATGGACTATCCCTTTGGCTAGTTTGGATCAGCTGGCCTGGTTGTGTCCCCTCCCAGGATCTTGCCCACTCCCACCCCCTTTGGTAGGGGAAGGGATGTCAGAGGGACAGCGCTGCTCGGCAGTAGCCAAAATACTGATCTCTTATCAACACCCATCCAGCTACCAGTACAAAGCATAGCACTGTAAGGGCTGTGAACTTTACTTCAATCAGACCCAATACAGCATGACCTTTCTAATCCTTGTCTGAAGGAACAGCCTGTTTATACCCAGAGATGGAACTGACCTTCGCTGCAGCACTGCAATTTCACTGTGTTTATGCAAAATTCAGGTCACTGGCCATTTTCTTACCTCTGTAGACCAGAATTAACACTACAGTGTCAGCTTGATGTTAATGACTCAAATTGCCTGAAATGAAATGAAAGATATTTTGCATGACCTTGTTAGCCAGGGTGAATAGCAAAAAAAAGAAGGCAAATCTGTGATTTATGTTGCCTCATTTGTTTCTACAGGTTCCCTTGGGCTAAATTACTGCAGTCAGCTTTCTTCACCATCATTAGCAGTGCTGAAAACCCTCTCATTACTACTATCTTTAAGGGGCAAAGGTGGTGTTGAGCAAGTGTTCATGTAATGTTCTGCGTGGCTGACAATTGCAATATGCTGATGCTGCAGTAAGTGTTGAGCTTGTTCCAGATTTTTCACCAAGACTGACTTCAAATTTTGAAATGGGAACCTGCAGAGCCAAACCCACCATCTTGGAATACCCTTTCACAGTCACCACTGATTCCTTAAGGTTTAGTTTTTATATTTTTCAGATCCTGTACTGCATTAGTGTATAACTCTGAACTTCATATATTGTAAGTTCTCTTCACAGTTCTATCAGACAAAACAATCCTCTCTCAGATGGGATTTAAGGTCATCATCTCAGCCTCAGGCCCGAAAAGTATAAACAAAAGTGAATTGAGGGGAGCAAACTGGGGAAATGTGACCTAATTATTTGAAGCTGTAATTGGACAATTAACACCTGATATGCAAGTAGACGAAACTTATATCTGAGAAAACTGATGACTGTTGTCCTTGTAGCCTCTAGGAGGCTCCTGCGCTACCCAAGGTGTATCCTTTGAAGGCGTTTCAAGAAATACCTACTTTATTTTCTAACTCTGTCTAGCCTCTGTTCTAGGTAGCCTCTGCAAGGCATCACCACGAGGCTTCATGCAGACTGTGGTGCCATGATGGCAGAGTGGAGCAGGCTGTGAAGGAGAACCCATAGCCAGGGCAGCCCAGGGGGGTGCCAAGGCTCTGGGCAGATTGGATGGGGTGGCTGCACGGAGGGCTGGAGAGAAAGGGATCCATGGATGTCAGTGGCAGCAGGTCATTGCTGCGTTACCCTCTGGGCAAGGAAAGATGAGGGCTATAGCTGTGCTGTAGCAGTGTAGTTACATACTGTGAATGTATAAAGAACCTGGGAGCAGGGCTGTCCATGCCCAAACACTGGGAATAGGTGGATTTAGAGGAGGAGGTGTGGGTGGGAAAGCAAGCCTCAAAATGCCTGCAGTTAGCAATGATGATGCACCAGGAGCCTGAGCGTGCTGTGTTAGTCATGAAACCTCCTTCCCGAGGGGTTAAATCCCAGAGGGCACTTCAGGCTTGAATCTTTACCAGCTTCCTCCATCAGCAGATTTCTTGCCTCCTGTGTCCCTGAGGTTTAAAAAGCACAGAACAAAAGCCTTCATGGTATATTCCCCTTTCCTGCACAGCATTGTCTTTTGTCTCTTGTGTGAGTTCATACAGTTGCAGGCAGTGAAAAGGGAAGTCAAGGCTGTTCCAAAATGCGTGATGAGAGGCAGACCCGGCTGTCAGTGATGTCTTTATCCAAGAAAATTAATAACTTGAAGATCATGTAGGGGACACAGAGATGAACAGATCTTTTTTTAAGTAGGTGAATAAACCCCTGAGTCTAAAAATAGATGAAGAAAAGGGCAAGAAAAGTGAGTGACTTGGCATAATCCATAGAAAAGGAGGTATGGGACTGGGTGTTGTAATTTCTAGCTCCTGTAATTTCTGGTGTTTGGTTGTCTGGACTACACTTCCCTCTGCTTCCCTATCTTGAATTTCATTAATTTAATTACTTCAATGACAATAGGAGCAAGACATTAGATTAGGGTTTTCAGGAACAGTTGAGGGAGTCCGAGACTCATTGCTGGTTTCTGGAATGATTTTGTTGGTTTTGAAACCAATTAGAAAGGTCAAGATTTCAGTTACTTGAAAATGGTATTTTGGGGGATTTGAAGTTCCTTTATTTGCCTCCTGCTTCTAAAGTAGGAGGTAAGAAGAATTATGTGGATCCTGGTCAAGCTGTCAGTTGATTGTTATGTTTGTTGGCACTTGCATATAACCACTCATACAACAGTTCCTTTATAAATATATACATAAGCCACCTGCAATACATTTTTAAGACAACTAAAAATAAATGTAAATCTATGAATCATGTGATGGGAAGACACACTGTGTCTACCCATTTTAAACAAAATCACAATGTGTCCTACTGGATCCATGTCTTGAACACCTCAAAATGTGTCAATACAGGTAAGGCCAAATATCAGAAACTCAAAAAGGACTCACTGAGGATCTACTGACACCTTGGGCAGGGGAAAGGACAGCCTGTGACTGCATGAATATTCACAATGAGGGACAAGGCAGAAGCTGGTTTTCTCCCTTCATCAGTCTAACTGTACAGGTTTCCACCTATGTCTGCTGCAGAGGAAATAGCAGCATGAGCAAGCACAATTTAGATCCCCCTTTATTTTCCTGGCTATGGAAGGCTTTACAGCAGAGCTCAGAGGTAGCCAAGCTGGGGTCAGTCTGGGGGTCTCTCCACTCTGAAGGAGCTTGATGGGAAGAGTGAGAAGGTGACTGCCTGAACCATAAGACGTAGTGTATCGTTTTCTCCTCCATCTTCATACACGTGTTCAAGCAGTCATGCATGCAAATTTACACTGCCAGCTGTGTTCTGCATGCAGGTCACAAGCAGATAAATGCACATGCAGCAGGTTCAGAATGCAACTCTCCTTCAAACATGCAATGTCAGGGTAAAGCATGAGAATTAGGGACTCAGAGCCGGAACCCTTGCCATTAGCATGCAAAGGAGTTCCAGTATCATCAGAGTTCCCTGCGCTTTGTCTTAGCATAAATGGATCATGAATAAAACATTCTGAGTCATGGAGAAGAGTGCAGCTCCCATAATTGCAGGTGAGTGATGTAAAGGTGGCATGGCAACACCAGCAGCTTCATCCTGCTGTAGAACACGAGAGTGACAGAGAAGCAGTGATGCTGGCTCCACCAGCAGACCACCTTGAAAACCTGTCTGCCTGCTGAGGCACGTGTGCACCTGCAAACATGCCAGCTCTGCTGGGATGTCAGACTGGGAGTTTAGGGCCATCCCAAGACTTGGCTGGAGAGCTTAGGGAATGCCTTTCTAATGCAATTCCCCCACTGACATGTGTCTTTCATCAGGAAGTTCTGTCCAGCATGGAACAGATTTGCCTCAAAGCAAAAATTCATACATATAAACATTAATTCATCTTTGCAGAACTGCAACTGAAAAAGGGACACAGCTGACTTTGAGAAAAAGAATCCTCTCAAGATTTGTGGAAAGCTGTGGTCATTTGCCACTTGCATTGTGCCCATGGCAAAGATGTTACTATCCAGCAGGAACTGTGGCAAAACCCATCACCTCTGAAGATTTTCCATAGGGATAGGGACACTAATGGCAGAAGAAATACATCACATTTATGAAAAGGAAAGCAAAACATCATTTTCAGATTTGCCCTTTGTATAGTTTTCACTCTATAAAGAAAAATCTTCTGCTTCATCCTCTACTTCTGTTATGGGTGACCTGTAAGAGAGGGACACTAATACAGCATGCACACGCCTGTCACTCCAGCTGCAGCTTTCATTACAAAGATCTAACCACATACTTATTCAAGTTACTTTCTAAACCATCGTGATTAGTATTGTGTCATGTTTCTTGGAAGCAGCCCGCTTCAGGTCACAGAGTGTAATTAAATGCAATTAATGCAATTACTCACAACTATGCTACTGATAATGCTCCAGATGCCATTACAGCACTGTGCCTCCTGCTACTGGTCCTCACAGGCTGTGCCTTTATGCTCTCCTAGTGTTGTTATTGTGGTTAAACCAGGGGGCTGAAAATGGGAGTACAATTTATTGCTCCTAACTCCCTTCTCTCTGAAAATTTCAACTGTGCTAGGCAGAGCCTGAACTCATTAGCTTATTCACTGACTGATGAAGAATAAGAAAGAGAGACGACTGAAGATTGCTATGGAAAATGATCATAGTTGAAAGGTTATTAAAAAAAATATGCAAAAGTGTGTTTTACAGTAGTCTGTTCTACAACTAGACATATACTAAATGTGCTGATTTCTTCTAATGAGCTTTATAATTATGGAGTAAATTTTCAAAGGAACTATAACTTTAGGCAGTAAAATCTGAAAGACTTTAATTAGCTGTGAACTTCAAACTTTTCCTTTGCAATCCAGCCCTGCCTTTCCCTTTTGTCTCAGCCACTGCCAAGTAATTTACAGTTCAAGAAAGGCTAATGGAGCTATAAACACAGCACAGATGCCTCTCACATTTCCTTTATTGGGCTGAGGTATGAAAATAGCCACTGCTTCCAGAGAAGGGCACACATGTAATTATAGAATTATCTCAAGTCTTCTGCTTATCTGCAGAACAGGTACACCATAAACCATCTTTCATCTTCAGTGGGGTTTGCTTAGGGGCCTGAAACCTACCTGAATTCACTCCCTGCCCTCTGGGTTTATTTTTGTAAAGTGAGTGTTGGTTTATTGGGATGATTGTTAAACTCATTAAGTCTCTAAAGAAGGATTGACTTCTGTAAGCTCGATTTTAAAAGCTGTCTCAGACAGATAGTGAGATATCTTTGGATCCCCTTGTGAGCCTGTCAATCACTGCAAGTACATTAGAGTTCAACATTTCCCACTTGCACCAGCACGAAACAAAAATATCTCATCCGAGCTGAATGGTGTTGAAACAGTTTTATAGCAATGCAGTTGTGACTGAGTTCATTAGCACCAGGTCAGGGTTGCCTCCTGTTCACCTGGGCCTTTCTCAAAACGCAGGTTCAGCAGGACTGGAGCCTGGGCAAACAACACTGTCCTGCAGCAGCTGATGTCTAGAAACACAGCCTGTCTCCAGGACCAGATCCTCCTGCTGCTGCTGGGACAGGGGCTTGGAGTTGTCCAGGAGAACTGAAAGCTTTGGCAGACTGCTTAGTCCACTGCTTCCCTTCTTCCCGTGGGGGTGGTTGCAGTAAAGGGGAGCCTGTATCCTTGGAAAAATGCAGTAGAATGCATATATGCTTTGTTTGAAGAAGGCTAACTGTGAGCAGATGCTCTAGCTGATGGTCAGAAGCACTGCAAACAGGGTGTGTTGGTGCATGCAGGGGTATTTCAGCACATTAGTGGAGATGAGCAGAGATCAGCAGCCTGCATGTGCACCTGGCAGTTCACCCCCCATTTGCTGGCTGTGGGGACCTTGCAGGGCAGGCAGTCCTGTCAGACACAGGCTCTGTGCAAAGCTGAGGCTGATCTTCAGCTCTAGTAGCTCTAGTGCCCTGCAGTGTGTAAGCTGGGTCACATCTGTACCAGCCAGAAGAACATCTTCCCAAAAGAGTGTTCACGAGCCCTGATAATCATTTGCGTCTCAACTGACAAGAGCTATGGTTTGATTTTTAGGTCTGCTCAGACATACCATTGGTCAAATCTCAGCAGAACTGTAACAGAGACCTTGGGACCCCTCACAGCTCAGGGCTCCTTTCATGCACTCCTGCCTGACACTAAACTTTGTAGGTTTGTTCCACTGAGAGTGTGGCTCACAAGAACTTTGGAGAGCAGACCTTTACATGGGTGCTATGGCTGTAAAGGCAGGTCAGCTATGGCTATAAAGGCAGGTCTAAAAAACAGGAATTAGTAGTTCTTGTATTAAAAAGGAAGTATCACCTGCCAACATAGGGCATTGTTTCATTTCTGCTTTCTGTAGTCCATACAACGCCCAGAAACCCTCAAGACTTTCACCTTCTGTATGATTTCTCCTATCCAGCTTTGGAGAGTGTATCAAGCATACTGCCCCACTTCTTCTTCCAGTCCCATTTGCCTCAAACCCACAGTCCTCAGGTGGATTAAGGCATCCTCAGCTGGGGCTGGCACCCCTGGCCAGCAACAGCAGCACCACAGCAGAGAAGCTGTCCCTCCATATGTGATCATGGATGTCACCTTAAGCATCATTGCAATATACAAGTGAGAGGGAGCTTTCCTACTGAATTCAATTAAACCTTCTTGTGATATTTAGACCACATTCACTACAGTGATGTGACTATTGGGAAGGACAAGGTAAGAAATAACATGCCACTGATGAAGGTGAGAGCCTTAATCCAACTGAAAATGGGCTATCCTGGCAGGTTTGATGAATGCAGGCTAGTTTCCATGAAATAACCACTACAGCTTTCACAAGAGTGCTCAGAGTGCCATCATCCACTGCATCAGGCCTGTAGGGCTTTTCATCACCCATCTTTTGACAACTATGGCACAAGCCTGTTTGCTTGGAGAATGTCCTTGCAGCCATGCCTTCAAACACAAAGGAGATCCTCTTTGAGCAGTGGCTATAGAATAGCCTCCATTTGACCCTCCTCTGTTTTGTGGGAATCGGTCTGAGGTATGCCAAGGCTGTGTCTCAAAGGGTGCACATCCGGCTTGTTGGGAAAAATAAAGACTAGGATGACTGGCAATTTGAGTAGTTCCTGAGTACCTGCATGATCAAACCTAATCCCATCTTCTAGTGTCAGAAACAGAAGATAAGACTTGAAATATTACCTTAATGATTGGTTTATTTTATGCTTTGATCTCTATCCACAAAACCATTTAGTATCAAAGTTCTGTTGACTTGAGCCCTTGTCTTCATTTCATTGTTGTGAGGCCCCTGAACACCATAGTGCAACCTGGCTGATGGAGCATACAGATAAAGCCAGAAGAGCCAGAGCAAAGTCTGACATGTCCTTAATGTCACCCCGCTCTGCACAGGTGCTTGCAGCAATGCTGATGTTTTGTGTCCAACTCAGAGAGAAAGAGAGGATAAGGAGGGCTTGTGGTGCTTGGAAGAGGAACTGGAGGTGTACAGGGTGAGCTATTAGCAAACATCTCTGGTCAGGCAGTTCTGCTGTGTGAACTGGGATTTCAGCTACAGCTCTGAATTTTCTTTATCTGCCTCTGAGTCACTGCCAAACACTGACAGACACCTCTGATCTTGATTTGCCACAGGAAAAACAAGCTGTATGTTCTCTTGGCTCTGTAATGTACTTTGGATTTGACCAGAAAGTTCATCTCTGGTAGAGAAAGATTTCTTCATTGCCTGGTATGTGTGGGTTTTTTATGATGATAAAGTTACCAATCATACTGAAACTTCAAAAAAACTATCCATAAATTGCAGAAATGAATCAGCAGAGCTCTTGGTAGGTGTTCATTTGCAGGACTTGCCTAGTGATCAAATAAACTCTCTTGCCCCATTAATTCTGATTCATCTAGTTTCTCAGTGGGTAGTTATAAAAATTGCAATTTAAAATATTTATTGTAACATTGTTAAATGCATTTTGTAGTTTACAGTCATGGTTTGATTTCAACACAGAAAAGCTCTAAAAACCTTTGTCTATTGGTGCTCCCTAGCGGTGAAGTTTGCCTTCAGTAGAGCTGGAGGAATTTCACTAGTTATTGTGCAATTCCATATCTTAATTGATTCAAGTCACCCAAAAGCCTCTTTGTAAATGTAAGGCCATTCACACATGGCAGATATGCAGGACTGAGCTTTCACAGGGCCTCTATAATGTGAGAAATGTACATTGCAGCAAAGAAAATCCTTTTTCCCTCCTAGGCTTTGTTCATTCCTGTCCTTAGTGTTAATGTGCTACTGTCCCAAATAAGATGAGATACCATTCTTATTCTTTATCTCACTCTGTGTCTGATAGAAATCCAGGCACCCATGCAGTGTGCCTGGCTGCCTTCCTGTAAGAGTGCCAGGCTGGGGACAAAGCACTTGTGGAAAGGGCTTTGATGAATGCCAAAGTGGCCCCACTCATGGGCTGAACTTCATGAATTTGAGAAATATCTAAGAGAAGAGGAAACCCCACAGCACATGTCAACTCCTTCCTGCGAAGCAACTGTACAGAGCCACAAACCACAGCTCTGTCCCGCATGGAAACTGCTGGTAATCCTGGGCAAGGCTGACTGGTTCGGATCCTACAGAGAAAGGAAGTTTGTCCCAGGATAGGCCCTGGAGAAAACAGCAGAGCCAGAGAATCCCAACTTTCTGCACATAGTCTGAGCTAGGAGTGGATGCACTGGGGAAGGAGCCTGGGTTAGGGGTGCACCCAGTTCCCTTCGCCTCTTCCCAGTGAGGTGGCTTTCAGATGCTGTTTTAATCAAACCAGGTGACTTACCTTGACTGATAATTATCAGGCTTGTTTGATGATAGTTATCATTTTTTATCAAGGATCCTTATTGCTTTGCATTGTTCTTTTTGAAGTCTTTCTGTCCCTTTGTTTTCTGTCAGGCTGGATCTTATCTTCCAATCTATCCGTGTTTTCAGCAACATTACCTCTATCCAGAAGCCGAGCTCTGCCAGCAAACTGTCTGGAAGTAAATTGAAATAAGTCTGTGGAACCTGTAAATTAAAATTTCAGTTTCTAATAGTTGCCTTATGTAGACACATTAGTAGATCTTCTGTCCCTATGCAAACAAGGCCAGCACAGCAGATGGTCCCTGCAGTTGCAAGGTGTATTTCCAGTGGCCTGGAACAGAGCCTGTCCCAACTTCTGAGAGGTGGTTCCCAGGGAGCATCCAAAGCCTGTGGGCAGGCAGTATGCAGCTTCCTTGCTGCTGACAGATGTTGCAGCAAGGAAGAAAATTGGGGAAATCAGCTGTGGCACAACCTGCTGCCTCCTGTGCTCTAGGTATGCCTGCCTCATGATCCCACCATCTGAATCCAGCTGAGTTAGTTGTGTGAAATGACAGGTATTTTATCCTGTGTTTTATCTAGAATATCTGTTAAGCTATGGGGTACAAGTGCCTCACAGCTCTGTTGTCCCTCCTGTTTGACAGCACTCCAGTAGTGCCATTCCTCACAGAAGAACTAAGCACAGATGCAGTTTCCAGCCTGTCTTGCTGGGTGATGTTTTGCGGATTCCAAATCTGATCTTGTTCACTGTCTCAGACCTCAGCATCCCTCTCTCACTCCAGTGCTCCAGTGCCTATGGGTACCAAGAGAGGGTTTGCCAAATGACTTCAACAGTGATGGAAGTAATTTAGGCAGCGACTGCAAATGGGAGACTGGTCTCACATTGCCATGTGACACACACTTTAGGATAAAGTGGTGGTAGCAGCTCACGTGCAGTGATGCTCATGGTCCAGCCATGAACTGTGGACCACGCTGATAAAGCAGAACAGAAGCATGTGGCCAAAATGCTCCCATCCCTCCCCTGCATTCATCCCTCTGTGGCCTTGCAGTGGTGGCTGCTGCAGGCTCCTTGCTACGGCGCAGGAGGTCCTCTCTATTACAGCCAGCATTATGGAGGATGAGTGACTCTCTTCTGGGACAGACCAGCTCAGACTCTTCTCCAGCTGGTGCTTCCTTCTCCCTTGGAGGCTGGTTTGGAAAGCAGGCTACTGTGGCATTGTGTGTTTTTAGAATCGGTTACTCCTTTTGTAACTCAATAATGGTTCGGTCCTCGGCTCCCCCCATGTACTTCCCTCACAATGGTTTCTCCCTATTGAAGCTGCCCTGCCTGCCGCCTGCCCCCCGCCCCTGTCTGTCATGGTAACCACCCCCCCTTATCTCGAGAATTCTCTGTGTCAGTCATCCCTTATTCGATGTATGATTTGCCTCTGGGGTTTTTCCCCTCCCCTGTGTGATCCTCAGTGGCTTAGCTGTAACCCACGCTCCTCCCTGGGTCCTTGCTATTGGTAAGCTTTTTGTCTCCTCCTATCACACCCACTCCCTTTATAAGCCCCCTCGCGGGCGCGGTCCTGGTCCCTTTAGTCCCCTGTCTCTGAACCCACCGGAAGGAAGGTTAAAAGATCCTTGGTACTTACACAGGCGTTCCCTCCTCCTTCCTTTGCTTCGGTACCTCGTAGCCGAAGTTCCCGCCTGCGCCACCCAGGCCGCAGACGGTACCCACTACCAGGGTTCCGGAGGGGATCCGGGAGTGGCGCTTCGTGTGGCCATCATCGGCCGGGCCGGGGGCACCCAGCCGGGCACCCGCACAGCCCCGCGGCCGCGGGAGAGAGGCTACAGGCTAGTGTGCAAAGGGTGGCTGCCTTTCCACCTACCTTTCATGAGTAGGTGAGGGGGCTGAGTAGTGAGTGATGGATGCCTGTATGCAGCATTTCTGATTGGTTCCAGTCCCTTCTTCTGCTGCTCAGGTGCCTTGCAAGATAGATGAAACCCACTCTTTAAGCATTTCAGGCCCTGGAAGAAGGGTTTTTTGGTTCAGGGGAATGTGTTTTTGCTGTAACTGTACTGGGGTAGGCCTGTAGCCATGCTTCTGTCTGCCTCAGCCATTGCTTGGCACTCAGTGGGGATAAAATCCAATGTGGTTTCTAGAAGTGAGAAGCTTTAAGTTAATTTCCAGGCATCCTGTGGGCAAAAGAAGTGATGAGACAGTGTTCTGAAAACGAAGGTGTTGAGCTGGGATTTCCATCCTTAGCTCCAGGCCAACCATTACTATGGGTTACAAGCAAGAGGGCAGAAACTTAGCAAAAAGTGTTTGTGCTTGTATCATTTCGTGGTGGTGCAAGCAGTGAATGTGCTTTTCAGAGCTGAATACCCTTAACTGGGCCTAATCCAGAGCAAAACATCCTGAACATAATTTCAGAAGTGATAGCTAGTTCTCCTTCCTGCTGCCCTGAAATCACCTTGATCAGACTCACACCGACACCCACACTCCCCAACATGATGAAGTCCTTAGTCCTGCTGCTGATGCTCCAAATACTTCTGGATTATTAATTAAACTCAAGGAAGCCAGAAATTCTGCATAACAGAAAAAATGCCAGACTTTATTCATTCAACAAAGCAGCTGAAGAGGGAAGCTGATTCCAAACTCACCCTCATAAAAGCTGAATCTTCTTGTCCAATCCTTGGACATAAATAGTTTTTCTTCACAGGTGCTGCTGTTCCACAGAATCCCCTATGCTGATTCAATCCCCCTTCTCCAAGTGTTGAGTCTGGTCTTCAGTCCCACACCTCCTTCAGCTCTGCAGTGGCAGCCAGGGAGATGGCAGAGACATGGGATCCCTGGTGAAGCAGAGCACAAGTGACAGATGCCTGGCTGCATGCAGGGCTGCCTACCACCACTGTGCCATGCCAGTGGCACTGCCACCCCTGTCCTCAGACAGTCCAGTGAGGGACAGAGGATATAGGATGTTCTGTGGTTCACTTCTCTTATTGCCACAGGATGTGTCAGAACAGCTCAGTATTTAAGCCATTCAGACAGCCTTTGTGCTTAAAGGTGTCTCTTTTTTTTTTTTTTTTTCTTTTTTTTTTGTTTCAATATCCCTTCTCTTGGGGGTCATATATGGAGGAAAAACAACTCTAAATTATTAAATTAAATGCAAGGGTTTTTTTCTTCCCGCTCCATCCTGATAGTAAATTTTCATCTGCTGTGTAGGGGTGAAAGATTTCTCTTGTGCTTTGTTTTCAGGAAATTTTGAGGGGAAAAAATGTCTAGTGAATAGTATCACTTTATGCTCTTAAAACTCCAGATTTTGTCAGAACATAGCTGAAGCTGTGTCTGTAAGATCAGTGTGAGATGAGTGATGTAGTGCACTAAACTCTTATCATACATTTTCTAAGAGGGGAGTTAGAGGTTGACTTGGGAGAATAACACAGTTTTTCTGAGTATGAGGAATTAGATATAGGATGAAATAGATGAAACATGACCTTGTGAAACCTAGCTAGAAATGCTACACTTCCAGGCAGAATGCTCACTGAATTTCTTTGAGGTAATATTTCCACATTCTTTGAAAAATGATCTTTTATTCAGACATTGCAGCAGAGATGAAGAGATGTGTTTGTTTTCCCGGATAAATAGTTCTTGTAGAAATAATTCAACTGAGGCCATGAATATGCACACAGACATTTCCAAAGTCTGGGGGGAATAAAAAGGCACCTCCACCCTGACCTCTTTGGGCTGCTCCCAGTTTCATTCCAGTGTTAGTGCTTTGGTCCTTAGGGAATACTGCACCAGAACTTGAGACCAGAGGCTCAGTAAGGCACATCTTTCCATGTTGATGCTTTTCTGTGTGAAAGTCAGTTCTAGCAGGTAGCCTGGTTTGTACGAGCCATCATTTGCCATATTGCTGACTGAATTTCTAAGTGCTTCTGTCTCTAGCTGACTGTTAGGACAGGAGGTGAACATGAACATAAACTGTCCACTGTTTAGGATGCCCTTGAACATCCTATGGTTTAAGGGAAAGATGCACTTATTCAAGTGCTTACCTCCATCCAGGGCAGAGAGTGAGATAGTTTTGAGGATAACCTGTAGATAAAATCTTTGAGAAACAGGTGTAAAATGGAGAGCAGTCCTTCAGCAACAGACAGTGAGCTGCCACACTTGTGAAAAACTCTTTAGTCCCCTTGGTGACAACATGAGTGCCTACTTTGTTCTGGTCCAGACCCTTCATTGGTCTCGTCACCTTGCCAGGTTGCAGATGAGCTGACAGCCAGCTGGGGCACATCAACAGCTGTATGCAGCTTTGCCAAAAAGTGAGTTAGCCCAAGCTGTACTCTTGTTGCCATGGCCTCTGAGTTTCAGGCAACTGATTTACATGACCTCCCATCTAAGCATTCAATGCAGATGCAGTCATGCTGTTCTCAAGCCCTGGCTTTGGTGTGAGGTCTACCTGTGCCCATCTCCACCAAACATTTCTGTTAATGCCAAGTGTGGTGCTAGTCTGTGAGCTTCTTCTCTAATTGCAAATGGCTTTTCTTATAAGACTACTTTTGTAAAAGCCTGCTTTTACACTATGTGAAGTGTCTTTCCTTTGCAATCTTTTAAAATTTAATAACTTTGGTAACTCCTTTTTATCCTGATACGAAGAAGTGAAAAAAATAGTGTCTCAACTAGAAGGTTTTAGCCATCTGCATTATGTACTGTGAACACTCATTTGCAGTTCACATCTGTGGTTTGTTACTGCAAGGCTGGGAGAAACCAGGCATCTTCTGGGGTCCCACTGGGGCTGCCCTCAGTGAGCTGTGAGTGCTGAGGTTTAGAAGATGTTCTCTGGAGGGTAGAACACAGTATTTTTCACACAACCTGAAAAATCCCATCCAGTAGCAATGACAGAGCCAGTGATGACTATTTTGATTTCCTATGACAAGTTTACACAATGTAATAAGGATCTGGCAGAACATCACTTTGCTAATTTTGTGCTCAAGTTGTGTAACAAAAATTCTTGGCAAGCTCAGAATTAAAAATCTGCAAAGGCAACTGCAAAATAAAGCTATGCAGGAAACTCTGAGGTTTTTTTTTCAAGGATATAGATGACCTTGGATCTCAACAAATTGGGAAATAAGTTTTGAGGACTCTGACATCTCGGCATATTTCTGCCAGTCCAATGGAATCCAGGGGATCCAACACAGGATTGCCCTCTGCGTGGAATCCTTGCTGGGTATTTGGGAGGTGAGGGATTCTATTTCATATTGTGATTTTTAGAGCAAACTACTTCCTTGTTTTGTACTTGCCATTGCTGTTTCTGCTCTGCATGTGTGTATTCTCCCATTTACCATTTCAATCCCTGCCTTGGCACCTCAGTTGTGAGGTGGTGCCCGTGCTGCAGGGCAGAGGCTCACAGTCCTTGTCTGCTGGCAGTACTTGCCCAGGATCAGAGAACAGATCTCCCCATTGAGGGCAAAAGGCAAACAAATGTATTTGAACTTTTGCTTTCTCTGGGAGCCTCTCTTTGGTGGAGATGGTGTAGCAGCAGACAGCTATTTTGCCTTAGCCTGGACTCTGTCTCCTGGTTCCTTGTGAAAGCAGTGATGAGTTACAAGCCTGAGCCTTCTTACCAAATTCTCACTCTCTTGCAGTCGGACTGAAGGCAGAGAGGTTGTGCAGCTCTCTGGGGCAGCACAAGAGACATGCAGTGCATTGAGCTGCTGTGGCCAAATGCAAATGTACTTTGATTCCTCTTGGCTCGTCCTGGGCAGCTGCATTTGTACACAGAGGGGGTTCTCCACACTTCTGTAGAGCACATCTCCCTGGGGGTGCAGGTGCAGAGGCCATTTAGTTCTGAGCGCTCCTGCCACGAGATCAATTTGCCGTCATTAAAACATAACCAAACCAAACAAAGCCTCTGGCCTTTCATTGGAAAGGCTGCAGCAAACCACACCAGGGTGGCGTGAGTCTGCAACATACACTGACTTTTCAGGTAACAATCTTACAGTAAGTTAGAAAGGAGGACTTTTTTGGCTGGCTTCAATGCACACAGGTTACAAGACCTATGAAAAAGTGTTCTCTATTTCTTTAAAATGTTAATTACTCTCTCATGGGCTAATATTTATATGGCTTCTGATGCACTGTTGGGTTGGTGTTTTTCTCACTGATGAGAATAAAGAATGTTTCTCTATGTACAGCACAGTGACGGAATAAAGCAAGTTACTGCTTTGTTGTGTAGGGCTTCATCTCTTTTTCCAAGCTGGCATTGTTGGTGCAAGAAGCCAGGAAATCAGGTAAGGAAAAAGAAAATATCTCTTCTCTTCACTGGCAAGACTGCTACTTCCTCTATCTTATCATATTTTGTATTCAGTTATACTTAAATATCTCTGAAAAGCTTGTTCATTCATAGCTTTCCATGTAAGTAGTTCTGCAAGTTCTCACTGCACAATAGTGTAAAGGCCTACTGCCTTTCTTTGCTAAGGGAGGAAGCAATGGTTGGATTTGATGCAATTTCATTTTTTTCAGCAAAGTCTAAAAATCATATTTGCATATGTGGCTAAAAACCTTAAAGAAAAAAACAATTGAGCAATTAATTTCAAACTTTTTGAAACTAAGTATTTTGGAGTATTGTTTTGAAACAAATACTTTGTTTTTTAAATGTCCTACTGAATTTGGGGGGGATTTTTGAGGTAAACCAAATTCATAATGGTCTATTGTAACAGCCTATCAAATTTAGTGTTGATTCAAGCTCATTATGAGGTTTGCATTTTTTAATTAATGTGTATTTTTTCTGGATTTTTTTTTTTAATTTACCAAGTATTATTACTTCCTAAACACTGCCTATAACCTTCTGTCTCAGCAAATAAAGTTTGATTGATGACTGGAGTGAGAAACAGGCTAGTTGTTCTCTTACTACTGCGGTGGAAAATTCAGATGAGCTTTGAAAAGTTATGGTTTACAGTTTCAACTGGCTAGTCAAAACTTTGAGAAGGGAGAATTCCCTGCAATAAAATCCTATGCAAAGATTGTTTATAGGCATGTGAAAATTAACTGGTAATAGGCTAATAGATGGGTCTGCCTAGTCTTAAGGTCCTGTTTGTTGTTTTACATCCTGTATAGGAAAAATGCTCATATTTTTATTCCTATCTCTTGAAAATATTTTTGGGGATACTTCTAAGCAATGAAGAACAATAACAGATCTTTATTAGTCACATTCAAAGTAATTTATAAGCAAATTCTGAAACAGAAATAATGCACCATTGTGTTAGTACTCCTTATAAATAAGTGGCCAAAAATCCATTGTGACTTCTGGTTCTCAAAGTATTGACTGAATTACTGCTATGTCTATCATGCATGATTCTCCTTTTCTAGGTGCCCTGCTTAGCACCTCTGTATTTTGAAGCAGATTTATAGATTCTGCATTTTAGAAGTGTCATCTCTGTAACAACTGTGGCATAACTAAGTGGTTGTTCCTTGAGCTTTTGTTGCTCAGATTGTTTCTTGAGCTTTTGCTGCTTTTGCTGTGTGATGTAGATGGACACCTTTGCCATGGGCATGACTGTGCCAACGCTTCTGGTCCTGCTGAGCCTAGTGATTGGGAGCAGCCAGGGGTGCTACTGTGAACATTACCCATGGGGGTCGTGGTCTGCCTGCTCACAGACCTGCAATTTTGGCACACAGACCAGGCACAGGTAGGGCCAAGCCATCTCACTACTTCTATGTTTCTTTTCTGTGAAAAATAACACTTCTGGAGAGTGGCACCATGTCCAAACCTCCACCTTCCACAATACGTATAGAAAAATTGTCACTCTCAAGTGTTTATCAGATAAATAGATCATCTTTTAATTGCAATGCTTTAAAATTACAAAATTTATTATCTAGAACATTTCTGCCCTTGAGGCAGGGAGGGAGGGAGACGGCTGGAATTAAATGATTTTTGCGATCCCTTCCAATTCAGACCATTCTAATCCTAGGAGCCAGTGCCTCCAAACAAACCAATATCTGCTAATAGATGTAATAAGTGAAGGACAGCCAGGTCCTACAGTGTCCTTGCTGGCAGCGTGCTTTGGGTGTTCAGCCCCTGCAGACACATGGGGCTCTGGGGGCCCTGCACTGGCACAATGCCACAGGAAGAGCAAGCTCCAAATTTCCTCTCTGCACCATTAGTTTTATGACAACAGATGATGTCTAATAAAGATTCAGCAGCATCAAATTTGATGCAGCACTGTGGTATAATCTAAACTTGTGAGAAATCCCCTCTTTTCCTTCTGGCTCTGTCTGTAGCTATCCTCTGGGATACCTGAAGTGACATGAATTAAAAAGAATTGCTTTTTAAACTTAAGGCATATTTGGATTTTTCATGTACTCAACGTTCTGCAAATGTGTATTATCTCTCAGGGTTTCTTAGTTGGGTTCAAATAATTTTGTCAGACTTCACCTACAAGTAGAGAACACCTACGGTCTGTCTATTCTTTCCTAGTTTTTTTTTTTTTTTTTTTTTTTAACTTTTTTTTAGGCAAATAAGGATGGATGAATATTATAGCCAAAACTTCTGTGACCAGTTGTGCACAAAGCAAGAATCTCGTACATGTAACCAGCAAACATGTCCTATCAACTGTCAGCTTGGAGATTTTGGCCCTTGGTCAGAATGTGACCCATGTGTTAAAAAACAAGTAGGTAGAAAATGCATTATATGGGCTAAATGCAAGAAATTATGCTAAGGAGATCTCCTTGTTTCAACTTTACAGCAA
Source organism: Haemorhous mexicanus (assembly GCF_027477595.1). Classification (NCBI taxonomy): domain Eukaryota; kingdom Metazoa; phylum Chordata; class Aves; order Passeriformes; family Fringillidae; genus Haemorhous; species Haemorhous mexicanus. The sequence goes on from NC_082381.1 coordinate 76,247,076, forward strand.
TTAATCTTGAAAATGAGACTTTAAGTTAACAAGGGAAATTGGTTATGAATTATACAGTAAGAGGTGGAGAGAACAAGTTAAAATAAACAGATCAAACCAGAAAGGGGTTTTATAGAGTAAAGCCATTTATGAGACTGCTTGTGATGCTTATAATAAATTTGCTTCAAAGTTTCCACTGCCATAGTCAAAGTTGAATTTTTCACATAAAGAATCAATTAAACTGCAAAGTGTTAATGTCAGCTTAAGCAGGAGAAAGTCACAGAATCTTTGCTTATCCATAACATTCTGTATGTTCTAAAAGAAAAGAAAAATAGAATCTTGAAAACAGTCAACAAATCCTAAGTGCTGATGGCTAGAAATTCTCAGGCTCTATCTTACACTGATAGTCAGGATCAGTTGGAGATTGCTATTAAGAAATAAAGAGCACCATTCCTTGAACCTTCATAGCATGTACAAATCTCTGCACCTCCACAAGGAGATATGTGGGACAAACACCCAGGATGGTGCTTTTTCTTCTTGGGCTTTTCTCTGTTGATGGTGGCACATTTAGAAGTGAGACAGTAGAGGGGAAAGAAATGAAAAATCAGGTATTAAGCAAACTTGACATAAAGAAACCAAGGGCTGTCAAATGTAAGGTTGCAGAGGATAGAGGGAAGTGACAGCAGATTGTGTGGGGTAATTGTATGGCTGGTGGGTATGAGCTTTGAAGCTGACCATGAGAGCAACTCTGAGGTTCTGTACAGACACAGCCCTGCATGTAACCCTTGGTTTCAGAAATCCATGCCTGAAAAGGAACTCTGAAAAATCTGTCAGACATCATAAGTATATCTTTACATATACATCTAACTTTCTGATGCCCAGATAGGGTGAGAAAGACACACAAAAGCTGTTTTACATGTGAGAGGTGAACCAGCCTGTGGGGCTGCAAGTAGGATGGGCAGTATGAAAGCAAAATCAGGAGACTCAGTGAGACACTGGAGACAGAAAGCCTCAAGAGGTGAAAGGGAGTGCTCCTCTCAACTGGGCTGATTTCAATACTCTCTTATAAGTCCAAGTTTCTTACCTTATATTACTATATAAATGTATTAATTTTTACTAATTTTAAGTATTGATGCAATAAAAAGGTGCTTTTGTGGACTGTGGTCCATTTTCCCCTACAAACTATAACGATCATTGCTTGTGTCATTTATAAATAGGAATAGCCAACAGAATGAATGGAGGGCCTGGCTTACAGTGTAAGAGTGAAGACTAGTGTAAGCAAGTTCCCATTGATGGGGCGGGATAAAGATGTGGAAGCTCTGACAAATAATATAGTGAATGTTATGGAACTAAAATGGAGTGTAAGGAGTGGTTTTCATGAGCTTGAAAACTTTTTGGTGTTGCTCTTTGCACTCTCCCATCAGAGTCACTTAGTTACTGATTTTCACTAGAATCTTCCTGCCCTGTTTGTCTCCAGAGTCTGTCTACAGGGAGGGAAGTCTGCAAGGGACCGTACTTTTCCAGTGGGAAAAATTCTTAGAGGAGAAGCTGTTCAGGCACACGCAGACATGTCTCACCAGAAGTCCTTTGAAGTGGAGTGGAAAATATATCTGAAGTGGTTTATCTGTCACCCTCCAACTTTACTGCATTGGTGGAGGGTGCTGCCTCAGGGAAAGAAAACTCAATGAGCTCCCAGAAACTTTCAAGAAAAGCTTTTTTGTCCTCTCAAGTCATCCAGTTCTCCTCAGACAAGGGGTCCCACATGTAGGAGTCAAGCCAGCTGGGTTGTCACTGTCAGGGTATTTCTAATTCAATAGAGATGGTAAAGAACAGGAAAAATCTCTGTAAGCCTGTTCTCCCATAATTTCCTACTGTATATATTGAAGATACAGGGATGGAATGTCTGATTCCTTTGGTGATGTAGATCAGGTAGTCTGCAGTTTAATCATTTATGCTCCAGGACTAATCTTGGGTACCAGTTCCTTGCCTGCCTCACCTGGGCTGATGACATGGTAGAATGGAAGGACAAGAATGACTGATTATTTCCTTCAGGGCTGTGGTTCTGATAAAGCTTCAGCAGCACTGACGTGTGTGGCTCTGCCTGGGGTGGGACTCAGCTACAAATAGCTCACAAAAGCAGCCCTGGCTTTGTTTCTTCTGCCTTTCAGTTCCGTACCCGCCCTCTCCTGCGACCATCCCAGTTTGGGGGGCAGGCCTGTACCCAGCCACTGGTGGATTCCCGTCCCTGTTTCCCAGCTAAGCTCTGCAACATTGTGGAAGTTGACTGCAAGAATAAATTTCGGTGTGAGAGTGGTAATGATAATCCCCATTGTGTAACTGCAGCATTACCATTTAGTCAAATTTTAGGTACTGAGACAAAAGACATCCATACATTCCGTGCATAAATTCCAGGGAAAATGGACCAGAGAGAAAAGTTTATGTGAGGATTTTATATGTGTTAGTAACAGCTTATCTTTTCAGTTTCTTCTATAAGTAATTAAAATGCAGTCCCTAGCCAAGGGTGTCACTATGATCATGATAGCTGGACAGTAGCACTGTTCCAATTATATTTCTTTGCACAAATTTTTTCATATACAGACATAACTGTAGAGTTTGTCTGAACATGAATTCTCACTATTCTTATTAGGTTTGTGGCTATTTCTTTTTTGCTTCAATTTAAATATACCTGATTAAGCTTAATAATTTTATCCACATATCCTTTTGCGAAACTTAAAATTAAGTATTTGCGGCTTTGAAACAAGGCAAAACTCACAGAACTGAAATAATAATTTCCTAATTGGAATAATCCTGGCTTTATACTAATTCAGTGTTAACATCTATGGCAAGCTCTCACCTTTGCAAGGGAAAAAGACAAGGCTGCCCTTTCTGCATTTAGACATGATGAACCTTTGCTGCTGCTGTTTCTCGGGTGCAGGTCGCTGTATTTCGAAAACACTGGAATGTAATGGAGAAAATGACTGTGGGGACAACTCTGATGAAAGAAACTGTGGAAGGAAAAAGACTGTGTGTAACCGAAAGTATGAGAGCATCCCAGGTGTGCAATTAATAGGCAGTGGGTAAGCCAATTCTGCTAATCTTTTTGTAAGCTTTAGTTGTTACCTCACTAATTTACATGAACAAAATAATTCCCAGTAAGCATGTGAGAGCATTCATTAAAGCATATAATCTCTCAAATTAAAACTGGCAAGAAATTATAAAAATACAACAAAAAAATTAGAGAAGGACTGGCCTGCTGCATCTTCCAGTCCTGCTCTGCTCTGCTGGTCGACCAGATGAAGAGGTGTCAAGGAACACTGTCCCCAAGTGATTTGCTCTGTCCCAGAGCAACCAGAGCATGTATGGGCAACTTCCAGCTCATGGAATTACCTACCTGTAATTACCTACCTACATCGTGCCAAGTGCTTCAGAAATTTTTAGGATACTCCTCTACAGATGTTTTGTTTGTGTGACATTTCACAGGATACCAACTACTTCCACACTATTAATTAAGGCAATATAAAGCCTAAACATGGGATGCCTGTCCCTAGCAGACTTGCATTTTTTAATTGAATTTTGAACCCAGTGTGGTCCAGTAACATCACTTATGGTAGACATAGAGAACCAGTAGTTCATTTTCCTGGAACATTTTTAGGCTCTCCACTTAAGACTGACTGCCTTATGCTGACTTTGGGGTTATCAGTAAGGTTAGGCACTGCTGGAAAGTAGGAAACTGGATTGATGCTGCTGCACTTTTCAGGTGAATTCAGTGTGAATGAGAAGTTCTTGTAATTCCTTTCAAATCAGTAACAAGACCCAGATGCTCATGCTCTCAATCAAATCTACAATACCTCACTGCAGCTGTGTACCATGACATGTTTCGAGTCCATATATCTTTCTGGAATCGTTTAATCTCTGGAAATAAATTTTTGTTAGATTTCACATTCTCGCAGGAGAGAGCCGAGGGGAAGTTCTTGGCAACTCATTCAATGGAGGACGATGCACCACGGTGAAGAACAATGAGACAAGGAAGTTGTATCGTGTTCCTGCCAATCTGGAGGCTGTCAGCTTTCAGGTACTCTAAAGCAGCAGCTCCTAGCTGTTAAACCCTTGCTGTAATCACAATCCAAGTTAGTGTTAGGTAGTATGGTATGTTTTAGAAGAAAATTTCTCAACCTGGTGAGGCTTGAACATGCTTCAGTTGATGTGTGGAAAATGAATGAAATAAATGTTCATGCTGTACTCATGCTTTTCAGATCTGTGTTAACTCAATGCACCATATATCAGAGTCAATACGATTGATTTGAGCTTCTCCTGCTTCTAGTGGCTGCAGCCTTATTTTGTTCCATTTGGTACCAAGGTCCTTCTCCCAGCCAGACATCATCTAGGCAGAGGGTTGTTCAACTCCAAAGCTTAGTCCAGCATCACTTCTGTGTACTTGAAGAACCAATGGCTGCAGCTTCTGACTCCAGCTTCCTTCCTGTCACCTGCAGCCTTGGGATCCAGTTCCTTCCTGAGCCATTTCAACCCCTCAGTCCTTCCCGTTCCCTGCCCAGCCTCTCCACAGTGCAGCAAGGAAAGGAGGCAGGCACTGAGCCTGGAAAGCAGGAGGACAAAATACACACAGCCTGGAGAGGAGGCTTACAGGATAGGCTGGGGAATGGCCAAAACGAACCTGGAGTGTATCTTATTAAAAAATCAAAGAACCATTAATACCCCTTTTATGGACACTAGCATTCAGAAAATGCTTTGAATACCATGATTGGGGCACAACATCTGGCGGTGTACATATGAGCAGGCCCTGTTTGAAGCCTGTAGATGCTGCATGGGGAAGAAAAGAATGCAGGATGTGAAAAAGCTCAACTAATGGATGAAAACTTACGATTTTTGCCACATGTATTGTGAGATTTTAGGATTCCTTTAACAGAGGCAACTGAAAAAAGGATACCCTGCTACATTCCTCAGAAAGTGCAATTGAATTGGCCATGACATGTAGGATTTTTCAACAATGGTGAAAAATTGCTGTCTGCAGAAATATTCAGAGGGGAGAACCAACCTTTGGTTTGCCCAGGTCTCTTTATAGCCAGTAAAGTTCATTAAATAACTGATGTCCATTTGCAGAACTGTTAAACTTACCTTTAGGAGTGCATCTTTATCTTTTAACATTTAGAGCAGCTGCTCATATAAAAGGGTTACTGGATTGGGCCTTCTTGGAACTCCAGTCTCTTTTCCTGCAAAAGCAGAGGACTTCTTGAAAAATGGAAGGTGGGGGGGGGGGGAAATGGGCCACATTATTTTCCAAAATTCTTAACAGCCCTGTTAAGTAAATGGGTCTAGAGGAGAGGAAAAATATCTCATTTTTCAAAAACACACAGGGACTTTCCAAAATTTTAGGAAATAAGTAATTTCCGATCTGATGCTCAGGTTGTCCTGGTGCTTTTCTGAACACCACCACTAGAGGTTTACCAGCTCGATCAGCAGGTTTGGTCGCAATTCCTCTTCATCTGCCTTTAATCCATCATGCAGTATAGGTGCTAACAGTCCAAGCATACTCTAAGACTCTCCTGTGGAATTCTGTTCATTCTTCTACCTGGAAATTGAGAAGAAAGGTCAGGAAGCACTAAACTCTGTCTTGTACAATATAGAATCCATGGGGTTGGGAAGTAGTCATGATGTGGACACAACATGTATGTCTCGAATTCTTTTAAAAGTATGTTGGAACTTGTTGAAAAACATTCCTGAGGTTTAGGGCCCAGGGGTGATAAGCTTTAGAAGAAAGTGCTACATGCTTTTTTGTGGTTGTTGTATGAACAACTATTAGTAAGTCTGGTTCTTAGTTTGTATTCATTTTGCCTCTTAGCCTTTCTCAGTCTCATTTTTTGTGTAGCTCACTTTCACATCTCAAATAATCAAGGCATATTTTTTCCATTAAAAAAACATTAAAAAATCAAGAATTCTTTGCTTAATAGTTTTCTGTTCCATATTATCATTTATGCAAATGCATTTTGCTTTACTGAATTGCCAGGTAACAGATGAAGAGGATGATGTAACATCAGATTTCTACAAAGATTTAACTCCCCTGAGTCACAGTGCTTCTGACAGTAGTTCATCCACTCATAGTGGTAAACGTTCTTCTGGTATCCCATTTTTATTCTCAAAAAAGACACGGGTCCGGGTTACATCATCTTCCTCCTTCAAGAAAGCTATTGAAGCCTCGTATGAAAAGGTAATTTAATGTTGCCTTCAGTTTCTTTCTTTCTGTTGATTTGTGTCTGCTCATTTCAGAGCTGAGCTGCCAAAGGCTACTTTCCCTATCAAGACATTGACCCACTAGAGTTAGCTATTGAAAAAATCCTCTTCTGATACTACATGTTCCTGGTTGTAACATACCTTTTGTAATGCGTCGTGGTTTTCTGCATTTAATACAGAAAACATAGGCTTATTCCATTTTTAAAAAGCATAGAATTGACACTATCATATTGGGTAAGCCACTCCTTCCCCTATCCTAATTATAGATTAAAGGGCATAATACCTAACTGCAGCAGACCACTCAAAAAATAAAGGAAGCGCACTAAAGAATGTTATTCATATGCAGGCACTGGGTATGAATCTACATTATTTTTTTATTTGGTAGCTAACTTGCATATTGGAGTCTCATGTTGGAGTCTCAAATGCCAAGATGCATTTGGTCATAAAGATAATCTCAGAAATAGCACACCCACAGAAAAGTTTCTCAGAACAGATAACATTTTTCCCATAAGATTTTGTGCTTTCAAAACAAATGAATACTGGTAGGGTAAAAGATTATGCATTTTTATAACTTAATGGCAGTAAATGATGGGCTATTGTTTGCACTTCTGCATGGAAAGGCTATAGGACAGAATCAAGCAAAGGTCTGTTGAAACCCAGGAGTTCTAATGCAATTACACTGAAACTTTTGTGGAAATAGTCTTAACTTTAAGATTTCCTATGATGGAAGTTTGCTGCATGCCTTGCTCAGTTGTCCTAATGGTTAAGCAACTTGATTGCTTGAACAGATCATTGCTTCTAGCTTGAATGCAACTATCCTGAAGTTCCAGCTTCTGGAAACCTGCTCACTTTCATGCCCATGTACACATATCAGGCAGCTCTCCTGTACAATTGGCAAGTTTATTTTAGGAGAACAGTGGCTTCGTATTGGCATAAGCCCAGACCAGAGCTAATGATGAAAATGTTAATTTAGGCTAAACTTCCAACAGAAAAGTTATTCTGCACATACATTGGTTTTCAGCATTGTTGTCATGGAAGGTGGTGAGGTTGCCCAGACAAGCTGTGGATACCCCATCCCTGGAAGTGTTCAAGGCTGGGTTTGATGGGGCTTTGAGCAACCTTTCCCAGTGGAAGTTGATTCTGTCCACAGTAGTGGTGTTGAACCTAGGTGGTCTTAAAGTCCCTTCCAACCCAAACCATTCCATGATTCTATGAAATCACAGAAACCCACCAATAACTTAAGCTAAAGATGACACGGTTTAAAATCCTTTCCTAATGAATCCACAGCAGGACTATTACCTTGGGTCTTCCTTGTGTTATCAACTGTATCAGACAGGAAGCCTCTATTTTTATCTCTGTCTCCATAAATTGTATTACTGAGTGTTTGTAGGTAGATGTGTACTTGTGTATGTTTGAGAGACCTACAAGACAATTTGCAGCACTTCCTTATATAGTGAAAAAGAAGGCTATATTGATCACTTAAAAGGAGAGAGGGTTTTTCCTGCGCTTTGGGACGTCTCATTCAGACCTATATGTTAAAATATGTATGAATAAGATATTAATACTCTTGGCTCCTCTAGTTTCTGCACTTACCTCCCTCTGAAGGTGCTAAGACTCCCCTTTTCTTATTTCTAGAATTCCAACTTTATTAGAGTCCATAAAGTAATTTCTGTTGCAAACTTCACAATGAAACAGTCAGATCTGCAGCTGTCAGACGTCTTTCTAAAAGCACTTAACCAGCTGCCCCTGGAGTACAACTATGCTTTATACAGCAGAATATTTGATGACTTTGGCACTCATTACTACACCTCTGGGAAGATGGGTGGTTCCTATGATATTCTTTACCAGTATAGCTCTGAGGAACTGCAGAACTCGGGTATGTAATCTTTAACAAGAAAATATCATTATTTGTTTAACAGCTTTTCTTATCCCTGTTTTTAGGTCTTACACCACAGAGTAAGTTCTCCAAGAGCAAAAAATTCTTTAGACTTTCACAGACTCATTAATTACTCACATTGCTTACATATAGAGCAAGAAGAAATGTTTGCTCTACACTGCATTTGAAAAGTTCAGGAGATTCCTTATTTGGTAAATGTCACTGTGTTCAGTGAAACCACTTAAGACCTTCAGACCAAGACCAGGTGCCACCAGCAAGAGTTGTTCCAGTTGTTCCTATAGCATGGTACTGAAGTCTGAGAGGTACTTTTTGGGATGCAGTCAATAAAGCCGATGGTCTGGATTAGAAATTACTTTAACATTTTCCCATGACTGCTAGACTCTCAAAATGAAAAGACACCACAAAAATGGAAATCTAAAGTTAAAAGCTGTGATCTTTAATGCCACTGCTCTTACTTGCATGGGCGTGGGAGGGTAGCTGAAGCATGCATGTGTCCAACCCTGCACGTGGGGCAGCACGTGCCTGCTGTAGTGAAGTCTCCAGTGGTGGGTGAGGAGCATGGGAAGCTGCTGGCTCACCTCAGTGTGGGAGCTTGGGGCACGGTGCCTGCCATGTATCATGATTGTGCTGATAAAGATGCTGCTCTGTGGTGTTTCTAGGCCTGTCAGCTGAGGAATCAACAGAGTGTGTCCGAACAGAAACAACCAGGCGTGTGCTCTTCTGGAAGAAAAAGAAAGTCAGTACCAGATGCACCACAAACAGGATGACTGTGACACATGAAGGTGACCATGACGAGAACAGGGCCATGTCATGTTACTTACCCTGAGATACCATTTCCCTCAGCTTCCCCAGGTGACCTCTCAGCTTTGTTGAACTACAGATGCTCTTCTACCACTGTCAGAGCAGCCAATGTTTCGTTGTCAGGCTCTGATGCAAGCACTGAAATCATATTCTCATTTGCAAAAGAAATTATGATGTGGGTGTGCTATTTCTCTGTTCTGGAGTGCCATCACTGGGGATCTGGTATCACTGGCTCTCCAGCTGGTCACAGATCTGCCAAATATTACCCCTCACACTGGGTCCAGGGCCAGGATTGCTGAACTGAAAAATGAGAAAAGCTAGAATTTTGTGTCTATGACTCAGTCCCTGATCTTCTTTAAGGGTTGCTCAGAGATCATTGAGAGAGCTGGGCTGCACTAACACACTCCCTGACTTTCCCTTCCCACCTTCCTCATGGCAAGCAGACATTTAGGTACCGTGGTGCCAGAAATGTGTATTGGAAACTGCAGAGGCTGGCGCATTTTCCATGAGAATCGCAAGAGTCATGTTCTGCATCACTAAGGATAGGAATTTCATCACTTCCACCATGTTTTTGTCCTCAGTAGTTGATTAGTATCTTTTACTTGGATGTTTTCAGCCAGGACTAAACCTGCCATTCTGTGTGTTCTAGAGGTATCCTCCTACCATGCTGTGTGCTCTAGAGGAGGCTACTGCATTTTCCTCTTCTGTGTTACACTCTGGATATCCCCAAAGCTCAGGTCTCAAACACTTTAATTTGAAATATTATCACAGGATTCTGTCATAGCAGGCAGGGGTTGTTCTTCTGAGCTTTGACTTCATTCTTTCAAGGATAGTTTCAAAAAATTAATCTTAGTATATTCTTTAATATCCTTTTATACTTTTTCTTATAGTTGTGTTGTCACATACACTGTCTTTGGAAGCCTATGTCTGAAAATACTATGATGAAATCATCTTTCAGGTTCTATTTTGGAGTCATCTGAACGATCAATTTCCCTGGTAAAAGGTGGCAGGTCAGAGTTTGCAGCAGCTCTGGCCTGGGAGAAAAAAGGGGCTTTTCCAGGACACAGAGTCTTCACAGACTGGCTGGAATCAACAAAGGACAATCCTGTGGTGATTGACTTTGAGGTAAGAGAAGAACAAGAAAAACACTGAGATAGCAAAGACTAACTGCTCTTCATAGAGCTGTGCAGATATTTCTTTCCTGTAAACAGGGATGATGATATATGTGATATCAATGTACATAAATATGGGCATAACATAAACATACAGAACTTTTATTAGGACAGCTTCTTATGTATGTTGGTTTATAGGGCACACTGGTTTTGGATTGTCCATGGACAGTGGGATTAAGAGTGAGGAATGTGAATTACTTGCTCTGGCACCAGCAGGAGCTCAGGCATAGGCAGGGGTTAGTTACTGTGCAGGAAAACAGTGCATGGTGTCATTCCCTTGTCAAGCCTACGTTGCAAAGTGTGTCACAAAGCTAAACTGAAATAAAACAGCAATGCCCTCTCTCTTTGTCCTGCTCCTTTAGTGCAGCGTGCCAGTGCTGCTGTGAGCACACTGAGCTGTTTCCCTCCCCAGCTGGTAGAGCAGCTGCGCAGCAGCACTTGAGGCAAACAGCAAACCCTGCCTGAATGCAGCATCCACTGAGGGATGGGATCCATCCTACTGCATCTGCTGAACTCCTGAAGGCAACATAGGGATGTCTCATGTGACAGGGTCTGGATGCAATCAAGCCCTAAATCACATAGTGATGTGGTATAGAGCATCCTGAATTTAGGACATAGTATCCCACTTGGTTGATTCTCCCCTGGCTCACAGAGTCCTAAACTGGGGACATAAAAGCATTATGAACAGGGTAACTTACACACATAGCACTGCTGTCCTCCTTTAAAACATCCATCATTCCCACGGGATACAGCCTCCTATGTAGGCTCTATCTCCTTTAAAATACTCTGGCTACCCCGGTGAGGGCCCTGCTGTGTTTCGGTTCCTGCTGACTGAACAGCTCTCTGCCAGGTGTCCCCCATCGTGGAGCTGGTGAGGAACGTGCCATGCGCGGTGACCAAGCGCCGCCACCTGCGGAGGGCCCTGCGGGAGCAGGCGGGCGCGCTGGACCCGTGCCGCTGTGCCCCGTGCCCCAACAACGGCAAGCCCGTGCTCTCGGGGACACAATGCCTCTGCCTGTGCCCGGCCGGCACCTACGGTGACCACTGCCAGACGCGGGCTCCGGGTCACACTTCAGGTACTGGGGGCCATGGCGGAGGCCTGCAAATCTGGGCTGTCCGGTGTCTCGTCGTCGGGTCTGATCTGCCGTAACCTGCCCTTACTAAATCCACATCCCCGCATAGTGATGTCCAAAAAGCATAAAAATGAATCTAGGGATTACAAATAAAGAATAGCCATGACTCCAAAGACAGTGTAAGACATGGTAAAATATTCCTTAGCTACGTAATTAAGGTAATCTGGAATGAGCTATTCGCAATAAGGGTGAAGCTGAGATCAGAGATAATTGATGCAAAAAATTAAGAAACCCATAGCTTAACATTGCTAGTTTTCCCTATAGCCTATTATGCTGAAGACTAGATGGCTAATGAACATAAAAATTGTTGATTACAGTTTAGAAGGAAAACTCAGTTGTCATAAGGAGAGAGAACATAATCACCATTCTGGAAAATTTAAAGAGCAATTTAATGCAAAAACATTTTTGAATTAAATTTGTACTAGTGCCATACATAAGGGAAACAAAGGAGACATTATATGTATTTATATTCCTCAGTCTAATGGGAATATAAGTTAAAGTCACTCAGGCAGATACAGTTCTCATTATCTGACCCTGATGGAGGAGAATTTTGAAAAAAAAAAACAACCAAAGACAGAGATGAATACAGACAGTCTATTGCATGCAGAAAAGAAAGGGTGTGCATGGAAAAAATTATGCATGTTTCATGCTGGTACAGACAATAGATGCCAGGGGTTAAGAGAAAACAGTAACAGTAATGTTTTAATGTAACTGGCATAGGATGTAGATTTGGAGTTTAGACATGGTGCTAGAACTCAGATTTATTTAAAAACTTATTAAATAATGACCTATCTCAGAAACTTGTAAGTACCATGAAAACACACACATCTGTGAGTGCAATAAAGTATAAAATATGCTGCTTCTGAGTTTTAATGTTACTTGCAGCCAAAAATAGAAAGGTAAATTTTTTGGGGGGTTTTGTCAAGCAGCTGGAATTTGAGTAGACACCTTTTGGAAAACTGTACATTCCAGATGCAATCTATTCCCTTAGCCTTTACAATTTTAAATTTTCTGAAAATTGCTAATATGAATTTACCATCATCCCTCTCTTACATGGCCTTAAAAGAAATATGGTGTATGGTACCGGTCTGCCAATAAAAGATGGTGTCTCTTTTATTCCTTGCAGTTGCTGTTGATGGCCGATGGAGTTGCTGGTCTGAATGGAGTCCATGCAATGCTTCCTTCAAAAAAAGAAGGACCCGGGAATGCAATAACCCCTCTCCAATGAACGGTGGGAAGCCGTGTGAAGGGCAGCGGGAAGAAGAGGAGGACTGTTATGTCTCTGTGTTCACAGACAGGTAAGAAGATCAAAAGGTCTCCTTAGTCATGGGATAGTTAAGGAGCAGTCCAGAGTGGCTCTGTGACTACCAAGGAAAAATAGCAGACAATTTTCCCCTCTGAATTTCTTTGGTGGAGCACAGAAAAGGCAAACTCTGAAAATCTCTGCAATTTGCTTCACATTTGGATTTATTAATTTTTTATTCCTAGAGAATTGCTCATGAATTGCACACTAAAGTATGCCTGCAGATCTTGTATGATGCTTTGCATGGCTTAATTTCCAAACCCAAGGAAAAAACTTTTCCTTCTCTTCATTGGAGTTCACAGTTTCTATTTTTTTCCCTATCCCCTCTTTTCTTAGAGGTTTAGATCTGAACTCAGTCACAGAGAGAATGAAGCTACCAAGTTTCTCATATTTCCATTTCACGTATGACTGATGTACCTTTTTAGTAACTTCAAATCCTAACTCCAGACTGGCTCGGTTTTTTTCATCTTCAAGCCCAAGGCTTTAGGCTTTTTTTCCTCTCCAGAGTGAACAGGAGAGGATTACAAGCAGTGGGCTCCACAGTTCTTTGTTACTCAGACACCATGAGAGACCAGTCACATTTAACCACTACCTGGGGGCAACAGGAATTATGTGGATTATCTAGAGATTTTCTGTTATGTTGTTCTTTGCTGCGTCTTTTTCTTGCTGTACAAAAACATTTAATTAATTATGTTGATAGATGCATTGAGCACTTTTTTACTGCCCTCATGCTCTCCCCCCTATCAACCTGCAGTTTTGTCCACCATCTTTTATTTAACAGAATAAAATTAGAGGGAGAGGATGACACGACACACTTGCAACTCTCCTGACATTCTGCCATTGTCACTTGGTGATATGAATGCTTAAGACAGTCTTACAGCAAATTTTCACTTTTCAGAGGTGCTCCTTGTATAAATGATGATGAAGCCAAGAGAGAGGAGAATGTCTTGATTGGTGAACCTGAGTCTGGATGTTCTAGGCCAGACCCACCAGAATACGGCTTTATCAGGGTGAGCATGAAAAATAATACAGAAGCAAAGTGTAGTAGTAGGGAAGTTTTGCAGCTTCCCTGCTGTATGTGCCTGATACCCAGTCTAGCTACTGTGCTAGTTAAAAGTGCTGTGTTCAAGGAATGCTGCAGGACTCTAGCCCACCACACTACACCAGCAACTGAAGAAAAGTCAAGGTAAAATTAATTTCAAGTGGTCCTTGAATCCTTGTTTGGTAACCATGACATCAGTTACTGCAACTGGAAAAAGTTATCATTATATTGGTGAGTCGATGACTCATATTTCAGAGTAGGAAATGCATGCATTCATTACATCTTATCAGGATTTTGCTATTGTTTCCTTTGACAATGCCCAGTCTCGTTACCATAGATCCTTGCAGAACTTTTTGGTGTGGGTTTCTTAAATTTTTTTTTTAATTTTTTTTTTTTTTCTTTAGAATGAAAAGAACCAATATGCTGTTGGGGAGGAAGTTGAAATTGCTTGTGTGAGTGGGCATAGCCTCATTGGCTATCAATACCTTCGGTGTCTGCCAGATCAAACCTGGACACAGCATCATGTTGAGTGCCAACGTAAGAATGAGAAAATGAATAAATGCACAGCAACAAAATAGAAGGGGAAGAAAATATACAAAAAAGATTTTATTAAAGGTTTTTTAAAAATGAATCTCTAACATATCTGAAAAGATAGCATTTTAAGAAGGTATTTAATGTAGACATGGCAAAAACATCATGAGTCACTACATCACTCCTCTTTCAATTCAGAAGTGTTACTATTATGTGCTTTGTAAGGAAATTGTAATATGCAGTGCATTAGAAAATCCTCAGATGGATGCTGCGAGATCCTTCTCTTTTCTAGTTTTAAATAGCTTTAACAAAAGAACTCACCTTTTGTTTTCAGACTTACATAGCTATCTTTAGGCTGATGCAGTTATGAAGAAGAAATCATTCCTGCAAAATTTGTCTAGTATCTTTTATATTAAATGATAATGTGATAGATAATGTGTTTCTAACCATGACCTCCCAGGCTGCCTTGAAAATCTCTACTATAAATCAATGCCTTGAAGGATTTACAGGTCAGTTAAGAATTAAAGATCAGAATTGGTCTGTGTTTGCTAACAGAGAGATTTCAGTAAAAAATAAAAACTTGGTATAATTTCATCGATTTAGTCTTCATTTTAACAAAAAGAAGTACCTGAATATACTTACGAGTTTTTTATTACCGTTGACTTTCTTCCAATTACAAAAGAAAAATTACAATATGCTGTTAAATGCCATTCTTACTATTTTTAAACAGCAAAATTAAATTACTTATATTAGCATACATTAGAAACATTTTGTCATTATTTAGTTATTACTTGAAAAATATTTTAGACTATGACAATGCACTGAAAAGTTCTAGACTTAATTATGTTAAATTTTTATGAGTTTTGAATGTCAGACAAATGTTCAGTATTACTGAGTGTCTTTATATGGTTCTTCAGATAAAACATTGTGACTTTCTTTAAATATCCACAGAGCATTAAACCAACAAGAATTATGCCTTTTTTTATTGTTTGTTACAGCCTCAGTATGCCTCAGGCCACCAATATCTGACAGTGTCACAATTTCCCCATTTAAGCAACAGTACAACATTGGTGAAACAATGAAGCTGAGCTGCCAAGCTGGGTTTATAGTCACTGGTCACACAAAGTATACCTGTGGGAAAGACCTGTCCTGGACACCTCCTATTATGAGGTCTGTTACATGTGAAAAAGGTTAGTATGCCTGCAGATGCTTACTGCTTCCATATTGCTGGTATTAACAGTACTGTTTATTTCAGCTAGCTAGAACTAGGAGGCTGATGGCTGGGTTTAAGACATATAGCAGCTGTTCATTAATTTTAGTTTTCCTTTGTGTCTCCCATGGTGACAGAATTTCAGCTCTAAACTTCTGCATAAAGTTTAGAATTTTTGGATGCAATGTACTGTAAACTTTAATAATGAAATTGAGACCCTGCAACTGTTTGCTTAAAATCAAAACCAAATCAAACCAAACCCAACAAGGGTTAATGAAAGCAAAGTAGGAAAATGCATTCTATTGAAACTTTAGCTGCTCTTGTTATTTTCCAGTGATTTTTACAAAGACTGATGAAAATTGTAGTTTGCCAGCCAGGGAGATTTTGAAAAGAGAAACTTAGTACAAATAGAAATAAATCCATTTTAGCTTTTATGGTAGGAATATAAGATATTTCTGTTCATTCCTTACTAGTTCCAGTAGTTCTCACTTGTTGTTTCAGATGTGCTAACCAAAATGAGAGGTATTTGCAGATCAGGACAAAAGCAGGTTGGATCTCAGTGTGTTTGTATGTCTCCAGAAGAAGATTGTGGGTAAGTGCTGTAATTAGAAATCAAAGTTTCTCTAATGATAGACCAAGAGGCCATTGTGACACCGAACAGGAAGAGCAGGAAAAGACAACTGCAAATCAAGACTACTCTTGTTCAGATATTAGCTAGCTGTTCCTCTGTATTCAAATTACAGTCCTGTTTGTAGCCTATGAAATAAATGAACAATGGGTCAGGTTAGAGGGGTCCCCAGTGGTCTCCTGGCCTAACCTCTCTGCTCAAGCAGGGCTATCCCAGAGCACACGGCACAAGATTGTGTCCAGACGGTGCTTGGGTGTCTCCAGTGAGGGAGACCTCTCTGTGCATCCCTCTTGCACCCACAGTAATCCACTTCTTCCTCATGTTCACATGGAATTTCCTGTGCACCCCTCACTGCCCGTTGCCTCTTGTCCCATTGCTGGGCAGCAGCGAGCAGAGCCCGGTCCCTGCTCTGACCCCTCCCTGCAGACACTGACAGACGCTGATGGGGTCCCCTCTCAGTTGTCTCTTCTCAAGGCTGAACAGGCTCAGCTTCTACAGCTTTTTCTCATAATAGAGATGCTCCAGTCCCTTGATCATCTTTGTAACCCTTCACTGGACCCGCTCCAGGAGTTCCATGACTCTGTTGTGCTGAGAAGCCCAGAACTGGACGCAGCTCTCCACGTGTGCCTCACCATGGCTGAGTTGATATGCAGGGTCACCTCCCATAATCTGCAGGCAAAACTCTCTCTAATGAGCCTAATTACTGTAATGAGACATCACAGCGTATGCTTTTAATCTACACTGCTCTCTGCTCCTGGAGACCCCTGGAAACTCCTGGAAACTCTTCTCTTTATTTCTCTAATGTCATCGCGGTGCACAAGGAGCATGCAAGAACTATGAGCTCTAAGGTTCCTTCCAGTCCAAACCATTCTATGATTTTATGATCCTCTTTTTGGAAAATGACTAAGCTCCACAAAATGATGCTGCTTGGAAATGCATCCACCTTCTAGGAATGAATTCACTCAGTAACCGAGAGCAATACAGAAGGAAGGAAACTACAAGCCACATGACTGTTTTTGCCTGCCCTTGGTGCCAAGACACCTGTGTGTCAGAGAGAGTTGCACACACAGCTGCAGGGATGCATTAACTCAGAAAAGCCACCCAGGCCCAGTGGAAATTTCACATCCTTGTGGAGGTAACAGCCTCTCCTTTTTTCTGTACAGACACATGTCCTTCACCTCCCAATGGTTGGACAGGACCAAAGCTTCCCATCTCACAGCACTTGTTTTATGAGGTCCAGGTCCTGCAGCAGCAAGGGCAGCCTTAGGTCTTCAGGTCTCCAGCCTGGTCATGGCTTTGCTGTATGTACTGTTTAAAAGTATGGACTTCTTCCATAGCCTGTTAAAATAATTTTTCTTTTCTTCCTTTGGGTAGCCACTACTCAGAAGACATCTGTGTGCTACATGCTGTTTCTGAACAGAATGTGACCAAGCCCAGCTGTCAGTACTCAGCTGAAATGTGCCTTGGAGTGCAGTCATTTCATTTCTTGCATGCCGGCCCTTGCCATGGTAATTCCAACCTAGACTGGGCTATTGAGAGGGCAAAGCTCTCTACAAATAGCTTGAAGAAAGTGCCCTGTGGCTATGACACCTGCTATGACTGGGAAGATTGTCAAGGTATGGCTTCTGAATGGTGAGATTCAGCCATCTCTTTGGATCTAAAAGTAAAATGCACTGGCTTTCACTGCTCCAAGAACAGGATTTACAGATATCATGATCCCTCTGGGCACACAGAATGTGAAAGTGTGGTCAGTTCTGGGTCCCTGCTACCTAGGATTACACTTAGATATGTGCTTTTTCCCTTTGCTCAACAACTAGTGTAGTGTTGTTACTTCCCATTAGAAAGGCACAAGAGGAACTTGGAAATTAAGAGAGCTTTTTCAGGAGAATTAACATTTGAATTTTTAATCACAAAAATGTAGTTGGTAATATTTTCACCCATTCCTTGTAAGGCTACTAGCTCCTAGTCCTAGTTTGTACTTCAGGAATTAATTTGGGCCACACCTTCTATAACATATAATTAAATTGTGAAATTAAATCATGATACTACTTCAAAAGCAAGACTGGGGCCATTAGGCTTAATGGGATTTTAATGGTAAAATTTGCAAATATCCATATGTGAAAACTGTGTTTATCAAGAGTTTTAATGAACTAGCTAAGCTGGTAAAAAAACCTAAGAGGATTATTTTCTAAACAATATTGTGCAGCTTGGCTGTTTACTGTGTAACCAGGTGATGAGAGCAGTAAGTTTTTCTGTAAATGTCTGAGGTGCTGACTGGCTCTGCTCATATCAAGTGTTTTCCAGGTAAAGGCTGAGTGACAGACATGCTCATTCTGTCCCTTGCTGCCAGAGACAAATCTGATTCTTATCACACTTGTTCTACATAATGATAAATAAAGCAACAGCTGTGCAGCAGTCCTAAGCCTCTATTTTGAAGATGCAAGATTTCTGCAGCAGAGAATTTGAAGTAAATATGGCTCTGAAATTGCTGCATGACCTGTTGTCCCTTGTAGGCTCAAGCAGAGGGCATGACCAGGTGTGTCCATCAATGGACATGCTCTGGTGGAACCTCTAGGTACCATGGGCTGGCTCCTGGAAAAAAGGTGGTAATTTTTTTTAAATTACTTATTCCAGAGCCTCTAAGAAGCCTAGTTCTGCTTCCACAGTGCAAGTGTCTTCAAGCTGGATCTTGTTCTAGCACTTCAGTGTTTTTCTCTTGAAAGCCTACAGAGAAGCTCTGTTCAGAAAAATAAGAGAAAGAGGAGAAAAATATATTAGGATTAGTTGTCAGTGTTGTGCTCTAAAGATTAGAACTGGACTTTCTACCATCTCCATAGAAGTCCACTTTTCATGAATGTGCACAAACATTTATGTGCACATAAATGAATGTTTTGTTTTTCCTGAACGTGAGTAGTTGGTATCAACAAAGGGACAGAACATGCTGCAGAGAAGATACTGCAGTACCATGAAAGAAGCTAAATGGAGGAAAGCACACATTTTTCATGCTTTAAAAAACTGAAGGCAGAAACTCTGCCTAGGGAGTTTCTGGGAAAGAATATAAAGAGTCAGAACCTGATTAGATCAGAAATAGGTAATGAAATAACCAGCAGGACTGAGCTTTACCACAGGCCAGCAGTAGGTAGCTTAGTATTCATACAGTGAGCTTTAATGAAATAGGAGCTGACACAATATGGACCTTAAGACTCCATTTCATAGCAAGATTGTGTTCAAGGATAATTGGCAAAAGAAAGTCAACTCAATATATCTTTGTTTAGAAGAAAAGTCAGGGAAAGCCAGTGGATAAAAACAGATCAATTCTGCTTTTGTATGGGCCATTGCTGAAAAAAACTGTTATTTAAAGCTGATTATACATCTATTCCTAATATCCAGCCATCCAGTGGATGCACTACAGGCTTTTCATAACTAATATATCACAAACATCCACTAGTGTTTTTCCCTGTTGGACTTTGAAATGTCATCAAAGTATAAAATCTGTTTTTTGTCATCTCATTTGCTGCTATATTTCCACACATTCATTCCCAGATACAAAGACCCAGTGCTCCTGCCTGATGCCTTACCAGTGCCCCAAAGGAGAGATCCGCCCTCACTGCATCCAAATGGAGACGACAGGGAGGAGGAGGACAGTCAGTCACTGCATGCTGGCAGCCATGAAGTGTGCTGGCATCAAACTGCAGGTGCTGGAGCAGGGGAGCTGCCTACCATAACCCATTTGCTCTCTGCACACACTGTGATCATTGCATCAAATGCAAACTGAGCCACCCACGGAAAAGCTTGGTTGGTTATGAAAGGATAAGCGGATCAAAACAGAAGGATGTGGAAAAAAAAAAAAAAATCCAGCTCGTTTAACAGCTTTTTGGGAGAAGGATGGCAGTGGCTTTTTTCTGTTGGAAAATGACCTGGGCTCAGGGATATAAGGGACAACTTGTCATTGCTGGCACCTCTGGGGATGTGCAGAGGAAGGGAGGGGAACAAATGGAAAGGGAGAAAAAGAAATATTGCCTTTGGTCTCCCGTAGAGCTGGATGAGACTTTTACTTTCCTCAGCCATTTGTTGTTTTGTCCTTGTGCTTGTGACTGCTGTTCACTTTTGTCTCACTGTCTGAGCACCTGCTGTATCACAGGCAGAGAGAGCAAGCACTTCAGCACCACTTCTGACATCAAATGGGGAAGGGGTAGCAAGAAGCTACAGTACAAATGGAAGGAGCAATACCAAACACTGAAAACCACAATTATGCAATGAGTGCATAAAGTCATCAAAATGATGTGATTTTTAATTGGAGTAGCTGAAGGGAGCAGGTGTTTACTTTCTGTGTTTGTTCACTGGGTTTCAGTTTTAGGCAGAGAGCCTGAAGCCTAAAAGAGAATTTCTATGGTACCCCTCAACATGAATTAAGAATGTTTGTAATTTAAATATAAAATAAACAGTTAATGAACAATGCACTGGGCAGAGTCCTACTGCAATATGTGGTTCTACTTGGAGTGGTTGTATTTGGAGTCTGCAGAAATACATCATAACAACATCCCTTGCATATACCTGCATCAGCATCAAACCTGAAAGCAATTGTATTGGGCGCCTCAGCCCAGCCATGGTCCATGCCCCCAGCATTCCTTGGTCACAAATCATTACTTCTGAGCAGTTGCAACTAGAATTTTCTCTTCAGCACTCAGAATTTCACGAATCTGAATATAAATCTGCCTTTTAAGAAGGGGAAAACTGAACTCCACTTCTTTACCAACAGACATTAGAACAATGACAATCAGGAAAAGAGCCCCACAGATTTATAGAAAAGAATCACAGGATTTGCTGAGCTGGAAAGGAGCCGTATGGATCATCAAAGTCCAACTGGCCCTGCAGAGGACACCCTAAGAATCACACCATATGCCTGAGAGCATTGTCAAAATGCTTCTTGGACTCAGTCAGCTTGATGCTGGGACCGCTGCCCTGAGGAGCCTGTTCCAGTGCCCAACCACCCTCTGGGTAAAGAACCTTCTAACAACCAACCTAAACCTCCCCTGACACAACTCCAGGCCATTCCCTCCTGTCACTGTCACCACAGAGCAGATATCAGTGTCTGCCCCTCCTCTTCCCCTCACGAGGGAGTTGTAGCTGAAGTGAGGTCTCCCCTCAGCCTCCTCCAGGCTGAACAGACCAAGTGCCCTCAGCTACTCCTTGTATAGCCTGCCCTCCAGACCCTTCACCATTCTTGTTGCCGTCCTTCGGACATTCTCTAATAGTTTAATGTCTTTTTTATGTTGTGGCACCCAAAAGTGCCCCCAGCACTCGAGGTGAGGCTGCCCCAGAGCAGAGCAGAGCAGGACAGTCCCCTCCCTTGCCCGGCTGGTGATGCTGTCCCTGATGCCCCCAGGACAGGGTTGACCCTCCTGGCTGCCAGGGCACTGCTGGCTCGTGTTCAACTTGACATGGACCAGGACTCCCAGGTCTCTTTCCATGACGCTGCTTTCCAGCCTGTCATTTCCCAGTGTGTCCATACATCCAGGATTGCCCTGTCTCAGGTGTGGAATTGAACATTTTTCCTTGTTGAATTTCATAATGTTGGTGATTGACCAGCCCCTTCATCAAGGATTTCTCCTCCCGAATTAGTTTCATCTGCAGACATAGTATCCCTTCCAGTCCTGCATCCAAAGTTGGTTTTGAAGATGCACAGGGCCCATGATGGAGCCCTGAAGAACTCCATACATGACCAGTTCTCTGATGTGACTCTATTCACTACAGTCCTTTACATCTGACACATCAGCCAGTTGCTCACGTGTCGCATGATGCCTGAGAAGTATCCATTACTGAACAACCTGCCCTATGTGTAAGTGTCACACCCTGCCAGAGGCTGGGCAAAGTCATCTGGGAGCTGGGAGTGGGCTGGATGTGAAGTTGTTATCCTTCCCTACAAAGAAACATATTTGGGATGTTGTCAAGCTCCCTAAAGCAGCAGCTAGTTTCAACTTGGTGAAGCTCAAGAAAAAGAAGAAATTAATTCTACTGCTAAATACAATAAATGTATGCTTTCTTGCTTAAAATTTATAGTAAAAATTATTATAAAAGCCTGAGTTAGGGTTTTCTTTGTAGTTCTATAGCTCTTTCCTCAAGCTGAAAATCTATAGTAATACGCTAGTGGTGACCTCAGAGTGAGTTGCAAATTCGATTATGTTTAGATTGGTTTTTAGTGCCCTTGTTTCTTCCTGCTAGTTGCATTCTGTGAAGAAAGAATCACTCAGAATGGTTGTGTGTGCTTGCTGCACCACCAAAAAACAATGAAGATTTCTTGCTCCTGATCCTCTGACCTTAATACTAGCCTTTCATTACAGGGTTCTGATTCCAGTCTAGCAAAATTTCTGATAAAGGGAATTTTTTATCCCTGATACTTTTCACCATGATAAATTGTCAGATGAAGTTATTTCCTGGTAAACAGAAGGCAGCCAGGTGCTCTCCGACTGCTCCCACTTCTCCATCACTGCTAGTCTCAGAGTGGTTGTGTGCTGTGCAAGTGATTGCAGTAAGACTTGCTTTGTTCTCTCTTTGCAGTTGAGCTTTACAGCACAGAATGGAGACATCACCTGCCACTCACTAATAAGGGGATGATTCTGCCACATACTGAATCCAGAGGATTCAGCATGCTGAAATAAGTGGGATTTTTACTGTGGTGTAAATCCAGTAGGGTCTGGATTGCACTTCACAAGGGCTTTGGGTTTGCTTCTGTGCTCCGTCACAGGGGTCCCCAACCCTAAGATCAAGGACTGAAGTTCTTTAATATTTCCTGCCGCATCTGTCTTTTTCTTAGATGTGATGACTTATATTAGGTAACGACATTTTTCTTGTTCACTGTGGGCCATCCCTCTTTTGCCATTGTAAGCTCCAGGTAACATACCTGGCTTGATGGATCATTTCCTTGGCCCATAACTTATAACTGGAGAAGATACAGCAAACCTGAGGTGAATCTGTCCGGGTAACCTAGGTCACAGAGACCTTACCAACTCTCAAAGGACACCTTTCTCGGTAATGCAGCTTCTCTACTGCACAGAAAAAAACCCGTCTATTTGGTCTTAACGTTAGAGAGGAGGCATCATCCAAAATAAATATAATGAGCCTTTCCACACAAATTTCCATACAAATTCCAACATAGCTAATTTTTCACTAGCACTAGAATGTGTATAATGTATATAGAACACACTTACCCGGGACTGAGACAGCTGAGGCATGATTCAATGGCTGGACAATTAGCACTGCTGTTTATCTCACCACAGCTTCTGAATAAATACTTACTGTAATGTAGAATGCAAAATTTGAGAAAATATAGAAGAGAACTGAATAGTGTCTGTTATAATGTTTATCCTTATGCAACCTCAGAAGGGGGTAATCCAGAGTTTCCTTCAAAGGTTTGAAGGTAAATCAAATATATAGGTTTAAATATCAACTGCCAAACTTTTGCTGATGAGCCACAGCTTAGTTATAGCAATTATTGTTCCTTGTTGCAAACATGAAAACATCTGGTATTAAATGTTTGAATCCTGGTGTCTTTATATTTCAGATGCTGTGAGAGTGGTAATTATCTCTTGATTTAAGATTTTGGTGCAAAATAAGACTATTAAATGCTAAATTGCTAGACATTGTAAACACTGTAGAAAATAGGCACCAGTGGTTTTCCTAGTAACACTTTCCCTGTGAATGATAAAACAGAGACCATCTCAGCCAGTGTTTTACCAGTTAGTTCTGGCAGAGCCCATTGCTGTCCAGTGCAATCTCAGGTTTGCACTCTGGAAAGGACAGGTATGCATCTCCAGCAGCAGTATAAATTGTGGCGTTCGTGATAGCTCCAGCTCAAAATTC
Organism: Haemorhous mexicanus; assembly: GCF_027477595.1. NCBI lineage: Eukaryota > Metazoa > Chordata > Aves > Passeriformes > Fringillidae > Haemorhous > Haemorhous mexicanus. The sequence goes on from NC_082381.1 coordinate 76,270,878, forward strand.
TCAGTTGTGTATTCAGAGGGAGCAGAAGTCCATCACATTTCTCCTCACCCAGGTGTCCTTGAGCAGTAGGCTTTGACGAATTTTTTCAGAAAAGGGAAGCTTCAGCTGTATCTGTAACAGAAACAATTCAGTTTCACTGATGAAGGGTTATGGAATAAAGATGTTACAAATAACATGTTTTTAAAACCAAAACTTAACTAAATTATTGAAACTTTAGCTCACAGATGTCAATTTTACTATAAGGGGGGGTCTTTGAACAGCTCCCTAGGCTATGTGTTCATATGTGGCCTGCCATGAAGATTTCCAATGCAGATAGATCTAAGCAAGCTGATCTTCATTCCTTAATTATCACTAATGAGATGCCCCCAAAAGGAGTATGGCTGCACCCAAGTTAATCATCTTTGACTGTCCTTTTAGTCAGTTGAGGAGAGAAACAGACCCTTAGAAGACAGGATTTCTGTCTTAAGACATCTCAAGCTGGGTGAGTCACGTCCTGTGTTTTTGTGCTGACTTTGAAGGAAGGTAGGGGGTGACTAGGACAAATACAAATATTTATGCTATAGATTTCCAAAACTGGATAAAACTTTCCTACTTCAGTATTTGAAATAGAATATGTTTAAGATCATTAATTTATACTTAATGTCCAGCACCAAATTATTTTTCTTCCAGATCAGCACTATTTGTGTTATCACTTCTTTTCAGGTATAACTGGCTCCACCCACAAAAGACCAAAGTTGTTGTGGGATTCAGCACTGTGATAACTTAAGGCTGGCTCCTGAAAGGGTGCTGAGCACCAAACGAGGTGCCTGTGCATCATTCCCATTGCACATTCTGTCAGCCAGAAACCAGCCAGAGTTGTTTGCATACAGTGGAAGAGATGAAGGTGTCTGTTGCGCATCCTGCCCAGCTCATTACCCAGAGAGCCCAGTTCTTCCTGGACCTGCAATAACCAAACTCAGAGCAGACAGAACTTGATATTAACTCAACTGTTGTTCATTTGTTAATTAACCCTTGTTGCTAAAATTCCTATTTGATCTTTGGAAGCTGCTACTTCCATAATTTGTGGGGTAGCAGAGCCTTTCAGCCAGCATCATCTTTATCTGGGGAAATAATTTATCCAGAGCACATATGGTATCTCAGGCATTAGGGCATGAGGGGTGCAGGCACACTTATGGCCCAGACCAGCTTCTCATGGGAATTCCCCATCTATCCAAGGCCCAGGAAACTGTTTCAGCCTCTCAAGGCCATCAGGTCCCACTCCTCCTGGTCATTGACCTTTCTAGTTGGGATCCCTGCCCGTGGACCAACAAACCACGCTGTCCTTGGCATGTCCCCATCCTCAGGAAGGTGCCCAGGGCCTGGGCTGCCTGGCTGTCTGGGTGTGGGGTGGGGAGTGGACCTGTTGGAATGAACCCAGAGGAGGCCACAAAGATTATCAAGTCCTGGAACATCTCTCCTATGAGGAAAGACTGACAGAGTTGGGGCTGTTCAGCCTGGAGAAGACACCTGAGATACTTTATAGCACCTTCCAGTATCTAAATGGGGCCCACAGGAGAGCCAGAGAGGGACTATTTACAAGAGCATGTAGTGACAGGACAAGGGGAAATGACTTCAAGTTGAGAGAGGGCAGATTTAAATTAGATATTAGGAAGACATTCTTTACTGTGGATGTGGTGGGGCATTGGAACAGGCTGCCCAGAGAAATTGTGGATACCTCAGGCTGGATAGGACTTTGAGCAACCTGGTCTAGTGGAAGATATCCTTGCCCATGGAACTGGGATTGGATTAAAAGATCTTTAAAGGGCCTTCCAAGCACAAGCATCTTATGATTTCGTGATTGGTTTGGGCTACCAGATATTGCTTTCTGCCCTGGGGATCCCTAGGGAGACATGGCCCCTATGGCACGCAGCAAGATGAAGAAGTGCACATTTATCTGTAAATCAAAAACATGTCAGCAAGTGCAAACTTACAATGATATTTTCTTTACTGGACACATAACCTGGTTACCAGGGCCTTTCTCCCTCTCATATTCTCTACTGCTGAGACCTTGCTAAATAATAGAATCAGTCTTCCTCTTTTATTAGATTCTTCTGTGAGTATAGTGTAATTGTGCAGCTGATAGAAGAGCCTTAGCTTTTACAAGATACCTTACTTTTCAGACAAATCAACTAAAAAAAATCATCCCACAAGTGATTGTGGGTAACTGGGCACCAAGTGTCAATTTCGGGTCCATGTATTAAGGTCAATGTGACCCATGTGTTAAAACCCACTCAGGGAGAAAATAAAGCTGATTATCTGCAGTTTTCTCAGTTCACTGGCTGTTTATCTGTATCTCAGGAAGGCTTTCTGACACAGTACTGTAAAGCAGCCAATCTGTAGCTTCATATTACCAGTCTCGAGAGAGAGCTGCAATAAACAGTAAAGCAGAAATGAGATCTGTTCCTGGAAATCAGCTCAGCTCGAGGCAGTTGAAACTTATAGCAGAATCAACCATGACTAGTTGGAAGGACTTAATTTTTTGTTTTTCTCAATTTCCACAATTGCTGTTTATGAGGCACATCTAATCAGGAAGATCCAGGTTATATCAAGGAGGTGGCATATGTGTCACTGTCAAAGCCTCTTTCCAGAAATGAGTCACTGAACACACCACCAGCCACTCTGGGGGTGCAGGACTGAGGAAGGCCCTGACCTCATTGAAGACCATCAATGCTTCCCCCAGCACAGCTAGATAAGATTACAGAAAGGTGGTGATCTTGGTTTACCAGGAAAAATATCTATTAGAAAAACACATCTAGTCCAAGGACAACAGGGACAAAGAACCAGGACACACACCAGCCAGGCTGCTGGATTCAACAGGCATTCTTCAGATTTTAGAAGGTAAAAATAATCCTTCTATCAGGTTTGGGGAGTACAGAGCTCTAGAGACACTTGTGTCCTTGTCAGAGCTGTAGAATAGAAGATAATGAAGCCACATGCCCAATACTTGATTGAAAATGTCTCAATGACCCACCACCTCTCTTTCTCCATCTTGGTCCCTGTAATTGTGACATTGACATGAACTGGCTATTGAAAAGAGAAAGTCTTAGTGAGGAGTGGACGGAGACCTGCTACCACTTGGATATGGATTCTTGTATAACTATAAAATGCCTTGATTTAGGTCCACATTTTCAGTGCTAAATTTGATGGCCAGTGCTTGGATTAACAAAAGTTCTATGATTTCTGGTAACAAAGCTTTGTACTGCATGTAATGACCTGCTGATTTCATTTGCAAAGGTTTGAAAGGTAGAAATGAGCCTGACAAATAAGTACCTCTCATGAAATCAATTTGGGAGCTAAAAAAGTATTTAGCAAATAAATAGCACTTCAGAGTTGGACTTCAGCAATGGCCTAATTTCCTGGAAGTATTACAGAACAGTTATTTTATAAAGCAGTAGCATTTAAGATTTTATTGCTTGTTTAAGTTCAGGAGAACTTAAAAGGAGTTCTTTTATAGAGAAGTGGTTTTTGTTCTGTGCTCCCAGAAGCAGCAGAGAAGGGTCACCATAACATTGCAGCCATTTCTCTCATCCACATGTATGTGTCAAGCAGCCTAGTAGTATCTGTGCTGCTAAAATGAAAGAGGACCAGGCCATGGGGTCCAGAAAGTGGCACATGATTATCCTTCCTGTTGAATTATTTAATGTGATTTTGGTCTGTACTAGCTGGTTCTCTCCCAAAAGAGCATTTGAGGCCAACTAAACCGCTCATATGGACCAGGGATTGTTTCCAGCAATACAACAGTTTTTGTGGGTTTGTTGGCTGGATGTGAACAGACTTACATCCCTTTGCCTCTGGGACTGCAAAATGAGGCCTGTCCAGTTTTATTTACTGTTAGAATCACTGGTTATTTGCTCTTTCCCAGGAATTCCTAGACTTGATTTACTTTATCCACATGCCCAAATCTGTTATGAAACTCCCTAGCATGCATTAAGGATGGACAACAGTCCATTAGGGACAAACAACAGTCCAAAGGGTCAGAGTTCAGGGCCAGAGAAATGTTCCAGTTTTTGGAGTATAAATGAAACATAACATAGTGTTTCAGCCATCGGAGATGTCTAAAAGGGGCTGGGAAATTTTAAGAAACCAAGAAGTCTTCTTAGTATTGACCAAATCCTCAAGCAATATTCCCTATGTGTCTTCAAGCTCCTTTAAATAAAACCTTCATGGTACAATACCTGATGGTATTAGATTATAGTCACCTCATATCCTTGGTTTTGTTTGCTAGGGAATAATTTTTTAATAAATACATGTGAAATCCTGGGTTATTGGATAAGCATCTCTGAACACATGGTTGTTTTGTCTGTGAAATTCCTCTGAGTGTTACTGTGTCAACATTTGTGGTGCAATGCTTTTATTTGCTGTGTAACAGGGTGAGACCAGCAGTGAGTTTTCCCATAAATGTAAATTTTTTCTTGGCTGACACAGCTTGCAGGGCCCTGCTAAAAACATCTGAGTAGTGGCTGCATTCTTACTGGCTTGATGGGTGTGCTTGGGGGTGTGTGCAGGTATGTGCATGCCTACAGATGCAAAACTACACATTTACTGGAGGGTCTAGAAACACTTTAGCACTGGCCAACACCAGTACACATCTTAGTGTCTTGGCTTAGTTTTCAGCCTTATGATATATGTCCTATCATTCTAAAATCAACGAGACCTGAGAAAAACCTTGAGTGCAGCAGCAAAACAGCACAAGCAGTCAGTCCTTGCTAGTCCTTGCAGTTGTGGCTGGCACTGCTGGCTCTTTATTTGTGCCACCTCTTAGCAGCCTTAAAAATGGCTGAAGTCTCAAAGCACTGCCCAGTGTTCATGTTAATCCATTCCAACCTCCTCAGTGCTTATTAGCTAGCCAATGTATTTCCCTTGTGCAGCTACATGGTCTCCAGACCAGGCTGTCTTGTGTCTAGACAGCTTAAAGAGCAGGAAGAGGTGGTATACATAGCCTAAAACCATCTTTGGGATTCACGCAGATCCAGTTGTCTCCGAATGAGACTTTATTGGTGAGTTTCCATAAAGTCTGGTAAAAGAAACAACATAGTGAGAGAAAAAGAATAAAAGCCCAATTATTCTGTAGATAATGTTCCCAAATTTTCCCTCTGAGAGACACAATACCTCTCCCTCTTGCTACAACCGGTGTTGGAAGGACCAGGAGTTTGATTGCATCTTGGCAGGAGCTTCGCATACTGAGAAAGACAATATCCAGTATGTGTGTTCTGGGAACAATGGTATATAGTGAAATAAAGATGACAATCCTGTTTTCAGGTCTGTATCAACATGTATGTGTCCTGGGAGATGATGTAAATAAATTCACTCTCACTCAAGAAATGCCAGCTTTGGCATCTTTTTCTATTTGGAGAGGATTTGCAGCAGCCTTTGCTTGTACATGTGCCTGGACTAACTGCACCAGTAGAATGCTATCACCAGCTTTATGTACGTCCCAGTATTTACACAGCACTCCTCACCATAAGATTTGATAACCAGAGTAATATTTCTCAAAATAAAAGAATGTTGCTTGTGTTGGTTAGCTGTCTGTGGGAATCAATAATACCTGTAGTATGAGCAAGTTCAGTTATCAACATAAATAGCGTAATTATTCAGAAAGTGAATAATATAATCACTTTAAAAGTCTCCGTGTAATTGATGTCAACAGTAAATTAAAAAACCATGGCTTTGCTTTACCAGAAGCTACTGATCAAGTCTTGTTAAACAATCACTGACCAAAAGCACTGCTGGCAGCTGTTTACAGTGCTTATCTCTTGCTAAAGTTTATTTTGCATATTCACACAATACAGTTCTTTGAGGCTACATAATAAAAGTCCATTTAGAGAAGTGCTAAAGTGAGTTGATAGTTTTCTCTTGCATGCTGTGGCATAGAACTCTGCTCACTGGCCCCTGACTACAAGAAGTGAAAAGAGCTGCCTAAAGAGCACATGCAGGAGAGGTCCCAGAGGCTGAGCTCTGAGCAATCAGCATGTCTCCTGAGTTAAGCCAGAAGATCTAGTGTGCCAACAGCATCCTCCTGCTGGTCAGAAACAACTCCTTTGTGTTTTGCAGTAGAGAGAGGAAGAAATCAATAGCAGTTTATATTCCTGTGCCCCCTGTCATACACAGCAATGTCCCCGCTGTTACTTACAGTGGCAGCTCATCATCGTGAGCAATGCGGCAGAGCCAGAGTGTGGTGGCAAAGGAGGTGATCTGTATTAGCGTTATGAATGTGGTGATGTAATGCTTTTAGGTGGTAGCTAGACTAGGGCAGGAGGTTATTGAATAAGATTCTATTTGGGCTGGAGAGAGAATGAACGAAGAAGTGATACAACAGCTCTCAGACTGAAAGCAATTGGCAAAATCATCAGGTGAAAAGAAATTGTGATGGTGTTTTGTCAGGTTATGACTGGCAAGTGAGGGGAAACAGCAACTTAAGCCCTGCAAGAAAAGATGGAAGAGTGGAAGTGCAGTGGCAAAAACTGTCTAAAGAAGATATTAAGAGAACAGGGAGAAAAGAGACTTCTCTATGGTGGGGGAAAATATATCTTGTAAATGTTATTTTTGACAGCTTTTTCATGTTTTCAAGTTATGTTCTACCTCAAAACATTTTTCTTTCAGCTAATGGTGTTTTGTTTTTGGCAGGGCACTAAACTGCTGATCTGTTTTCACCTGGGAGGTTCTTGCCCAGGGCTGCAAATCAGAGAGTGCTTTGAGAATCACAGCATCCTGCTTCATGCATCTCTCATTCTGTAAGGTAAAGGATGCCTATGGGTCTCAGGGGATGAGCCCAAGGAGCCATGAGATGCACTGAGGAAATACAGTCTCTAGTGAAAAAGAGATTTACAAAGGGTACCTCACTCTAGTAGTGCTAATATTACTACTTTAACAACAGCAGCTTGGTACACACAAGAAGCTTTCCTTCAGTTAGTCTCCAGATATACACTGGTCCCCAATCTGGTCTATGCAGGTGGACTCCCATCTGGCAGGAATTTGGGAAGATTCTCCCATGTCACTGTAGAAGCAGTCGAATTTCCTATCACTCTGCACATGTTAATTTTCTGCTCCCATGCTAGGAAAAAAATATATCAGAAGAGTTTTATTCCTTCCTAGGTTTCTATTAGCTTTTTGGCTGTTCTGCCTGGAAATATTCCCCATCTTATGCTTAACCTGCAGACACTACTGCTCTATGATAGTCCTGATGGATCCTTCCCACCTTCACTTCTAGGACATCTCCTTCTTTTCCCAGCATGTCATTTTTCACAAAGGGAGCCTGTCACATGGTTAATTGAGCAGAAGTCTAGTTTTGTGGTCCCTTCAATTGTATATGAATTTGAATTTTAAAGACAGGTAATGCATTATCAGATCTGAAAGGTATGGATTCTTCATTATCTTTCATGAAAATAGGCAGGTGAGAAGACGAAGATCTGTCCTATGTCTGCCCCAAAGGGACAGATGCAATGCAGACTTACTTCCTATTACTCTGATTATCTACACCAAAAATAAATTCCTAGAAAACCAAGGTTTAATAGTGCTGCTGCTTAGCAGATCACCTTCTTGTGAGAAAGCAACAAAGGCTGAATTTCATCCCGCATTCTGATAATGTTTACCAAATAGTGTTAACTAGGAGGAATTTTTTCAGCATTCCTGTATTATAGAGATCCCTCCATTCTGTTCTTGTACCTACTTCTCTGCAACAGGCAAGCTTTTTTACTGAGCAGTTTGTGATATCTTCCAAGTCAATGGCTTCAGATGATGTTAGCAGTGTGGATAACAAGCTTATCCTAGATCTGTTTAGCTTACTTGATCTGAGTTAAATTTAATTTGTCACAGCTGTTCAAAGTTCAGGTCATCTAACATCAAACTCCTCCCAAGTATCCTGATACATAGTCATAGGGAAAATGCATGGTCATTTAATTCAGGTTTACCACTCTCTGCCAGGTAGTTTTGATAAGCTTATTGATTCCGTGGAACCATAGAACAACCCCTGTTGTTTCCTTCATCTGACACTCATTCATCCAATTTGGGTTTCTTACCAAGAAAAAAATTTCCTGCATTTATTTGTCAGTTTAATATCAGTATAGTGGACCACAGTGACTGGAAATGCTTCTGTACTGAAAGGGACAAAGTGTGGCCAGGAGACATGCATACCATAGGAATGACTGTGTGACTGGACAGATTGTGTGACTGGACAGTTTTCAAAACAAAACATACACCTGTTTTTCTTTCAATGAATAGTCATATTCCTTTGAAAAAAACTTCTACCAATTCATCTTTTCCTCTCATGCAACATTAGGCAGCCAGCTAGTTGGTTAAAAAAAAAAAAAACAAACAAATAAAAGCCCATAATGTCTATTCTAAAACGCTGTAAGATGTACTCAGGTTTTCAGGAGGGGTGATGGAACTGAAATGCCCCTGATGTGTCAGGGAAGTCACAAGTCAGGCAGGGAAAGGAGTCACAGTCGGAAGGAGAGCAGATCCTTGCTGGACACCTTCTGTCAAGCAGAAGGAGGAAATGTGTCTGTGAGGAGCCCACAGAGAAGGAGCTGACTGGGCTCAGAAGTAGAAGGGGGAAAGATGAAGTGGGTAATTAGAGAGAAAAAGGAGAGAGAAAAAGTATTCAGATGGGTCAGATAAACAGCAAGATGTCAGGGACTGCATGAAGCATCTGAAATGCAGCCTTCATCAATATTTTGGCTGCCTTATCTCAGACTAATTTATTTTATGGACATGGAGAGCTGTTTCTGCTGATGTATTGAGATGATTATCTGGCAACTTTATTGTTTTTTGAAACAGGAATTCTCAATGTTTCTTGAGGCTCTGTGCTGGTTTTCCACATTTCCCTATGTTTGAAGACATGAATCACCAAGTCAGTATATCTCTGTGCTATCTCTCAGGAAATTTCCAGGTGATTTTTTTCTTGCCTTGAGCAGATATAGAAGCTATTGCTACCCAGTAGACTCACGGTCCAATCACATGTTGTGCCAAATGCCACAAAAAACAGGTTAGAAATTGTGGACAAGAGACTTGAGAGTAATCAAGTAAGCAAATATCTGAGTGCTCTACAAACTACTACTTACTACTCCAGAGCAAATTATAAAGACAAATAGCTGATTAAATTTATTTGGATTTTATTCTACTTATTTTCATCTGTATGCTATTCACAAAAATGTATTATTTGCTCAGGAAGAAAAAATAACCAAAACCCACAACCTGATATTATTTTTCCAGACAGGTGGAACATGTTATAAAGGTCAGGAGGTACTTTCAGTTAGTGTGTGGCAACTTTTCCCTCCAACATGGATACCCCCACAAGACTGCGTCTCCAAGGAAAGCCACTCCTGTTCTGGCTTGCTCTTTATTGCCAGCATTAAAGAAAGCAAAGCTTTATCCAGCTGAAGGTAAGGTTTATGCAGGGAAACTACTGGTAAAAACGTGATAAACAAAAGAGATGTTTAATCTGACTATATTACTGATAGTAAGAAATAATATCTGTTGCTTTGAAAGCGTACATACATATCATACATGCTGATAGTACTGCACTTGGTTGAACATCCACTTGCTATCCAGCCCTTTGTCCTTGTTTGCATCCAAGAATAATCAGAAGGGGTGGGACTGCCAGCACGGGTACCTGAATGGACTTGAAATATGTAAGCAAAGTTGTCATGGTCCAGCTATGCCAGAAAGAATGCTTAGCTCTGTAAGAAAAGAGTGTAGGAGACTTCTTTTATTCAGGAATAATCATAAGATTATCCAGTCATATCTCCACGGGGACTGCATGCAGAATGTCCTCATTGCTGTAAAGATGTGTTTTCTCTACCAGCTGCCTTTGAGAAAGTTTTGCTAAGGCAGAAGGCCTCTTTGTTCCATCGTTTGTAAAGAAACCAGCCTTGGCATGAACATAAATGCATGTGACAAATGTGACTGAGTTACCTGTGCTTACAGGTGTAGCTCATTACAATAATAATAATAATAATAATAATAATAATAATAATAATGACAATGACAATGTAAAATGATGATGAAGTGGTTCATGAAGTGGTTCTGTGTTTGAGAAGCTGAACACATAGATGAATTCTCATTACTTTATTATGGCTTTACTATTAATGCATATTGCTTTGATGTTTGAGTACATCAGACTCAACAACATGTTCAGTTCTGTGCAGAATGTTTGCTCAACTGAGTAGCATATGGTGGAAAGAAGCTGCTTTATTAAAAGAGAAGAATCATACCTCTTACTCTGTAAAGCTTAGACTGTATGTTTTGCTAATCTTAATCTACTCAGTGCAAGCCTATGTTTGTGTGGCTTTAAGAAAATCATATTGACAGTGTCAGACATAGTAATCCATGATTAAAATCGCTACTTTGGCAATTGCGCTTCAGCAATACTTTTTAATTCCGATGGAAATATGAAGTAAATCTGCCAGTGGTAAGGCTGGTGCCTAAGCAAGAGCTCTGTTGTGAGCAGTTGTGGCAAGTGCATCTCTGTCTAACAGAGCCTCAGGCCTTGATCCAGAGCCGACCAGATGCACAGTCTCATCAGCTGTGATGGATTTCAGAGCAGAGCTTACATTTGGCAGAGCAAGGTGCAAAGTATGTCCTGACCAAGAGGTGACACATTTTGACATATCCTCCAGCAATAAGCAAAATAAAGCGTAACATATCTTATTTACTCTGCGTGTCACAGGGCCTTATGCTGACAAGGGTGACAGTCTCCCCCCGGCATCTGAGCAGCCCAACCTCACACTCAGTCATGGTCCGACGGGCAGCAGAGCCGCTGACTTCAGCACAGACCTCGGCACCTCCCTCCTCACACAGCCCATCTTCATCACAAACACAGGTGTTGGATGGCACTAAGCAAAAGCACAGAGGAAAAACACTCAGGATAGCAACAAGTCACCAAAAAAACCCCCAGACTAAAATGTTTCTAGGAAATCTGTAAGACTGAAAGCAATTTTCTGGAGGGTGGTCAGCTTTCACAAGACATGGACCTGTTGGAGCAGCATCAGAGGAAACCACAAAAGTTATCAGAGGGCTGGAGCACCTCTCCTACACAGACTGGCTAAGAGAATTGTCATTGTTCAGCCTGGAGAAGAGAGGGCTTTGGGGAAACCTTATAGCACCTTCCAGAACTTAAAGGGGGCTTAAAAGAAAGATAGGGACAGACATTGTAATAGGGAGTGCAATGCTAGGACAAGGGATAATGGGTTTAATCTAAAGGAGATCATATTCAGATTAGATATGAAGAAGAAATTTTTTACAATGAAGGTGGTGAAACACAGGATCAAGTAGGCCAGAGAGACGGTTAAAGCCCATCCCTGGAAACATTCAAGATCATGTGGGACAAGCAACCTGGTCTAGTTGAAGACATCCTGGTGATTGCAAGGGGGTTGGACTAGAGGATCTCTACAGGTTCCTTCCAACCCAAAGCTTCCTGTCATTTTTTTCTTAACCTAATTCCCTAATTCTTTCAGTAACATTAGCTGATATTCAGGCTCAGTGAAAAAACTAGAAGTGGAAACAAATTGTGCACTGCTGGGGCTTCCTCTGATTGGAGAGGCTGATCATGCTTGTGGGAAAAACTTAAGGTGTCTCAGATGCTGTACTCAAAGACTTCTCTGATGTTACTTCTTGATCTGGTCCATGTATCTACTACTCTAGAGCTCAGAAAACTTGTAAGATGAGAGATCTGTCTTTGGACACTAACAAACTGATCATGCAAACCCTTACAACTGGTATCTATATTTTCATAGACAGGTTCATGAAGATCAAAGGATCTACTCCTATAAATAAATGTGTGCAGCTGTATCAGTGACATTCAGGTAAGAAGATTCCACCTGATATTTATTTTTCATAACTGTCTTTTTTTTTTTGGTGTTGTATGCAATTTTTTGCCTGTGTTTGTCTTTGCTGAAGCTGCAGACAGTTTTGACTTTGTTGTTGTTATTCTTTTTGTCTGTTCAACCCTGCTAGACAAAACAGATTAACTCCTATCTAGTAATCCTATTTCTTTTCAAATTATGACAATAACCATGCCTCTAGCTTGGGCACTTCTAAAACCCTAATTTATTAGTTCATATTTCCATTCCTGGCAACCCTTCATTAAATGCAATGTAGCGTAGGACACTCAGGGAAAATAAATCAGGGATTTGAAAACTTCCACTGCAGACTGATTACAAAAACCAGGAACTATTTCCTCTGAGGGAAGAAACCTCACCTTTAATCATTATATGAGAAACTGGGGATAGACAGTGAACAAACTGTAAAAACCTACAACAGTAACTGGCTTTCCCAGCTAGCATACAATAAGACTTTTAATTCCTAACCACAGGATCCTGCTGGGGAGACTGCTTGGCAAATTTCAGGAGAGGATTAGTTACTCCCGTGGGCAGTAAGCATTCCTGCAATTGCTCTTTTAAGGAATCTGAACAGGTAGATACAGTGAAAAAGAGTACAGCAGGGGTTTCACCCAGAGGAGAAAGTGGACCAAAAGGATGATTCACTTAACAGGGATTAGGAATAAGCTTTTCCTGTACATAGTATATTTTGTTACAATATCCTGCAGGGTTCTCTTTCCATGGTGGAATACTCCTGCCATATTTGGATATGAAACACTTGGCTAATGATTTGAGCCAGCTTAGCAGTGGTGCTTCTGGGAAGGACTGCAGATGCCGTACCAAGATAGACCAAGCTACCCAACTATGAATGTGTAAGTGGGGATAAAGATTTCCTTTTGGTCATATGAACAATTTTGCTTACAGTTTTGATAAATCTCTTACCATTGCATTTTTCCCATGAACGGCATGATCCACATGGTATTTCAGCTGCCTGAGGTACTTTGCAGTTTTCTACATCAGTCAAAGAGTATTTTCTGCCCATGCACTCCAAGGCATGCATCTTGCAAACAGTTAAAGGTGTGTTTCTCCTGGTTCTTTGATCTGTAGCGCAAGTGTCCAGAGAAGGACTGAAAACAAAAGCAGGAATTGCACTATTTAAATGTGCTTTATATTGGTAACTCTTAAAAACTGCCGAGGGACAGGAAAACATTCAGAGTCTAGTTACAACTTCTCTGTTCACTTAAGTATCTCCTAAGAGTGCAGCAAAGAACTCAAGACATAGACATGCAGAGAGTCCAGACTTCTTCCTTTTCCACAGCACGCTCAGCAGAGTCAAGATCTATCCCATCTGAAGGACAGGGATATTACCATCTTTTTGCCATTGACCTCAGCAACAGTGAGAGAGAGACTTTAGTTAAAAGTATTTCAGATCTCAGTTATTCTTTAATTTATGACACATGCATGAATGTAAGTACACATACAGAAAACATTTCTTATACATATATGACATATACAAACATGCACATACAATATTTTCTAAGTATTTTTTTAATTTTAAGGTGTTCAAATATACTTTACGATTTTTATTCTGGTGTCTTTTAAAATGCTCAGCTTTTACTAAATAATACCTTATAATCGACCACCAGAAACCTAAGATATTTCTGGAAATACACATACATCTCCACAGAAATGTTAAGGAAAAAAAATTACCCAGAAAAATTGCTTATTTCTCAAAATGCAGGTAGAGCCTTAACACCCACATAAATGAGCTTTTAAAACTGGTAATAACAATTCTTGGGCAACCTTAAATGGTGTTTGCTTTGGGGACAGTTCCAGGAAGTTGCCACCATTTGTGTTTTATGCTCCAAGTGTAGGAGGAGAGTAAAAAACCCTTCCATTACTTCAATTCCAAGAAGTTGTCATTATTTGCGTTTCATGTTCCAAGTGTAGGAGGGGAGGAAAAAACCCTTTTCCTTTACTTCTGAGTTTTAATCTCGAACTCCTAGCTTCTCCAGTTTTTCTCAATGCAATCAGCAGTATTTGTGTGGAATGAACAAAAGAGTGACTATCTGGAGCAAAGCATGCCTGTGCTCTCCTGGATGCATTTTGCAGCCATGGATAATGAACTTCACAGGGTACCAGAGAGCAGAGATAGACTCCCAGGGATGGAGAGCTTTGAAATTCAGACCCAAAGCCTCATTTTCAGCACAGCTCCTCTTTTTAAGCTCACAAACACTTCAGTTGAAACCTTTGGTGTCTAATAGGCCTATTCTGAACATCAACCTCAGCTAAACAGGTGCTCAATGGGGAGAAGAGGCTGATGAGGTACAGGTAAATGGCCCTAATGAGAAACAGGCAAATGGCCCTAATGAGCTTCACGAGGATCACTGAAGGGAAGGGGAATGCCTGTAGGAGGAGGGAAAAGTCTAGTAAGAATGCCAGGACTCAAACCTTGCTAACTTAATGGTCAGGCAATTAAGGTAACTTTTCTTTTTCTTTTCCTTTTTTCTTTTTGCTTTTTTTTCCCCTGTACATTAGGAATTGGATTTTGATCTATAAGTAAGGCACTAAGGAAAAGAGCCTTCTTCAAGCTTTGGGAATGGTTCTTAAAAAGATGACTTTGAAGCCTTGTAGAAGACCTGGCTTTACAAAAATTTTAAAATACCTGTAGCATAGTGCATCTTTAAGGTATTTAAAATATAGCATGGAGTTCATTAGCTACGCCTGAAAAGTTTGGTGCCTCTACCTGTGACCAAATATTTTTATGAACTCTATTATGTCTTCCACTTTGGTTAGCATCCTCAGCCAAAGGTTAAGGTCCCTTAACTGCTGTGCTGGGTCAAAATGACAGCTACTAAATCCCTAGTAAAGTTTGTTGCATGAATTTTCCTTAATCCTCTTTTGTTAATATAAAGAATGAGGCTAACCCTCTTATTCTGAGGCACATGAGAACAGACCAAGGGATATATAGCAGCAGGCACCTGATAAAGGAAACAGGTGCTCTTGTATGCATTGTACTGCTTGGTCATCTGGCTGCACAGTCTCTAGGATAGTAGGGCCCTGATTTTTATGTGGAAGTTATCTTTACAGACAGAAGTATAAGTAATACTCCCTGTTTATATATCATCTTAAAGAACAAAGTGTGTTCCCGGGGAAGCAATTGTATTTAATCTGTAATTAAATTTTTATTATATTTAAAATTGTTCAGAAGTCTTCTCTACTTGCCTATGTGATAAATCTCAATATCTGAGTCTTACGGTCAAACTCTTGCAGAGAAGGCAGCTTAATTTACCTAAAAATATTAAGATCAGACCTCTGCATTTATCTGTCTGCTTTGCAGCACTTTAGAAACACCCAAAAGAGGAAATGGAGCTGATTTAACCAGCTGCCAAAGTTTGAACCCGGGAGTTCAGGGACCATATTGCCAAACTCTCACTAGAGTTCAATGCCTCATACTGTCTTGAAAGTGATTTACATATTTACTACAGCTGGGTCAGCAGAATAAAGACAGTGGAAATCAACATGTTAAGTTGCATAAGAAAAAGTATGGCGAATCTTCACTCATAAGAGAAATTAATAATTTGCACTCATTGTTGAGAAAGGATATTTCCCAAGGCTGGGAATATCCCATCATTGCAATAAAATTTTTTTAGAGGCAAGGAATAATCCTTGTGTAAAGTGAATGTGAGAAATTCAATATGTTTTACCTGAAAAAAATAAGGTGAAGGATAAGAACAATATTCTACTAAAGCACATATTATGAGAAATTAAATAATATCTCTTAAGTCCATAAATATCTTCACGACCTTTCACCTGCAATAAGAGGTAGGAAACTTTTGGTAAAAAATTCATCATGCTGGGAATGATTTTAACTTCCTGGATTTACATTTGAGATGAGAAATTTTAATGTAACACAGTCCAAAAACTCTCAGAAGAGACATAGATGCTTTGCAAACAAATTTGAAGAAAAAAAAGAGGGGATAGTACTTAAAAGTTATCAAATCTCATCTTTCACTGAGGAGAAAGCTCTTAGCTACTGGAGGCTGAGGTTCCATCTGTATTAACACACCATGCTCTGGCCCCTTCCACGTGTTAGGGACAATTTACACAGAGTAGCTGGTGTCCCCCTTTGCCCCAGAAGATGGGGACTACATCAGAACTGGAATGGTCTCTCGTCCTGGTCGCTCCTGAGCTGTGCCTGGGAATTATACAGGAAATGGCTCTTGTCAAAGGTCTACCAAGAAGTGCTATAGCAATTTAGCTGCTCTGGTGCCTAGGGATCATTCCTGTGCTCTCACTGATGAGGACAGATGTAGCCTAAGGCACCCCACCAAGAGGGACAAATTACCAGCCTGTTCTAGGGTTTTTGTGCTGTTATGGGTAGTCTCTGTAGCTAGTCTCTTGGAAAGTGAAAGGCTGGAGGAGAGGTGTGAAACCATTGTGTTCCTGAATTACCACAGGAACTCTTCTTGCTCCAAACATTCTTCAGAGGAGAGACTACTGCTGAAAGTCACTGCCAAAACAAAGCAAGTTAATTCTGCTCTCTGAGGAAAGATCGGACCAAGATCTGCTTACATGTTTTACCCCTACAGCCTTAGAACAGGCTGGAAGATTAGTCTGCTTTGACAGCTGATGATTTATATGTCATTAGATGCATTATTTCAAGACAGTGAAATGATGGCATGAGGTAACAAAAATTACTGTTATCTATATTCTTGCCATTTTAAACATAATTATAAAAAATAGAAACAGGCAAGTAGTAGATAAATTACAAATGAAGCTTCAAAGCATAGCTAAATGTAATTCACTTAACTGCCAAGGTTACTGTGACTCTGCCCAGGGCCTTCCCTAGCCCTGACTCCCCTATATTCTGTGTAACTGAATTCAATACATACATAAACCTAGAAAGGAGTTGCTGATCCATTTAAATAACTCTTGAGAGAAAAGAGCAGGACCAGATTACTTGAAGCATTTAGGTGTTTAAACATAGGACTAGCATTAGATTGCAGAGTTATTACAAACCTGGCACTTACCTTTGCACACAGGACAATGGCCTCTGACCCTAGGGAACTACCCAGTGTATCTGTATCTGAACTAAGCTCACCAATTTTAATTTTGAGATGTTCAGAGTGCTAATCTTGTCTTAAAATCAGAGTCATGATGCAGAGTATTCTTGGTCTATGTGCCTGATGGGAAGTACCCATACTCTGCTGAAAGTTCTACCTTGAAATCACTTGAAACATCTTCACAGTTTCTTCTTCCTACCACACATGGGTAAGACATATTTGGTCTGTTATCCTGAAGCTTCCAAACTACTCAGCTCAGTCACATAAATCTGGCCAGATTTCATAACTAGAGCCCACATTATAGGAGTGACTTGATAGGAGACATCAACCAGTCTATGCAAACCAGCCCAGATGCTGGAGTGCTGAACTCACTGGCACATCTGTTCATCAGTACCATTTGGTCTCAGGTGTCTTCTTGTTATTCCTCCACTTTAGTTCTCTTCCTTTTGTGTCTCTCAAAGAACTGAGAGACTTACTCATTTCCTAACATTATTTCTTCTGCATTGCTTATTGCAGAATATAGGCTTAGATTAAACAGGAAACAGCAAACTCTAATCTGCAAGTTATGAAGTCAGGGAAAGTGACATGACTGGTGTGTGAAAACTGCTGTGTAAATGTGAAATGAAATTAGATTATTGTGCCTTTCAAAACCCCCTAGTCTCTCAGCAGTAAAAAGAAATATGCTTTATTTCACTAGCTTATTGCTTTGATGGTTTGTGTCCCAAGGGCCTCTGTTGTAATGTTTCCTCAATCCTCTAAATCTTGAAAATATAGTTTTATCTTTTTTCATCTGCTTCGCAGATCAAGCAAAATTATGCTTTCACTTTCTGTCATCCAACCAAATTTTAGCACTGCTAAAACCCACTGACAGTTCTGACAAGGCAGGTAAGTGATGAAGAGGACATTGACTGAGGTGTAAAGCAAACCAAGTATGTCTCTTCCTCATGTAAGTAAAGTTTTCTCCTCTATCATAGACTAAAAACTTAATAAATCTAATTGGTCTTGAATGAAGTGAGAATCTAATTGCCAGATTGAGTCTGAACTTACCCACACTCATAGGGCATTTTGCACACACATTGTGACTGATGTACTTTCTCCCATGGCTGACATTTAGGCTCTGCCACTTCTGTTTTCACATTGGGCACTGAAGTGGAAGAACACACAGATATAAAGGGTCAGAAAAACAAGATCTGCTGTGAAATTATCAGTTGACTTTAAAAGGCACTGAATTATATAGTCATGACATGAAATCACATCCGACATGGTCATTAAAAGTATCTACTACAGGGAAGTAATCAACAGTATTAAAAAGATATGATACACTTTGCGAAGTTACTGTTCAGTAATTTATCCATGGGTCACCAGCCAGATGGAAAGAGACGGGTACTATGCTAAAACTTAAACATTCATCTCATTTCTGCAGTAGTTATTTGTTTCTGCTAAATTTAGCACTGCTGAATCATAGCTGGGAATAGTTTTGTTGTTGGGTTTCAGAATTATTGACTTCACTGTTGTCACTAGAAGAGCTAAGGATCCAAAACCCTATGTCAACCCAAATACCTTTATACACTGATGGTAATGAAAATTACAAGTTCTATCATCTGTCTGCAGTTTGTACCAACTTTTAAAATAAAAATAATATAAATTATTGGGGAATTTTCATGATCGCAGGTGTACAATTCTTTAAGTAGAGAGTTGTACTCCAAATCTTGCTAAACATGTCTTTGTAGGTTTCTGGGGCATGTTAACAGCAAGACCTTGCTAAATCCATATGGACTTTGCTAAATCAAATTTCCAAGGAGGTTTTATCCTGATTTTTTTCAGATTGCTTGTCTGCTAACATGAAAATTTAGTACTATAGATTGCCTTTCCTAAAAAAATACCTCGCTTACAGATTAAGACTTGCTAAGCAAAACAGACAAATTATCATAGAAGAAGAAAAAAAAAATTAAAAGAAAAAGTAAGAATTTCAGTGCATTATGATACAGACAACAAGCATAACCCTGTCTTCCTGCAGAGGGGAAATTTTCACCAAAAATCACTGCATTGTCTTTATCTCCTGGGTAATTGGTTGCATAGTGATTAAGCAGTCCCATCCAAACTTATGTATACCATTGTGTCTGTGAAAACTTATCTCCATAATTTTTACCCTTCTTATCTCATACTCCTTGAGTTTTTAACTGTTATTAATTCAATTGTTGTTCTTTTCTTTTTTAACTTTTATACTAATATAATGCTTCCATACGGCCAAGCACAAGCTGTTTTTCTTTCTGATGGAAGCATTTAAAACTTTCCAATTATTGCTGGAATTTGAGAACATGATGTTAGCAAAAAGAACAAAAACCAAATGGAAATCAGTCACTGAGGCTCAGTCTAAGTAACTGGTAACAGCAGTTCAGCACTGCTGCTCTGGCAGTTTAGCAGCAGCAAGTCATTTATGTACAGCTATGCCATTCCTTCAGAATCACTACACTTCCTGTTGATGTGTTTATGACAGCAGAAGACTTACACCAGGAATCTCACAGGACTGCTGCCTTTTGAAGTCTAAGCCTGACTGTCACCTTCTTTTTTCTGCAGTTGAGGCAATGTCAGCAGCATTGGCTGGTAAGGAGACGACAGAATAAAATGTAGGAGATGTGCCTAGTCTCCTGCAGCAGTGCCTGTTGTCCCCAGTCAAGGGTCTCCCCAGGTGAATATGTGGGACCTCAGGTGAAGATGTGGTATGCTTGAAGCACAAGCAGCTTGGGTGCCTCTGTGTCACGGATCAGCACTGCAACAGTGCTCAAGAGAAATTCTTGTCTGTCTTCCACAGCTGGAAGAGGTGAGTTAGAGCTGCTTGAAGCTGTAGCCTATTTCTCTTTCTGCCACTGCTGCCCATATCAAACTAGAGCTTAAACAGTATGAACTTAAAGCAGCATTTTCCCATTGCTTTCAGTTCCTGGATATGTAATTCGTATCAGCTGACTGCCAGATCAGCAAAAGTAGTCACCCAGCCCTGTCATCCTCTTTCACAAGAGGCTCTAGTGCACTGAACAGCTTCCAGATTGAAAAACTCTGAGGTGTAGTTCATATAGTGGTAGTGTTATACAATGTGTGAAAAGTCAAACATATTTTGGTGGCAGAATAGACATCATAAATCCCAGGCAATCTCTTAAAATAGATAGTGACAACACTCAATAGCAATAGGGGAGTGGGAAGCAAAAAGCTTTAATGAAACTTCAATGAAATGCCTTCAGGCATCTTGTTTGGACAGACCACAGAAAACACACCCCTATGCATTTCTTGCTGGTAATGTAAGTATGGCTTCTCTATCACTATCTCAGCAATAGCTCTTTATATATCTAAACTTCATAAAGCTTAGTTGGAAAGAAACTCCTGCATTGTACTTGAGGACTGCAGTGGCTTACCTGGTCTCTTGCACTGGATAGTCTTCACATCAGGAGACCACTTGAGGCTGGGCTCACACAAAATAGAGTGTGCTCCTTCCAAGTGCATGCCATGTGGACAAGACAGAGTTATTCTCTCACCAATCTCGTACACAGGTTTCCATGGCTCTCCTTGCAAACCCCCCTCCAGCTCAGGCAGCAGACAAGCGGTTTCTGCGGATGGAGGCATTTGAGACAGCTGCAGTAAATCAGTGGATTGCGCAAAGCAGTCATGCATTTTATTTTCTCCAAAATTCCTTTAAAAATTGAATGGAGAGGTTAGCTGACTTTCCTGTAGAAAGCTATCAGTCAGGATATTAACTCATCACACCAGTCAAACATGCAAAACTAGGGACACAGAGCCAATATATTCTCCTACTGCCTGCAGGTGCAGCCCTAACTATATGAGGGCTTCCCTCTCCTCAGGACCCATGTTTCTGTTGACAGTTCCCATTAGGCAACAGCTTCCTAGTAGATGGATATGGGACCCTGGGAGAATATGTGCTGGTATCCACGGAGATAGCCTTAGAAATAGATGTTATGGGTGGTTTCTAATCCAGCATTACAATATCTGGATTCACACTAGATGTCAATTTAGACCTGATTACATCTAGGGAACTGGGAAATACAGGTGTGTCTTTTCCCCCCTTTGTAGCTAGAAAGCAGGATGCTCTGAGATGTTCCATTGGAATTCAGAAATGGAGCTGTAGATCAAAACAAGCATCAGTCAGACATACCCTGGCAATATCTCTCTCCAACTTGCCACTGTAAATTACTGCGACACTTAGCAACAGGATCACCAACAAGAGAATATCCATGTTTGCATGCATAAACAATGTTTTTCCCAACTGGGTATGAGTTTTCAGCATTCTGAAAGAAAATGAACAGGTGAAATTTTGGATATAAAATACAAGAACTACCAGCAGCACTCTTTGATTCTGGAATGCAGTAGCTGAGGACAGTGAGAATAGTATTGCTACTCTACAACACAGTGATGAGATAGTCTGGAATATTGGGGGCAATCCTGGTTATCAAGTCACTAAATATGATCAAAAAGGGTATGAAACAGTGCTCTCTTGATGGTGTATAAACAAACTGCAAATATGGCTATTATCAAACATTCGCAGGGCAGGATAAGATCTTGAACAGCCTTGGCCTGGGGGGAGATCATAGTGATTGCATTGGTTTTGCCAATTTTTAGGATGGCATGTTATCAGCTTTCTAAAGGTTAATATGGACTTGTAGACACAGGGTTTTTCTCATTTTATATTACACTGTCTTCTAAAGAGAGATCTTACGAAAAATTGAGACTACTCCATGAATTGCAGGGTTTTACATTTAGTTTGTGAACCAAAAATATCAATATAGGAGATACCTATTGATTGCAAAAAAAAAAAATCACTAGCAAAAGAAGAAGGGCAAGATTTTGGATCTTGCTGTAGGTTGCAGTTATGAAGAGGCAACTAATGAATTTTGAACTAATCCTTTTATCTGTTTATTGAGCAAAGAGAGTTATGACAGCCTGATAACATGAAGAAGGCATAATCCATTCCTCCAAGGGAGGAATTAGTCCCCCTTGTCAAATAGGCCTAAGCTATGGTAAGCCAAGTACCTTGCCAAGTCTTCATTTCACCAGAAAAAGCAGAATAGTGAGTTACAGAGGGAAGATTCCTAAAATCTGTTTTTACAGAGGGAAGATTCCTAAAATGATTTTGTTATGGAATTCCTGAATAAGAGCATTTTTCTATGTAGTTTGTTGTGATTTTATATGTAATCCATGTGGCTCAGTAAAATTTTAATATATATATGGAATAAAAGACAAGTAGATGACTTTTCTGTGTAGGTACCATGGGCCAGTGAAGCAAAGATCTTGTTCTGATTTTGAGGGTCGGGCTTCTTTGGTTTTATTTAACTTTTAGTTTGAATAGTTTTGGATACTGTCATGTAAATGTCAGACGGTGAAAAATGCTGCAGGAGTGGCTATTCACTTGGTCAGATATTAAGCTTGCCAAGAGAAATACAAATTTGCAAGTGAACATGTATATTAACTGTAGAAAAGACATTGTAGGTAGGGATAGAAGAGATAATAGAGCAATAGAAATAACTCACTTGAACAAATCCATTTTCTAAGAGAGGAGGAGGTGAACAATATTCTGTAGGATTTACGGACAAATCAAAACAGTGTGGTTCAATCAAGCTATGAAGCAAACAAAAGTACAGTTTAGTTTGAATTTAGTTTTCTTTCCTTTCAAAATGCTACACTCCTCAGTGAAGCCCATGTTCAAGACTCTTATGCGTACATTTACATCATGATTATATTGAAATCAGGCACTGCCAGGCTATCCAAGAGAGTGGTAAATAGAATGCTGTCAAGTTTTCTGGCTCTTACCCCATTTTATAGCCTTATCTTCTATGACATTCACAGCTTCTGAATTTCATTTTCTTTCAACTTAAATATTAAAGCTCAGTTCATGATCTCCTTGAATTCAATAGTTTATGCACCCCTCTGAAACAAATTCTTAAATCTTTCAGCAGTTGTCTCCAAGTATTTTTTATTACTTACCGAAGATGCTGCAACTCTTCATCTTCGCATGCTTTGCTTTCATGCTGCTCTCCCAGGCAGGTCTTCCCACCACCATGTGGGGAGGGGTTGTTGCAGGTTCTACTCCTTGATTTCCTTCCCCCTGAACAAGGACTCCAGGAAGACCAGCAGCTCCACTGTCCATCAACAATGCCTGTGCAACATTTGGGAATATTTGGTTTAATGTGAAAACTACTCTCTTTAAACCACCCTTTAAAGCATTCCTTCTGAGAGGTTTTAAAGGCACAGGCTGCTCAAAGCTAGTGATTGCTCCAACTGTGCCCTTACAGAAAATTCCAGATTTTAATAATCTAATCTTCCATTTTTACCCAGCTTTGACATAGGTATAATTCCACAGAGGCTATGTATTATCCGTGTCTGAGAGAACATAAAAACAGCTACCAGCTACTACTAAGTATAAAATTAAAAAGGAAAATTTTTTAAGTCACTGATAATTAATATAGGATAGGTACCTACTTATAGGTGGTTGCATTGAGCAGTTAGTATTGTCCACTGTATTCAACATTAATAATAAAACCAGCTCTTTGCTAAGGACTGTTTAGACATGCTAAACAAAGACTCAGGCTTGGCATGACCCTCCCCATGCTGTTTGTTTGCAGTGATGTCTCACCCCAGCAGCCACTGCATGGGTGTGCAGTGCAACAGACAGACTCTGGAAGCAGGAGGGCACATTCTGCCACTTCTAAATTCTCACAGGTTAAAAGAGTGCTGACCTGGCTGATCTTGCACGAGGGTTCCCAGCTCACAAGCTGCTCCAAAGGTGTAAGGCTTGCAGTAACACACGCACTGTGTTCCTTCCACGGCTGCCTCGCCACCATTCTGGCAAGGCTGACATTTGCAGGGATCATTTTCAGCCATATATTCTTCAATGGCTTGTTTTAGGTAGTGCTTTTTGACTGAGGAGCAGGGCACTTCCTTTACCAGCTCAGATAATGGTGTTAGCTACACACAGTAGGAAAACATGCATATTAAATAGGTATTACTGTAATATAAGAGTTTATAAGCACATTTCATCATGCAAAATAATTTGTGACATATGCTTCTGCACATGGGAGTTAGCATATTAGATGCTCTAAATTGCTAATTAGCTAAAATCTTATGTTAGTATTTAATGTTAGCCTTTTCATGAAAAGCCAGTCCTGCTAAAAAGGATCCTTTAAAGCTACTGGTATGTCAGTCATGTTTAAACATATTTGAGGTATGAGAATGCAGGTGAGATAAAAGTACAACACAGACCACCAATGAACTTGAATTCTTGAATTCTCACCCAGATGTTCCCAGCATAAAAAAAATGAAGACATTTAAAGAACTCACTATGGCATTTCATTGGACAGTGATCAGAAGAGAAATTGAAGTTATTTTGCCTTTAAATTGATTACTTTATGATATTATATGCTTTACATTTAGCCAAAAACTTCCCAACAGAAATATTTGGGGTTTTTACCATGTGGATAGAGTATGTGGGCAGTTCCCAAAAGGGACATAGGCTAGGTAGTGGTGAATAGGGCCATGCCCAGCTCTGAACTGTCTCACTTGGAGAATCTCCAGTTATGCTAAACTTCTGGATTCAAAGTGAAGGAGGAGAAGTAAAAGGGATATGCAGAAGTTGGCAAGTGAAGTGAAAGCCACACAGACATGCCCATATGCATTTTGGGAAAGGGGCTATCTCAAATTCGGTCTATCTCCAATGCTAACATGACCCTCTATTCCTAACCAGAACTCCACTTAAGTCACTGAAGGCTGGTATTGACCTGTCAACAGACTTAGATTTCTGATGCACCTGATCATATTAGCTTCACAGCATTTTCTTCCTGAGCATTTTCCTTTTTTACAAAGTGATCTGAAAACAAAATGAGTGTAGATCACAGCATGATTAATCACCAGCTGTAGCTTACTAATTTCTCCCCTTAAGGTGATCCCATCTGCTCACCTTTGCTTCAGGAAAATAGCCTTACCTTTTTTTTAATTACTCTGGGATAGTCTGTCACTGATGCAGCCCACAAGGTATACATCCGACTGTTCCCAGCAGGATTATCCAGGTCTAGATAACTAAGGCCAGCAACAGCACCTGGGCTTCCTCCTTCTATGTAAGGGTCTCCTTTAATTTTATTGCCAGTGCTTCCTGCAGATTCAGGATAGGAAATACATAAAATGTAGGTGTTGCTATGATTACAAATTGAAATAGAAACAATGCACACAAAAACTCTGCTAGAAAGTAGTGAAAGGACTCACTGGTACAGTTCAACCACCCGTGCCTACACTGATCACATATAGGTAGTATCTATTTTTCCAGGTGTCTTGGCAGCTCTAACTTAGGGTGTTCAGAAAAGTGCTATTTTCTGGGAGAGCATTAGCAATAATTGACAGCAATAAGTGCCAGAGAGCCTTTTAAACTTGATGTCTGGGTTTAGCATATTAGGACAGAATTCATCAAAGTTATCAACACCTGCTCCTCATTTTGACAGCTATTTAGGATGAGATGAGAGATGGATACATGACAAATGTGTGAGTCACCATTGAACATTTACCTGAAGAAGTCAGTAGCAGTTCATCCAGTTTGGTGCATTCCTTCTTCTTCTTTTTCACAATGAGTGCATTCCAGCCTGATGAGGTACACTTGTAAAAGTCTGTTATGCTGACACCTGCAGATAATCCATCCATTAACAATACTGTACACAGAAAGTGTGTTGGGATTAATTTCTGAGTTTTCCACTGGCTAGAGAGGTCAGGATCTCTCTTTATGAGAGACATAAAGCTCTTCATCCATAAGCTTTAGCAATGTGTGGATCTTCCCACTAACACAAATGCTAGGTAGTTACCTCCTAGTTTAAATGTAGTAAATTGCTAAAGCTTATGGATGAATGCTCAGAGGTGTGAGGTGTATCTGGGAAGAGTTTACATTGTCATTTATTTTCTCACCTCAGCTCCAACTGATTACCATTATAGGTGCCATTGTGGCATTTGCTCTGTAATTTTTTCTGCTCTACACAGTTTTACCCAACCTTGATCTCCATGTAACCTTTAAGCTTTAACATTGTGTGAGAGTTATATTCAAGTTCAGCCTGAGGAGGTCCTAAACTGACTATAATTTTTTCTATATATACCCAGAGCACTGCAGGTCACAAACATGGATCTAGAACTAAATGCTGTGATTTGAGCCCATTTTTTAGTCATCTTTCTTTGGATCATGAAGAGAATGTAGTAACTTGTAAAAGTCTGTTACTTGATTTTAGACATTAGCTGGAAAAACATATATATAAATTTTTATTCTTGATTACTGACTTTGCTTTCTGCAACAAACACTCTAGTACTCTACCTTCTGCTTTCATTTTGTCAGTATCCATATAAAAAATAACTTTGTAGTGTCCTCCTAGAGACCCAGAGTGTAAGAAGTGTGTCCCAAAATGTTCAATAAGTCTTCGGTAGACGCTGTACTCATAGACGACTGGAAGGTTGAACAGTTCCTTCCAGAAAGGCTCCGCAAGAGTGAGAAAGTCTGGGCGGTTGTTAATAAACTGAGCAACTTCCACGCTGTTCTCAACAACCATCAGCTGCTTACTCTGGGGAAGGAAAAGCCATCAGTCATGCTCCATGTGACTATCAGAGTGGCTCCTAATAGCCAGATGGCACACACCTTCTACTGGCAACTAACCAACAGCTTTATAGAGCTGTTAGATATGTCTAAGCAACATAGTAATGCAAAAAGAATACCCTGAAGTCATGAAATATGGTTGGACCTTTACTTATAATTGCTGCAATATCTTTGTTTTCCTCCTGTGTACTTGAAAACTAGCATAAGGAGGAGTGAGATCTCACTCTTCAAAGACAATGGTGGCTTTCAGAAGCCTGGCAGAAGAAGGTTAACAAGCTTTGTCTGACAGCAAACCACAGGCAGTACAGCTGTTCTTTGCACCCTGTTTTGACTAGGTAAGACTTTTGTTGGAAGGGGCTCTAGCCATTTCAAGGATGCTGCTTAATTATAAAATCCAACATGCCTCTACAATACTGTTCACTTTAGACTCTCAAAGTTGCTTTTGAACTTGGTTATGCTGAGTCTCAAAATATGTCATTTTTCGTGTCTGCTTGGGGGCCATAAAATGCATACATTTGTTACTTCATTTTATTTTCTCTAAGATAGAGGTTGTACTTCATAACTGAAAATTACTCTCAAATTATTTATCTAATGCTTCTTTTAAAATAAGTTAAAGGAATAAGCACTGTGACCTTCTGGCTGTTAAAGACACCAGATTTCTCTCTTAATGGAGTTCTACTAATGGAAAATATATTACAAAATAAGTTAATTTTAACCACAGAAGTATTTCAATCTTTTTGCTCCACAATACTGACCAAGATGTAGCAGGGAAAAGGGGACAATAAACCACTTGAATAAAAGAAAAAGATAAATCAATTATGAGAAGAAGCCAATTATTTCTTCCTTAAATAGGGAGAAAAACAGACAGTATATAAAAATTACTAATAAATAGGTAATAGGGAGGAAGTAGAAACAACAGCCAACTCCTCTGGATTGATAAGCAACCCAGTGATCTCTTTTTAAAGGTTTTATGGGATATTTACTGTCATGCACTTTGTGACAAAAATGTCTTTATAAAAAAAGCATTTTCATCTCACTACAAAAACATGTGAGTAAAATAATGAAAATATTTATGCAAAGTACTAAGCTACAGGGACAAGTTATACATACCTTTTGCAGATTTTTAGTCTCTGTCTGCTTGTATTTGTTTGAATTTTCATACTTCTCTACGTGTTTCATATAAGACCAGGTGCTGTTGAAAAACTCATAACTAAAATCATTTTGAACTTTAACCTAGAAGGTGAAAGACAGACATCTTTATGAACAACTTCATGCAGGATTTTAAAACTATAACATATAGAGTAAAGCAAGGCCTTTCTGATGCAAAATAAGCTGATGTGTTTTTCAGGCTGAATCCATTATAGATTTCATAAAAAGTACTGCACACTATTGAAAAAGCATGGAAATGCATTCACACACACACACACACAACATATATATATATATATATATATATATATATATATATATATATATATATATTTATATATATATATATAAAAATAAATCTCAAGTATTTACACTATGCAGTAAAGTAAAGTACATTATGGATTGTTTGGCATGCTTCTGATAAATGTGAGACAAACCAAATCACTGAGACTGACTTCAAACAAAACATTTCTGGAAGATCTACACAAAAAATGCCAAAGCCCCATATTTCACCTCCAAAAAGCATTCCTTAGGGTGATTCAGGTCACTGCTTATGCTAAGGAGATTAGCTTTACATTCAGTCTAACTGTGAGAGATTTAGAAATCACATCTAAGAAATTAATCTCTTTTTTTTCCTTTTACTTTAGCAAGATACACAGTAATTTATATTTCAAAATAATAAGCAACTGCAGAGAGGGTACAGGTGTCAGTGAGCTTTGTTTAGGGAAGCATACCTGCCAAAGGCCCCTGCAAACTTTGCATCATTCTCCCATTTAATCCTGACCATAAATGCAAAGCTATTCTTAAAGGAAACATACCTGAAAATTATAAGCGAGAACACTTTCACTCAGCCTGTAGTATTCTCTCCTATCACCGCTAAAGACCTTTCTGCATTGCCCTCCAAAGCTTTTTGTATGAATGACTCTTCCCTTAGTCTCACCAGTAATAATATCAAAGCTACAAGAAGAAAAAATATGTCATTAAGACAGAGACAAAAATTACAGAGCCATTATAACTGAGTGCTGTATCTGCAAGTCATGATCACAGGCTTATTTAACCACGGGGTTATCACCTGATAGACTTTAATACATGCAGAACTGCAGTATACATAGCATGTTACAGCATTGAAAGGGAAATGTTGGTCTTGATTTGTCAACAAAAATTAACATGTCATTCTTTTTATAGATTAAGACAGTTATATCTATCTCAACTGATTTTAAGTTCTATTGTTTGAACAATTACTGCAACACAGGAACAACAAGACATCCATTCCAAAATGAGGCTGGAGAGGGGGACGGTTATTATATTTGAGGCATAGCATACCAAGTGATAAATCAACACCAAAGAAACTTAATTACTTGACAGGTTGTAGTTCAGATGTAGAAACAGAAGTCCATTTGAATCTAGAGTGCTAAATTCAACAGCAATGAACAAAAAGAATAAACATTGCTGGCTCATTTTTTCTATCCTGAAGGTCATGTGTTACTAGTTGAAATTTGATTTAATATCTTAGTAGCTGTCTTTCAATGGCAGGAACAAAACACTAAAAGCTTTATTCAGTGCTTCAGGTCAAAGGACCTGTACATCCTGCACTGAACTGCTGGCATGGTGGAAGAAGTTGTACTGAACATTTTTGCATATAGGATGTTTTACCATAAGCCCAGAAAATCTATCTGTACACCCAGAGCTTGCAAATACATCAAAATGTCAAGTGCATTTGGTACCAGTACTACTGAGCCTGGCACAGAACATTACCCTGCTCCTGTAAGTTCTGAATTCAGAGGTGTTTTGTCAATATCGCATACAGTTTTCCTCTCTTCACATCGATCTTCATCTGCACCATCATCCTCACAGTCTTGATCGCCATTGCACACTAGGGATCTGCTAATGCACTGACCTAAATCAGGACAAACATGCATGGAAAAAAGAAGTGTTTCTTAGTTTAAAAATATATCACCTAACATCAAAGCAGAAGTCCTGTTAATCTACTACATTAATTATCATATTCACTCCCATGATGAACAGACTGTGTTCATGAGGGCTTATGAAGCATTAAAAGCAGACATAAAGAAATAGTGCATAGCGCACTCGAGAGAGTCATAGCCATTCAAGACTTATGATATATCACTGAAGCAGCTGACTTCTAGATCTGCTTCCTAAGCTTTCACCCTTTAGTGATTAACTGTGTTTGTCTCCCTAGTAGAACCAAAGAAGTTTATCACGGTCCTCTATGATAAATATATGCTGACGAGATAATGTGCTCCTCCGTGAAGCTATGGGAGATGCTTGGATACATTTTATGGAGCATTAGTTTTTATGATCCAGGTAATTTCATATTTGAAAATAGCCTAGAACAGCTGCAAGACATCAATGTAAGGTTGCATTCCTTAACTACCTCTTTATAATGAAAAAAAACCCTGTTCTCTGGGACTAACAAGGCAGAATGACTTAGAGAGGGTACCAGGACTACAGCATATTATCTTCAATGCTCCGCAATACTCCAGATTAAATTAAAAGCATGCATAGTTGAGGCTGGAAACAAAGGAAACATTCACCTGAGTCAAATTCATCTGTAGATCAAGAACACTGCAAATACATTACCCATTTACTGAATTTGAAAGATAACAAGGTTATTTTCTTAACTTCATGAGTGGAAACTATTAAAAATTATCTTGGATGGTACCTGAGAAACACCTGAACCGATCACCACAGCCATCTTCTGTTGGGCATCCCCTTGTGGGGGTGCATGGTCTTGTTTCAAAGGTATGCCCAGAGCAGGGATTTCCCCCATACTGGCCATAAACTGCCACTGTCCGTCTCCTAATCTGAATGCAAAACAAAGTATATTTTAGGAAATACAAATGCAAAGCCAGAATAGTTTGCTACTGTGAAGACACTGCTACTACTCTAGACATTCAGTACTTTTTCTGAGAACAGCCACACCTGGTATTACCATCATAAGGTAGCAAACTCTCAAGTTCATAGAAAGACAACACTTTAGTTTCTAATGTCTTTAGCCTGGTGCATGAGCTTGACTTGGTTTATTCAAAAATCTAATATGTAACTGAAGTCAAGAGAAAGCTGCTAAGAAAATTGAGATTTTTACATTTCTAATAGGACTAGCCATGCCTGATATGAATTTCTTAATGTTTTTCAAGGTAAACAACATCATTAAGGAAGATAATAAAATCTTGCATCCAGTAGGCTAGTTTTTTGTTTCTAAAAAAAGTAAGTACTGTCTGTTGCACATCTTCGATATTGACTAATCCCTCCTTAATTGGTATAACAT
The DNA here is from genome assembly GCF_027477595.1 of Haemorhous mexicanus. Classification (NCBI taxonomy): domain Eukaryota; kingdom Metazoa; phylum Chordata; class Aves; order Passeriformes; family Fringillidae; genus Haemorhous; species Haemorhous mexicanus. Next base: position 76,301,856 of record NC_082381.1, read on the forward strand.
CAAATAAACAAGAAGGAAAATCAAACACAAGTGTCTTGCATATCTAGAGTTGCAGTGGAAAAATTATCAACTTATTTTCATTGAAGGTAACACTTTGAAACCAAGTTTTCTTCCCTTGACATGATGCCACCAATGAAAAGTCAGTGGAATTGGTACAAATAAGCATCAGCTGAGGAATATCTGTGTTTACCAGACAGCTAAGCTGAGCTTTTTGAAACTATCACCAAAATAAAAAGAGTACAAATTATTTTACAACATGAACATCATAGCTCTGAAAGGAAACATATTGGGACAGACTAGAGGATTTATCTTAGTTCTTTGCTCTTTGGCCTTCTTGTTCTGCTGGGGATTTTGTCTGAGAATCTCATTTGGGAGTTGAATGTTAGAGTGGCTTCTTAATTACTGGGGAGAAAATTATATGCTAATGAGGTTCTGAATACAGAAAAGATGTGTACATCTATACCTGTTTTTGAGTACAGCCATTGCACTCGGACCAAGGGCCAAAAGAATTCCAGCGGCAATGGATTGGAGAAGGGCTGCTCCGGTATTGGTTTTTGAATTAAAAATAAACAAACAAAAGCCAATCAAAACACAACAGAGAAAAAACAACAACAAAAAACCCACCCTGCCCTCCCCCCAAAAAAAACCACAAAAAAAAACAAACAAAAGAAAAGAGAGGGGAAAATCATGAGGGATTTCCATCCATAAGCATGAGTGCAAAACTTCCCTAAAAGGCAAAGCAAACCTTCAATAATAATTAGGATATGACCAAGTTTACTATAAAACAACTTGGATTTGCTTTTCATGTGTCAAAATTAAATCAGTCCCAGCTTGGCCTTTCTGGCCATTGGAAAGAAGAAACTAGACACATTCACCTAGCCTAAAGATCAGCAACAAAACAAACTGCTAGTTTCCTTGGGAGGTTTTGGGGGTACAACCTGTCCCTGGGACTGGGGCTGGCTTGGGGTAAGCTGTGCTGTGTTTCACTGACACAGGTTGCTGTGCCTCACACCACCACTGTGTACCCTCTTCCCCAAGGATGGCTGGATCTTCTGGGTAGAAATTAAAGGACACCATAATCCCTCACTGTTGTTGTCACTAGTGGCAGTGCCAGAGATGACATCAAACAGTATGTATTTCTCAGAAAATTCAGGTTGTATTTCCCAGGAAATATACCTGATGACCCCTTGAAACCCTGCCTCACATCATGCACCACAATTACACATGCTTAAGTTTCAGCATGTATTTTATTAAACAAATATTCACCGGGAAAGAATGGGAAAGAAGCCTGAAATTTCCAGCAACAGAAAAATCCTCAGCACCTGAAAAAAAAAAGGAAGTAAAAGCAAATTTACTTTGCTTTTCTACTTTTTCCTGCCTTTTTAGGTCATTAGTTGTTCAAGGTTTCTGCAATCCATACACTAGTCAGCTTTAGAAATAAAAGGAAAATGTCACACAGATTTTTCAGCTTTGTTGTGCAAGCTTAATTTTAAATTTTCTTCTTTCTTGCAATACTGTCCAATTACTTTTTTTCAGCTATTTATCTGTATAAATTAATATTTCATTGCACTTTTCATATTCACTTCATCAGTACAATTTAAGTAATCAATTTTCTTACCTTCATGTTAGATAAAATACTCAGATATACAGCAATTACCAGGGAAAATGCACCCTTAGCATTTTCAATTTGGAAGTCAAAGGAGTCAGTCAGTCTGTCTGTTGCTGTTCGTCTCCTCTCATTCTGCCTTGCTACCCTGCTTTTCTTTCCCTAAAAGGGTTGAATATTGCCAAGGAATTTTAACCTTAACCCATCTAGTTCTCTCCAGGGACGCAGCCTGCTTTGGGAGCTGCTCAGTATTTTTAAGGCATATAAATCAAGGCTTGGCTATATTAACAGGGGCTGGCAGAAAATTATGAGCACTTACTGAAAGAAGAATCATCTTTTCTTTATTTTCTCATAGTTTCTTTCCTCTGAACAAGCCTTTTGAGAGATCCCTGGCCACATGCACTACACCATGGCTGAATTCATGGCTGCAGCAGGAAGAACTGCTCTAGGATAAAGCTGATGTTGCTAAGGTTTCATTTTAAACAAAAATATTCATAATCCACTTCCAAAGCCTTGTTGATTTTTGTGTATCAAATTTCACAGTGAAAATCAGTTTAGGGATCTGAATGCAAGTTTTGGTCAATTCTGGCCTGTTTCTGTATGTTTTTTGTGGAGATACTCATAAAGAAATAAGAAAACATAATTTTCCCTTTCCTTATCCTGCCATGTCCTCTTATTTTTAGTTTTGATTTTTTCCCCCCACTTTTCAGAACTGATCCACTGGAGTAACAACATGAAAATGCCAATGAAAATGCTGGGGAAATTTACTTTAATTTATCCTAGTGTACCCCAGATAAAGCCCTCATGGAAAAGTAGCACGCCTCTGTGAAGATGCCTCATATACTAGATCTCAGCTACTACACCAATTTTGAACTGCTTACACAGTCCTCAGAAAACGAAATACTTCATATCAAAGCATCACAATATGGTGAGTTCTAAGCCCTGCACTCTGTTGACATGCTCTGCTTTCCTTAAGAAGATGCCTCGATCTTGGGTCACACTACTCCATTCATGTGAGAGATGCCTATGTCCACGCTTCAGAGCCAATTTTGATGAGCCAGAGCCTGTCTTTGAGACTTTTCAGGTTTAGCAACTATGAATCTCTTTGATAATGTAATTCACAGACTTTCAACACTTCTGTACATATTTTATTGCTTTTCATCAAAATCCTCATGCTCCTATTTAATTTATGACCAATTTGTGCAGCACTGACAGTGATCATTTGCTTATAAATGAAATTATTAAAACTGAGTTAAGACCTTTAATAGCTGGCCCAGAATACAGAAACTGCAGAGAATATTTTATCAATCCAGACATATGTCTTAATCTTTTAGTCAACTGTTTTAATAGCTTAGATAGCAATTTCACTTTTTGTAAGTATATCATTAGCTATAATAACCCTCAAGACCAAGATATACTGTAATTTGGTCCCAAACAAAACATGCAAATAAATGTAAAAAAGAAGTAGAGCTAGTAAAGGAAGTGTGTGTGTTGGTAGGGATCTGGTCTCAATCAATAGGTAGTCAAATCATTACTAGTACTAGTATCATATTCAAATGAGGTTATATTGATAGACTTTTTTCTTACAAAAAGTTTTTCACCAAGACAAAAATGTTACTCTGGCGGATGCTGTGTAATAGTCCTTTCAGTACACATTTTCAGGTATTTCAACCAAACGATTTTATCTTCTTCTCTTTGGTTATAGGGCCTTGTTTTTTCCTGATCCTGTCTTCAGAGCAGCAAAAGCAAAGAAACTGAACCAACATGGTGCCAAACTGAGGGAGGGCAGAGCTGGATTTGTGCTGTTCCTAGGACTGCAAGTCCATAAGCCCCATGGCACTTTGCTGTTTTTCAGTGGATAGGTGTTCAGTCTCTCTTCTAGAGCAGTGGGACTGGGAATGGCTGATTCTTATTCCATTTCATAGGGTACTTACAGCAGCTTTTTTCTATGTAGCATTTAAGCTCCTAAATAGTTTCCTACATTGTTGTGTGTGTTATTGACACTTAAGGCAATATGTAGTAGCATAAACATCTACTTACACTTGAAGTTTGTGACTGTGCAACACCTAGTACAGTCTCAGGTTGACTGACATGCAGTTCTACAATAACATCAGTTATAATAAAAGGCCTGACTGGGGAGCTCCCCAATGACTTCCCCTGATGGCAGAGTAGCAAAGGTCAGAGTGCAACTTACAGAGAAGTGGAAGGTGATTTTCCCTTACAGTTTGTGAAAAAGGCAACAATCTAGTAATCACTTTACTGTCTCAACAGCAACTTTTATTCTTGCTAAACATTTCTACTGTGTATTCATAAATAAGTAAACCTTTAGAATTAATAAAATAAATAAATTCTTTAGAATCAAAAACTATGTTTTAGGTAATTAAAAGTGGAGTCGTTTGAGAGACACAAAGGGTTAGCCATAAGCCAGGGCACTTTTTGTCTTGCATCAAATGATAGTCCTAGCACAGGAGTGATTAATGCAATGCTTCATTTGCTGGGTTAATGATATCCTGCCTGGTCTAGAGACAGCCTGAAATGATATTGTCTGTATTCTACTTCACACTAAGGTCACCCAGAATATAATTATATCAATGATATTTCCCTGTAGACTTCTGGCCTTTTATAGGATTGATGCTAAGGTTACTCAATAGTTTACCAAGCTTTAAATAGTCTTGTGTCTTCATTGTCCAAGTTCATTATGTATTAAAGCCCTAAAGACAGTCTGTGCTCTGTGACTACTGCAAATGCCAAGGTTCCAATGACAACTGAGTGGAGAAAGAACATCCTGTTATTATGGTTTTGAATTGTGAAATTGACTTGGGAGAGTTTTTGTATTTGTTTCTGTATGCTAAGGCAATCTCACTTTCTTTTTTTAAAGCTTTTTAATTGCCTGTTTTGCTTTTAATGTATTTGCTGCATTTCAGGGATTAATGACAATGCCTTGGGATGTGTCTCCATGAAATATGTCAAATAGCATTACTGCTGTGCTAACTTTAATGCAAATGATTCTCTCTCTGGGCACCTTGTAGAAGGATATCGCCTTAGATACTGGGATTTGTATGCTGCAGAAACTACACCAAACAAATAAGGACTGTGAGGGTTCTGGTTTGAAAGAGCTGGGTTAGAACAAAAGAGCTCAAGTTACTAGGATTCAAAACTCAGAGAGCTTCAGTGGTATACTGGCAATATATGAGACTTGTCCAGAGCACAGACATTTCAGGCTGTATGTACACAAAGGTCATCCCCGGGCAAACAAATAACTACTATTCTTTAGAGTTATGTTCTGATCTTAAAACAAAAGACATGGTGAATAAACTCTGCAGCTTGAAGCTGCCCAAAGTGGAGTTACTGTTCTGTTTTTTCCACATCTTTGCCTGCTTTTATTCTCAATCACCACCATGTGCTTGCTCCTTCTGCATGTCTTTTCTGGCTTTGGCACACCTCAGTCCTCTCTGAGTCAGTTTAAATTTTTCATAAGAGCAGAAAATAAATCCAAGGGGAAAAAATCTAGGTGGGTTTGAGCTGCTTTTATGAGTTAGGTCTTCTCCCAGAAAGAAGGTCCAGTGAGCAACTGACCCATGGAGAGGGTAAAAACATACACAGTCACAGAAAAGAGAGATGGGGCAAAAGAGGTGGAAAGTGGGAAAATAAGGAGGGCAAGTGGAAAATTTTCTGTTTGCAGGTGCAGCTAGCCACTGCACCTGCTCAAGTGCCAGTGAACCACCCCCTTGCACAAAGTCTTCTAATTTCTGCTCCTCCTAGACTAGCAGATAGTGCTCACTGCTTCAAAGGACTCCCCTGGACAGGACTGTGGCATCCAAATGCACCACATTACCTAGCAATCAGTTGCCTGGACAGGCCTGATTAACCTGTTCATTGAAGGTGAATATTTATCTTTCATTGTTACTCTTACTGATACTTGCCTCCCTGAGACATTCTACCTTCAGGCTGACAAAAACTGCTCAGATTCAGACCATCTGTCTGGGGAGATGACAGAAAACAAAGTATGGCTAGTAAACATGAGAGGGATTTTTAATGGTCTTCATCACCAACGGCTGGGAGCAAGCTTGGATCCACTCAGTCCTTCTCAGCCTGAAAATCTTGTCCACAGAGCTCACAGGGCTCAATAGCTTCTGCACAAGCTCTTCTGAGAGCTCACCTGCCAGCTGTGTGCAGAAGCAGTGGTACTGTGTCTACAGCAGAGCTATATGCTCTCGTGAGTCCAGCAACAGCACACCTACATAAAACAGGTGAATTTAATGAAACAGAGGGCTGGTATCATGATTTTAGCACTTTAAATATGCTAACACAGAAGGAGTCACATGAAACAGACTAGAGTGAAAGTATTATTCCATTTGCGCTAATAGTGACACAGAACTACACACAGTGTATAAGATATGTATTAGAGGTTAAACTACAGGGAGGACTGCTGACCCTGTTCTAAGCAATTACTCCTCAGGCCCAAACAAAGCCAATTTTTCAAAAGAATCCAATGATTTCAGTTTTTGTTGATTTTTTCTTGTATTTTCCTGCACTGTTTACTCTAAGTTTAATTCCTACAGTTTAATAAATTCATGATGTGCTTTATATGACTGCCTGAGAGAGCAGTATCTCACACTGATAATCTAGATCTCTTCTGGCCTGAGGTCTTTGTGTTTTTTAAAATATCATCTCTTTCTTATTTCTCTGTAGAGTGAATAGAATGTCAAATATCAACCATTAGCAACCTTACCCATGCTTTTATATTTCTGGTTCTTTCTGAATCAGTGAATATATTCTAGACTTATTATTGTAACTAGCTGAAAAGCTAAAATCCCTCAAGCACCAAACCTTGAACAAAATCTTTCATCAAAGTCCATTAGTCTCCCTCTGAAAATTTCCAAGTATCTTGAAATTAAAACCTAAAAAATGTTTTCCAATAAGCAGAACAAAGTCTTCATTCCTATAAAGGAGAGCTGGGGAACAAAAGGAAGGCAGGACTTCAAAGAAACAGATCTTATTAGGACATCTTTTTGAACTACAGCATTTTTAGGACCATCTGAAATTCATTTTCATTTTCTCAGCTTACTTGAGAAGTCAGTAATTAACCCTAACTGCTACTGTGAAACTTCCTGGAATAAGCTTTTGTGGATATCTTCCATCTGGAAACAAAGTTCAACAGATAAAGTAAGGTTTTGCAAACTTTCATAGAGGCAACAGAGATGCAGTGCATTGTGTAGAAACAGAAGTGACACAGCCTTGACTCCGGCTCTCCCTCATTCTGGATTGGCTATGCATACAACCACCATCAGACTGTGATAATTGAAAACATATACCAGTAATAAGAAAGGGATAATGTAGTTGCAGAGATTCACCTGAGCCCAGAGAAGTTTAGATGTGCTCAACATTTGCTATTTTTTCGACAACAAGCTTGTAAGTGTAGGGAGTTATTCTGGTTTCTCTCTGTACTTGCAGTTCAGTTAAAAGGAGCAGAACTGAAGTACAGGGTCACTGTGACCATATTAATGATGTACTTTTTTATTCCCAGATACAAAATTCTCAGAAAACCTCTTCCTATCCCGCCATCCAATTACTTTTATGTAACAGTTTTGATTAGTTGGAGTTGTATAAATAGGAAATTCTTTATCCGAGAGTGGAGACCATGCCACTAAACATCTCTGAAAGAAACTTCATTTCGGGAGATTGGACTTGTCCCCACTTAGCCTGAGAAGACATCCCATTCTGTGCTTATTTGGTTGATGTACCAAATGCTTCATGAAAGTAATCAAAAGTATGGTGTTTCTAACAGAGGTGGAGGTTCTGTAAAACTTCTAATAGTTAGAAAAAGTATTCAGCAAACAGTAATCTACAAACTTTTCAGAACTTGCAAACAACTTTGAGATTTTTATAAATTATTTAAAAAACATGATAAGTACTGATAATTCCAAAGAGAGAATGTAAAACATAAGGTTTGTGATAGCAACAGACAAGGAAGCCTCCTGATTCATCCTTTGCAGGGCCTCACGGCAAGAGAGGTACACAGTTCTGCTCATTTATTGGTGAATACATATTTGGTCTTCTGAGACAGTAATGAAAGCAGGTGCACTGTTGTTTGCTGGGGTAGAGTTAAGTTTTTCATGGTGGCTAGTACAGGGCTGTTTTGGATTTGTGCTGAACACAGGGTTGACAATACAAAGATGTTTTAACTGTTGCTGAGCAGGAATTGCATACAGCCAAGGCCCTTTCTGCTTTTCCTACTGCCATGCTGGCAAGGTAGCTGGGGCTTGTGGGAGGTTGGGAAGAGGCACAGCTGGAACAGCTGACCCAAGGGCTATTCCAGCCCATATGACATCGTGCTCAGTACATAAAGAGGGGAGAAGAACATGGTACTGGGGGACATTTGGAGCAGTGATGTTTACCTTCACAAGACATAGCCATTACGTATAATGGGGCTCTGCTCTCTTGGAGATGACTGAAAACCGACCTGATCAAGTGTAGCTGTGAAAGAATTCCTTATTTAGCTTTGCTTGTTTGTACAGCATTTCCCCTGTTAAACCTTCTTTATCTCAGCCCACAAGATTGCAGGTTTTACACTTCCAATTCTCTCTTCAATCCCACTGCTGTGGGGTGAGCAAGCAGCTGCATGGGGGGCTTTAATCTGGGACACCAGGACAGGGAAATACTTCCATGTAAAAGCATGTGCATCCATGAGAAAGGTACCCTGAGAAAGATTGGTGGTCAGTTTTGCACTGAGGTAAATTTCAAACTTGTAAAATGGTTGAGACACAGAGCAGAAAAAGCAAATTACCGATATTGTTACTGGGAGGGCTACCAAATTTATTCTGCTGTTAAAATATAATAAGTAGGCTTAGACTTGTCAGAGCTTTGTGACCTTTACACAGTGCAACATTTTCTCAGGCATTTTTCCCTATTTGAGCAAACACTTTTTTGGCTACATATCTTCCTAACATATATTCAAGCTCTGCTCCAAACTGTGCAGTTAGTTAACAAGGACTAACTAAAGGGATAACCCAAATATGAAACTGTACATATTGGCATATTCTCCACCATCTGCCAGAGAAGTTGAGTTTGCCCTGCATCATCTGGAAGCTAGGTGTGTTAGTCTAATCTAGGTCTTGTGGCCACAGGATTGTAAGTTCCATTTTGTGTTCAAAAAAGAAAAAGTTCAAAAAGCTCAATTTCTTTTCTGTGTCCCCTTTACACACACTAATAAGGTTAGGCACTATTTTGTCTTCTATTTTTAGGAAAACTGAATTAGTGTAAGAGGGAAATTGTACATGGGTGTTAGGGGAATTCCCTGATGGAGCCAGTATGCCTCAGTTCCAGTAAATGCAAAGCTGAAAATGCCTGATACAGAGAAAACATTCCAGAATAAACAGAAGATAGTATTTGTAACTGCAAAGTTGAGCTGACCTTTGTTAGCAATTCATTTGTACTTAGGGAAGGTTCTCAGCCAGTGAAAATAATAAAATGCAACAGTGATTTTGAAAAAGGAAAGTGAACTTAGGAATAAGCCTTTATCTTCAGTAAACATAAAACTTAAATTTGTCTGTTCCACTGCAAAGCCTTTTTTTTTTTACAGCTTGTGTCTCACATCCAAAAATGAAAAGCAACCCCCACAAATTCATGCAAGGTAGAGAGTGTTAAGCAAGTGGCAGGTTTTTATACTTTAAAGTGAGCTTGTTCCTGAGTATTAGATCTAAAGTAAAACTTGAAACTTATAAACAATAAATATTTGTGAGAAATTGATTTTTCCAAAAGAAAATCAGATATCTTATATTTTGTAAGCAGCTTTGCATTTACTTACATAGGAGGATAATTGCAATATTCATGGAAAATTTGAAAATTTACCATGTATATGCTGTAGCAGCTCTTTTAACATTAACAGGTGTCAAACCTGGATGAGTCCTGTAAAACTGAATTATCTGCTTACCTTAGGAGACAGAAAGCAGTGTAAAAACGCATGTCTCTGTATTTCTCCAGCATTTCCAGAAAGATAAGATCAAGCCATGTTCTAAGGAATGGGTGGTGAGAAGTAAAATCATTCACATTTAGTAAAATCAGACTATTATATGTGAAAGATAGTTATTCACATATGCACTTACAGCATAGCTGAGAAACACAAGGAGGGAATGTAATACTGAAGACATACCTAGCCATGCATTTAATTCCATGTAAAAAGTGAGAAAATTGAGAGAGTCAAATAGACAAAGACTTTTACTCCCAACACTCTGCAGGAAAGAGAAGTTTTTTTCCCAACCAATCAATACTGTATTTTTCCAAAGATCATGCCCATGTATCATTCATACAGAACATTTGGAAGTATAAAAGAATTGTAAGTTATGTTTAGACATTCAGCTTCCAAGTTAGTGAATTTCAACCATAATGCCTGGGCTTAGGTATAGGCAGTGTCTAGCTACAAGTGAGACAAGTTTTGATATTTTTTTAGTACAAAAGAAAGGAAAGAAAACATTTTTAGAACAGCTAAGTGTGTACCATCTGTGTATGTGTCTGCACAGAAAGATACACATAAGTATCACAGAATATTCTGAATTGGAAAGGACCCACAACGATGATCGAGCCCAGCTCTTATCCCATACTGGCCCATACAGGGATCAAGACCACAACCTCGGTGTTATCAGCACCATGCTCTGACCTACTGAGCTAATCTCAGGATCATGACTAGGTAACATTTGCTTTTCAGTTATATAATTATTTTCAATAATAAATCTTTTGGATTTAACGAGCTTTAGAATAACTCCAAAAATGCAACTCAGAGACTTACATAACATGGGGAAAGGATGGATGTTTAAAACAAAGGTCTGTCAGTGGACATGTAAGAAAGGGGACATAGCACTTATTTGGCCAGCCACCACAAGAAAAAAGCCACCACCACGAGAAAAGTAGACAAAATTTGAAAGTAGAATTAATGAAGATCTGACCTTTTTTTTCCAAGTATAAAATTGGTCAAATGCATTTTTCTGAGAAAATGACAGTCTTAGAGATTAGAGATACAGTTATGTCTCTATAGTTAGAGGCCTTTTATGAAATCACAGCATGACAAAAGTACAGCTGGAAGAAACCTCAGAAGGTCATCCAGCTTATTGCCTTCCCACTAAAAGATCCCTCAAATCGATGCCATTTCAGACAACCATTTGACCAGCCTCTTCTCAAAAATTCCAGAACCATCTGAAGGAAAATTAAGTCCAGTACTTTGCAGTCTGTACTGGTACAAACATTTTCCTCATCACTCACTAAAATATTTTCTGCTGCAATGTAAGAGGCATGTGGTTAGAAGACAAGCATTTCCACCTGGAATGTGATTCAGACTATAATACCAGATGGTGGTAGCTCAAATGCTTTTTGTGGCTCCTCAATGAAAATTTTGCTCCAAGCTTATGTGTGCATATATTTTTGCATGAATAATGCAACAAAGTTTTAAGACAACAGTGTCAAACAAGACAAGATCAAGAAAGGTTATTTTTTATCAAAATAATACCAACAAGAATATTTTGTTGTTATAGAACTGAGAAGTAACTTATAAAGGAACTTGTGGCTTTCTCCTACGCACCTTGTTTGGTGCTCAGTCCGAACTGCCATGCAACCACCTCTGCAAACAATGAAACTCACTCTGAGATTTTGGTGCAACAAAGCCCCACAACCCTGTAGTGTATCTAAGCGTAAGATTAAACAGAAAGCAAAAAAGAATCAAAACTAAACAAAAACAGAACCAAAGCAAAAAAACTAACCAAACAAAAAATAGGGTCATTTTAAAATTCTGAATTTTCTGAATTCTGTTGCACTGTGTAGCAAGCATGTCCCAGGACTTTTGCTACCTCTGCTGAGAAGAGATATGCTCTCCCTGTTCCTCTAGACAGATGGAACAGGAAAGATTGTAGTGTGGTTTCTAGTGGGGAAGAAAGCAGGATTCCATCTGCAGCGACTCTAAGATAAAGGTTAACGGCAGACAAAATGGGTGGAGAGCTCTTCTGGCTATGTTTGTGATGATAGTCATGCTTCTGCCATGATCTACAAGTATTAGTGCTATTCCCAAGGTGGTCTGAAGGCTACTACCTAGTTTCTCTCTCTCTGATGCTGAGGAGTGGCAATAGAATAACAGAATGGTTTGGGTTGGAAGGGACCTTAAAGATCATCTTGTTTCACCCCCCTGCCACAGACAGGGACACGTTCTACTAGACCAGCCCTATCCAGCCTAGTATTGAACACTTACATGGATGGGGCACACACATCTTCTCTGGGCAACCTGTCCCAGCACATCTCTGCTCTAACAGTAAATAATTTCTTACTAATACCTAATCTTAACCTGCCTTTCTTCAGCTTAAGGCTATCCGCCCTTGTCCTACCACTATATGCCCTTGTAAAAAGTCTCCTTTCATCCCACTTGTAAGCACCCTTTAGGTACTGGAAGGCTGCTATAAAATTGTAATTTAAAAATATTGAGTTGTTAAAAATTTTTTATCACTTCCACTGTATTTTAACAAGCAATTTCAGAAGTTAATGTCAGCTGTTTAATTTTCTTGTATTCATTTTCATCTTAAACAAACAGAAAAACTTTTCTATTATGCTTTTTAGTTTCTTAGCAGGATACAACAGGCTTATTCATAAGCACTGTTGTTTGCTAAAATTTTCTGTTATTGTCATAAAGATGAAAGAACTGTACAGATAATATTCATTAATATTTCAATTTATTAACCTAATATACTGTTACTCTCTGAGAGTTTTTTGTAGAAAGGTTTTACTTGAACTCTACTGTCATCTTGTGGTGATCAGTGTTTCTGGTTCAAACTCACACACAAAAGTTTTCAAACTGAAGAATCTGGATATTATACAGATGAAGTCATGCTGCTTCCGCCTGCTAGGTAACAAATAATCAGTGTCTTCCCCACTAATTCCAACTGAGATATTTATCTCTGCAAATCAGGATGATAAGGAGACACAAAGGCAACTCTCATAAAAATGTTGCCCTTGAATTCCTCAGTTTTCCTGTAGCATTCCTGAGATTCTGTTACCTATGTTAAAGTGTTTGATATTCAGGAGGATACCAAAAGGCATTCCTTTGATCTATGAGACCATGCTAAGAAATAAAGACTTCAGTTTGTCTGCACCACTGAAGATAATTGAAGACAATATTTAGTGCTGACTAGCTTCAAACTTCTATATATGAAGGTTGAATTTTCACTATTCCCATCCCTTTAACTCAATCCTGCTTGAGCAAAGGGTGCTACATGTGCACAAACAAGTGACGCCATATGATGATATTAGACAGGACTTGCTTGGATATCAGCTGCTCATTAGTTACATACTAGTCCTTTCAGCAGTTCAAGTTCAGTAAAACCAGTTCAACTCCTGTTTTGTGTCACACCACAGGGTGTGTGTGGCTGTACTGCACCCCAGTGATGGTGTGATGTAGTAGCATGACATCAAACCTGAGCAAAACAAATTCCACTGAGGCTATTTGTGGCTCACACACCCCTTCCTCTCTAATGCCTAGCCAGTCCTGGTTATGGTCTCCTTGTCCTTGAACTAGACTTAACTCTAAGGCTTATTTCTAAGGCATATCTATTTTTTTACTTCAGTATTTTAACTCCAACCAGATCAGCCAGGCTGCAGAACATGGTATTCAATCATGGTATTCAATAAACCCTGGCCTAGAAGATTAATAGGATCACTCCTTTGCATAACAAAGGATTTTTTCCATCAACAAACCTTTCTGGACCAAAATTGCTGTACGAAGCTGTGATGGGATATCAGCTGCAGTGACACACACCGGTTTCCTACATCAAAAAGACAGTTCTGAAATCCAGTCAGGTCACCTTCTAAATTTCGGATTACTTCCTATGCAACAAAGAAGCAGCATGAATTATGCAGTGGTGAATTTAGACTGGTGCCATTCAGCAGCTGCCAATACATGAGCCTGTGGGTTCTAAGCAATGGGAAACTAACTCTCTTCTCCCCTGTGAGCTTCACACAGGCTAAGACCTTCTAGAATGGTACTGGGTCAGCCACAGCTCTGCCCATTCTCTACCCTAAAAGTATTCCTGAATACTAAAGAGAAATGCATGATGATAGCAACAATCTTTCTTTTTGAATAGGTTTGAAGACATGTAAATGAAGAAGATTATTTTTATCCCACAAAGGACAGGAATAATTCCTGCATATTCTTGCAGGCAGCCAAACCAACAGACTTCCTTCAGAGGCTGTTGCCATGGCACCTGTCCAATGTCCATGCCATCTTCCAGATTTCTGAGGTTTAGTGAGAAAGAAAGAGCAAAGGACACACTAGATAAAAGGAGCACAGCAAGGCTGCTGGGACAAATATGACTCCAGTTCAGTCTGTAGGATGTGTTCATACCATTTGAGTTAAGTGGTTTGTTTTGATTTTTTTCCTGAATGGTATTTCATCCATAGAACACTGCGATTTCTCTTCTCATTTCTGGTAAGGAAGACAGAATTGCTATAAAATATCTTCATTGAGTCAAGTCAGGGTAAAATTAATTTTACCTAAATTCAGCTACCTACCTATGTGCCCAGCCTAATGGACCTGCCTAGTCCTCTCTTAGAATTCATGGAAGAAGAGTTCCTCCCAAGGATCATTTCTTCACCCTACTTCAGACACCTAATTTAAGATGGGATGATTTACCATTTGAAACTAATCTCTCCTTTTTAGCTACTGCAGGACCATGGATGGAGTAAACGTCTGGATTTCATGTGAGGTAAAATTAATACAGGCAAAGATTTCTGTTATTTCAAACAGAAATACTGCCACCCAAAAATGAGAGAACTGAGTGAATAGCCTAAGCTACACCTTTTTGGGTCTGGAAGCCATGCTGCTGCAGTCAAAATGGCTTTTTTCCCCCATCCCTCAACGTTAGCAGGATCAAAGGCCTCCCACTACATAAATTAGCACCAAAAGAATTCAACAAGAGGCTACACTCCAAAAGAAATGAGGACAAATTAATATTTAGACAACCATATGAACATGATTTGTCCAGGAGTGAAAATGCAGCAGGTCAGACACAGCTTTACTAATCTGGGGATTGTGCCGTGGGACTACCCCTTTTTCTGATCAATGAGCTCCATGTCACAGGAGTTCAACTCATTCATAGTGGGAGGATTGCTCAAAATTTGTTGGCTTCTGGTGGGCCCAGACAGCTGTACTTGGGAAAAGCTGCATTTTTAGTCAATAAACAAGGACTGAGATCTAGCCTACCAGAAAAAGACATGCTTTCATCAAGTACTGTAAGACAAGTTACACAATTCTACCATCAAAGAGAAATAAACTGGCTATAGCATCAATTTTGGGATGACAATTCTACCATCAAAGAGAAATAAACTGGCTATAGCATCAATGTTTGGGATGACAAGGTAATGATCTGGTAATACAGTATACATAAATTTCTCCAATTTCCCCTGAAATGAACTCTCTCAAGATAAAATTGTGTATAGATAGTAAGTCTACTGAAGAAGCATAGTAGGCAGGCATGTGAGAATTTAAATAACAGATTTTCAGAGAATCACAGAATATGCTGAATTGGAAGGGACCCACAGGGATCATCAACCATTTCTTGACCCTGCACAAGACAGCCTCAAAAATTACACTATGTGTCTAGAGCATTGTCCTGATGCCAAATGTCCAAATGTTTCTGGACTCAGGCTAGGTGCTGTGACCACTTCCCTGTTTTGTGCCCATGACTTCCATTGCAACGCTTTTGATCTCAGGCAGATGGTGCAGCACTGTGGAGGGGTCTGGAGGAGGACATGGACAAATAGAGTGCAGGAGGGCCCGCTGTTCAAGGCAGCCTACTTGGAAAGTCGTGTACTACAGGCAGGAGTACCCTGTGGCTGGACTTCACTTATAAAAACTCACCCATTAGACCTTATTGCTCTCTACAACTCCCTGAAAGGAAGGTGTAGTGAGGTGAGGGCTGGTCTCTTCTACTGTGCTTAGAGAGAGAACAGAAAATGGCGTGAGACTGAGAGATGGGAGATTCACGTTTAAATTGTAACTGCTCAGTTGGCCAGGAATTGGTTACCCGGAAGGTGGTGGAATCGCTCTCCCTGGAGGTGTTCAATAGGCGTCTGTGTTTGGCATGGGGGGATGCGGTTTAAGGGCTTAGGGTTACAGGGTAGTGCTGGGCGGACCGCTGGACTGTATGGTCTTGTAGATCTCCTCCAAAACTGGTGACTCTGTGATTCTGTAAAAGTAACTCCGACTGTGGGTGTGAGCAGGATCAGGACTTGGCGCTGATCCACTCTCCTGGCACCGCGGCTGCTGCTGCAGGGCTGCACCCCCGGGGTGCCCCCGGCCGTGCCCGCAGTGCCCGGCCGGGCTCTGCACCCGCCAGCCGCCCCTCACACCGGGCCCGGTCCGGGCCCGCCGGGCGCCCCTCACACCGGGCCCGGCCCGTACCCGCGGGCCGCCCGCTCACACCGGGCCAGGCCCGGGCCCGCCCAAGCGGCCGCCCCCGGAAGCGCTCTCGGGGCCGTGGCGGAAGCGGGGCGGGGCACGGCCTCTTTGGTGCTGGCGGCCGGCGAAGATGGTGAGTACTGGGCTCGCTCGCGGGACATCCGCCGCCATCCGCCGCCGTCCCGGGCCGGAGGCGCCGCGGGGGCAGGCCGGACCGCGGGGAGAGGCCCCGCGCTGTGCTGCGGCCGGGATGGGCGGCGGGGCCGGGGCCGGGGCCGGGGACTTGCGGCGGGCGCGGCTGCCGCGCCTGGCCGGGCAGGGAGGCCGTGGTGCGGTGTGGCGCCGCGGACGTTCTGGTGACTCCTGCTTCGTATCTGCTGCTGCCGTGGCCGAGCAGCCGGGCGGTAACGTAGCAGGAAGGGTTT
Source organism: Haemorhous mexicanus (assembly GCF_027477595.1). Lineage (NCBI taxonomy): Eukaryota > Metazoa > Chordata > Aves > Passeriformes > Fringillidae > Haemorhous > Haemorhous mexicanus. Next base: position 76,318,315 of record NC_082381.1, read on the forward strand.
CGCTCGCCCAGGGTGTGTGGCTGCTGCGTGTAAAGCGAGTCACTTTTCGTCGGGAGAGAGCGGTTTGGTGCTTTAGGGTGATGGGTGTGGGAAGAGGGCAGCCGATGTAAGCGCGCCGTGGCTCCGTTTTATTTCAGCACAGGGGCGGGGGCACATAAGGAATGGCGGCAACGGGTCCTGAAAATGGAGGCTGCTCGTAGTTAAAACTGAGTTGTGGTTTAGCGTTGAATGTGCCTCTGACGTGTTGATACGACTCGGTTTGCGCTCCGTTTTTTAATGCTTATTCTTTTAATTTTGTGACTCGAACGTGTTACTGATATTTCTATGTCTTGAAATGCTTTTCAGACGAAGGGTACCTCGTCGTTTGGTAAGCGACGAAATAAGACACACACCCTGTGTCGTCGATGTGGGTCCAAGGCGTACCATCTGCAAAAATCGACCTGTGGGAAATGTGGTTACCCTGCGAAGCGTAAGAGAAAGTGTAAGTAACAAACTTCTAACTGACTCTTGTTTGAAAAAGCGTGTTTCTTTTTCTTCAGTAGTTTGACTTGTTTTTCAGTCAAGGAGGAAAACTTTTTGCAGTGTCGTTTTGCAGTTTTGTCATTTTGCATTTTGAATTTTTGTTCAAATTAATGATGATTTAACTGTAGGCTAGGTAATATGCAGTATAACTCAATAAAAACTGACTTACTGTCAGGTTTTTTTTTTTCTTTGTCAGCTTGAATAATTGTACCATACAAATGTAACATGCAACCAAAATTACTTGGCACAGGTAAATAATAGTGACTTATATATTTTAGATAACTGGAGTGCAAAGGCTAAAAGACGGAACACCACTGGTACTGGTCGCATGAGGCACCTGAAAAAGGTCTACCGTCGATTCAGGTATAACAATTTATTACAGACTAGCATGCTGTGAAATCCTGCATGGACACCACTTAATGACAAAATTCACCACTCAAAGTTAACATTTTAATTTTGTTTTAGTGTCACTTAATGGAGTACAATCTTCTTGAACATATAATAAAATAATGTGTTTTGTATAGTTGTCTGCATTTTATTCTCCTTTGAGGTTAAGAAAACCTTATTGGTAAGACAAAAGGTGTGTAAGAAGTTCCAATGTTTATACTGAATGAAGGTAGTGTACAACATAAATGTTATTGTAGTAAGGAGCTCACATCTAAAAATGATTTGTGTGGTATTTTGTTTATTTCTGATTCAGTTAAATAGATGATTACACTAAAGGTTTATTGAGATAAGTCTCAAAATGCACTCCAGTCCCATTTGCTCACTCAGAAAAAGTTCAGGACAGGAATAACGCTGACTGAACTCTAAATAAAAGAGAGGGACCTGAAGTTAATTAGGTATTGCATCAGATCCTGAGTTGCAAGTTTCTAAGACTTGTTACAAAGCTTTTGAATTGTACTTGGGAGGTAGTGGGGGTATTGTATGATTCCCATATTGTATGAGTCCCATGGAATTCTGTAGCTTCTGGTCTACACAAAAAAGCTATATGAAAAATATCTTGTCATTCAGGAGTGTTGTCATAAAAATGTAGATTGGCTTTATTAGCAAAAGGTAAGAGACTTAGTTGCAGTCATAGGTGTGATTCAGGGATCAATTCATTTGGTTAGTTCATTCTTTTCCAGTGGCAGCCATAAAACACCATGCAGTGTACAGCTCTAGCTTGCTTTCCACTGAGTGTTGCTCAGGTAGAAATGTCATCCAAAATCAAGCTCAGGGCTGAAGAGTGTGGTTGGAGGCATAGAGGATTTTTTGTAAGAAATACACTTAAGAAACAGGACCTCTTTAGTCAGATTAGAAGGAGTGTGAACTAAGATGTGCTTTTAGCAGGGGAGCTATATTTGCAGGGTTCACTCAGATAATGAAATCTTCCTGTTTCAAGAAGTGAAATTTACTTCAGCAGAAAAGAATGAAAACCATACTTCTTACTCAAGACAATTTTTAATAATGTGTTTCTTTTTTAAAAAGTCTGAACAGGTGAACTCTAGTAATTTCAGTGCATTACTGAGATAAATTGAAAAAAGCTAGTGAGCTTCATCTAAAACATGAGCATCAGAAAATAACCTGGAGCAGGAATCAACTTCTCAAAAAGTGGTAACCATATTTCTACTTGCAGGAATGGATTCCGTGAGGGAACCACACCGAAGCCCAAGAGAGCAGCTGTTGCAGCCTCCAGTTCATCTTAAAGACTCATCTATTTGTTAAAATAAATGGTCTTAACCAGAAAATCTGTCACCTTTTTTACATACTTCACTGAAATGTAGTATTCATAAAAATACATATATACTTTAAAACACAAATTCTGAACTGATTCTTTAAAACAATCCTTTAATTGAGTTTTCATTAGGTAGTATCTTGTCTTGAAAGGGACCATAATCTCTGCACTGAACTGAAAAAGAAGCTTGTATTACTCAAAGGAGGCTAGAGTAGTGGTAAATTGGTACTGTGGATTTGCCCTGTGTGCCTCTGATCTTAGTATGCTGTAGCAAGGAGAGCGAGAATTTTGTTTTGAAGATACTAACTATAATAATAGTAACTGTGTAACTAGTTATGTGCTGTCTTGGGAGGTGTTAGTGAAAGAGGGATGTCCAATACTGTTCTTTTTTCACAGTTCTGTGGCACTCGAAAGCCTACAAAGGTACTGCTTTGGATAATTGTGTGTGGATCATTGCTTCTTGGGCAAAAAGAAACTCCCAAGCCTGGAGTGTGTGTACTGTAGATACAGGGGGGTTGGAGATCTGCTGTGGGTGGGCCAAAATTGCCTGAATGGCCTGATGGGGTTGGTGTGGAAAGCTTGATACACAGATCTGAATTGACTGTGTTGCATGTAAATAATAATACCAGTAAGTTAGTTGGAGTTACATAAAAATTACAGATAAATGAATTTGAGCCCTACATTGTGCATTACTGGGATTCAAACTCCCACTAAGTGATTATAAGGTGCTGCTAGGAAAGTTTGGGGAATTGCAGTAGTTACTGTGAAGGTTTACAGGACTTTCAGATTGCCTTTCAGAGACTATACTAGAAACTGAAAAACTTGAGATGCTTTAAACTCCTGAGGCTGTTCTCACTGCTCATAGTTTTGTCATGAACTTCCAGAAGCAGAATATTGCTTTGTCCCTGAGTGATCAGCAGTTAATGTATCACCTGCAAAATCACGGAAATTATCAGCCAGGTGTGAAATTGGAGTGCCTGACTGCACTTTCCTATATTTTAAAATGAAGTTAGAACTTTTGGATAATCCATTTTACCAACTTTTGCTGTTTCTAAACCAAAATAAGTAATTTGCTGCTGTTCTGTTGCATGTAACAAATAGACTCTACTTGCTCTAGATTCAGCTGGTCCATTTGAGAAAGTCAGAATATAAGTTGTAGTGATGCTCTTGAAATGCACTCTGCACAGTACTGGCCATGTATTCTCAGGGCTAAAGAGTGCCCCTGAAATGTTTTTGTTGATGTTAAGGAAAAACATGTAGGGAGGAAGTAATCATAGATGTGTCCCTATTCTCTGAGAATAAGATGGTTATAAAAGCAGGTTAGCAGAATTGTAGGGTAGGGCTCCTTGAGTGATCTTGGATTGGTGGTATGGCAGGTATGCTGACTATGGGGTGGGAGTGAAAGCCTTTGCTTGACAAGTCTTGGGTGATCTTTCTGTAGTAGAGGATTTTGCTCTGAACAGCCTATTTGACCTGCAGACATGAAACATTGTAAGGGCAAGTGTTTAGATGCTTGCTGTTACCTATTAGATTCTCATGAATTCTGCTCCTGGAAAATGAACATTAGTATAATAAGCAATACACCATGGTAACAGTGACTGAAACTGCCAGTGACTTGGAGTAACTGAAACCCTTTATTTCAGGAAGAATTTTACTTGCAGCAAGAATGAATTTTATGGACAAGAATTTTGATAACCATTTTCAGTTGTTTTAAAATTCTTGGTGAGGGGCAGGAAATCAGTTTTTTGGTTTTTTTGTTTGTTTGGTTGGTTGGTTGGTTTTTTTTTTTTTTTTTTGTCCTGTTCAGAAAGGATTGTGTACTTCATGTGTCAGTTATATTTGCAGTGTACAGGAAATAGATTTTGATGCCTTTCTGTTCTTGGTAGTGTGTTAAATACTGAAAGGCTGCTTTTCTTGCTTTGCTGGTTTCTCAGTGTATAATCTGTTGAACTCATTAAGCATTTTAACTTGGAAGTTATCTATTGAACCTCTGCATAATGCTTACTCCATACTTTATGGATACAGTATTATTGTCTTACCCAGTCTGTAATGTATGATTTTTGCATCCTTCAGACTGATAGATGGTGTAGTCCAAATTACATCACAGAAATTACATTTCCTATTCAGTGTACGCTTTTTAGAAGTGTATTGGATGAAGGTTTCTTAAAGGCAGAGAGGTGTTCAAGTGGTGAAAGATAGATTGCGTTTCTGAAAAATCCTTGCCTTTCAGAAAATCCTTATGTGGTGATGCATTATGTCTTTAAACACCTCCTCTACCCCCTCACCCCCACCAAAACTGCCCTTGAACTTAACAGAAACACTGTCCATAGCAGGGCCTTTGTTACCTAACCAAGGAAAGTGACCAGAGACAGTAAGTCATCCACTGATAGCCTAGGAATGTTACTTGCCTGAAACATAGCCTGAGAGTAACAATATAATGGTTACAAACTTCGGAAAATTTCCAGTAATTACTGCCTTGGATGGCGGCCAGTAGGGAAACTGCCTGAAGACTAAAGTCAGTCATCTTGCATGACTGACTAAAGTCAGTCATCCTGTAAAGAGTGGTCCTAAATGAGGCCCTTAGAGCTCCCTGGCACAACAGCAGGCTGCATGAGCATCTCCCTGCAGGAGAGTTCAGCAATTCTTAGGTTTTAGGAGCTAGTCCCTGGGACCCACTGCCTCAGCGTGGGAGTGGAACAGAGCTGGCAGATCTTGAACTGTGCATTCCACAGGGAGCAAGAGCTCTCAATCCCCATCTGTAAGAAACCAGGCAAGGAAACCCAACAGCATGGCTGAGTCAAGACCTGCTTGCCAAACAGATGGGCAAGAAGGAAATGGAAAGCTAGGAGGAGGTATCCTGGAAAGAGCATGGGGACATTGCTCAGTTGTGACAGGATAGCCTTGGGAAGGCAAGGTGTGGCTAAAGCAAGCCTGGCAAGGGATATAAGAGGAAGGGCTTCTGTAGGCATGTGAGCTAAAGGGGAAGGTCAAAGTGTAACTTCTCCCCCTGTGAACATGGCATCAGTGACATAGTAAGATTGAGTGCACTGTCTGAGAATTTGCACTATCCGAGTGGTGCGGTTGACACATCCAAGGGGGAGATGCCATGCAGGACATGAACAAGATCAAGCTGGCTCATGTGAATTTAAAGATGCTCGGCAAGGCCAAACGTAAGGTCCTGCTCTCAAGGCAAATCCCAGCCAAGAGATGAAGGGATTGAGAGATGCTCTGTGAAGAAGGATTGAGGGTAATGGTGCTTGAAAAGCTGGACATGAGCCAGCAATGTGTACTTGCAGCCCAGAAACCATAAAGCCAACCACATCCGGGGTTGTATGCAGAGCAGTGTGGTCAGTAAGTCAAGCAAAGAGATTTTGCCCCTCTGTCCTTCCATCTACAGGGAGACTTCACCCCGGAAGGCTGCATTCAGCTCTGGGGTCCCCAGAACAGGAAAGACATGTTTCTGTTGGACCATGCCCTGAGAAGGGCCACAAAGAAGAATCAGGGGGATGCAGCACGTCTCCTATGAACCAGAGAGTTGGGATTGTCTAGCCTGGAGAATAGAAGGCTCCAGGAAGCCATTCAATACTTGTAGCAGACCTGGAAGAAAAATGGGGACAGACCTATTAGTAGGGCCTGCAGTTATGGGACAAGGAGTAATGGTTTTAAACTAAAGGAGAGTAGATTCAGGCTATGTAAAAAGAAGAAGTCTTTTTCTATGAGGCTGCTGAGACATTTGAACAGGCTGTCCAGAGAAGCTATAATACTCCCAATCCCTGGGAGTGTTTCAGGAGAGATTGGACTGGGCTCTACCAGCTTGGTCTAGTTGAAGATGTCCTGGCTGATTGCAGGGCAGGTTGGATTAGAGGATCTTTAAAGGTGCCTTCCAACCCAAACCATTCTGTGATTGTGTGATTTCTGCAGTGTCTTCAACTTAGAAGACACTGCTAGAAACAGCAGAAGAGATAAAAGCCTAGAGCTGGGCAAAACATACACTTTTAAGGGAAGGAGAGGGAAAGTGGAAATAGTACCACGTGTCTGCGGAATAAATGTGCCGTACATTCAGTGGTAATGTAGAGTCTGAAGTCAAAGAGAAAAGGGCAATAAGTGTGTGCCTGTTTGCAAGACACACCAATGATGCCAAGGAAGTCTTAAGGCCAGCATAGAAACAACCCGCATTCACGTTCCCCCTTTCATATTGTTAGTAAAGCTGAGAATGTTTTCCGTTTTGTCTTCAATCCTTTGTTTTCTTGTACTGTCAAATTATTACATCATCTACCACTCCTGGTCTCTTTGCTGGCCCTGAACTGCACAGGGGCCTGTTGGCATTGCAGTGTCTGGGCAGACATGTGTCAGGAAAGCCTTGCTGTGTCCCTGAACCACAGAAGCACTGGCTCCCTGTGAGTCACGAAGGGCACACATGCTGGGTCTCCACACTGGTGGCACTTGTAACACCCTGGGTAACAGCGCTGGGGGTGTTCCCACAGAGTAGCAGCTCTGTTTATGCGAGAGTACCCTGAGTCTTCCCATATATGGGAAAAAATAATTGGAAAATAGAAACAATTTACATTTAAAAGAAATAAACTGTACTAGAGGAACTTACCAGCAATTTTCTGTCTCAAAATAAGATAATGGAGATAATTGACAGAAATAATTAAGTCAGCTTTGAGCTAATTTTTTGTTTTAAAATTCTGTGTTTTTAAAGTAGTGCATGGGCTTTTCAAGATAAATAGTGTAATGGAGCGATTATCAGCAAGTAAGTTGGCCTCAAAGACTCATGGAGGAATTCCTCTGGTATGTTTTGTTCCTACAGCTATTTTCAGAGGACGACCTGCACCCCAAACCCTAACAATATATTACTCAAAGCTGTGCTGTTGGCCAAAAAAGCTCAGTCTTCTAATATGACTCTAACATGCAAAAGGTGAGAGAGGAAGCAGTGCTTCCTCTGTAAAGTGTTTATCACTACCTTTCACACTGAGTAAAGTTCAAGTAAGATGTGTAGGTTCATATGTATTGTGCATAGGTATCAAATATTAAATATTAATCCATTGTGATCTTACTATGCGGCTTGGCCTAGATTATACTTGACTTGACTCAGCATGGGAGACTTTATCTATTGTAGATTTTATGCTTTTATTCTGTTTTTAAAAGCAACTTAATGCTCAAGGTGTGACAAAGAACTTTGAGTAAAACTGAATGCAGGGAAATAAGCATAAAAGTCACAGTACAAATGAACAAAATATTTTGGTAATACTTTTATTTGCAAATACAAAAGTAATGAATGGCTTCTACAGACTAGTTCCCGTCTGACTTCAACAGCTCATTTATTTTCATTTTCTAAAATGTTCTGGTATCTAAGTGATTAAGAGATTACTTAGTAATTCATGAAATTATATAATTTTCTAGTATACACCTGTAGAGCTTTTTGAATTCTCATTGTGTTGTCATGATCAGGACAGCAGCTTGAGTTAAAGCCAAAACTAGCTTGCAATCTTTTGGTATCAAGACACAAACAAGCTCTGCAGACATCCCAAATAATTTTTCCCTCTTCAGCTTGCTATGGCTTAATCCATTCTTTTTTTTCCCAGTGTGATATTCAACACATAATTTTCTCCTCATACTTCAATGAATGTTTCCAAAAGGCTAAAGTAATTCTTTTTGCATCACGAAAGAGAACTTGCCAAGTTTTCTTTTCATTATGTTAGATTGCTATCCAATCCCACCCTGAAATTTGATAGCCTTACAATAAATATTTTTCCCCAAAATCTCAAATTATGAACTATGCTAGTTTGTATATTCTGATTTGTGTGCGTGTTTACTTCTTGTGATGTACAAGATTTTTAGAGCCAAAGACCTAACATCAGGCCAAATAACTTTTGTAATTACGCTTCAAAGCTTGTACAGTTGGAGTGTACTGTAATGTTACTATTGTAGTATAGCAGGATGCTCTAAATTGGGTAAAACCGCTCAGACTTTGTCTTGTTAGCAAAAGTTATCAGAGGTGGATGGAGCAGGGGTGTCACGCTGCTTTTGGTGTTGAAGAATGCCGAGACCAGCCTGACTCAACTATTCAAAGTCAAACATCCTGAGGATGTGAAAAATATTATTTCCTGCCAGAAATTGTCACTGATGAGGATGTGGCCAAGTTCCCAAGAAAGGAACCCACAAATGTTGATCCAGATAACTGAAGTAGAGCTGCTGAGCTAAAGGCTGATAAGCTGACACAGGTGACCTAGAAACATCTGGCTGACAAACACTTTGTATAGGTGGTTTATATACTGTAAGAGCACAGTCCCACTGTTTAATGGACACACTTCTGACACATCCCCCTTTCCAGAGTGAGGGTATGAATATTTCTCCCTTGAGTGGGAACACCCCTCAAGGTTATTTCCCTATAAATTTTTTTATGCCATTACCACAGAGGAATTTCTTAAAATACACAATTTTTGCGTAGAGCAGAATTTCTGGTTTCCAACTGTTAAATTAATGACTATAACATAAGTAATATTGAAGGCTCTCTGAATTGGATTTAGGACCATAACTAGAATAAAATTGTCCAAACTTTCTTGCTGATGTATTTATCTATTTGCAAACACATTCAGAGGCTGTGTGTACGGTAGGCAAGATAAACTATTTTATATTTAATAATTCACTGAGTCTGGAGTACTAGGGAAAGGAAGTAAAGGCATGGGAGTTGCCCATAACCTTCCTCTTCAATTGATGATCTCTCCGTTTGGAAATACACATCCAATAGTCACTTCTTCTCCAGGTTTATGTTTGTTTCAACACGGAGTCGGAATTTAAATAAAAAAATTAACCCAGTTATAATCAACAAAAAAAGAAGTATGGTCTTCGGTGTATAGAAAATACCCAATGCATGGAATGGAAGGCAAGTTAGTGGCTTAAATGCAATAATGAGCCGCGTGAGGGGCTGTCAAGGCAAGCCAGAGGGCAAGGTATGTGGTCAAGGTAGCTGGAGTTCAGAGACTCCTACTTCGTATTCCTATAACAAGGTCTGGATGTGAGAAGCGCAACTGAGGAGAACAAACGGATTTCATTTACAAGGTTATTGGAAATACAAATTTCGGAGGTTCGTTTTTAAGCGGGCGGCGTCGCCGCAAGCGTTCCGCGGCTGGCCAGCCGACGCGTACGGGCCGCCATCTCCCCCCTTCGCAGCCGGGCACGGCCCGTTCTCCCCCGGGCGCCCATGGGCCGGCCCGGCCTCCCCCGAGAGCGGCAATGGTTCGTCCTGGGGCAGGGCGGGCCGGCGAGGGGTGCGCCGTTCGCTTCCGGGTTCGGGTGCGGGAGGGCGCTCTGTGGTTGCTCCTCCCCGCCGGCGCTCTCCCGGCGCGCGGGCGCTATGCGCAGGCTCGGCCCTTGCCTCAAGATGGCGGCGGTGGCGGATAAACAGAAGCACGAGCACGGGCGGGTGAAGATCGGGCACTACATCCTGGGAGACACGCTGGGCGTCGGCACCTTCGGGAAAGTCAAGGGTGAGCGGGGCCGCGAGGCGATCGGCGGCTCGTCGGCGGGGCCCCGGCGCCGGGAGCGCCGATCGGAGCGGGGCTTGCACGGGCTGAGCTGCCGGGGTGGGACTTGCCGTCCCGCTGCGGGAAGCAGCGGCTGGGGCAGAAACAGCTTCCTCATCTGTGCTTGCGGAAATAACCTCTGGGAGCTAAATGCTGCCTCTGTTTAGAACAACACCGGGCATGTAACGAAAGTAGGGAGTTTAAGTCATCGAGCTTCGTATATTGCATTTTGATACTCCAGTGCGATCTCTCGATGCCCTTGTAAGGAAGGCAAGATTTCTCTCTCTACAGAGAAATAAGCGTAAAAGGATGGGTCCTGGGATTGTTGGATTAGTAACACAGCTGATGTGCAGATACGGAGAAACTTAATGTTTAATCTGCTTGGCCAGTGGTTGTAAAGTTTTTTTTTTTTCAGCTCATATTTAAGAAATTTCCCAGTGTAGGGCTATGGATGCCGCGCGGCTTGTTTGAAGGCTTGTAGAAATAAGGTAGAATTTAAACTTCCGCATAGTGCCATGCACCGCAGATGGCAGGACTGCGTTAGTTTACACTGTTCCTGCCGCGTTGTTTGTGAGAACTTCAAATATTGGGGCAAGCAAATAAAAAACAAATGAAAAACTTTCTCAAATGAGTAGAGCTAGGCTAAGGCTGTATTCTATAGAGTTGTGGGGTTTTTTGTTTGGGTTTTTTTGTGGTTTTTTTTTTTCTTCTTTGGGGGGGTGGGCTTGTTTTTTGGGGGGGTTGGCTTTTTTTTTGTTTGTTTGTTTGTTTTGTTAACTGAATAGGTGAATAAAAAACTCAGCTTTTTTCCTCAGTGTATATAATCCATTGTATGTGCTCTGCACAAACTGTTTTAGCTATTGACGTGTTGTGAAAAAAATTAATAATGTATGGTAAATAGGATGATATTTTGCTTCTTTTTTCAAGAGAACCTTATAAAAGGGACAGCCCCAGCATTTGGGGGCAGAGAGAAGCTCCCCCCCCCCCCCATCTGGCAGCTGGGGTACCATTTTTTTCCTGTGGGAACTTAGTACTTCCTTGAGAAGAGAAAAACAAAAGTAATGTAGCAGACAAGCATTAGGTTCTCTTTCCGTATAGAAGAACTGCCTGCTTCAGGGAGGGGTCAAAGCTGCGTTTGTTCTGTGGGTTTTTACCCAGCACACTGCAGAAGACTAGGATTGTCATAACATCAATGCTCTAGTACGATCCTAAATTTAGGAGAGCACTGTTGCAGTACTGCTTTTCTTGTCTCCGTATGATGTACTGTGTTACTTTTGTCTTGCTTCAGCTGTGCTGAATAGAGAACATTTTATCTATGATGCACTGATTTTCTCTTGACCACACATTTTCTTCATTTAATACCAGATCTACAATTGTTTTCCTTTTTTCATAATTTCCTTCTCTGGTGATATGGTTTCATCAGTTGACGTAAGGTGAAAAACATGTGTTCACTTGTTAAAATTCTGTTAGGATATACCTTGAGCTCATGTAATGTAGGGGGTCAGGCAGAGTGAATGTTGTATTCTAACAGTGGTGGCAGCCTGAAAAAATTGGAGTGGAAAATCAGTGCCTTATTTGGTAATTGTGAAAGGTCTCCTCTTGTCGCTTTCAGATGAATTCACGCTGCTGGTAGCTGTCACTGGTGTGATTCTATCCCGTTTATCATTTTCACCTGGCTATGCCACTCTGAATGAATTCTGAGTGACCTGGTTTACCTGACTGTGCCTCAGATGGGCGTTCGAAGAAATGGCTCTTCCTAGCTATCATCTAGGCAAAGCTAAAATGCCACTAAAGTGGAAAGCTGAGGTGGCAGAATACTGAATCTTAACCAATTGTATGAGACACAATCATGTTCAGACTTCTCTGGGATTCAGTGTAAAACATATATCCCTATTGCCAGCATTGCTTTTTAAGCTGTTGTTTTCTGCTGAAACTACATGGAAACTTAATTCCAGATACTTTTTTTTTTAAAGTTATTTTTGATAAAAGCAAGACTACTCAGGCTTCCAGTGATCCATACTGAGATGATAAGGGATGTTACTTAAGGCTCTAAATATACAATAATTGTTCCAGCTCTCTGTATCTAGGGTATCAACACTGTTCTGTATAGACTGCAAACCAAGTGGTCTGGGTCAAGGCAGCAATAAGACTGCTGTAAATGAACAGTGCAGGTCAGTATGGTATCTAATGTTGTGCAGCAAGATGGCTTTGCACAGCACAAACTATTGTTGTTTAGGGTTTTTTCCCATGTTAGTGAAAATATATGTTTAGCTCATTCTCTTAAGACTGCTTCCCTCTGAGCTTTGGATTGGCTTTTTGGCCTGCTGCAAATTGTTTCATTAAATACAACATAGCCTTCAGATTATTTTTTTTCTCCTCTAAAAACTTAATGACTGATACCTGTATTTCATGAGTATGTTGTATTTGGTCTGCATGACCTCAAAGTAAGTTTTTTTCCAATTGAAGAACTGTTGAACAAGATAGAGACTCTTCCTCCTGCACTTCTACAATTAATAATAAGTCACTGCTGCTTTGAGCCTCTATCACTGTCATGAAAATCTTGATCCTATGCAAAGCTGCAGTGAAGTTTGAGGGCAATTAGTATGTTAGCAGAAAAAAAAAAGAAATATAGGAATATACTAGGTCTGGTGGGTTTTTTCTTTTTTTTTCAGAGATTATTTTGAAGGACTGAGCTAGTTGAGGATTAGGGTGCATTCCCTATTATAGGTAAAACTTCCATCAAGTGGCAATGCAAAGTAGATTTCGGGAAGGTAACACTGGCTGCTTACGTTTCTACATGATGTTATCATCTGGTGTGACACTTTCACTTCTGTCCTAATGTTGAATTCAAAAGTGTCAGCAGTCTGTTACCTGTTGGTATCTGCTGTTTTACTGGTAACAGATACCTTGAACTGTATCCAGGAAAGGCTACTTGTATCTTAAAAGGCTGGATTTGTTATAATTTCAAATTGAATTAAAGTAAGCCAAACGTTTCTGAAGAAAATAGAGATTGAATTTGAAATGTCTTAAGCAAGAGAATAGGCTTTTTGGGGTCTTTCTGCCCTGGCAGCAAACCATAGTATGTTTTCATTACAATAATTTATTCAGAGCTGGTGGAGTTGAAGGAGCAGAAAATCTTGTTTTCTCCCAGTCAGTGAATAAAATTAAGGCTTGAGGCTCATAGCCTTGAAGGCTGTCACAGCTAGAATTAGTTTCAGTCAACTGCAAATGTTACTGTTTAATTACTTTGAAAGAAAATTGTTTTGAAAAGCTCTTTTCTTATGTGCCTTGCATATTGAGCATAGATTGTAGCTAATCAATTACTTTCTAATTTTTTTTTTTTTTTAATGCTAATGGAATTCCAGTCTAAGGTAGACTGACAAATCAGAAATGAAACAAAGCAGTTTAAAAATGAGATTTTATAACCCAATGCATATCAAAACTGTGTATTTATATCTTAAGTTGTAGACTTGGTCGAATATGTATGTTACTTAATATATTAAACACTGTCTTAAATGTGCTTTGTACAGCAAAAGAAGATGCAGATTCATATGTTTGACCAAAAGATTTTTGCTAAGAAATTGTTTCTTACTAACAAAAACAAATGTTACATTATAAGTTACTGATTAAAGTTGTGGGGGTTTTTTTGGGGGGTTTTTTGTTTCTTTTGTTTTGTTTTGTTTGGTTGGTTTTTTTTTTTTTTTTTTCAAATAATCCAGGTGTACATCTGTTCCCATTATGTATGGGTGAAGATTTTGCAATTAGAGTAGTTGCTTTTCTAATTTTTATCATTTTTTCTGGTGATTCTTTACTCCTGAGGGCTTGAACAAAGGTGATATAATTTGTTTGGTTCCTTTAACTGCAATCACATTTGAAGAAAATAATGGGGATGTGATTGTAAGTCTGGTTCAAAGCAAATAATTCTCATACATTTCTAGGTACTCACCTGCCACTGCTTTGTGGTCTCTCTAGAACTTGCTACGGATTCCAGTTTTTTCCTGCGTTCCTCAGTAGTGCCTTCCCAGCACTTTGTTTATTGTGGCCATTGTTAGGTAATTGCCCCTCTGAATTAGGAGATGTCTTTGTCTTTTCATCCTGATCAGAGCTCTTTTGTTTTTTTTTATGTGCTAAACATATCTCAGTGCAGCATTGTGATGGTTCTGGGTCTTGGGTAATCCTCTGTTTAGTTCCCTACAGGAATTCAGACTGCTTAATTTTATAAGTGGCTGTCTTCTTGTAAGAAGAAGCATGCAGATGCTTGTCATTATCTTCTGTCTCTCTGCTAAGAACTTCTCACTTGTTTTTAGCTTGATATAGAGGCAGAAGGCAGCAGGAAGGTATTTTGTGCTGGAATGAGATTTACAGATTAATGGGTGTTTGTTTTTTCTATCCAAATTATCTGTTGAACCCAGATTTTTTGTGGATCACTGCTGTTTAATCACAGCTTCCCATGGATATATTTAAATAAATCTTGAAGCCCAGGTCTTATTTAAATTCTCAAGTGAGGGTAAGCACCCAAATGTGTGAGTATTGTGTTCAGCACAGTTCTGTTACAAATGTCTATTAATGTGGACAAGGATGATCCATGTGTGTCTGGAGAATCTGTCTTATCTTTGGAGGTAGAAGTCAGGGTGGCAAATGAATGGTAATATTAAAATCGCTGCATGTGGCAGCCATGCAGATAGGGAAGCCTTCTAGTAAAAGAGCTACTTAGCTTCTTGGTGTTCCATCTCTCATTGTATTTTGGGTTTAAGGAAAATATTCTTATGGATTTTGCTGTGTCTATTCCCATTACCACTTGCAAAGTTAAGGACTTTAAGAGAGGTAACTCACTGTGAAATAGTTTATACTTTTTAGTTCCTCTGTTTAAAGAACAGTGAAACCGTCCTTATTTTCTTTTCCACTTCTAGGAATGCATTAGGTTGCATGTTTGCATTGTTTTTCCTTGTTTCTGTTCTATATTTTGTGCATTTCTTGTCCCTTTTGCCACTCATTTAAATAGAATAAAGCTCTGGTGTTAACTGCACAGAATGTGGAGCTGTCAGACTGCTCCAAGGACAGATGCATTTTTATAAGTAAACTGATCAGGTTCTTACACTGGTAATTCAGAGCAATTGCTGGAGCAGGCTTCTTGAGGGAGTGATAGGAGTGATCCTTGCAGATGAAGTAGAAGAGGTACAGGAAAACATATTTGAGTGGGTTGCCAAGCAAGCCAAAAGCTTGGAGTGACTTACACACTGAGTGGAAATGCTCTCTCTAATTAGCAAGGATGGCAGGGCTTGGGGATATGCTTTTTTTTTTTTTTTTTTTTTTAAACCAATATTGCAAAATATGTTATGCTGCAAGACTTCTACTGGTTAGGAGTAGAAATTCTATATCATCTGGTTTTCAGCCTCCCCAGACATAATGGGGATATGTGGAATGCTAGTGTCTTAACTTGGCTACATTCAAAAAGGAGAAACAATGTCTTAAATGAGCAATTGAAAACCTTGACTAACTACTTCCTTGTTTCTTGCAGTTGGAAAACATGAGCTAACTGGGCATAAGGTTGCTGTGAAAATCCTGAATCGACAGAAGATTCGCAGCCTTGACGTTGTAGGAAAAATCCGCAGGGAGATTCAGAACCTCAAACTCTTCAGGCATCCTCATATAATTAAGCTGTAAGTTTTGCTTACTATAATCAAGCTTACTTAGACAGTAATCTTTTTGCTCTCACTGATCTCAAATACATTTAAAGGGCAATACTACAAACAGTAGCATTACTTATTATTATAAGTATATAAGTATACTTATCTTGTCAGAAAAGTAACCAGCTTCAAAATATGCAACTGTGCCCTCTCTAATGTGTTTTTACAAAGCTGGGCTTTACTGCAGGCTGGAGAGTTTCCCTTAGATCTTTGCTTAGACATTCTTTGAACAGGTGTATGAAATGTAATGTCATGACAGATATTTTTGTAGCAGTCATCTCTGAGTTTAGTGGCTACTTCAGTTTTCTGTTTATGTTTGATCTTTCTTTTTCCTGCTTGGAAAATGAGTTACTAAGAACAAGAGTGTAAAGGTCATTTCTATAGCAAGTTTATTGTATCTTTTCAAAGTGTTTTTAGTGATGAGCTGGTCATTGATATGTTTTTTCAATGTAGGTGGTGCTCTGCAAGGTTTTTTTGAATTAAGGATGTAAAGTTTGATAAATCTGATTGCTATTTCAGAAATCTTCAGTGTAGTGGCTACCCTTTGTCTAAATGTGGTATTTAAAATATGCCTGATTACATCTCTTAGTTGATCAATAGTTCATCAGTGGATTTCAGAGTAAAACTATGTCCCAGAGTAGACCCCTCCTGTCTCATCTGTAGTAATAAATTATAAGTAACATTGATTTTCTTTGACTCTAATTTCCTGTTAAAATTAACTGCTCTTTCAGAGTGTGGGTGACTTCCACTGTCTTAGTCATGATGTGGGTGGTTGTTTTATTGGTAGAATTTTGTCTAAAGACCCCACTGCCACTAGCAGATGCCATGCTTTTGCACTCCCTTTAATTCAGCAACAGTTGTTACACTGAAGCTAAATTGTGTTGTGTAAGGCCAACTTACTAGCTCACTTCTTCAGTGAGCTAGTTTTTAGAAAGCTGTTGAGCTGATTTGTCAGCAAAATTGCTAGTGCTTTCAGTTAATCTGTCAATGGGTCCAAAGGGCATACCTGTAGCCAGAGCAGAGTGGGAAGTGTCAGTGCACCAAGTGACTTACCAGGGTGAGAGAGGAATGTGTACTTGTGGTCTTGCTAAACTGAAGACAATTTAGCAGATTTGAGATGACAGTTTTTTTCTCAGGCAATCACAGGGAAAATTTTTTTTTTGCATGTGGAATGCTGTAAAGAGAACAAATGAAACAATTTTTAGGTAAGAATATTGGAAAAAACCAAAATCTCTTAAATTTTTATTTTGTCCTTAAACTTGTTATTTCAAAGCTATGTTTTTAAAATATAATTGAAGTAGAATGATAAAAATATAACAACCAGAGATCAATACTCTTAAATATTAATATTCATCATTATTTAGAGGAATTTTTTTCCTAGTTTTGAAGTACACGTTTTGATTTATGGGAAGTGAATTTTTTTGCATGTTAATGTTGAAAAGTGTGTATTTTTGCACACTAGCAAAGTCCTTTTGATGTCCCTTTTCACTGCATCAAGCTGTTGATGCAGCTGCACTGTCTTATACAGTCTTACAGTCTTAAACAGTCTTAAAGAAATACCTTGTTCCTCTGAAAGAGCAAGGACTGATATTCCTGATAGGGATTACAAATTTTCTGCTAGTCTTTGCAATGGTGGCATCACACAGTGAAAGGAGAGTAAAAGGCTTCTGAAAAATATTGTCATTCCAGTAGCTGTAGATTGATTGATAACTATTGTATATTTTTTATCTGATTATTTGTATGACTTCAGTTTTAACTAAATGTAATTAGTGTTTTACTGAGTGTGTAGACTAATAGAGACCTTCTCTTATCAGGTACCAGGTCATCAGTACACCCACTGACATTTTCATGGTGATGGAATATGTTTCAGGAGGAGAACTGTTTGATTATATCTGTAAAAATGGAAGGGTAAGAAGTAGTCCAACTCTGCAAATCAGTGACTTGCATTCTGTTATTGCATTTGCAACATTCCTGTGTCACTCTACACTGAGGGGACAGACTTTTGGGTATCTTTTTGGTTATCTTTGTCAGAATGATGCAAGAAAAAGTTTTCTCAAAAGAATATTATGATTAGTGTAGCACAGGATTTATGATTAGAGTGGCATAGGATTTCTATGAGCAAAATGAATATACTATAGTTTATAAGTAGTGTAGTATGGAATTTTTACACAACCTAACTTGGGATATCTATTCACCTAGACCTTCTGTAGATCTGGTGAAATCTTAATACATATTTTGCTGTGTCCATATAACAGTCACAGTCTATCCTTAAAAGTTCTAGGGATGAACACAAGTCAATCCTCAAGGGAAGCAGAGGATGCTCGAGGTGTCTGTGGCCACTGACAAGTCCCAGGTTTCATTCCCGTTTAGGACTCATAACTGTTGTTAAAGACATCAAACTCTGGCTGCTGTTGCAGTTCCATGTGCCATGACAGTCATCCATGGCTCTGTGCCTGAGAACTAAAGGCTGGTAAGGCAGCAGATAATCAGCCTAGCACCTGGAATCTTGAGGCTGGTAGGGATGGGAAGAAGAAGACTAGTTTATTTGCTTTACAGGACCTCCAGGACCTGATAATGAGGCAGAGGGCATGAACACATGACTTGCATGGTCACAGAATGGCTGCTTGCCTCACTAAGTGGCATTAATTAAGCTAACCACATTATCATGGGCTGGGAGCAAGGGGTACTGGTTATACCTTGTTAAATGTGGGTGTGTTTTCTTTTATTTGGTTTCAATTGTGTTTCTATCAATTAAAATATATTTTATGACTGTGGTTTTGTGATTTTTTTTTTTTTGAAAGTACAAATGGTTGTATGTTAACACATTCCAAATCTTTATGCGTGACTTTGTCGTAGCATTCTTCCTTTCTACTAATCTGTTAATTTGCAATGGCTGGGAATAAGCCAGATGAATATGTACCCAGTTGGAGTAGCTGAAAACTGTTTCTTTAGTATATCCCGTTATTAGAAAGCTACCACTGTCCCCTTATTACTGTCTTCTACTATTAGAAGAGCTTGTGTAAAAGATCTGAAATCCCTTTTTACAGACTAGATATATAGGATACTTCAGTTGCTGGAACAGATTGATATAGATTATGGGTCTTTGTAGGAAATGCCCACCTAAGTCTGCTGTTTTGGACTAGCTGCTGAGAGCATAAATAGCATCTGAAATTTATAATTTCTCTGATGCATTTCAGCAGTTTTTGCCAGCTTAAATCTTGCACTGTGCTTAAACACCAAACTGATAATTCTAATAATACAAAGCTAAATGTTTCAGTGCTAATGTGACATCTGCCAAACCAGTTTCAAAAGTGTCATTAAGAACTTCCAGTGACTGAGTAAGTGGGTATGTTTTGTTTGAGTCACTTTATAGCTGTGGTACAAACAAAATTATATAAGGTATGAAGCTGCATGCTACTAGTTCTGATAATCTGTAAGAGTATCTATAAAGCTATATAAAGTATCAAATGATAAATATAATTTATAGTTATATATATTTATAGTTTTATATAGCTTAGGTCATGGAAAAGTTTCCTCTGGCTAGTAAAAATGAAAAACAAGTTAACTTCCACTGTCTCTTAATTATTTAAAATCTTTGTCTGTTGTAGCTTGATGAGAAGGAAAGTAGACGTCTGTTTCAGCAAATCCTTTCTGGTGTGGATTACTGTCACAGGCATATGGTAGTACATAGAGATCTGAAGCCTGAAAATGTGCTGCTTGATGCACACATGAATGCTAAGATAGCTGACTTTGGTAAGTGTTGCTTTATTTTTCTATCTGATTGCATTTCTGATGTTAGATCCTGCTAATAACAATAGGAAATGTTAAACAAAGTATGTATACTTTAATATCCAGGTGGTGGGATAAACAGAGGAACATAAAGAAGATAGATGTAAAGCAAAATAATGTTCTTGTACATTTATTGAACTTGTTTTCCTCTTGAGCTTTCTTGATTTCTCTTGAGGTATTTTCTGTGACTGGGTGAAATTGTGAACTGATTAGTTTGGTTTCACTTTACAATATTTTCTTTGAAATACTAAGTAAACTTAGTTTCTGACCTTTCTTCTTCAAAACTCACTCCTTTTCTGTTTCACCATCTGTAAAACGTAGGTGCTTAGCTCTCCTGGAAGAACAGTGCAGGGGCAATTCATCATCTTTAAGAAGCTACAGTGTTATATAAAAATACGCTAGTCTTCCTGATTTGTTTATGCTAGCTGTGCATGTCACAGATGCAGAGAAGCCTTGAAACTAGGTCTTGGAACCATCTGAGTCAGGAAACCTCACCATATATAAGCATAGTAAGGTATCCAGACTGCTCTGTCATGACAGATCTCTTGTAGACATAGTGGATAATACCTGCTTATGTAAGTCTCCAGTGAAAGGTGTTAGGTAGTGCTGAGTATGCAATGTTTTCAAAGTATGGTGTTCAACTGTGTGGGCCCTGGGAATCATATTGGTTTCTCTTGTGAAGAAAATTATTTGGGTGAAAATGCTCACATGGTAAAGAAATGAAGTACAGTAACTTACAAAAACATCTTCCTGTAACTTGGCGTTAGCAAAACTGTAGCACTCATTTATTCATGAGTGGTGTATTAAACAAGAGCTTAATAAAAGCTTTTGTATGTTAGAATATGAAAGCTAGCCAAGTTGTACTCTTTCCCCTCTGCATTTCCTGCTGACCCATAAAAGGGCATAATTCCTTATTGGACACTGAGTTCTTTGATTTATGGTAGTCTTGATCATGCAGCCTTACTGAGGAAACTAGAAGAAATTATCTACAGCTGTTAGACTATACTGAATGCTGGTGAATGCAGGTGGCCTGGTTCTAAAGCATGCTTCTGTTGCTTACAGAGTATCTGAAAAGCAAACTACTAAACTGTGGTGATGCACCTAAACCAGGTGCATTATGTAGGGGTGTAAACTGTAGTAAATTCATATTTCCTCCTCAGTTCCTTTCTTCTGTGTAACCTCTAACAGGATTTTAGGGAATTCTGTGGTAGCATTTCCCACTTCGGCATTTTAGAAGCAAATGGGAATTTTAGTACTTTCTTGTTAATGACTAAAATCCTATCTTGCTATACTCGTTCATCTCCCTTTGAGCAACTTTGTTCTCTGTCATGCCTGTGTCATCCAAATTTAACTGTTCTAGTCTAGGAATGAATATGTTCTCAAATATCTCTAGGCTGTGGGCAGTAATGGATTGATGTTACTCAGATTTCTGGTAAAATACATGAAGGATTATGTGGCATGCTCATATAAAAATTCCATAATTCCAAACAATGCTATTTCTTAACTGGAATTAATTTGTTAATTTTCTCATTTGAATCACTAGTGGTTTGTTCTAGGTGGTATATGCAGTGTGAAATAATTTTGCTCCCTGAATTTTTAGTAGTTACTCTTATACACTTTCAGGTCTATCAAATATGATGTCAGATGGAGAATTTTTAAGAACAAGCTGTGGTTCCCCTAACTATGCTGCACCAGAAGTAATTTCTGGAAGGTAGTTTCTTTTATATTGGATACATGTATGCATGTACTTCAGTCATGTTGCTGCTTGATTTAAAGGGTACAAAAGTACTTCAGTTGACAAACTTTATGCTGAGAAACTGAGGGCTGTTAGTCGTATTGATAATTTTTAAAATGTTTAAAGCTGCTCTGAACTAGCTGTGAATACTTCCTGTAAGGAAGAGGTGATGTCTAATGCCCCAAATGTGTTGTGTACACTCTGCCTAAATTGCTTTGAAAATCTCATGTACGGCTCAGATCTTGGAAGCTGAGGTGCAGAGTCTGCTGTGAAGATGAGTATCAGTGAAATACATGCTGCAGGGTAGATACTCATTGTGGAGGTAACTTCCCTTTTTGTAAACAATGATTGTCAAATCTGCTTTCAGCTACCTACCCTAATATTGCCTCTTGTTGATTGAAGGCCAGATGTCTCTTTTACTCTAGCAGGGGCACAGAATACATGACACATTCTGCTATATGGACTTGTCTTAAACTTTTCAGCCACGATCTGGGGGATAACTGGCTTTGCACAGATTCCTCTAAAACATTGATAGCAATATATAACATGGGCTTTCTTAGTAGTAGATGCATATTTCTTTCAATTTGTCATTGTGCAAAATTGCACTATGGAGACACATTACTGAGGAAAAACTGTACTTGTGCCCTCTTATATATTAGAAAGGCAAGAGTAATGAAGTTCAAGGGATGCACAGAATAGAACTGAAATGGTATAGTGCTTGCAAAATCAGTTGTCCCAAGTTCACGTGCTTTTAATTACTGTGAGACAATGGAAAAATGACAGAAAACATATTTAAATGTATTAAACACAAATCACTAATAATTTTTTTTTTCACAGGTTATATGCAGGTCCAGAAGTAGATATTTGGAGCAGTGGGGTTATTCTCTATGCTTTGTTATGTGGAACGCTTCCATTTGATGATGATCATGTGCCAACCCTGTTTAAGAAGATATGTGATGGTATCTTTTATACCCCTCAGTATCTGAATCCATCTGTCATTAGTCTTCTGAAGCACATGCTGCAAGTAGATCCAATGAAAAGAGCGACAATCAGAGACATTAGGTAAAACACTTGCTGATGTCTGATCACAAGATGCTGGAATTACAATAGCGCAAATATGCAGAACAGAGAAGTTATTCATACAGCTTGTCCATGTTTTCTAGACTGAGATGAAAAATTCAGCTTGTGACGGCTTGGTTTTAGCTCTGATAGTGCTGATCTGCAGTAGACAGTGAAGTATCTATAGGAGATCATAGTAAAAGAGATTATATTATATATGGAAATTCTGAAACACTTTAGGTTTAAGACTGCCACAGCAAAGCTGTTTACTTGCATAATGGTTTGCAGAAATTACACTATATAGACTTCTCTGGGGGAAGAAAATGGTCTTTCTTGTTAGGAACCAGTGCTCTCTACTGTAAATATTGCTTTAATCTGATAACTACTGCTTTTATTCATATTTCTTCAGGCTCTGAAAAGTTATTTGTTAAGACTGTGAATATTCCACATGTAAGGCAACAATTTCTAGCTTCAAAGCACTGGCATGAATTTCTGTATGAATGTAATTACTTCAAGCAATTACCAATTACCAAGTACCGATAAGTTAAAGTTGGTAGGTAGAGAGAGGCATCATGGGCTCCAGATTCCAAGAGATAATTCTGGAGAAGTTGATTGTGTTGACAAATATGTGCTGGATCAAATTAAAAAAAGGTAGCTGAGAGAAATGTACTTTATGCAGCAGCTTAATTTTCTTTGCAAGAAGCTCTAAGGAAAGAATGTTGCTATACTACCATAGTGAAAATGCTGCTCCTTTTAGGGCTGGAAGTTAGGAAATAAGCAACCTCAGTTGTGTCAAAAAAATAGCGTGTGGAAAAGAAGTGGTGCAAAACAGATGTTGAAAAATGGTGGTTACAGAACGCAGATGGAATTTGAATCCGAAACAGCCCTGTCCTATTACCCATATGACATCTCACGTCACAGTTTATTTGAATACCTTAATTCTTCTAGGGGTTGTATGTATTTGCATGCAAGGGGAAAAGCCTGGTGCCATGAACAGTAACAATATTCCTCTGGGTTCAGTCATCCCTGCTATGGCTGAGCTTATGGCTGTTGTGATATGGGAAAATATTCTTCTGCTTCCCAATCAACTGTTTTTCTGATTAAGCTATATTTTGCTCAGCACATTTGTGCTGAGGAACAGTTATGGATCCAACTGAGTAGAGCTTAGTTTACTGTGCTGGTTTGGGCTGGAATAGAGTTGATTTTTTTCAAAGTAACTCTGTTTTGATCTTGTACTGAAAATAGTCTTGATAACAGGTGGATGTTGTAGTTAATGCTGAGCAGGGCTTGCACAGAGACAAAGTCTTTTCTGCTTCTTACACTGTCCCAACAGAGCAGGCTGGGAGTTCACAAGGAATTGTGAGGGGACACTGCTGGAGCAGCTGACCCCAACTGAGCACAGACATACTCCATACCATATGGGTCATACTCTGCAGTAAAAATAAGAGGAAGGCTGATGGGGCTGGTCTGCTGGTCATCAGACATTTCGTGATGAGTAGTTGTTTTTATCTGCATTACTTGTCTTTCTTGGGTTTCCTTGTCACCTCTTTTGTTTTCGGATTTCTTTTCTGCCTAGTTTTTTTTTTTTTTAAATTCTAATTATTAAACTGTTTTTATCTCACCCCTCAAGTTTTTTGCACTTCTGCTCTTCTCTTCTACTTCTTCCTCATCTCTCTGGAAAGGACCAAGCCAGTGGCTGTGTGGTGTTTGGTTGCTGGCCGGGGTTAAACGATAGCAGTCCTGTTTGATACCCAGTATGGGGCTTGAAGGTGTTGAGATAACAGATTTGAACAGAGCATATTAGATAAAATAATTATAAATTCTATCAGTATAATGGTTCTTTGTAAGAATATTGATTTTTCTGTTCTCAATATTGATTTATCAGATCTCTTCCATGCTCCATTTTTTGCTGTACACGTTGTAGATTTAGAGGATTTTCTGCAATTTGCTGTGCTATGTAGTGCTTAGTGACTTTTGGGGGGGTTGTTTTATTTTTTTTTATTAGAACATTGGCCTTGAGCTTAATCTGGTATTTGGGCTCCGTATTGAAGCTGTGACTGTCCTTTGAGTACCATCTCAGGGAGACAATTAACAATTACATATCTTTGTCCAAGATTTTTTTTTTTTTTTGTGGAGCAAATACAGAATGGCACTTTCACTACATTCTTCTGTGATGTTTTCTCCCTCATTGCCATAACTTCAGTATCTTGAACATCCTTGGGCAGTCAAAATATTTCTACTGGTATTTCTTAGGAGTGTTATAAATGATCAAATTGGCAGCCAAATTTATAATAAAATTTAACAAAGATTTATTAGATCGTTAACAAAAATAGAATTTCGAAAAACCACCACAGCCAAGGCAGCGTCAACCCCCAGTGTGGCGCTGGGTGAACCGATATCGGACTGCTTCCTGCAGCCAGTTTATATACCGTTTATTCTGCCTGAGGCAGAAATGACCGAATGTTCCTTTGTGTCCCTTCACATGTAGAACTGGGCCCATACATGTGCAGAAATATACAAAAGTCAGTCCAGGTGTCTGGATGGTTATCTGGACTCCTCAGAAGAGCCTGCATTCACATGTAGCGAGTGGCCAGTGCTTGAGTATGGTAGATGCAATCTTCCCAGGTGCAGGTCCTCCTGAGTGGCTTAGACATTCCAGGGAAGTCAGCAATCATGGCCCAGGAAGGTTTCATTCATACGTTAACAGACTTGATATCATCTTAACATTGTCTGGGAACTAATTGAATAGAAATAAGACTCTGCTCCCATCCAGGGTGGTCAAAGACATAACATGGATTTTACAATATCCTATACACATATATAGCATGAATTATCTCTTCCATATACTAGAGGAGCATAATTTAGACTTTTTGGAAGATTAACAGTCTATTTTGGAACATCAGGCCTCACAGCAGTATGGTTATGGGTGGTAAGGCACATGGGAGAAAATGTACTGGTAGGGCATGATAGGAGTGACATTTTATCATGAAGTGATAGAATGTTTGAAAGAAAGATGCTGTTGCAAGGAGGCCTGGCTTATTAACACTGTGCTGGGACCTGGCCTGGTCTTATTGAACACTGCTCAATACTAATCAGCACCCTCAAGGAGAAGATGGAATTTCTGGGTCTGAAAACATATCAACAGACACTTTGGCTAAGACAGAAATCCAGCTTTCAACTATATCACTTGCTCCTATAACTAAAAATAAACAACCAAATAAAAAGTAATCTTGTTTGGTCAGGCATGAAGAAGCTTCTAAGAGGGAACAGGAAGGGAATCAGAAGGATCAGCCCTTTCTGTGGGCTGAAAAACAGTCACAAAAACAGGAGGAGGGAGGTACTGAAATTGTAAATGAGAAAGTAACCAACTGATTCCTATCCCTAAGCAATTTGTGAGATAGCAAAAACATTTTTTTCCAGTTTCCTTTATGTACTATTTTATTATCTGTGCTACAAGGGGTCTTGAACTGGCAACCATTATTCTTTCTTCCAGCACAGATTAAAATTTATTTTATATTTTAAAGGAATTTCCGGTTAATATGTTTTCTTTACTTACATATACTCAGATTTTTTTTATTTTTAAATCTAGGGAACATGAATGGTTTAAGCAGGATCTTCCAAAATACTTGTTTCCTGAAGATCCATCATACAGCTCTACCATGATTGATGATGAAGCCTTAAAAGAAGTGTGTGAGAAGTTTGAATGCACAGAAGAGGAAGTGCTAAGTTGTCTGTACAGCCGAAATCATCAGGACCCTCTAGCTGTTGCTTATCACCTCATTATAGATAACAGAAGAATAATGAATGAGGCCAAAGACTTCTACTTGGCCACAAGTCCACCAGATTCTTTTCTGGATGATCACCACCTGTCTCGCCCTCACCCTGAACGAGTGCCATTTTTAGTAGCTGAAGCACCACGTCCCCGCCACACCCTTGATGAGCTGAATCCACAGAAGTCAAAACACCAAGGTGTAAGGCGGGCTAAATGGCACTTGGGAATACGGAGTCAGAGTCGGCCTAATGATATCATGGCTGAAGTTTGCAGAGCAATTAAACAACTGGATTACGAATGGAAGGTAACAAAAGAGAGGACCTTTACAGCAAACAACAATGCATTGTGGTTTGAGCTGTGTAGTTATATAGCCCAGACATCTGAAACTGTTTTCATATTCTGGCATTAATCTTATGTGCCTGTGCTGTCCCTGTTTGCTGTGCCAGAAGGGTTTTGGGGGGCAGAATGTACATGCTGACAGGAAAAAAAAGCTAAAATTTTCTCTTGGGGATGCAGGAATATATTTCTCTTGGCTAAAATGAAAACCCCAATAACCCTCAAATCCAACAGGTAATGAAGTCTGAAAATACTTGATAAATACTAGTGACTTGAATGGACAAAAACAGTATGCAGTGACTTTCAAGCAGTTGGAAAAAACCAGTATGCAGTGATTTTCAAGCAGTTCTGGTTAACTGACTCAAATCTCTTTCATACTAGGTTGTAAATCCATATTATCTGCGTGTTCGGAGGAAGAATCCAGTAACAAGTGCATATTCCAAAATGAGTCTCCAGTTGTATCAGGTGGACAGCAGAACATACTTACTGGACTTCCGTAGTATTGATGGTATGTGAAGAGTTACTTAACTGAGTTGTAGGGAAATCATTCTACTTGCAAACGTCTTTTTTCACTTATTTAGAAGTGAAGTAAGTGTTGCCCTTTTTTTATTTTAAACCAACCTAACCTGTATTAGTGTTTCCTTATTCTTTCCTGGACTAGTGTCCCTGTGATACATGCTTAGCTGCTGCATCCCGTTTGTTTTTCTGCTATATCAGCTCCTGAGGAGCTCTGTTTTTTGTCTGCATCAGAACTAATACCAGTAGTGCAAAAGGGGACAGGATTGTTGGAGGTGAGATTGGGACCAACTTCAGCTGCCTTTGGAGCCTCACCCCAAATTTAAACATTAATTTAGATCTGAAGTAAGCATGTGAACAGTGTTTTCTAGTGAAGATAAACGTGACATCTAGGCATTTAGATCTGATTTGGACTGTACCTCTCTGTACTGGGCCTGACTGAGATGGAGTTAATTTTCTTCCTAGCAGCCTACATGGTGCTGTTTTGGATCTGTGACTAAAACAGTATTGATAACACACTGCTGCTGAGTGTTGCTCAGAAGCACTGGCATAGTATCCAGCCTTTCTTTTTCCACACTGGTGTGTTGGGAGGGGAGCAATAGCTCTGCAGAGCTGAGCCATATTGAACAAAGGGATGTTCAATGCTGTATTGTTATGCCTAGGAAAGAAGAGCTTTTGGGGAAGGTAACCTTGAGACTGGTTGGGCGTCAGTCTGCTTTGGAGATACTGGGTGGTTCCCTTTGCATCACTTTCCTCCCATACACACCTTACTTAAAACTGTTTATTTGTACCTGTGAGTTTTTCACTTTTGCCCTTCCAATTTTCTTCCCCTTTGCTCTGAGATATCAGTGGTAAGGCAAAGTTAACCCATCAGGTCTACTAGTAGCTAAAATTTGAGGTAGGAATTTTATGCTCACAGGAACTAAAATCTTGAAAGCATATAGTTTAACCTGTACAAGAATATATTTTATGGAGTGACAGTAACACAGTACACAAAGCCTGGTTAGATGAAGTGAGCATAGGAGCTAATAGAGACTGAACACCTATTCATGGGCATAGTAGACTAAAGGAAAATTACCTACAGCCACTGGTGTAGATGACATACCTAGGAAAACATTGCATGGAAAAAAGGAATTTTTTTTTTTTTTGGACTGCTTAGAGCCATGCAGCTTTGAGAGGGTAGCCTGCTACAA
The DNA here is from genome assembly GCF_027477595.1 of Haemorhous mexicanus. Taxonomy (NCBI): domain Eukaryota; kingdom Metazoa; phylum Chordata; class Aves; order Passeriformes; family Fringillidae; genus Haemorhous; species Haemorhous mexicanus. The sequence goes on from NC_082381.1 coordinate 76,346,167, forward strand.
TCATGGTTTCCACTTCTGAGGAAATACAACAAATCTGTGCCCTTGGGTTGTATCTCTTCCAATAGTTAAACTCATTTGACATTCGTTCTCTCTGCCATAGTTAATGGTTCTTTGTTCTCATATCAATTTGTAAATTTAAGTAGCTTTGTGTAAACAAGAGGTATTGCCTTTTCACCAATTTCTCCTGAAATAATTTTTCAGGAGCCAGCTTAGAGCCAAGTTAATGTTCAGTATTTAAGATTAGAGATGCTTCAGCAGAACACTACTATTAAAATGAAACTATTTTCTCTTCATAGTGAAGGTAAAGATCAGTTGCTGCAGCCTAAATATACATTCTATGGTAAAAAACTTTCAAAAGAAGAATAAATGAATGCAGATGCTAACAAGTATCATAAAATACAAATAAGAACAATATATAAATACCCAAAGAGAACAAAAATAGAATAAAAATAAAGTAGATTGTAGAAAAAACCTCTACAAACTGCTATTGAACTTAATCTTATGATGCTGACCTGTTTTTGTTTTGAGTAACCTAAATTGAACAGTTGGCTGCTGAAATCAGTTAATGAAAAATACAATTAATATTAGTCTGAACTAGATGTAAATAGTTCTGAAGTACAGTTCAGAGCACAGAAGGAATTAGCGTAAGAACATTTGCTGTTATGCTACTATGTATACAAGCTTTTATTTTGTATCAAATGCTGTTTGCAAAAGCTGTTCATTTATTAATAAAGATTTTATAAGACAAGATTTAAAAATGAGAAGGGAAGATACTTGCTCTTCCTAGAACTGTTTTTTTTTTTTTTTTACCAAATTTTTCTCTTCTCGTCTCTTCCCTTGTTCCCAGATGAAATTGCTGAAGCGAAGTCTGGGACTGCAACTCCACAGAGATCAGGTTCTGTGAGCAATTATAAATCTTGTCAAAAAGATTCAGATGCTGATGCTCAAGGAAAATCTGCGGATACATCCCTTACCTCATCAGTGAACTCTTCGCTTGACTCTTCCACAGCTGACGTAACTCCAAGACCAGGGAGTCATACAATTGAGTTTTTTGAGATGTGTGCAAATCTTATTAAAATACTTGCACAGTAATTTTGAAGATGGGCTTATTTCTTTTAGAGCAATAAGCATGCCTAAATCATAGTCAGATGCTTCCAATTATAATCAAGTGAAATTAACTAAGGCGCTGAAAAACCTAGCCACAGAATGCAATTTGCACGGGGATTAAAATTATTATGGGCAGTTAACATGTATTATTTTGTAGCTGGAGAGAATTCTGATTGCCTGCTGTCCAATAGCATAACACAGGTACAGGAAATAACATGCCCTTTGGGTAGTGTTTGTAACATTTTACATTGAATGCAAAATAGGCTGCCTATAATATTTAAGCTAGATGGACCTCCTTGTTTTTTTATCTAGTTATACATATATCTGATGCACTGTAAGTTAACATACACGTCCTAGTTCAGTGATCTCAGTATGACTTGTTGGTCACCCTCTACAGTTGTGACTCAGAACTATCAGCATCTCCTAACAGATGTTAATGTGTTAAAACTGCTATGTTTCTTCTCCCTAATTTGACAAAAAATAATAAAGAATGCTATGATGTGTTACAATGTACTACTTTTAACAACAAGTGTTATTAAAGGCATGTAAATCTGGCCAGTTGGAAATGTGTAGGTGCTCTGTAATGAATTGAGGGTGAAAATTCTGTGGATGGTGGGTAGAGTGATTGAGTCCATAACAGTGGCAGGAGACGTAATGCTGAGAAGACGTGGCATCCCATGGACTAAACCAAAATGTTGCTTTGTGGAGAACCTGTCAGGAAGCTCCTCCTTGTCTATACCTTTTATCTTAGTGTGGTAGCAGCACAGCAGCTCCCCACTGCTACTGCAGACCGAGAATCCTTTTCCTTAGAAACATGTCCCTGTAGTTAAGAGCAGAGCCTGAGGGCTGTTTAATGCTGTTCCAGAATCTGAAATTTACAGGTTTTTAACATATATGTTCATACTTTGATACAGCTGGTTATCACCTTAACTTACAATACACTATATAGTATTCAATATGAAGTTGAAAACCACATACACAGGTTTCTAATTTTTCCCAGGTGACCTCTATAGGAAACTTATCTATTTAATGTAACTGAATTAAACAGTCTTAACTTTTCAGTTGAGCATTGAAAACTGATCATGACAACTTGAGTGCAAGAGTATTTAATTGTAGATTGCAATTATCCATAATAAAAGTCCTTCTGCATTTATTGTTTTTGCAGCATTTCAGGAAAAAACCTGAACTTTGTATGTTGAAATCACAGGTAGTACTTGCATGAAAACCTTTAGTCTCTTTAAATTGGATTTAATTAGCCATGGTTCCATTTTCATCTGACACTTAGTAGACATAAACTGTCATAAAATACTTAGTTTTGCATTCAAGACTTAATGTTTGCTCCAGAATAATATTCATGACTTACGTAGTTTCAAAGGTTGCTCCCCCAGGAAGAGGCTGGAACTCCAGGCATTACTGAGCAGTGAAACCTGGACTCTCACATGGATGGAAATTCTTGCCAATGGCTGAGATTTTATCCATGGGAAGCTGCTAGCTACAGATATAGGAATAGTTCAATCCTGGCCAGCTGGCTGCAGCTCAGAAATTCACATGCACAGAATGTGAAGAAACATAAGGATGTTTTGAAGCCCCTGAACTGCTGTAACTGTGTTTTAAACTGGGTGATTGTGAGGTCTGTCTCATAAGTGGGTACAGGTTTACAACTTCTTTTTTTATCCTCATGTGTCACAGATGGTCCCTGTAGAGACACTGGCTGTATCACTGTACCTTAAAGTGGAATATTTTCCAGAGTGGAAGTTAGTATCAGAAGGTGAAACCCAAAACTTTAAGATGCCAATGTGAGGCACCAGTTGCAAATCCTACAAAGAAGTCCTGTCTTTAGTCTTGTACAAATTGGTGCCGATGTACTGAATAAATCAATGTGTTCATTTTTGTTACCCTTTATTTTGGAATTAAGGATTGCACTTGTATAAACACTACAAACGCACAGGTTTTTAAATTGTAGCAATTCCTCATCTGGAATTGGTTTGGGATCACTTGCATATATTGAACTATTTATAAATGCTTTCTGCTCCTTGTAATGTTGATAACACATGCAAGGTGTAAAGATGCAAAATAGTTCTTAATTTTATATACCTTTACAGCCCTCTTGTGCTGTAAGACAACCCTGGTTTGTCCTTAGTTTTGGTATCAGGAGGTTAAAGCAAGTTTCTGGCAGAAGTGTACAATATATGTAGTTGTAAATAAAAGTGCATTTTTATGGTAGATCAATTTTGATGGCCAAAGGTTTTCTGATTGAATTGAGATTTTTATAGGGAAGGGGGAGGGGTAGAAAGGGGCACTAACAACCAAGCTGAACCCAGTTACCTGTTGTGTGACTTTCCTATGCTTTGTAGATCTTGCTGTTGAAATTGCTTTCTTCACATGTTCCTATTGATCTTGCAGACCTTTAGGATTGCACTAGGAGCTGCCAATAGGCTGTGAAATGAAACTTCACTAAGTGAGCTGCCGCCAGAGTTGTAAGGCAGTTTATGCAGATACACAAACTGGTAAAGTGTGTTACTCTGTATTCCCAAGGTTACTCCTGTTGGAGTACATTGAGTTACCTTGTCTTTGTATTGTAATTTTTTCAGTAACATGGATGAACCTGGGCTGTCCATGTGCAATATAAATCACTAGGTAATGGATAAAAATTCATCTTGGTGGTGCAATATGAAGAGAAGAATCCTTTCATGTTTGTCTTGATATGAGTGTTTAATACAAACTTCGAGATAAATTTTATTTTACCAGTTGATTACCATTGTAAGATACGAAGTCCTGTTCTTCAACAAAGATGTGCCTACTTCCTGTTAATTTCTTTTGACAAAGCTGAATGGCAAAAATGCTTGTTTCTAACTGTATAACTTTTTAAACTTTCAAAACTAAAAACTAAGTAAACATAAAATATTGAACCATCTTGTTTGAAACTGTGTGCTTGCTGTTTTCTAGCGTTACATGTAAGTGGACAAGAACTGTTACACTCGTTTTAAAAACAACAGGTATTACAATTATAGAAAAGCAGCAACATGACAAAACTGACAGCAGATTTCCCAGCTGGACAGGGTGATGCACCAGCTGTGCTCGCCTGATCCGACTGATCCTTTCCCCCTCGATCTTGTAAACGCTTGCTGCAGAAAAGGAATTTGAGACGGAGCAAAACCTCATCAGGTCGTATGTGCCGCTGTGGTGACGCGCCTCCTCTCGCATCTTAGCTCAGCCTTTCCCTCGCAGCAGGGATGGGGCTTTTCTCTCGGTGTTGGTCCCTGCAAGTAGGGACCAGTTTTAAACACCACCGCCCTGCAGTTTTAAACCCTGTCTTCTCTTTTTGTTGAGGAGTTTTGTTTGGTTTGTATGTTTGTTTGCAGTTTTTTTTTTTGGGGGGGGGAGGAGGGGTTGAGTTTTTTAGTTTTTTTGTTTGGTTTGAGTGTTGTTGTTTTGTATTGGGCTTTTTAATGCTTGTGGGGTGGTGGGTTTTGGCTTTTTTTGGCTTTTTTCCCCCCTTTGGTGGTGTTTTTTGTTTTTTTTTTCTTTTGAGTTTTAAATTTTTTTTGCTTTTGGTTTTTTTTTCCCTGGTTTTTTTTTTTTTTTTTTTTTTTTTTTTTTTGTGTGGGTATTTTAGTTCTGGTGGTGGCTTTTTCCCCTGTAGAGGAAAAAGGAAAAACCCCCGCTTGTGAGCCTGGGTCACTTGTCACTTCTCTTTACGGGACTTCCCGGCCGCAGCCGCCAGTCCGCGGTACATGGCTGCTGTCCCAGGGCGCTGTCGGTACACGCCGGGGACATTCCCGCCGTCCGGCACCTGTCCCCGTGTGACACTCGAGCACCGCAGGCGCTGGCACTCCCAGGCCCGGCTGTTTTGTCCCCGCTGACCCAGCTCTCCACCGCTGCCTCATACGCACAGGAGCGGAGGGGGGGCGCCGGGCGCCTCACGGCATCCCCACGGCCCTGCCCCGCGCCAGGGAGAACTACGGCTCCCGGCTGTCCCTGCCGGGGCCACGGCCACTGCCGCTGCCCTTGCTTCTTCCTGCTCCTGCCCGGTTCCTGCCGTGCTGCCCCGCCTTTCCGCTTCCTGCCGCGGGCCGGGGCTGGCGCGGCGCTTCCAGCCGGGAGAGGCGGCCGGCGGCAGCGCCAGGTACGGCCCTGCGTGCCTCAGGGACAGCTCAGGTGCAGCCGGTGGGATAAATCGTCTGGGGGAGTGCCGCTCTGTGTTACTGTTCTAGCTTCGAGATGAGCGAGAGGTGATTGTCCTGCTGTGTATTTAAAAGCTAAATTACCTAACTATTTAAAATGCATTCTTCCTAGTTCTCCAGATGGCTTCTTTTGGGTGGAAGAGAAAGATTGGTGAGAAGGTCTCAAAAGCTACCTCTCAGCAATTCGAAGCAGAAGCTGCGGATGACAAGGATCTGGGTGACGATGATGATGCTAACTGGGTGCTTGCAGCTAAGAGAAGAAAGGAAGTTCTCTTAGAAGATTGTGTAAGGAAAAGTAAGGAGCTCAAGGATGAAGGTGCAAATTTGGCCGAAAATAGGAGGTACTAATGTTGTTTTACTCTTTTTTCATTTACTGAAAAGCTACATGATGTTTTAATCCCTTCTCTAAACACTAGTAATTTCCTAGTATCTGCATTGGTAGTTTCCATAATTTGAAAAGTGATAATTTCTTTCATTCTGCCTTTACTGTCTGGTACTAAATAAGTTTATATTGTCAGCTGTGAAACAAAATATATATTCCACCTTATCTTTGCATGTTCTAATAACAACAACAACAGCAAAGATGGCCACTTGGGGCATAGTGATCATGAGATTATAGAGTTCTCTATATTTGGTGAAATCAGGAGGAACATCAGTAAGACTATTAAATTGGACTTCTGGAGGGCAAAGTTTGGCCTATTTAGGAGACTTATTCCGAGAGTTCCTTGGGAGGCAGCCCTTAAAAACAAAGGAGTCCAGGAAAGGTAGGCATGCTTCAAAACAGAGATCTTGAGGGCACAGGAACAGGCTGTCCCTGTGTGCTCAAAGGTGAGTTGGCAAGGCAAACGTCCAGCCTGGATGGGAATTTAGGAATAAAAAGAGGATGTATCATTTTTGGAAGGAGGGTCAGGTCTCTCTCAGGAAGTATTTAAGGGCCTTGCTAGGGCATTTAGAAAAAAAATTAGGGAGGCCAAAGCTCAGTTTCAGCTTAATTTGGCAGCTTTTGTAAAGGATAATAAAAAAAGTTTTTCCAGATATATTAATGACAAAAAGGAAGGATAAGACCATCCTTTGTTCTCTACTGGATGTGGGAGGGAACTTTGTAACTGCAGGTGGGGAGAAGGCAGAGGTGCTTAATGCTTTCTTTGCCTCAGTCTTTAGTAGGAAGATGGCTTGTCATCAGGACAGCTGATAGATCGTGTCAGGGAGGAGAATGGGCCCTCTGTTATCCAGGAGGAGGCAGTCAGAGAGCTGCTGAGCTGCTTGGGTGTTTGTAAATCTATGGGACCAGATGGGATCCATCCCAGGGTGATGACAGAGCTGGCAGATGAGCTCGCAAAGCCTCTCTCCATCATTTCCCAGCAGTCCTGGCTCACTGGTGGGGTTCCAGATGACTGGAAGCTGGCCAATGTGATGCCCATTCTAAAAAAGGGTTGGAAGGAGGATCCAGGTAATTATAGACCAGTTTGACTGACCTCTGTACTTGGTAAGGTGATGGAACAGTTTATATTGAGTGTGATCATGCAGCACTTATGGGATGGCCAGGGTATCAGACCCAGCCAGCATGGGTTTAGGATGGGTAGGTGGTGTTTGACCAACCTGGTCTCCTTTTATGACCAGGTGACCCACCTGGTGGATGCAGGAAAGGCTGTGGGTGTTGTCTGTTTGCACTTCAGCAAGGCCTTTCACACTGTCTCCCACAGCACACTCCTGGGAAAACTGGCAGCCCTTGGCTTGGACAGGAGCACTCTTTGCTGGGTTAGGAACTGGCTGGATGGCCGGCCCCGAGAGTGGTGGTGAACGGTGCTGCATCCAGCTGGCCTGGAGAAAAGGAGACTCAGGGGTGACCTTATCACTCTCTACAACTTCCTGAAAGATGGCTGTAGTCAGGCGGGGGTTGGTCTCTTTCTCCAGGCAGCAACTGACAGAACAAGAGGACACAATCTTAAGCTGCACCAAGGGAAATGGAGGTTGAATATTAGGAAAAAGGTTTTTATGGAAAGAACGATAAAGTACTGGAATGGTCTGCCCAGGGAGGTGGTGGAGTCACCACTCCTGGATGTATTTAAAAAAAGACTGGATGTGGCACTGGGTGCCATGGTTTAGTTGAGGTGTTAGGGCATGGGTACTGCTGATCTTGAAGGTCTCTTCCAACCCAGTGATTCTGTGATTACGGAAGTTGAAAGATGAAAAACTGACTAGATCTGAAAGTTGAAAGGATAAATAGGATGCAGGATGATAAGCCATACCATAAGTAACACTTCAGCCCCTCTTGAAAATGTCTTTTTTTCCCTTACTGAGAGTAAGCCTAATTTGCCTGGGCACAGTGCCCAGGCAAATACTGCCGAGCAGCTAATGCACTGTTAATCTGCCTGGTGCTTTCTTAAGTCAGGTGCAGGGAGCTGCTGCGAGTGCCCTCTGAGTATTGGAAGTTTGCCAGTTCTGGAAGGATATTGCAAGAGTGGTTCCATTGCCTTGTTGTGCTTCAAGCAGGAAGTCCTTCTGGAGGTGTGTTAGAAGAGGGAGAGGTGGACTGTAAATTATGTATCAACTAGATAGTTTGGCCAGATCTTCACTGGAGGGGGAAGAAACTCCTCTGAGAACAGTCCCTTTAAAATCTTAAGAATTCTTTGACATAGGAATTTTTATCCTTTCTTTACTTTTAAGAGCATCTTTATTGTCCCAGATCAGAGATACTATTTTCCTGGAAGAAATATTACCAACATGTCAGTGGGTGCTCCTGTGCTGTAAACTTTTCGTCTTTAGAAGTACCATGCTAAAAAAGGGTTCCCTGGGCAATGTGGAAGAGAGAACAACTTGGAAGTTTAATACAGGCAAGTTTATATATCATAATAAACATACTCTGAGTATGGTTGGGTCTGATTTTAAACAAAGTAATGAATAAATACAAAATCTCTTTGAGAAAAGGCTTATTTTCAAATATTTAAATACAGAGTTAAATACTCTTAACTGGTCACTCAAATAGTGCCACTGCTCAGTGAGGGAATTCAGCTGATTCTTTTCTGTTCCTGAGGCCTGTAATTTCTGAATTAAATTTTGAAGCCTTTTAAAGTTGAGTTTAAATTAAAACCAAGGTAAACTTAATAAATTTTAATCATCCTGCCATTGTATTAATCTATAGATTTAATGCAGTAGTTGCATAAGTGGGTTATGTTAATATTAGTAATTGAAGACACAGAATGTACACATTAGTAGTCAGTTAACATCTCTGTTGGAGGCACCAGAAATCTACATAAGGTAGATCCATTCTGTCCTTTTAGAAATACAGAGATTGCTAAATATTTTTATCTAATCTTATATCCTTAATACAACCTGTACTTACCTATATAAAACAGATTGATTGTTTAAATTTTTATTTCTGTCTTCAGTTAGACATATGCCTTCCTTGTATTTTGCTTTGAATGTTGTATATCTTTTCTCTATGTTCTCTCTTGATTTTTTTTTTTTTGGTATATTTTTTAAGGTGTGATAAGTCTCTTGACAGAGAGAATGGCAGATATTCTGTTGTAGATGTGGTTTAGGTTGGGGACACACTGAACAGCAGGTAATTTTTGATGCTTTTGATATCTTCACTTGGTCTTAAAAACTGAGTTCTCCATTACCTGTCAGTTAGAAAACAATACAAAAGCTTCACCCATCCATAAGTAGCAAAGTAAGTATTTTTTGTGAATTTAGGGAGAACTATCGCTCATCAGAAGTGCTTACAAGAACTACTGAGAAACTTTCAGTGGCTTACAACAGGTATGCTAAAGAAATTACATTCATATCTGAGGCTCAACAGAAATTCCCACTTGTACTTAAAATTTCCTTCTGTTACTCCAGCACACGTACAGTTCAGGCAGTGATGGTGACATGGTGCTGTTGGGGTACATAACTTTCAGACAGATTTTCTCTTAAAAAAAAAAGTATTCACATAGCTTTTACTGTTTCTGACAGAAAGTGGTTGCTGTGGTTGTGTTCAGGCCTAGACCACATGGGTCTGTTTCTTGAAATACATATTTGTACAGCAAAAGCAGACTCATGTAAATAATTATATACTTAAGGTGGATTGTGTCCTGAAATACCAAAGTGTGCTAATAGTTAAAAAAATACCTGGGTTGGATTGTGTAGCATTCTAGAAGAAAAGCAAAGGCCCAGCACTAGAAAGTAACAAAGATTGGTTCTTGGTTGGTGTTTCTTGTGGAGTGAAGGGGATCCTAAAAGAAAAACTTGTGAAGAAGCAGGGGGTGAAAAAAAAGAAAGAATGGAAGTAACAAGTTAATTTCTTATGGTGGAGAAACTGAGGTAACATGCATGGCAGAAATTAATATGATGAATTTTATAAGCACACCCACTATTACTTAGCTAGAATAGTTATTACCACATTTATGTTTTCTTAGTCTGCTCAGCTTACTTTTTGGTAAGGGGAGGCAGTGATGGTGTTACAAGCTTCACCATGGTTTTGTTAGTCTCTGTGTACACCTTAAGCCTGTTTGTGTGGAAAAGTGAGATCTCACTGTTTGGTGTTTGTAAGGTGGGGTCTCAGTGCTTCTCTGGGGGAGGAAATAATGAATGAGCTTCTGTGGCACCAGAATTTATGCAGTCTGTGTTATTTGCTTGCTGTCAAAGTTGGGAGTGGCAGTGGGAGAATGTTTGGGAGGTGGTGAAAACCCTCTGTGGGTTTTCAGCTTTCGTGGAATTGTTTGAGGAGTATTTGTACCTGCTGTAATGTGTGTGCATGAACCTGATAAGCTGAGACAGACAAACAGAAGAAAAACAGTGATGAAGATTACAGTTTCTGATCCATATTTTGCATTTTGTTGTGGGTTGCGAAGAAGGATTAGGAGTCTACCAGAAAAATGTGTTAAACTAAGTTGATCATCACAGTGGGGGTGTTACTGTGAAAAACACTGTTAAGGAGACTCTGACCTGGAAATTTGACAAGTAGGCAGTGTTGAAGGCGGCTTGGAAATTGATGATCTTGTCAGAACAGCAAGAAAAGGCAGATGTGTGGAAGTAGTATCACATTTGTATGCTCTTTTGATGTGTGAGAAGGAGCAGGGAAACAAATATGTACAAACATACACACAGTCTTTTGGGAACAGGCACATGGTGCTATTCTTTAGGCTGTCATGTGCAGGGCAAGGAGGTGGCCTTTGATGATCCCTGTGGATCCCTTCTAATTCAGGCTATTCTGTGATTTCTATGAAGAGAAATCTGTGGGTGGAAAGTATGGAGAGCATTCTAGCGGACGATTTTTTTGCTTACAGGAAACTTGAAATACTTGAAATCCATCTTGAGAAACCAAGTATGAATGTGCCCACATACACTGGAGTTAAAAAAAAAAGACAACTGAAAGCAGTACCAAAACCCAGCAACCCCAATCCCGTTTTTTTTTGTGTTGATAGTCCTCTACTCTTTTAAATCCAGTGTACGTTCACGTGTTCTGCCTTACTGTTTTGAACACAGCAATTTGTAATTGCAGTGTTACTTGACTGGGATGGAGGGAAGCCTTCGGCTCTGGCCACACGGTTATGAAATGGTTGAGGTGCAGGTAAACAGTGAAGTATGATGTCCTTAAATACATGGCATGTGAGAGCTAAAAGCAGGAAGAAAAACTTCTGTCAGACTTGTGTCTTCGGTGTCACTGAGTTGACTGTCCGTGCAGTAGCTCTGCAATCGTCCCTGTGTTCTTCTCAAACCTCAAACTTCTGTAGCTGCCCAGTAAGTGGCGATAGAGCTCTTCTCGATGTGCCCTGAAGAGGTGCAGGATTTCTGTTGGAAGTAGACACTGCTGGGTTTAAATTCTCAATGATTTGTGCAGGTTTTTCTTTTTTTCAGTTTTCCAAATACATGTAATTACTGCTTTAACTTCTGATGATGTTTATTGTGCTAAAAAACAGTAAAAGTTTCCATCTTGATTAGGAAGGTCATTGTTTTCAGCTGGAACACTCCTACATTAGAGGCTCCCCTATATAAAAAAAAATTATTTCACTTTGTCACTTGCTGTCTAGATTAGACTGATTAATAATATTTTACTTTTTATTTCCCTTAGCTTTTGCAATAGCAAATTAAACAAGGACATGTCAAAGTGCAGTGACTATACCAGGTAGCAGGCCAATTTTCGTGAAACTGTTTACTTTTCTAGAGGGATTAATTTTTTAGAATTACTTAATTTTCTAATCTATTGAAAAGAACAGAACTTTTCTGAAGGGTCATTTTTTTCCACATTTTAGCGGCTCAGACTTTTTTCTCTGATGTGAATGCCAGCATGACTCCCAGATGTGTAGTTAGTGATTCTTTAGCTACACACACTGCAATCGAGTTTGATTTTCTCATTAGACATTGTAGGTTGTCAGATGATGAGGCACACACCTTTAAAAAGTATGCTTAATGCAGTAGTAAATCAAGTGTTTACTGAAAAAATGTCTATCAGGTGGAGCAGATTTCAACAGTTGCATTTATTCCATTTACCCATGTGTTTCAGGTTTCGATTATGGTAAGTACTTGATTAAAAATTAGTTATGAAAGTAATAAAATTGTTTTCAGATTATATTACTAATTCATGTTGATGCAACTAAAATGGCAAAGAATAGACATCATTGTGTTGAAATTGCTTTTCAAGTTTCGGTCAATAAAACTGATGTTACTTACATAATACAGTGTTAATAAAGAGGTTTCCCAGAAGATCCCAGCAGCTGTCTTCGGCAAAAACATTTCATCAGTTTAATCAGCTGAGTTACATTATAGAGTAGCCAAGAAAAAAGAGGTTGTGTTAGAGAGGATGGATCCAGGGAGAGCAGGTAGCATTTGTTTCAAGTTTTCTCCTCTAAACTCAATAGTAGTTTTTCCTGATGAAATAATGAAAAGGTGAATAAGAGTGCTGTGTGGATATGTAGGAAGCTCCTGACAAAATCCAGATCTTAAATGGAAATTTGCAAGAGGTGCGGGCAGAGTTGTGTGACCCAGTCAGACCACAGAGACTCTGAGTATGCAGGGGCAGGGATGAAGTTAGCAAAGCCACAGTCTATATGGAATTGAATCTGGGGAGGGATGTGAAGGGCAGCAAGAAGAAAGGCTTGTACAGATGTCTCAGCAACAAAAGGAAAACAAGGAAGAATCTGGATCTTCTTCTGAAGGGGGTGGAGAATCTAGTGACAAAGGATACAGAACAGGCACTCACTGTCTGCTTTGCCTTGGTCCTTACTATAAGTGTTGCCTTCAGGAGCCCCAGGTCCATCTGACCACAGGGAAAGTCTGGCCCTTTGTGATCAGACTAAAATGTTAGGATAAACCATATGTATAGAAGTTCATGGTACCTGAAGAGGTGCGTCTTAGAGTGCTGCATGAGCTGGTTGATGTCATCACAAAGAATATGCAACTGCACTTGAAAGATTTTGACAACGGGGTATGGTTCCTGGGAGCTGACAGACTGATGGGGACTGGTGTGGATTGTCCATCTGTGTTGATACTGTGGACAGGAGCCTGAACAGCTGGTTGGTTAGATGATCTCTAGAGTTTCATTCCAATCTTGGCCTTTTTGTAAGTATATCCCATTAAAACTTCACACACATTTAGAATATAGAAGGTAGTTTCTGTGGCTTTTTAAATTTTGATTCACTAGTACAGGTATCTTTGGTGGAATACTTCAGGTGAAGAAACAAATGAAAAAAACTGCACTGCCTTCTTGCCATCTCTGCTAACTGATCTCATTTAAAGCAAAGATGTGTTTTAAATTAAAAAAATTAAAAGGACTGATTCAGTAGATAATCTAAGTCTATGAACTTTAGTGTCTGGCTTCAAGAATAAGGTCTTAAGTTTGTGTTAGGCTGCTGTTATAGTATATTGGCAATGTTGACTCTTTCATAAGAGTAATCTAAAAGCCCTAGAGATTGGATTTTTATGATTGAGAGTAGGAGAAATTGCTGTAAAATGCTTATAATGAAACCTGAAGTATGTAGTAAGTACTCATGCCTACTGTTCCTTGAAGGCTGAAAATAACTGTTTGGTACGAGTTTGGATGTAATTTGCATACCAGGTACAATTAGCTATTATGTATAATCCTTACGTACTTCAGAGTGAATTACCAATACCAATGTTCTGCAGACAATGAAAAGTTTTAGCATCAGTGATTATTTGATTGAGAGTTTTCTTGAGTCAGTCTTGCAAAAATGCAGAGGACGTAAGTATATTTCACACTGTAAGTCAAATTATACACTGCAAATAGGGGCTTGATTAAAACTGTCATGAGTTCTAATCAAAGTACCTGATCACTTTTTAAAGCTTTTCACTGTTTAGCATTACTGTCTATGTTGTGTCTATATAAAGCTTCCTAATTGTTATGCTTCCTAGGGAATGCTGTACACATATGCTTGCTAAAGAGACAAAGGGTGTGTAGTCCTGGAAGTCTTGGGTGCAGAACACATGAGCTGAAACAGAAAAGACTGAACAAGTATGGACTTTGTACCTTTGTTTTTTGGAGAAAGCATGTTACAGCTTCTCTCTTATTAGTCAGAATGTATGGATTTTTTTTTTCAGCCCTCATAACCTTTCTACAGAATTAAAAAAGTGCAGAGTGTTTTGCAGTGTTTAAAACCTTCCTGTAAGCTGTTGTGTAAAGTAAGACATTCATTATTTTGTCTTAAGTTGATTTTTATTGCTAGCTTTATTTTGTTCATCACATACTGATAGAGTTGCTGCTTCCTGGTGATCACAGAACTTAGTTCCCAATGAAAGGGTCATCTAGCTGACCCTTTCATTGAGAAGTAAGTTCTATGCAGACTGCTTAAGTAGTTGTTCTCGTTTAAGTTGTAATTTATTTTTAAATTAGTTTTTTTTTTTTTCTTCTGGGAAACGTTATTTTCCAACAGCTGGTTATTATTTGTCGAAGCAGGAGTTCAGTTATGAAATTATTACTAATTTGGTGCAGATTTTTCTGAGACTGAGTGCAAGAATTGTAGATTATTTAAGCTGTACCCAGATTTTGAATAGTTTTGAGAGTATTTTTTTGTTAGAATTGTTGTTCCTTGAGGATATTGAAACTTGAACACCATATGAGCCATCTGTATTTGAATGTGTGCATATTTCTGTATGTATGTATTTGTAAACAGAAGCAGAAGGAATATTCATATGCCAGCTGTAGACTGTGGAAACATTTGTATATGTCTTTATAGATATATTTACATTCGTCTTTAGAGAAAGCATAATGTAATTGGTGCCTGTGTATCATCCAGTATAATTTAAGTAGTTGTTGTTGTCAGCCAAGACAAGAATCAGTATTCATTCAAGATTTCTTGACAATGTGAGGAGAAGGAGGAACAGCCTATGCGGTGACAGCAGGGTGGCTGCAGTCCTCCTGTAAACCCCTCAGGTAAGGTATCTAAACACAGGTGAGGGTGTGAGAGGAATTGGGCCTATCAGTGTTTTTTTGGAGGTGAAGGAAGGGTAATTTGTGTTACCTGCCTTTGTATTTAGGTCTAGAGGGTCTGTTCTTTCTGTGCATGAAATATAATTTACAGAATTTTATAAATGAAAAGCTGTGTTTTTTCACTGATATGTCTTGTGTTTTTTTTAAGTAAATTCTTCAAAAATATGTCTGTTTTCTTAACATTTCTCCTCGTATTTAAATATGTAGAGAATGCTACTGGAACCAAAGAAGCATTAAAAAAAAAAGGTTCATCAGAATGTTCCATCAGAGTGTTTCATCAGAATGTATTAATTTTTAATGTATATGTTAATGTCTCTGTGTAGAGTATTCATGCCTTACAGTTCCTGTTTTCTATCTTTTCTCTATATATGAATGAATACTTGCCTCAGATTTTTATAGGCAGTAACCAATAGTTTCTAGATTTTAACATTACTTGCTGGTCCTCTCGTTTTGTCCCATTCCTAGCATACTTTCCAGATAACTTTTGTTTATGACCCAGTAGGACAGTTGCATTTGATCCCAGAATATCCCTGTGGTACTTCTTAACTACATAACCTACTGGACTGTAAATAAACAACATAAAAATATGATTTTTGATATAGCATTACTTTTATTTTTATTACTCATTACGATAATATTTTGCATTTATTTTTTATCGCTCACTATCATAGCTGTGCTTGAAAAAATATGTGAAAGCACATGGGCTGGCATATTTCTAGCCTTGTAAAGTATACAAAGGTGGAGTAATTAACTCTACCATTTTTAACTTAATTTTTCTGGCAGTCTGATTTTCCTTGAATCTGATGTTTATATGCCAACTGCCAGTCTTTGAGATATTTTGCCACATGAACATTTACAACCTTCTGTATGAGGGACCATGAGTGTACCTAGCAGAGTGCTACTGGTGCTTTTTTTTTTTTCTCCTCCCAAGTGCTGTGTTGAGATGAAGTGCTTCAGTGTGAGCTTCTCTCACACTTGGCTTGATTTCTGAAACTGTCTTCATTCCTCTTCTCTTCCTGCATGTTAGTGGGATAAACTGCCTGAGACAGGGATTGTCTTTTCAAATAGGCGACATGGTTGGAGAATAGCCAGCAGTACTGCCATCCTGCAAAAATCAGGATGCTAGCTAGACCTGCTAGCTGGTCTGTGTTGGTAGATGGCAACTATCAGCTTAAAGAACATGCTTGAGCTTTGAGGTTTTGCCTATAACTTTAGTTAGGAATTCTAATGGTGCAGCTTTTAAATGTAGGCAATTCTATTATAGATATGCCTAGCATAATACTATTTAGCAAAACCTAGTAATTTATTTTAATAATCTAAGCAGTTTTTATTGAGAAATACAAACTGGGGCCTTTTGCACTTCCTTCAGAGAGTCCCCTGTATTAATTATATCATGTTATTATTATAACATGGATACTGTAAAATGGATAATAGCTTATTTCTTAAAGTGACGGTTTTGTTGTTTTGCTTTTTGTCCAGATCTAGTGTTAAATACATGTAATTCCTTTTACTTGAATAATGAAACCTTTGTATTTAGAATTATTTTTTTCATAATATTATTTCTCTTCATAGGGGAAGCAGTAGGGAAAAAATTAAGTGGTTTGCTAATTTAATAACTTTGGCCAGTTGCTCTTTAAGTCTAGTTATTGTTGCTACAAAGATAATATCCCCCTCCACTGCCGTTGTTTTAACTGTCTCTGTCATTCATGGAATTTTATTTTGAAATAGTCATTTAGTATCCCTTGCTCAGTTCTTACTGAACATGATGTGTACCCATTGCCTGTATCTTCCAAAATTAACATGTACTGATTTTGAGGGATTGTAATTGCCATTTGGTTCAGTGTTTTTCTACAGAAGCAGGATATGGCAGTTCACTTTGTTATAAGGTGTTGGTTCCTGTATATATGTCAGCTTGTCTTCTAGTTCCCTAAATGATGTGCTCCATATCCTGTGGCATATTGTGAAAATATCCTTACACTGAAAAGGATGCTTGGCAGTAAAGACTTAGAGTAAAAACTCTATCATTGTCTTGTTCAGCCAAGACTTGAAGGGTTAACTAAAAAAGCAAACGGGGAAAATTGAGAGTGCTGCATTCTCAGTTTGCATTGTAGAAATATTTGATATTGTAGGACTGATAGTGGTTAATGAGTTGACTTCATAACATTAATTACTACTACAAGAATGACTGCTTGGAAGGCTCCTGTAAAGTTATGTGCCATCAAATTTATAGGAACTTAATTTATTGTGTATCTTGACTTCCTCTATTGTTTTTTGTCAATAAAAAACAGTAGAGGAAGTTTTATTTATGTGGCAGTTAACAATGCAGTAATTTTGTAGACAGTTGTTAAATTATGTCAGGGCTTAGTTAACTGAAAGCTAGGACTGGTGTGTGCATTATCCCTAGCTTTGGTTGTTTGGAAGTACCTGGTCAAAGATTGCAGTTCTACCACTGGATAAGCTGATCTGAGTTGGGGGTCAGTGTGACCCAGTTCTGCTGCTCTTTCATTTCCACTACTTTGCCATGGTCCCATTTTTTTTTTGTTTTTACCCTGGGGGAAGCCAACTCAAAGTACCAGTTAGTCACAGCACTGCAGAGGAAGCCTGGCTGGAAAATAGTCTCTTTCTGGTTGCTGCTTATGATCTGGTTCATAAATGCTTCTGACAAAACAGCCAGAAAAATGGGAGTGAGTGGCCAAACAGCAGGGAAAGAGAAGTTACTTCATTTATGCTGTGTTGTTGTGTAGTTGTTGCCTGTGTTATGTTACTGTATTGCACATAAAATTTGAAATTGCTGTCTGTGAATTTGTTTGTACTTGTAGTTGTTACACTTTTAAAATACTCATCTGTTTTCAAATGAGTCTTTTTGTCTCACTTCTATGGTTAGACTGTGAACAAACTACTTCTAACTCCCTGAAGTCCCTAAATAGGGACTTTACTAGCAGCTATTTTCTACAAATTTAGCAGTACAAACTAAAGTACACTTTTTTGATGTGGGGTGAGTGCAGAGAGACAAAAATGTTAAAATACATTGTCATTAACATTTTGTGAAAAAAATGTTAAAATACATTGTCAAGTACTTTGGGTAAATCATCTGGCCTATATGAAATTGGTGATAGACATTGTGTATTTTTCTTAGTAGTCATTTGGGTGACCAGTACCTTTGTCCTGGTCTCAAAGAGAAGACTCAGTACTTACAGTATCATCCTCAGTTTTATACTGTTGTGTTTAAATATTGAAATTCAGATGTTTTAGACAGGAGGCATACCTTTGCACCTTTGAATGCTGTCCAGTACACTTGTAACGTATAGTGAGAGAGGTAATGCAAGCCTCCTCTCTTTCTTTTTATGCCTTCTGAAAAACAGTCACAGAAATTTTGTTTTTATGAAGAACTGAAGTTTGCTGTTTTGCAGTCAGTTCAAACTAATTAATAATTTTTACAGGCTGCCATTCTTATCACAAATTGGATATATTTTCATGCCAGTCTCTGGAGTTTTACTGGCTCTAGCAGCTGAATGACAAGTATTAAAGCAATGTTTTGTCTTTGACCTGTCAGCTGGGAATAGAAATCCAATGTAGTAGACCATGCATGGCTTAAGCTTTTTGTCTGCTGCAAAAATTAGGAAATTTCAATTAAATAAAATGCAGTTCATAGTCGTGGGGTTTTTTCAGCAACAGTCTTCGGATAATAGATCTTAGCAGTGAATAATGGATTGTATTCAGCTGGCTCCACAGTCCTGTTTTTACTGTTAAAAATAGGAGACACCTGTTAAATATGTTGAATAGCATAAACTTACTGAAAGGAGTCTGCAGCCTAGACTTCTCTGTAGTAAGCTGTATTTGTCTGTAAGATTTAATGCAAACTTTTTCTTTTCCTGGGAATTGGCTCTTGTGACGATAAATCCGCCTTCAGTGAAGTTGGATGTTGACATAGATGTTTTTATATTGGTTTTATTCTAGGTTGTGAGTGAAAGTCATCTGTTTGTCAGAAGGTTAACCTTTCCTGGTGTTGCTCACATAATTTATTTTCCTGGATATATTTGAAATATTGTATATTTTAAAATAGATTTTTCATTCAATTTAGTGTTTGAACTTCCAGTTCTCAAAGAACGTTTCTGATTTGAATTTGATTAATATTTACTGAGATCTCAAAAAGGACTTAAATAGGAGCTTGATAAAGAAAAGGTGTACATACAGCATTCTAGGGGTAGGATCACATGCTGAGATTGAAATGAAAATTTTCCAGTCCAGAAAATAAATTTTGTGTTAGTCAATGCCTGCTACACCAACTTTTTGTCACTGTCAGATTAGAATGTTTTTTTGCAGAGCTCTGAGTATGAAAGTGGTAGGATGCTGTTTGCTAAAATGCATTTTTTTATAATGCATTGAGTTTCATTACTATCACAACAGCTGTTTTGTTTGGTAATGTAATTCTCCTGTGTGATTCTAGTGTTAACACTCTCCAGTGTAGTTCTCCAAATGGAGAACTACACTGCGGGGCTGCCTGGTATATTAAAACAAACTGTTGGACAGGTCATAACCTTGGTTAGGTTGTTCATTTGCTTCGAGGAGCAGAAGTCTTTTAAACTGGTGCAAATGGTGCAAAGCAGGTACAGGAAAGTAAACTGAGATAGGTGAGGAGAGCGCAGAACAACTTTTAAGGACTTAGCAGAAGGTTCCAGAGTTGTTGGACGATGTCTGCCTTTCAGAAAAATGGCAGAATTCTGATACTTCTTGATATTGTGGGTGGAAGCGAATGAATAAGGTTTCAGAAATTACTTATTTTTGTAACTGATTTCTTTTGTAAGAAAAGAGACTATTTTTCTCACTTTTCAAAAGTGAGAAAGGAATTGCAAGCAATATTGGAAAAAAATTTTGAAGGGCTGTTGGTATAAAGCATAAAGGAAATTGATACTGAAATTGAACAATACTAATGAAAGTGTCCTAATTAATTTACAGAATTGCTGTAATAAAAACTATGGAAGTTTCACACAAATTAAGGGTATTATTACATTGAGCATTGTGTAAGTATGAAGAATCTTTAACCTGGCCCTTTTTTCTGCATAATGTATTGGTTTTTTATTTAATTAGCTAATTGTGGGGGTGTCCAGGTTACTTAATTTTGGTCTTTATGTTCTGATAATAAATTGAGATTGAGAGAGAAAAATCATAAATATTGAGGAAAACACCACCAGGGTAAGGTAGTCTAAGTCTAAAGAACATTCATTGGTGCTGTTAGAGTTTGTAGAGCCATAAATTCAGGAAAAGGAATTGTAGAGATAGACTTTTGTAAGTCAGACTTAAGGATGTTCATTTTATCAGTGAACTCAATCTCATGTGTAAAGAGAGAAGGTAATAAAGAGTATATGTTAAAGGGCATATTTTTATAATTGAGACACAGGTCTGTTCTCCAGAATGCAGGAAGCTATCAGGCCTTTCTTCCTTTTTGTGTTATTTTTTTTTCCCCAGAAGGGATCTTGCAGTTTATAGATGCTTTACAGCCCTGCATTTTCACAACAGTCTTGTGTCTGTTGCCCTGTTTGCTTGCTTGAAAGTGTCTTGTGAATCTCTTGGCGGTACTATTTTTCAGAACTCAGAATATTCCTTGTAGATGTTTCCTGCTAGGTGGAGCATGAGATTTGAGTCATAAATTAAGAATAAGAAGGAGAATGAATTTTACAAGTTAGAATACAGAAGCATGGGATAATCTGAACAAGTCACTGAAGTATTCCTATCCAGTAGTCAACACAGATAAAAACATCTGATATGCTATTCTTCTGTTGAATCTTTAATGTTTTATTTTGCATTGCATGCTGTACTATGGAAAAACCGTTTAAATAGATAGTTCCAACAGTTCTTGATGTTCCTCTTTTGACAGGCATTGCTTTATTGTGCAAAATGACAGTGCCAGCCAAAGTCATCAGCCTGAATGGTTCCTGTAAGGTGCATTTCAGTAGAAACAGCATTGTAAGTGATTAGTGAGCTCTGTCATGGGTCTTGAAACACAAATGTGACTCATCTGACCCTTTGTAGAATGTTTTTGTCTAGTGAAACTGAACGCCACCACTCCTTGCTGTGATAGTGCTGGTAGTGAAAAGTTGATGCTCTGCTTGCCACTTTCATGTGGATGAGTTCTTAGTTATTGTCAGATTTAGAATTGTGATAGTTTCCTTAATTCTAGGTTGTGACACCCAGTCTCCATACAGTCTGTATATCTATATATATTATGTCCTTGCAGACAGACTGTTCTGTTTATTATTCATCTATATTTTACTTATTTCAGGAGACTTCATGGCTATTGCTGACTAGTACTTTATAGTCATTTGAAATCAATACTTTCTAGTAGTTTCAGCTGTCTGGGAAGTTTACAGAGCACATGCCCACTTGGTGGAACTTTAATGAAAAAATAAAATTGCCTTTCAAGTATAGAGAAGTATTGTTTTCCCTATATTTGTCTTTCTGTCTGTTTTTGTCTATAACTTTTGTCATTATTATTCATCAGAAAGCATTGTAAAGAGGCTGTAATAGAAAGAAAGAAAAGGAAGCAAAATTACATTATTTAACACAGATAAAAAAAGCATGTCTACTAGATGAGATGGAACTGATCAGAATACAATGTGAGCAGACTGTTGTTTTCTTGAATCATCTCTTCCCAAATATTTAGTAATGTTAATACCCTACTGTTGAGCATCATAATTTGGCAGTAAATAATTTTGAGAAAGATAGAAGAATGCTGGTATTTAAAGCGCAGCATTTAATGAATTCTTTTGTTCTATTGACTTAAAGCCTTGATTTCTGTGTCAGATTTCTGAGAACCTTTAGGATCATAATGTTAAGAAAGAGCTGTCTATCTGTGGACAACTAATTAATAGCTTAAAAGGAATAAATGTCTTTATGGCTAAGAGCAAAAGAGTTGACTCCTATCATTTTGGCCTCTACTAGTCTGTTTCTAAAGGATATCTGAACAAGTGATTCTCAAGACCAGAACATTGCTTCAAAGGCAGCAATGTTCAATTTAGAATTTCATTCTAGCAATAAAAATGTGTTACTTTTCAATGAATAGTTAAAATACTACTGCTATTGCAATGTCTAATACTTGATTTATATTAATTTGCAGCTTCTGTTTAGAATACTAAAATGGTGAACTGATTTTACTGAAACAATACAATTAATTCTAGTTTGAACCTTGCGGGGTTAGGATAGTCAGTTCTTGACTGCTTAAATAATGAAAATAGCAGGTTGAGGTATATAAAAATGATTTCCTACTTGTATTTTTATGCTGCTCCTGTTTGCCCCTGTTTATTTGGGCTTCTTACAGACCTCTCGCCTCTAAAATGACTATCAATACCTGATATTAATTATGTTAAATTACAAGTCTGGTCTTTTCCAACCATCTATAAACATGTGGAGTGCTTTGTTAAGCATACAGCTTTAGATCCTGTAGAGGGATTCTTAGGTGTTGTCTTTTTTTATCAGTTGTGGTCTAATCTGATACTAATGTCAAACACAAAAGCATTTGAAACTGAATTTTAACTATATGAATGTAATTAATATTTACCCTTTTTAATGTTCATAAATGAACACTATTTATAGAACATACTAAATGTTCCTCTGTGTGAGAATATTTTTCAGTGGTGTGGAGTGTCTAACAATTACTCTTCTTAAGCATTCTGATATGACTTCCAGTATGTGCATGTAGCTGTTGTTTACTCTGTAACAAGTATGTTGTTAGCACTGTCTTTCTAAAAAGAAAACAGGTATGTTACCTAACTTGCAGCTGTAGATATCAGAGAAATGCAGGTAAAAGGTTTGCCTGTCTGTAGAGTTGTTCTCAAATGTTGCTTGCTATCTGGTGGATTAATATATTTCCTTGTGTATTTTTACATATCTTTGGGTTCTATTTTGTAATTGACAGTTTAGTGTTAATAGAATACAGGTAGAAATAGATTATTTCTTTTGTCTCATTCTGAAGGTCAAACATTTATCCATACTCCACCTTCAAATTTTTACATGGTAAAAACCTAAATACTTCTCACCGCAGTCTGTCTGTTAATATTTCTGTTGTTAATCAGGTATGCAGTCAGTGACAGTAGTCACTTCTGATTGAAAACTTGTGGTTTCCATGACAAAACGAAACCAGCAAACCCACTACTTAACTGAGAGAAGTGTAATTTCTTGGAGTTCATTTCCTCCACTCCAAATAACGCTCTGGGTTAACAGCTTGTTAGCAAGATCTTGAGATATTAGGTATTCTCACTTAAAGTACAGTACCGAGTTCTCATGATTAGCAGTGTATTTTTAGTCCTTCTGACAGTCAGCATGATGTAATCTTATTGCAGGTAAGTAAATTCCTTTGTGTTATATAAATTTTCTATAAAAGCCATTTTTTGAGAGTAAAAAATGAAGTAGCAGTGCCAAGTCCAGAGAGGATCTGCAGCAAGGCCAGAAACAAAGCTGTAGAATGTCCAGTATCTAGAATTTTGCATGTGATTGGTGTCTTTTAACTAAGATTTTGTTCAGTAATATGCAACTTGCTTGATGTTTCCCTGAATAAAAAGGGTTTTTAAAAGAAAAACATGTGCTTTGAACTTGCTTGTTAACCAACTATATAGTTCTCTTCAGAGCTTAAGTAATGGTGTCATTTTTGAAGACTAAAGACAAGTGTAGGCACATGCATACGTGCTTCCCAAAGCCTCCGTTGGGAACAGAGCCCTGAAATTGCACACACTGATGGCCCGGGAATGAAAATTTGCATTTGTGTTGCAAATTTTCTTGTCTTGTCTACTGACAGATAAGTGAGTTATATGCGTGGGGTGGAGCATGAAGCAGTGATTGACCAGGTTGTAAAGAATGGGGTGAAGTAAGTCAAAGGCAGTGGAGCCCTCAACTCACAATTCAGTGTTAAATGTACTTGTGAAAGACAGGTTTGCTTAGTACCCATTTCCTCTGTATTTGTTGCCTTAATTATTTTCTGAAATGTACTCCGTTCCTTTGTCTCAAAAAAGTGATTGTGAAAAAGTAGTGAGTAATTTTTTTGAGATTAGTTTTTCATATCATAAGTGAGGAAATTAAATGTTATTCCTGTGAGAGAGGCTGTCTGTCAGAGATGGTACCAGAATCCTGATTCTGTGGCTTTTACTTTAGTGTACTTGATTTTTTTATATGAACTTGTTTATCTTTCTCCAGTATTGTGTTTCACAATTTTTCTTTGACTAATGTAGTTTCAAAACTGCATTTGCCTAATAGATACAGTGATAGAAATTAGCCATATTTACATTTGTGGCTGGAATTAAAATTAGGAAACTGGTGAGTGGAGCTTACATGAAAAATTTGGTCTTGTAGTTCATTGTCATGATAGATGGTAATTACTTTTGGCACATGATGAAAAGGTAATTCGCCATCTGTTCTGTGGAAGTTGTTGGGAGAGAGAAGTGTCTTTGAAATACTTGTGTAGCTATTTAATTTTATGATATGTTCAGCTGATTCACATGTGACAGAGCTGTGTGTTCACTGTATAAGCCAGATGTATTTTCATTTTCGCCTGTACACTACAAGTGCCCAGGTGTTAATGTCCTGATTTTAAATGGTCTAATGTGTGCAAGAATAGTAACTCTCAATATGTAGGGTTTGAAATTACATGCTTTTCAAGTATGATCATGCTGTTTTGCCACACTGTCAATTCAGAAGAGTTTGTTTTCTCAAAGGGTAGCTGTAGTGAGTTGGTTTTACGTCTCCTTTACCGTGGGGTAGAATGTGTATGGTCAGGTGCCACTGAAGAATTCAATGAAATACACCTCTTTGTTGGCACACCTAACTGAGACTGTTAAATTAAAACATTTTGTTGAAAGGTCTAGTGGATAATAAAGCAGCTGGCTTTTTCATACATAATCAGAAGTGACCTTTGACACTTTACCACAAAATAGCCATGTTTTTGTGCTGCAGTGATCACGTTTCACCAAAAGTTGTCAGAATTGTCTGACAAAAAATTGGGAAGTTGCTAAAACTTCAGATGAACATTTGAAACACATGAAGCGAGGTAGTAAAGTGTAGCAATCCTGTGACTGTTATCAGGCTGTATGTGCTGTGGACATCAATTTTCTGTGTGTGTTTAAGCAAACAACTTGTCACTTATTTATGAACTGTTCTTCTGTAAATGCTTCTACTAAGTGCTGTACATCTCCCTCCTCACCCCCAGCAGAGGAAGTACTTTACTGTAAAAATCTGGCAGTGTTAGAGAAATCTGAAGTTATTAAGCCATGTTAAACAAAATTGCTGTGTTACATTCATTCTCGTTTTTCCTTCTTATTTTCCTCATTTACCTGTTGTTTATATCTTTTCTCCCGGAGTCTAGGCCTGCATCATCTCCCAGCTTAGAAAGGGAAGTTTATTTCTGTAATCAACTTCTGCTTTAATTTTGATTTCTCTTTTTATGTAGTCTGTATAATTGCTGACTAATGTTCTTTTCCTGTGGTTTCCAACAAATTCAGAATTTGACCCTGCACTAGGTTAAAATTGTTCTAGATGGTGTTGCTGGTGGCAGCAGACCATTCATGTTCCTTCTCTGTGATAAGAATTTTTGACAATTAGGCATATTCTTTTTAAAATACGCTGTCTCTTTCTGAGCTTTGTCTGCGTTTTTCCTCATTATCCTGTAACATTTGACTGTGGGAGTATCCGTCCAAGTCTAAAAGAAATCCCGGATCTTATGTTTCTTCATGTCTTCTTCTCACAGTGTACTCCTGTACTCTGTCTCTCTCCTGCAGATGTGTGTCATTCTATCTGAATTTGATACCATCTCCTCTTTTTACTATATTTGCAGATGTTTTCAGTGTCATTCTGATTATGTCCTGTTCCACTCTGTTCCTGAGGCATCAGCCTGTAGCAAGCCTGAGAGTAAAAATACAGAACTCTAAATCCTGCATGAGCTGTGGTGCTGCTTTTTAGCATTTTATGTATGTGATTCAAAAATTGATCTCTGTAATCTGAATGTTAGTTTTTTTACCAAGAAGCCTCAAGCAATTTTTAAAATTTGTTTTAATGATCGTATTTAAGAGTTTAAGAGATCCTGTTTTCGCAGGAGTGGTGTTGAAAAAGTGAAGTGTAAGCACAAGATGTTTGTTTCAAAAGTTTGGCAAGCTGTAAAAAAATGTGCCAGGTTTCTGCAGCTCCTAGATGGTCAGGAGCACATCTGAAGAGAACAGTTTCAGAACTTTAGGGGAGCTATGGGGTTTCATGGGCTGTTAAATAAAAAATGTCTAAATCTATCAGGTCTTTTGTCCTGAAGCCATTCCAGATGTATCCAGTTGTCAATAATTTATTTTTTTTGCTTTGCAATAAAGAAGAGAAAATGCTAATTAAATTCTGATTGTAACTGTATAATAGTTTTTCTGTAGTGAAGTATATACTACTTGGCTGAAATCACTGTGAGTAGCTAAGTATGCTGTGTCTGTGTACTCACATAACAGGAATTCTACATTTCAAAATATTATAGTCTTATCATAAAAATGCTTAGTATTGCTGTTTAGGTGCTTAGTTGTAATGAACATATGCATAAAGGTTTTAATTTTTCTGGAAACACTGTTTTCTTAACCTATTAAAAACAGGTTATGTCCATTATTAGTATTCTGTGACTTTACTACTACAATAGATAAATTTTTTAGCCACCCCAGAGATCTAAAAATTAATGGATCTATTTTTTGTCAGTTTAGATTTTGCTTAAATTTGGTTTTCATTTAGCCAGGAGATAATAATATCATAAATCACGTATCACTGATTTTGCTGATATCTTAGTATCATACAATCCTAGTGAACTCAAGATTTTTCTATTCTGGCTCCTGCTTTAAGCAGGGTCAACTACAGTGAGTTGCTCAGGACATTGTGAATTTAGTTTTGGATATCTCCAGTGATGGAGATATGCTTAAACAGAATTTTCTGTGCTTCAGTTTGTGCCTATTGCTTCTTGTCCTGTCACTGGGCATGACTGAGAAGAGTCTGATTCCACCTTCTGAACTCCCTGCCCCACTTCCAGATTGGGTAATTTTGCATCATGGTAAGATTCCTTTGAGCCTCCCCTTCTCCAGGCTGCATAGTCCTGTTTCTCTTAGCCTCCCCTTATATGACAGATGCTCTAAGCCCTAAGCAGATGTCATATTTATATCAAAGTTTTCCTTTTCAAAACCACTTCTCCTCACAATGGTAAAGTACAGTGGTAAAGCTGTACAGTTCACCTCAAAAATGATCCTGAGAAGTATTAAAATAATTTATTTAAAAAATTATTTCTTTTGCAACACTACCCCGTGTTAACTCCCTTCCTATTTCAGTTAAGGTTTATGGTTTTCTTAAAGCATTTACTGGAACACTACCTTTTTATAAAGAATTTTTCCTAAATTTGCATTTCTTGAGCAAGCAACAGTGGCTCATTTTTGCTTAGTAAGGACAGTATCCTTAGTGTCTCCTGGAGCAGCAATAGAAAGATGTTTTTTTCTGAGTATTTAAAAGAATAGAGCAGACATGTTTTATCAGACTTTCTAAAGGAAATAAGTGCACTGAAAAGAAGACACCCACAGGCCTGGGAAACTATCTGCAGACTATAAGCTGATTGTCAACAGTCCTGTGTAGATGGAACCTTTCCTTCACCCGCTCTCTGCTATTGTGTTCTTAGTCTGGGAAGTGATTCTGCCATTCTGTTCTTCCTTCTCTCAGATCACTTTCTGAGGCTCACAGGCAGAGTTACATCATTTACGGTTCACACACACAACACACATAGCATAGTGTTTCTGTGAATGTACTACTTTTTCTCCCTTGTCCATCTTTATTCTTTTGGCAGACTGTTGGCAAATCAGCAGCAGAACCTAGCAGGATTTGGGGGATATTAGCTTATATTTGATCCTTCTTTCAGAGTTAGCAGGTTCTTGCTTTGAGTTTTATCACATTCAGATTGGTGCTCTGAGTAAAGAAGTAAAAATATAGAAGTCAAAATGAAGGTTCCTGAAAGGCAGCTTCTTTTCTTACATCTTTTTACTTGCAGAATGCCAGTGCTGGTCCTTCCTCTCTGGTTACTGATGTTATTACTCTAATTTCTCTGTTCTCCAAAGCTTTTTTTTAACTAAACTTTTTAGCTATACTCACAATGTAGCTGTACTCACAAAATCTTCATGGCCAGGATACCACCTAACTGAGCTGAGGACCCTTATTCATGTAGGCTTTATTTGCAAATCTGTGCTAGGTCTTGAACTAAACTAATCTTCTTGTCCAAAAATAGTCCCCACTAAGTAAATGGCACCATAACGCTTCTACTGTGGCATGTAGAAAAGGTGATGATGTTTTCTTTAGGGTGAACACCTGCCCATGGGGCATGAACTGAGATGAAAAATGTGCAGCTGGTGCCTAAACTTTGAGGAAATGTGAAAATTTATTGAAATGTCCTTTGCTTAGCACTCAAACATTACACTTATTAATGTAATTTGCAAACTAATAATACCTGAATCATATTGAGAGTTTGTCTTCAGTTGCATTGCTTTTCCAGTCAGTTTTTCTATTCTGAATGGATTCAGAAGTTTCTGAAGACTTTATGTGACTGCTCTGGCAAACCTGCAGCTGTAATACAACCTAGAGGACTGAAAACTGGGGAAAGGAAAGGGAAGAAACAGTGGGGAGTAGGGGAAGATAAAAACTGTTTTGTGTGAAGGGCATGTGAAAATTGCTGTAGTTTTACCTGTACTGTATTAAAATTGAAGCACGTGCATCTCCCAAGAGTAACTGTTTTCATATCTTTGCAGTGTAATTGATATAAATACAGGCATTTCCACACAGTTCCATAACAAATGTGGATTTTGAAGTTTCAGAGAACATGTGATAACCCCACAGACTCATTAATGTTGATGAAAGGCCACCTTTATTGTGGAAAGACTGTAATTGCATCTCACTATTCTTTTTACAGTTCTTCATTTTGGTTCAAGTTTTACTTCTTTGTTCAAGACAAAAAGCTACTTTTTATTTGTTTTAGTCAGCTCTTCTGTTTTGTTCTTTTTCCTAGGAAACAGCAACATGGTGTATGCTTTCCCAGAGAGTGATTTCAGTATTGCTGTTTACTTTCCACTTCCTTCTTATAGTTGTATCCCAAAGTTGTTCATATGTCTTTAGAGTCTTACATTATCTCACAGTACAGAAATGTAGGCTTTTTAGAATAAAGTTTTAGAAAGTTTTAAATTATGATTGCATCATGGCATGTTGAGTTCAGAATATTTTTTTTTTATGCCCGACTAAGGATGATTTTGACAGTGAGGGAAGTTGGACTCAGTTCAAGATTTCTAGTTTTAAGTCATTAAGCTTTGCCTCAGGTTTCCAATGTTGCCTTGTAAATTCACTTGAGGTCAGTTCTGTTGTAATACTTAGCATCCATTAGATCAGAACAAAAATACCCAGTTCCTGAAAACAGTTCTTATGGGTAAGTGATTAGAAAAATAATTAATGCTAATTGTATGCCATGGCACTTTCTTTAGGACAGTGTCAGGATATAAAAAGAAAAACCCAGTCCCTTCAAATATGTTGACATTTTAATATTGTTTTAACTTCAGGTACAGAGAGGCTCTTGTCAAGTGGGATGAAGCACTTCAGTTAACTCCAGAGGATGCTACACTTTATGAGATGAAATCACAGGTAAAGCATTACAATTCTTTGCCAGTTTAGAAATTAGAAAAGAAAACATTGTGCTTGTGAACAGGTACTGGCCAACGTTTATTTGTTGTGTGCAGGAACTGCAACACAATTTAGGTGTTTCATTTTTACCAACTAACAGGGCGTCTTTTAACAGAAGTTGGAATAATGCTGTTATCCCAGCCAGTCACAGTAAACATCTTTGTTGGATTGGAATTGGGTTGCTACATTGCAGAGAAAAAAAAAAAGATTTGGAGAGATCAAGTTGAGCCTTAGTGTGACAGATTAGCAAATCTGACCATTAAAAATCTGCCTGCTGTCTCTAAGGATTGGGCTTAATACTATCTACTGTCAATATTAAACATGCGTACTGTGTACAAATGGTTTGCTTTAATCTGGTTTTGTATTAAGTGTTACATAGATAAACCAGTCATGTAAAAGATTCATAGTATCTCATCTAAACCTGCCCTCTTTCAGTTGGAAGCTGTTCCCCCTTATCCTATCACTACATGCCCTTGTTAAAAGCTCCACTCTGGCTTTCTTGTGACTCCTGTAGGAGCCCTCCGGATTCTAGGAAGCATCTCAACAGGCCCCATAAGCTGTGCCTATTGAGTTTCACCAAGTGGTCTTGAAAAACTAATTTGTTTTAGGAAGAGAGGAAAAGAGGAAAAAAAAAAAAAGGTGAATGTATTATGTAACTTTTAGGAAGTTTGCCATACTGTTTAGTTTTTATATCTTTGTTGTTACTCTAATTCTTTTATTGTGTAAAATCCCCAATCAAGACCCTAACACCCCTACTTCCCGAAAAAAGAAGCCAAAAATAACCAAACCCCAACAAACCCCAAGAACCAATGCTGGTTCTTTTCCAGGGTGTGTGGGCTGTTTTTTCTAATGGATATTACCACATTTGCTCCTCCCGGTCATCTTGTCTGGTGAAGAAAGTTTGATTCTGCAGAAGAATTACTAAAAGAATCATGACTTCATTTCAAGGCAGTGAATACTGACGGATGCTTTTGTTTTATGTAGCTGCAGAATGTTTAAATCTTACTAGATTATGCATTTGGTTTGAGAGATTCTCATGGCTTAAAGGTTTTTCTTTAAATTGTTTTGGGAGAAGTGTGTTGTTTTTCCATAAAGGTTAGTGTAAGTGAAAGAGCTGTCTAGCCTAGTGGAACGGCTGGAAAAGAGTTGCACAAATGGCATGAGCATGTAGTAATACTACTCTCCTGATCTTTTTCCCAGGCTCCAGCAAGCCTTGGTCTGGGACTTCTCTGTGTTTGGAAGTGCTTGAAAGATTTTTCTTCAACAAATTTGTTTCAATGCTTTCTGTTCTCATGTAAATTTCTAATATCTGTAGAGCTATGTATTAAGGAATTTCTCATCCTGATTATGCGTTATTGGAAGACATAGGATAATACAATTCTGCTTTAATCAGCAGCACTCCAGATTGCTGTAAAGAGTGTTAAGTTACATAGCAGTTTCTTTATAAGTTTAATTTTTAACTTCACTAATAAAGAAGGTGTTCACATCTGCTGAGATGTGAAGATGGTATTGGTAAACTTTATTATCACAGTTTAAAGATTTAACTGTTTTGAATAAAACAGAAAGCTGTTTAAAATTTCAGGACAGTTCTGCTCAGTGGGATAAATTAGTGAACAGCTCCCTTGTCACTGTTTTTATTATGGTCTTACGTGAATGCAAGAATTTAAGATATGTCCCCAAAAGCATTCTGTTTAATTGAAATTACGCCAAAAGTAAATATTTTCACACTGAAAATAGCAGGAGAGCTGTGAAGTGTGTAAGCTTACCTGGACTGGAGCTATGATGCAGTGAATTATCCAAAGAGGTGCTTGCTACGATGTGCTTCAATCTGTGCTCCAGATAATAATATTGAGGGGGTATTGATTCCTTGGCTCCCCAGTCCCTGTATTTATATCAGCAAAGTTGCAAAGGTGAGTTAGAGACACACAGTTTTTCTGCTGACCAAGAGGAACTGAGAAACAGCTGTGTTAACTCTAATTCATCTTGTGAATTATCTGTTCCTGTCTAATGATACAAGTGGAGAATAATGAAAGCTGAAAAAACTGAAAAAAATGCTGAAGGAGCCCGAGCCTCTCTGCTACCATGCCTTTGATTTCTTTCTGGAAAAAGAGAGCAGTTCTCAGCAGTTGCACCATTTCTTCTTGATTTCACTTTCTTGTATTGCATAACACTTGTTACACTGTGAATGAGAACACAAGAAAAGCTTGTGTACAAAACATAAATTTATAAAACTATTTCTTTAATCTTTTAAATAAAACATGGGATGTTTCAATTGGTAACGTCTCTTCAATACATGCAAATAATTATTGCAGATATTTTTTTGCAGTATGACTTATGCTTACTGGAAGCTGTTTAGTAGAATGTGTAATTTGATACCTTTGTACTTCTAAAAGCATTGATGTGAGCTGTAGAAATCCACTTTTGCCAAAATAGAAATGAGTAATTAATTCAAAAAATATTGTGGCCAATATTTAAAAGATACTGTCTTAGAGCTGACTGTGTTATTCCAGTCCAGCATACCAGCACAAATACTACAGCTATTACAGTGTAGCTCAGTGAAAATGTTTTGGAGGAACTGTTCACCAGCCTCAGAAATGCCTTGACCAGCTCTGGGTCTATAAAAATCCCCCTGTCTTGTTATATGTGTCACATGCTAGAGGAGGAGATTTTTGTTAGGAGTGACTTTGTGCAATATGCACAGATTCTTTATGGTCTGCATTAATTTTCTGTCAGTGAGAAAATATCTATTCATGAAGAAAATTTATTGGAGAATTAACATTGGAGGATGAAGTTGTTTTTTTTTGCACAGGCTTGAGTATCTGTCTTATACCCTTACATTTATAAGGATAACCTCATGTTGGGTTACAGAGCAGGGCCTCCATTCTTTAGTATTTCCTTTCTCAACAGCAAACTCAACATTTTCAAAACAGCATTGTTTAATATGAAGGTCAGATAAATATGATAATGGCACTGTAGGAATCTTTAAATATTTGTGGTAAGTCCTCAAAGATCTGTATTTTAACAGATGTAGGACAAATGTCTTTCAGTACTTCTGAAGAGCAGAAATAGTGTTTAAAGTTCCTTGTTGTCAAAG
The DNA here is from genome assembly GCF_027477595.1 of Haemorhous mexicanus. NCBI lineage: Eukaryota > Metazoa > Chordata > Aves > Passeriformes > Fringillidae > Haemorhous > Haemorhous mexicanus. The sequence goes on from NC_082381.1 coordinate 76,378,673, forward strand.
TTATTTGAAATCAGTGTATTCCCAGAAAATCACATGGGAACTGTGGAATTGCTCAATTGCTTCAAAAAAACGTAAAATTTCATGAGATTTTTTTCTGTTTCTCTCAGCTACTCTTTGATCCATTTAAAAACAGATTTTTTCTGGTTTTTGAGAGGTTAGGGGTCCACTTTTCTTTGTGTGCAAGATCTGTCAGTATACATACTTGATACTTCATCATCAGCCTAAACTGTTTCCCCATTGCAAGAGCAATGACTGGAAAGTAAATGTTTATGCACATTCATTTCTGCATTTTTGTTGAAAACCAAAAATCTTTAAAAAGACTCAACAACAGCTGCCTAATATAAGTAGTATTGTAAGTATATTCAAAGGAATATATAAAGACTGCCTATATTAATGCAGCCACTAAGACTGCTCGAAATTAATTGTGAGCTGAATTTTTTAAATATTGACTGGATTATTTTGTTACTGCTTTGCACTACAAAGATGGAGGAGCAGACTTTGACATACTCTCTGATTTTTTTATCTTAATGTTTGGTGACTGGACCATGTTGGATATTTTTGAATGAAGAGGGATATCAAAGGACTTGATACATTGTGATGTTATATAAAAAACTGTCTTGAGAGCCAGACTTGCTGCTATTTAGTACTACTCTTGAGAATTCACCTGGTTCATGTTGCTTATCTCATGACACTTGCACCTCAGATCTCAGATAACTATGCAACTTTGACAGAATTTTTAAAGTAGACAATGCAGGTTTTTTATATGTATTTTTAGAAACAAGTAAATTATAATGTAAACTGTCAGGTTAAGTTCCTTTTTATAATTTTTTGGATGTTTTGTCATCAGCTGTATGAGAAATGAAGAGCTTTCTTCAATGTTACATCCTCAATTTTCATTCATTGAACAGGACCAGGCTATCAGATGTGTGTCTTTGTTTTTATATATGAAACCCATAATTTTCCAATCCTTCCATTTCCCCTCTTCTAAAGGCTTTCTTCATGTTGAACTCAGTGAAGAAATAATATCAACCTCTGTCTGTCTTCCTACTTAAGAAATTACAAGGTTTCTAAGACATGACCAGACTTAGAATCCCAATTTTAGATTATAACAGCTAGTAAGTGCTGATTATTTTAAATTTGTTTTTCTTTAATTGGGATGTGTACAGAGAAGAGTGAACTATCAAAAAATTAGTGTGAACTCCAGAAATCTAAATTGCAGTAAAGCATTTCTGTATGGTGCAATGGTAATTTCTTTAGAGCATAAGTAATTGTAAACTACTTATGGGTAGGATGAATTTTATTAATCTTTATTTTGAAATCGGTTACTGGATGGAAAAAGGAATTGGGTCATTTTCACCGGATGTGGAATGTATCTATATGTAGTGATTCAGCCTCAATTCACTGAGCTCCTTTAATACCAGAACTTACTCAGATTCATAACACTTCCAAAATATTGTGGGCAGAACATGATGGGTCACTCTGCTGCCTGGTTTTCTAATACTTGGTTAGTCTTCTGATGAGAGTTGCTATGTTTAATTGGTTTTTTGCCACTGAGTTCTTCTAATTCTTCTAATCTCTCTTGTATGACTCTTTCTAAAGGTCTGTTAAACAAAGTTATTATAGGACATGGATGTTTTTGTTTAAAAGCCTGTAATAAGGATAGGTTTCTTTGAGTAAAGCAAGTCCTGAAAATCCACTTACTGAATATCTTATATTTCCCTCCAGTCACTTTTGACTCATACGTGTGTGTGTGCGCGCGCATGCCCGCCGTGAGAGTCTTGAGATGTTTTTTCTGCCTCATAAATTATTTTGCTAATTTTTTAATTAATTTTAAGAATGTTTTTAATAGAGTATTATCACAGTACAGTGTATATCTCACTATATATATACACACATCGCTTTATATGTACTCTATATGTATATTATGAGTGTGTGTTTATATGTATACGTGCATACTTGATGTGGCTGCACATTGAGCATGTGGCAGGCATGCTGTGTGACAAGGAGGGCTACAGCACATGTGGTTCCTGTTTGGCTTTGTCTTGCCTATGTGTCTGTACCCCAAAAGGACTGAGCACCACTTGTCAAATCTGTGCACAGGAAATATTTGTGCTGGCAGTGTTTTTTATTCCTTGTTCAGTGTGGTTTTTCAGGTGTGGAATAGCTGGTTTTTTGGTTCAGTTTCCAAGTAGCATACAGAGGTGTTTTATTAAAGTGATAGTGATGTACAGGTAGAGTAACCCAAGACAAGGCTGCACACACTCATGTCTGCCATTGTTGGTTCATTTTGATGACCTCTTCACCTGAAAATAAAAGTGTAGGAAAATAGCGTGCATTAATAAGTATGTTTGTTATATTGACTGACAAGTGTAGCTGAGTCATTTTATTAATAACTAAAAAAATTACCTGTGTTGGATAAAAAGCATATACATTCAAATGTGTGTTTGTTTGAATGTACTTGGAGAATCTAATGCCAAAGTTATTAGGAGCAAAGTAATTATTACATGACCTGGAAGAGCATTTTTAAAGCAGCTGTTTATGCTGGTGCACACAATAGTCATAATTAGATGAAAGTGGAATAATTGCCTTTATTAGTAAAGTGATAATTCAGTAAACAAACCAGTGAAATTCAATAAACACTACAAATGATTTCCTAAGCATTTTCACCGATGTTTTGTAATTAGTTTGCAGTAGAAAGTACTGGTGGGAAATAAGGAGTACTTAGGATGCATAAAAATGTTCCTCTGAATGTATACTTGGATTTGTTTCCTCTTTTGAGAATAAATACATTAAGACACTGATGTAGAAGATAGCTGATAGATGCAGAATCCCTTCATCTTGGTGGGATGTACACATCTCCACTAGTAACAGTTTGATTCACTTCACACATCTGCTGCAGATAGGGGAAACTGTCCATGCAAATGTAATTAATCTGAAAGTTTTGGAAAAACACATAACATTCATCATAGACTTTGATTCAAAATGCAGTCATTGAGAACTGTTGAGCAGGAAAAAGAGGAAAGATGATATACTGCTATAGATTGTTTTTTTAAAGATTTTTTTAGGTACTTCCTTAAAGAATTCTAAGGTACAGTCCATTGAATGGAATTAAAGGGAAGCCATACGACTAATCTTTAGAAAAGTTTAGTCATACTAGAACAGCAGAAGTATCAATCTAAAGGGCTATTCAGAAGCTATCCTTATGATGTTTCCTGGTTTTTTCAGTGCAGGGTTGCTTTCTGTAGCAATTCTTTGCCTTCCCCTTTCTCTTTTCCTCTTTTGTTTAGTGTTCTGCTCACCTCTATGCTGTGCATGTGTTATTTGTTAATTAGAGTAAATACTCAAGATCATCACATTTGAATCCTCCTCTACTCCACACTCATATTTATCTATTTAATATATCATAGAACAGTAAGGTTAAATAAATCTGTTTTGAACTTCAGCAATAGTCCTAACAAGTTCTAATATTATTCATCATAGTTGTGGTCAGTTGGGATGAAAGTGGTTGCCCACACATGAGTCTAACCCTTGTGGTTGACATTCTCATCATACTGCAGGAATGCAGTTGTCATTTGTTTCTTACACTGGTATCTATCACCATAGCATGTGGGTGTCTGAAATCATGATCTCAGAGTGATGCAGGTCTTCAGGTGATGTGCCAATCTCATGGTGGTATTGGAAACATAAGGCAAGCTTTGAGCCACATCGTGTATTGCTAACTGTGATTTATTGTCTTAGTTATGGAGATTCAATGCAAGGAGAATAATCCTGTGGTAACTGCTGAGTAACAGAGATTTTCACATTCAGAAACCACGTTTTTCCTTACTTAATGTAGGTGACTTCACATCTAAGTTAGGCTCTAAAGAATGCTTGTTCTCTAAATACAGCAGTCATTGTTAAGGTCTGTTTCCATGCTGAATTACGGGGATTGTTTCTATAATTATATCATGTGCACTGCACTGTTTCTGGTAGATTACAGCTCTCTATTAAAAAGAAGAAATACAGTCCAGGAGTTTTTGAACAGCACTTACACATTTATTATGTTTAGCTCTCCCTGTGTTTGTCCTGACTATTTTGTTATGCTTCTATAGACTGTAGGGTTTGTTGACAAGGAGAGACACACCTTCAGAAGCAGTGAATCTACTTCTAATAGCATTGCTTAAATAGTTTGGGTGAATTATCCTCTAGCATGCCTGTTTCTCTCTGTGGGGGTTGAAATGAGTCTGAAATGAATCTGAGGTGAGACAAGTAACTTTTAACTAAAAAAAGCTAGGTAAAATGAATCTTAGTTATTGAAACAGTGGTTGTTGCCTAGGTAATCCCAGAAAACTTAAATTTATTTTCAGTTTTGCTTATTTTTCTTCCTCTTCTTTTTCTATTTCTGATACAGGTCCTGATGTCTTTACATGAAATGTTCCCAGCAGTGCATGCAGCAGAAATGGCTGTCCAGAGAAACCCACGTTCCTGGGATGCCTGGCAGACTTTGGGACGTGCCCAGCTTGGATTAGGAGAGATAGCACTGGTAGGATAACAGAATTAATTGTGTATGAGAAAGAAGGTACAGAAATGCCAAGGTTGCCATATATCCTTATGGTAACTTGAACATAGACAAGGAGAAAGATTGTTGTTATTTATCTCCAGTGTTCCCTCTGCTTTATTGTGTTTCACAAATGCTTCCTGTGTGGTTTTGTTGCTGGACTTGTGGAAGACTAGTCTAGCTCGAAGAGTTTTGTGTCATATACTATATTTATGTGGTGGCTTTATGCAGTAGAACAATTATGCTGACATAACTGCACATACTACATTCTGTGTGTTGTACTGCTACAGTGCAGCTCACCATAGTTTAAAGATGAGGGTAATGTGAAGTCCAAGGATCAGCTGATTATTCAGGCTCAGTTTTTACACATGCCTGCTGATAAAATTCTAGTGTCTTGTTTTCCTTTTGTCCTGCTTATTCAGCAAATAATGTGTGCCCATTGCTGCTTTCCTCTGGCTCTCTGACCTCAAAAGGTGGCTGAGGTTGCTTTTTCATTTAATAAGAGAGCAAAAAGCCAGGGATGCTTTGCAGTAGCTGAAGTGCATCTTTTTTTTCTGGGGTATAAAGTTTTTTGCTAGTTTCTCTGGAAGCACAACAGGTGAACTTTGAAATTCAGACGCATGCCCAGAGGTCTATTAGAACACTATTGCATCATGACCTCTTAGATGAAAAAGATACTGGTTGTATTTTGAATAGAAGTAGCTGTGTGCTGTTTGATATAAATAAGTTTCTTGGTAATTTAGAGTGGTTTTGCAAAGTTACAATGTTTGGTCTGTTTCAATTTTCAAGAATTGAAAAAATGATAAGGTTTTTTTAATGGAGGTTAACAATTCATACAAAACTAGTTTTTAAAATGTAGTAAGAAGCAGTGTTAAGAACCCCAAACCAACCAAAACAAATGCAAATTATGTGAATCACCTAAAGTCACAGAATGGTTTGGCTTGGAGGGAACCTTAAAGATCATCTAATTCCAACCCAATCCAGCCTTGCCTTGAACAGTCCCAGAGATGGGGCATCTACAGCTTCTCTGGGCAGCCCGTTCCATATTCTCAGCACTTTCACAGTAAAGAATATCCCATCCTAACGCCTAAATTTCCCCCATTTCAGTTTGTTCCTATAACTACTTGTCACTACGGTCCCTGATAAAGAGTTCCTCTGCAGCTTCCCTGTATTCCTGCTTCAGATACTGGCAGGTTGCCATGAGGTCTCCACACAACCTTCTCTTCTCCAGGCTCAACAGCCTCAACTTTCTCAGCCCATCCTCACTGGGAGGTGCTCCAGTCCTGTTAGACAAAACCTAAGAAAAAACCTGTGTGTTACGGACGTGCAGTGTGCACCCTTTGTTGGTGCAGTACCATAATACGAAATATCTCATATAAATCCATGCATATCTGCATTTCAGCAGTAATGACATTCCATGGTTTTTGTAGTGTAGAAGGTTAAGGTTGATGGTCTGGTCTGTCTGGATCTTTTCCTTTTAAGTGTATGAAACTGTCACTGTAAATTGTGCCTGAGAATTTTAAATGCACAAGTCTCAGGAAAATTAGAGTTTTATTTCCTTCAAGGATCCTAAGTAACTGATGCTGTTTATTCTGTAAAACATGGTACAGTTGCTGTAATATCAGTTATAAATAGTAATATACCTGTACTAGTTTTATCCAGCAGTTTGATTCATCAGATCTTGTAAGATTTTTCTACACAGGCAAGTCATGAAGCACCAGTGGGACTGGATATCTTGAGTACTGGGCACCTAGTATTCATATTATTTTAATTTTGTCTAATTTTAGAGTAGCACTTCATGTGCTCTCTTCGAGTGTATTGTTGTCCTTAATCAGAAAGGGATCTAATTTATGTATTTGAGACTATTCAGTGATGCAAAGCAAAGCATTTTAAGTGGGGACAATCAGATTTGCATCAAAGCACTTCATTAATCTGAAACACTACTCTAGGTGCTCCTATAATTGTTAAATTGACCTTACTTTGATGAAGAGCGAGGGAAGGGGTGTTGTCACAGGTAGTTTGCCCTCTTAGTTTTTGATTCTCTCTGAGCAGGGAGCCTGAGGTGTGGAAGCTCCTGTTGCTGTCCCCAATGCTGTGGTACTGTCTGTTCATACTTCATTGCCTTTCTGTCTGTAGGTTGAACTTCTGGTAAATATATTTTCACATACAGAGAAGTTGGGGAGCTCTTCTGAAGTGGAAATAATGTTCACTATTTGTTTTTGAACCAAGCAATTTTTAAGGAATCTTAAGAGGCTAAGACTGAAGGAGTTTTAAAATAAGAAATTAGTTCATAGTTACTGAACTTCTGGAGTCTTCTAGACCAAATGGTTTAAGTCATAATTATCCTTTTTCCATTAGTCTTTCATTGCCACGATTTTCTTTTTTTCTCTGTGTCATATTTTTTTACATAGAAAAGTTAATAAAGCATAAGTATCAAGACTTTTTTAGTAATTTTTTTTTTGAGATTTGGGAATTACTATCCTTCTCAAGAATTGCTTCTTCTACTTGTTTGTTTCATTTCTCCCCCACCAACATCTGTCTTCATTACCCACATCCTGCCAAATAGTCTTTTGTGAATACTTTTATTGCTTCACAATGAATAATGCATTTTTTTCTCAGGGAAAAAACCAATTTACTCTATTTTAATTTGAAGTTTCCCAAGTCTAAAATGCTGCTTTAAAAGAAATCTAATGTATATTATGAGCTGTGTAATAATAAAAAAAGAGATATTTGCTTGGATATAGTTTTTGTCAAACTTGTGACAAAAAGAATGAGCTAAATCAGTCCCTTTTTATTTAGCTTTTATGAAAGTTGTTTGCTCTTTTTTTCCCCTGAATTTACTTAATAGGGTAATTCAACAGTATTACTGAAATGTGAGCAAGGAAAACTTTATTTCTGTAAAGGCATAAATTCCTTAAATTCTACAAATCAATGTGCGGAGCACACCTGAGTAAACCTGCAATGTGCAATGTAGTAACTGTAAGATTATAGCCAGGCTTGCAGTATTTCTCTCATTTCATTGCAAATACCTGACTTTACAAATTAAATTTCCTGTACTGCTGATAATATCTTAACTAGTTAACAATTTTGCACTAGTAGCTTCATTACAACAGTTCCTCCTGTGAGACAGGGTGAGCCCCATGCTTTGATTAATCAAGGAAAAAAAAAAAAAGAAAACCAAACAAAAGTAATATTAAAAAGAAAAACCAGAACTAATCACAAGAAAATCAAGGACTGAATGAAAGCACTGAGTCTTCCGCCATGAAGAAATTCATCAGCCCTGTGACATGGTCATGGGCAGCCAGCTCAGGTGGCCCTGCTCGAGCAGGGGCTTGGCGCAGGCAACCTCAGAAGGTCCTGGCCACCCTCAGCCATCCTGTGGTTCTGACTTCAGCTTTACCCCATTCTGGATCCCCGGCAAACCTGGAGTAGTGAGGATCACAGAGAGGGAAGATCTGTAAATATGCACCAGTTGTGCATGGACTTTGTTTGATGTTTTGAAGGATGTGGTTGCCTGTATGCCTCCTAAGTAGTTTGTGCTTTAGCAGTCTTTTAAGTGTGACACAACAGTTTGTCAAAAGAATCATGCCTTGACAATATGAGTCCTCAGATCAGCCCTTTCCTTTCATCTGTCTTGAAAGAAATAGTTTTTGGTCTTTTAGATAATGATGGGAGTTTTATACTCCCAAAGAGAGAAATGTCCGGGTTTTATTGGAATGCAGCTAATTAACATAACTAATCTGAATTTGAGATAATTTTTCAACATGTTACAGATGTTAGCATTTAGAAACATAGAGTATTTTGGTAATAAAAAGAAAATTGGTGGTTGGCCTTTCACTGAAGAGTCAAAATATTTAGGAAGCTAATAAGAGAGAAAGTACCATGCTTTTTCATTTAAAGTGGGGTTCTGTTAAATTCTTTTCAACAGCTTTAAACAGTCCTACTGAGTTAATGAGGTAATAGTCAGTAATATAAGCTTCCCCAGGAAGATCTTGTGCTAATCCTGCCCTCTCCATCTACTATAGAGTAACCCTTTTTTTCTTTTTAAACCACTGTTAAAATTGTAAATTGTAAATATATTTTGTAAATTGTAATTGTAAATATATTTTGTGGTAGTGATTTTTCATGCACAAAAAGGTCTTCTAGTCAGAGGTGATTTTTATTTTCCGTCAAGAAAGCTGAAGCGCAAACAAGTCTCCAAAAGTTTAAATGCCCTCTTCAGCTACATTTCTGACAGAGGTACTCAGTTTTTATAAGTGATTGTGGCTGATTTAGCTGGCACCTACCTTTGTTAGATGCTCAGGACTTTCAAGGAGTGCATTTCTCAACACTGAGACCTTGTAATTGAAAGCTTTAGCTAAATCAGATGCACAGGATAAGACAAGCAGGGGTGTTGAACAAAGTTTATTTAACCATTGTTTTAAAATTCCTGTAATAAATTTGGCAGTATAATTTGGTAATAAAGAAGTAACTGTTCTTTTTCAGGATTTTCCTGATTTGCAAGATGAAAGTTCTGGCAACTGGTAGATTTATTTTCTTAGGCTATGTCAGTTTCTAGGATGGGATTGATTTTTGTGGTTGTTGTTTCCTTGGTCCTCCTGGATCATATCCTTGTGTCTGGTACAGCACAGTGTAAGAGGTCTGTGTGGTAGAGGCAGCCTGAAGCAGTGACTTCAGCAGAGCATGCAGCAGCCTTGCAGGGCTGTGCACCGAGGTGTAAGGGCAGAAGGGCGGTAAATGTGAGGAAAGAGGGCTGTGAGGAAATGACTTGGTGCAAAATGACATCTGTGAAATTTGTCACCAGAGCAAAAGAAAGTACAGGAGGGAGATAAGGAGGATACAAACTTCAGAAAGAGAAGGAAGGTGTGGAAGTGAGGATATCTCACACACATCTACCGATGGAACAAAGACTCCTGTGCATTTGGAATTCAACCAAATCCCAATAAGCATAAGGCAAAAATAGTATTTCACATCTGGAAAATTACTATATTCCAAGTACTTTCTCCAGAACATGAGAGTTCCAGAACCTTTGAATAAAATGGTTTTGGAAATGTAAGAAGTGCAAAATATTGCGTTCACCTCATTTTGTAAGACACCAGAATTACTTTTGATGAATTTTTCAGAGAGAATTTCTTTACTGAAAACCAGAAATAATCTGAACAGAAAATTACACAGAAGAGTTCAAGATGACAGTTTAAAGTAAAAAAAAAAAAGAAAAAAATTAAAAATAAAAATCTGCCATTCAGATTATACCATAGGAACTATTAAACTAGAGTGAAAATACCTGAAAGCATGTGACTTTTTTCCTTGTTTGAAGGAGAGAAATGTCATGAGGAGTCTTTAAATATACTAAAATGTCTTATTTCCCTATTTTCTACATTACTGTGATAAATGCTTATGTAATAATTAGTTATTTATGTTCATGGTGAGTAGGACAAAAATAAGACTCAAATTCCAGTAATATATTGTCATAGAATCATAGAAAGCTTTGGTTTGCAAGGGACCTGTAAAAGTCTTCTAGTCCAACCCCCTGCAATCAGCCAAGACTTCTTCAGCTAGACCAGATTGCTCAGAGTCCTGTCCAGCCTGGCCTTAAATGTTTCCAGGGATGGGGCATTAACCATCTCTCTGGGCAACGTGTTAGAGCATCTCAGTAAATCACTGTAAACTGTATCTTCCTTACATCTAGCCTAAATCTTCCCTTTTTCAGTTTAAAATCAATACCCCCTGTTCTATCACTGCATATCCTTGTAGAAGTCCTTCTCCAGGTCTTTTCTGGGTCCTTACAGGTGCTGGGAGGCTGCTGTAAGGTGCATGAACCCTTCTCTCCCCAGGCTTAACAGTGCTCCCAATGCTCCCAAACAACACAAATGCTCCCACAGTGTCCTCATAGGAGTTGTGCTCCAGCCCCCTGATCCTCTTTGTTGCCTCCTCTGGGCTGACTCCAGCAGGTCCCTGTCCCTCCTGTGCTGGGAGCCCAGAGCTGGATGCAGTGCTCCAGGTGGGTCTCAGCAGAGCAGAGCAGAGGGGCAGAATCCCCTCCCTGCCCTGCTGCCCACAGGGCTCTGGATGCAGCCCAGGACACATTTGGCTCTCTGGGCTGTGAGTGCCATGGCTGGGGCATGTCCAGCTTTTCATTAATCAGCACCCCCATGGACTATGCTGAGTGCTGTAGAAACACAGAAACAAAAAATTTTCCATATTAAAGATCATTTAACACAGAAAGAGTTTACTTACTTCATCAATAGACATACTTTGAAACAGGTCAGAAAGTGTCTGCCTAGTGTAACATAAAGGTCTACCACATACTTTGGTAACAGATATAACCTCTTAAAATTCTGGCTTTTCAGGGGTTTTATGTATAGTGACAGTTACTATGTCCATGTGTTTAAAAAAAGTGCAGTCTGATCAGAATTGCCCTTCACACTTGAAGGCTATGCAAACCAGCAGAGAAGACTCTACTCGTGGGACAAATGGAAGATTGTTTGCTACAGAATACTACTTAGTGAGACAAAATGTAAGATACTTCAAAAGTGCGTGTTTTTCAAATACTGTAATCCTACAAGGAATAATGTCTTGCAGAAGGTTTTACATTGCCCTTCCTTACAGAAGCAAAAGCAGATACATGACTGTACTGATAAAAGTCCTGTAGTCCTTACATGCAGGGTCTCTAAAATCACAGCTCCTCTTTAAAATGAGGCTAGAAATATTGATTTTATGTAGTGTCACTGTGCTTTCCTGCAATGCGACAGGAAATTGGAGATTTTCGTCTCCATTAGGGGAAGAATTGAAAGTACCACTGTTCTTTTCTTTGTCAAAATAGAAATTAGTGGCTTTGAGCACTATTCCAGTGGCAACATAAAATTTCAAATGGATGACAGGTGTGTATTTTTCAGTTTTACATTGCTGCTTTAAAATTAATCCCTCTGATCTTTTGCATCACTTTAAATTTCCTTTAATATTTTGTTATTTCTTTATAAAAATGTCAAGCCCAAAAGCTCTTTTCTAATAGATTTACTAAGATGATCTTTTTATGCTGTATTGTATGAATCATCAAAGCAGCTTTGGTGCTTACCGAATGTTATTTATTGTGCATGAACGTAACTATATAGACAGGTTTTAATTAGGGGACCTCTTTCATGGAAAACTTGAAAGCAGATGGTGTTTGTTTATATTTTGCTTTCAACAGAAATACAAAAATGAGCATTTAGTGTTTACTTGTTTTTCATGTGTCCCTGAAAATTAAAAGCTAGCAAGTTGAATAAAGTGACACTGTTTTACAAGAACTAAACTTCAGTTGTTCTTCTGTTAAAAGTTCAGCTTGCTCCTGCACCTCAGAGCTGGCTGTGGACCAATAATCAAGCTTTTTTTTTCTATCTGGAATTGAAAGGCTGCCTCTTACAACAGCAATAATACTAATAGCATAGGCAGCATTTCTTAAATCTGGTTTTCTCTCTCTTTCTTCTGAGTTCCCATTGTATGAGGTTCACATACTCATCTGTGCTGTCAGAAGGATAAGCCATCAGTTTCTGTCAGTGCAGAAGAAAAGTTGTGATTTTCCAAATTAATTGGCATGCTTTAACTGTTTATAAACAACAACAGATAAAGTAAACTGTTATTTACCATATGTCTTTAAAGTTTTAATCTTCAAGTTGCCAGAACTCTTCCTAAATATCATCCCAATCCATATCATCACAGTTTTCCTATCTTACAGGAAGGTTTCTGTACATGTCATAAAAGAGTTTTGCCACTAAGGTGACCCATTTTCATAACTGACTGTACAGTCATAAATGTGAAATACACTCATGCTTTTGTGTATATGTACCTAAGTTTGAGGAGGTAGGTTCAGCCTTGACCACTGTTAAGATATTTAAAAGACAATACAACTGTAATTCTTGGTGTAGCTTTTTTTCTAGTATTATAGCAACCTCTTATTTTTGATGGTCACATTTCTTTGTTTTTAATTTCACGGCTTCTCTGTTGAGGATTTGTATTTGTGAGTATTTTCCCACTTGAACTGATAGAAAGGAGAAGCCTCACTAGCTACACTTACTTCTACTAGTATTATGTTGTTTATAGGATTATAGAAGTTCTTTCTTGGAGCAGCTCTCAAAGTTTGGAGTTCATTTGGCTCCTTCTGTGCATTTATTTATGTGTTTTTATAACCACATACCTATTACAGAAACTCTTTACCATGTGGCTAGTATTAGTGTAGTGTTAGGTCTGTATGTGAAATGACTGCATTTTAATTTAAAGGCAGCAATACCAGTGATACTTCAAATTCCAGTCATCCCTTTTCTGTATTTCTTTAAACCATATCTGTCTGCTTTTGCCTTTATGTACATCTGATGATGAGAGCAAAGTGGAATAGGAAACCAAAACTGGAATAGAAATCCAAAAAATTTTTTTTCCTTTTACCTTTTTAATAACAGCATTGTTTTTCATCTATGAACTCTCTGTGCCCTTGTTGCCAGGTTCCTAGTTTATTCATGCAGTTTTGTCATTTCAGACACAATTCTTTGGGGGTCAGGCTGCTCTTGAACCAAGATGAGGGAGATTCCTCCAATAAAGATGGGAGTAAAACGGCTTTTGGTTTTGCTCAAATGATATATGTAATTTTTTTTGTTGTTAATTTCTATGAAAAAGGTAGGCTTTAAAATGTCCCATCTTTGTTTCTTCCTTGTTCTGCTTATAGGCCATCCGAAGCTTCCAGGTATCCTTACACATCTTTCCAATGAACCCTGAAGTATGGAAAGAAGACCTTTCCTGGGCAAGAAAACTACAGGAACAGCAGAAGGCCACAAAGACTGAGTCAGCGCAAGCCCTGGCAAAAGAGCTCGTGCAAGAGCCAATCCCTGACTATGACTTTGAAAGTGATGAAATTGTGGCAGTCTGTGCTGCCATTGCAGAGAAGGAGAAAGCTCTTTCAGCAGCTAAAACTATGGTGATTGTGTCTGCTTCAGGCACAGTAGAGACTGTTACTGAACAGGACAATTGTACTGCAACTCCTGATGAAACCCTTTTCATCAGGGCCCGGTAGGGCAGCCTCATGAGTCGTCATGCCCATAGTTTTAAGAACTACTGTTATTTATTGTATTTTGCTTGCTTTGTGTTTGTTCTTTTTTTATTAAATGGTAGGATAGCCTACAAAAGTTAAAGAATTGAAGTTATTTTTCTTCCCTTAATTAAAAAAGCAATGACCTGAGTTGTTGTTCCATCTGTATTTGTCAAAAAGAAAGCCAAGAGTTGATTCTAAAAATTCTAAATTCTTATGAACAAATGTAATGTTGAAATGCTTAACTGCATTCTAACAGCTGCTTCATCTTTGTGTATTTCATAATTTTACAAGTTAATGTGTACATTTTCCCAGTGATTAGGAAAGTTTTGTTTAAACTGTAAAAGTTCTGTGGTTTATCCCCAGCCGGCAACTCAGCCCCACACAGTTGACTGCCTCCTGGTGGAATTGGGGGGAGAATTGGCAAAGTGAAAGAACTTGTGGGCTGAGATGGATTCAGCCTAATAGGGAAAGCAAAAGCTGCACATGCAAGCAAAGCAAAACAAGGGATTCACCCACCAGTTCCCATGGGCAGGCAGGCTTTCAGGCATCCCCAGGAAAGCAAGGCTACATCATGTGTGACTTGGGAAGACACTGAGAATGTCCTCCCTTCCCCTACCTCCTTCTTTTGCCAGTTCTGTGTGTTGTGCTGTGAGATTGAATATCCCCATTGTCAGCTGGGGTCAGCTGTTCTGGCTTGTCTCCTCCCAGCTTCTTGTGCACCCCCAGTCTTCTCACTGTTGGGGTGGAATGAGAAGCAGGAAGAGGTCTTGACCCTGTGCAAGCACTGCTCAGCAATAATAAAAACAACTGTGTGTTACCAATATTTGCCAGCACAAAACCTAGCCCCCTACTAGTTAACATTACTAAGTAACATTATTTTTCTTCCAGTAAAAGCGTGAACTGTTTTCTGTTATTGACAGTCTTTATTTTCATTAAGATTACTTGTTCTATTAGAAAGTTTCCTATGAAGCAGTGATGGATTATTTTTTTGTAGAAACCTTTACGTTGCTTTCAGTATTTTACCAAGCAAAGTCCTGAATGCTTAGTTAAAACTGAATGTTTCACCGGAAGAAAGAACACTGTTTGTGACTGAAACTGGCCTTGTCTTGTGTGCTGTGCTACAGACATCACCAAAAGTAGAATGGTGGGAGTAGGAAATATTGCTGAATTGTATTGTATTTGGGGCTTCTCTTTCCTAGTGAGGCTAGTCTGATGAAGGGAGTCTGTTTGCTTTTCCTAATTCTTAGGACCTGCCATTAAAAGTATGCTCTTAGGGAAAGAACGAGTTTTCCAGGACAGTGCTGCTGGAGGAGTCTTCCTTTTTATCCTTTTTGGATTTTGGATACAGTGGTGGGTAATGAGGCATACCCTAGGAAATTTTTTAAATGTTGATATTTTTCAGGGGAAAGTGGCAATAGATTCCTCACACAGGCAGTTCAGAGAAATGAAATCAGGCTGTTTCTTTGATGTGCTCTGTGCTGAGACTGTTCTCATTTCATTGTCTGGGAGACGTGGTAGAGATGATCACTTCCTAACAGTACTGGAAAAAATGGTCAGCTGAGGAATTCCTGAAGAATTCAGTTTGGGAACGTGTAATTTTTTACTTGATTTGATAAAATTTTCTATGATAATAGATAGTTTTGTAGACAAGCGAAACTTCTGAAATCAGTCATCTTAGCACTTTTCAAGTGATTTCTAGTTTCAAAATAATGCATTTGAAAAGAAAATTATGTTGCTTGAGAAGTATAGTGGTTTTGCAGTGGAAAATGCATTGCAGAAAAACTATCTCAAATCATACTTTCTGGTATCAGAGTATATTTAAGAGGATATGTACAGTTCTTTAAAAAGACCTAATTGCCCTGTTGTACTAAGTTTTCATTAATTTTTGCAAGAGTCTCCCTAAATTTTTTTTTATATTTGTGAATTTCTAGATCTATGTTTGCATGAGCACAGATTCACACAAAATCACACCTTTTACTATTTTCTGTGTATTCAATATAATTAGAACTACAGTGGCATAAATATAGTAAGAAATGTAAAACATCATCATGCTACATTTTTATTTCTTCACTACATTCAGAATGATTTTAAATGCTTACTGGATAGGCACTTGATTAAGATATGGTTTGATGGTTTAAATTACTAGAGTTAAAGGACTTCTTAATCTTTCTCCTATCAATTTATACAATCTAGTCAGCCGTAGAAATAGCATGAGAGGGATTTGGACAGATTTCTTCAGAGAAGGGATCTTCTCTGGCTGGAGAAGGAGATGTGTGAGATGCTCTAGGGTACGTTTTCATCTTGAAGGAGCTTGGCTGTATCCACCTCATCTTTTCTTTCTTTGCGCTTTGTACTTGTGTCAGTGTTCTGTCTTTACTCATACAGGAAGGACTGCTGCCCTTCTCTCAGAGGCCTGTGTTATCACAGAATATGTTTCCACTGAAATGATTCACAAAGTTCCAATTGACTTCAGCACTGCAGGTCCAGACTGCTGGGAGGGTGTACATCTGCTGCGACGGGCTCGGGGGGTGGTGGTTTCCATCTCATACACTAAATGTGTTTTCCTTCTGATTAGATTAGGTTATGAATTCTAGGTATTGTCAGAACTGTAGTGTTTTGTAGAGCAGTTAAGTCCCTGGGACACTCTTTTCAAGCTGGGGAGAAGTTCAAATATTGATGATTTCAACATTGTTTTTGTACAGCATGCCACGTTTTGCATGTATGTAATTTTCTGGATTGGTTTGCTGTTTGAATAAAATACTGACTTCTGCTGCATAGTGATGCCTGTTTATTCTTTGGGCTATAACAAAAATAAGTATTATTTCCTGTTCTGGAATGTTCCTCATTTTATAATTTGCTTTTGTCTCTGGTGAACATGTTAATTTGTTTTAGTAAAAAAGAAAAGAAGACATCTCGGGGAAAAATATTTAACAAAAAGTGATGCTCAGAGCTTTTAAACCTTTCAGGGATATCCACATGAGATGGAGCAAAAGGAGATGTTATCCAAAACAGGATATTGGTGAAATACACTCCCTCTTTGACATTAGAAAATTATTTTTATTGTCTGTCATCATTAGTGGCAGTGACTGCAGCAGCTTCCATGTGTTTGCCTTCCATATGAATCACATACTAAAATGCTCAACTGTTGCTTTCAAGAGAAAAGCTTAAGAACAACACTGGGTTAGATGGATTCATTTTGCTTGATTAAGGAAACTACAGTTAAACATTCAGATATATTTTTCCCTTCGAGTCTCTTTGTATATAGTGGAAAGACATACACAGCCTCACAGGGCCACTCATATGCCTTGAGTTAGATAAGTATCAGAATGAGTTGAATCAGCCTCCCAAGGTGCCTAATTATTTCCCTTGACTACAAAGGAAACTCAAGGTGACTGGCAGTTAACCTAAAATGCTGAAACCAAGCATGTGACTTCCACTCTCATCGATGGAGATAAATATCTTTAAAAACCTTAAATGTACTTAGAGAGAAATAAGTCCTTTCTGACAATACCAGAGGGTAAAAAAGGAATAAGGATCAGATAGCACAACAGTGACTCCTACTTGATAATACCATAAGATACTGGATTTTAAAAGTAGTCATGGAGAGGGATAGAAAGCAAATGGAACAGTTTACTCTGGGTTTAGAGATCAAGATCAGAGAGGTAGCACTGGAAACTTGCTTGCCCACATAAGGTAAGTTCCCTCCCAGTCCTAAAACCAAGGGAAAGGAGGTAAAATACTAGCATTGAGATGCTATCTTTAATTTATTTTGAGTTCACCGAATTGCTATAAAACTATAATGACTGTATTTAGGACTGGGGCACAGGGAAGCAGAAGCATGTGGGCTTGGTTTGTTGGCAGGTTGCAGGAGCTATGTGTTTACTGTCTGTCACTGTCATGTTAACATGGTGTTCCCAGATGGTCTGGAGTCCCCAGGCTGTGGTATCTCCAGCGGGGCTGGTTCTGGAGCAGGAGGGACTGATGGGCACGGGTGACTGCTGAATCCTGCCAGGTGTGCTGCCTGGCTTTCAGGGCTGATTGCCTAAGAGCCACAAGGCTAGGAGCTGTAAGGTTTGTAAAGGATAAATGATCAAATGGAATGATTAGACAAGGGGATTGAGCTGCCTTCGTTTTCACAAAGCAGGAGATTCACTGAGTTTCTAGGTCTGTAAAGCTGGCAGGCCTAGAAGATGGCCTGGAGTGCAAAGGCCTGGTGCTATTTGGTAGCTCTAAAAGTAAATCTGCCTTAAGTGGACCAGGTTTGCTGTTGTGTCTGGCAGCAAAAATAAAACCTCAAAAGCTTCCTGACTTAGGATGTTGGCTGTGCCTTTTGAAGACAGCAGATTACACTGATCATGTTAGTGCACTGGCACTGGGCCTGTCGCGGCAGTTCGGGTCAGGCAGCTCGGGTGTTCCCCACAGCAGGAATGTGTAAGCCTGATTTAAAACAGCCCAAGCCCTCTGACAGTACATCCTACACCCTTAACCGTTCATAAGGCTAATTTACCATGGATCAGAGATTCAAACTAATCTACAGATCTTCACAGAAACCACTGTCTGGTACAGATACTAGCTCTCATCCTGCCTGTGGTGGGTGGATCCTCCAAGCCCTGCCACAGGACAGGGTCTTAAACTGAGTTGGGGCTGGGGTTTGGGGTGTGGTTGAAGGGTTGGAGGTCTAGCAGTGTCTCTGTAAAGGGTTTGAGGTTTGGGGTGTGGTTGAAGGGTTGGAGGTCTAGCAGCGTCCCTGTAAAGTGTTCAGCAAAGCGGTGATCTGGGATGTGTGGGCAGGACGCTGCTGGAAGTGAGAGAGGGGGACTGCCAGTCACAGAACTAGCAGGGTGGACAGAGTTTGAGAGATACAAGTTTGCTATGAGAAATTTCTGTACATTTTCTGTGAACATGGAGGACGGGGGAATGTGGATGGTGATGTGAAAGTCCTGAGGGGATATGGACCTCTGGGGTTTGGGAATATAGGGGAGATATTGATGTGTGAGAAAGGAAACCCTTTTGTATATATGGAAACCACTATAATATCTAGCAAGAAAATAAGCTTTTAACCTCCATGTGGCAAATTAGACTCTTGAAACTTGTAGCCTTATTTTAGATTTGTTAAGCTGAGGGAGGCCAAGGAATGTAATCCAGTAATGTGTCTGTGGTCAGCATTGGAGGAAGGTGCTAAACCTGAGTGGGACTGTGGGGCAGGTAAACAAGATGTCACCCTAAAAAAAGGCACACTTGCCCAGTCCTGCCCAACTGCTCCTAAACACTCATCTGTGTTTGCAACTAGGCAACAGAAGTGCTCTGATTTTGCCTTTGTGCACTGCCATGGAGCTGTGGCAGGCAATTTCAGTAAGCTCAGAAGACTTTGTGGGCTGTTCATGGAGTTCATTCCTGAGGGAGTTCATGTTGATAATGAGTCGAGTCCACTACTGACACATTGTGAATGCTGGGGGCAGAAGGACATCAGGCCTATCCTGTTGGCTAAGGGAAGATATTTAATATGGTCTATTCTTGCTTAAAGCTCTTTCAGACTACATGTAGTTCTCATCAGTAATGATGACAAGGAGTAATAAAGGCATATGAATAGTTTTTAAAATAGGGAGCCCTTGCTTGTTTAGCTACTTACACACTGTAGATACTCAACTCTGTCATTGCATAAAGTACCCTATAATATTGGTGTGCTGCCATGGGCCAGCTGCAAAGGTGTGGTCCCATATTGGTACATGTGGTATTATCTGCCAGTGGCAGTCCCACCTTCCTGCTATGCCAGGTGCTATTTCCTGCTTTAGGAAGTATGGTGAGTCTGTTCTATTTGTTGGTCACTAGTAAGCAACAGACCATAGTGAGGTGGTTTAATTGCAAAGAATTCAGGCAGATCTTTTATCTGTAGATCTGTATCAAATCTGTAGCTGCAGTAGGAGCTTGGGCAATACTGTTCTCCAGCTTAACTGGTGTAAAGTGGCTGCTGCTGCTGCAAATATTTGTGTAGAGATTTAACTTCAGTTTCTATATGTATGAAGGCAAACAAGCTCAACTCCTCCCCTATCAAAGGGAAATGTCTTTGTGCAAATAAAGAATTTTTGTGGCTCTATGTCAGTGGTCCTGGGGATAGTTTTGATAACAGCTGTTTCTTGCTGATGGTGATCATGCTGTGGTGTTTTGGAAACTTCCAGGACAAAGTATGTTTTGGCAGTAGCTGAGTGCAAAGCATTCCAGGATGGGAGGCTTGTTAAGGCAAGGAGTTGGCACTGAATGGCACATTCATGTAGACATCTGAGATCAAGCAGAACATTTGCATTTAATTGTGATCCCCAAAGTTGCTTTGGTCAGTACAACTGCTTAAACATATCAACATAAGGCTCAAGATTTTCATTACAATGTAGCATTCACATGAAAACACTTTAGGCAATATAACATGCTTTGTATTTGACAAAACATCCCCCAAATATCTGTACAGAATTATTTTGATACACAGTATTTCTGGAACAAGATCTAACCCTTACAACATAAAACACAAAACTCCTTTTTGTCAGTGGTTAACAGCTGGTTTTGGTGATGTGTTTGTCATCAAAACTCTAGCAACAAATGCTTTTCAAGGTGTTTAGGACTGCGATATAGGTCTATATAATCTATACTTTAAATGAAGATTCTGCTTCCATGGTTTCATACATTTATTTGATGGAGTATCAGATTACACAGTCATAAAATTCTATTTACTATTTAAAGTAAAATGATAAATGTTATGAAAAAATACCTTTATTACATCAGTGATGCTTTAACTAAAGTGAATATTAAGACTATTAACCAGGAGTTGAAAATTTCAGGCCCTGATATTGAAAGCACTTCTATATGTCCTTAACTTTACATGTAAGGAGTCTCCCTGGCAGCAGAGGGACCACACTGATGGGCAATGTTAAGTGTGTGCCTAAGGTGTGCAGATTGTGGGCCAAAGTACTCAGAGAGGCGCCGTGTGTTACAGAGAAAAACATTCTCAGAACATAAATAAAATTGGATTTTTTTTAGTATATACATATACTGAAAACTAATATTCTTAACTAAAAGGGTGTGTTTTCTTTTTCTCTCTTAGAACGGTATATATTCCCATTTCACTCAGAAAGTGCTTATGTATTCTCAGCTCAAGAATTATCTCATCAGCTGTGAATCTAGCATGAACAACAAATCTAAGCTAAGAATGCCTTATCAGCAGGAAATACTGAGGGAAGAGAAGGCTGGCAATCATTTCTATATACCTTGTATTCATAACAAACCTTCTCATAGAGAAGAATACACTTTTAAATATTTTCAATCCTGATATATGTACAATGATAAAAATTCACATTTTCATGCTTTAGTGAGACACTTTAAAATCCTACTGCAGGCAGCTCTTGAAGTAGCTGTGTCCAGTTACTGGCAGCTGCCTCATATTCAGCTCTAGTACCAGAAGCTCAAACTCTTGATAGCTGAGCAGCCATGGAGAAGGGGCAAGAACAATTCTACCAGACTTGGAAAGGGAAAGAAAAAAAGAAAAAAAGAAAAAAAGCAAGTGATGGGGTCTTTCTATTTCCAGAGGCACAGTAGCTCTCCTGTGTCCTGCAACAACACAAGGCAGTTCATGTTTCCAGTCCCATCAGACCTGCTTTGTACCATTTCCAATGCAGGGCCCAAGTGCAATGTCTGTTCCACACAGTCCTCAGTAGTCTAAAGGAAATGTACCCATCACACAGCAAGAGAAAAATAGCCCTTTGAAGCACAGCTGAACCCCTCTTCCCATGAATAGGCAGAACACCTATCTATTGCACCAGTTTTTCCAATGTACCAGGAAGTATCCCCAGGGTTGATGCCTTTCACGGCTATCTATATGCACTTTTCTGACAAATTCAATGTCTCTGTGGGGAAGGTGACCTGGAGAGGGCCACTCTTGGGTGCAGAGCTGGCCCCACCACTAGAGCTGATCTCGCCCACCAGGAAGACGCTCTCGGAGTCGTGTCCCTGTGAGGAGTCCGAGGTGTCGGAGCTCCGCAGTGTCCTTACGGACGTGGTGTCGGACTGAGCCGAGCTGGCGCTGGGGCCCGGGAGCAGCGCGCGGCCCCCGACGCTGCTCTCGCTCAGCTCCGGGGAGTACAGCAGCGTCTGCGAGGTGCTGCTGATCTCCCTCAGCTCGCGCGAGATGAAGGAGGGCGACTGGCTGGACATGGCAGATGAGGTCCTGCGCCCATCCACGCAGTTGAAGTTGCCCCCCGAGTGCTGCCTCCGAGCCCCTCCGATGCGGCAGAAGAGGCATTTGATCTTCTCGATGGCTTTGCTGAGCACAGTCTTCCGGAGGAGGATGTAGATCCATGGGTCCAAAATGGGGTTCACCGAGGCAATGCGGATAGCTTGTAGGTCAGGGTTTTGCCTGACATCTTCCACCGATTCAGGCCGGTACAGCTGGTTCACGAAGACACGGACCTACCCAAGGAGAAGGGAGGGGAAGGAAGACACAATTACATAATTGCATCAGGATTGAAAAGCTTACACTTCAAAGCAGAGATCTAGATTTGCAGATGTAAACTATGACAAAAGAGCAGGCTGGCAAAGTTAGGCATCTCAGATTGGCAGCCATGAATTCATTTATGGAAACAGCAAAATAAAACCAGATGAAAATTGTAACATCATTGTTAGATGTAGAAAAAGACTGGCTTTTTCTCTCTCTTTCACCTCATATTTAATCCCCGAATCTCCAAATTTTGGCTGGCATCTTTAAAATTTCCCAGGAACACAGACATAGACCTGTATCCTGCTTCCTTGGTATACCTCAAGTCTCATGCAACCTGCAAAAAGCTAAGTGACTGGGGAGACCCGACCAGTTCCTCTAGCAATAATCACTTAGAAATGAACTGAAACACACATGATAATTCAAGTACACAAGACTCTGTAGGCAAGTCCTGAGTTGTCGATTCCCAAGTTTAGAAATGTATTTTCCTGGCATCTGTCCTTACTGAAACTGTTTATATAACCACAAGTGTTTGCTTGCTGCAGCATGGTTTAGAAATACAGAAACATAAAAGAAAAGGAGGAAAAAACCCCCAAAAAGACAGGTCGCCCAGCTCTAGATTTTTAACTGGCCAAGATAATGAGATTATTTCAGCACTGGACTAGAGTACTCTTTTCTCCTATACAGCCAGCATTTTGGTTTTACTTACAAAAATACTGATGAAATGGTCAAGAGTTTAAGATGATGAAGTTGATGTGTGAAGTGACTATTTAATTAGTAATTCTAGTTTATCATGCAAAAATTTTAAAACTGAAGGGCTCTATCTTCTACATAGAAATGTATTCTTCAGCTTACTCTGCTAGTTTCTTCTTCAGCTAGTCTCTCTCCTTGTTTAGAAGCCACTTTTGTAAATGCTGCTGTAAGGTACAGTCCACAATGGAATTTGTTGCGTTGATTAGTCTCAAATAGCTCTCCTCCATTTTAGCAAGACCTTATCAGTGTCCAGTTAGAGAAAGGCTTAGGAAAGCCACTGAAAAGTTAATAATGGAAGATTCTGTTTCTTCAGACTCCTTCAGGTAAGTCAAGATATAGATCCCTTAATTATATTTTTATCTGATACAGTAAAAATCTAGTAGCAAAATTAGGAGGGTTTTAGAATCTTATCCTTGGCTCCTGAAATGAATCAAGGCCTGCCTAGCTATGAGGTTACAGTCATGGAGGCAAGGAAGAATTTAAATAAATGAGTCAAATTAGGATAGCTCTCACAAGTAATTTTTTTACAAGTCCTCCATGGGAAGCCATCCAAGTCCAGTGGAAAATTTCACAATTCTTCAGAAATTTTCTTTCAGGAGGGCAAGGTGGTGTCATTCAGCCTTGTCAGTATTCAGAGATGGAATATTCTCCACAGCTATCAATGGTATGTTTAGAATAATGCAGTCCTCTGTGGAAGCTCTGTGCCTACAGTTGCTCTCAAATGGACTGTCAAGCTGATGACTCAGTGTATTTCCTTTCTCAGTACTTTTCTCTAGGTTTATGGGTAACGTAGTGAACCCAAGATATGGGAAAATATTGAATTTATAAAGCAATATACTGATGCCAGTTTTATCCACAGTTACTTTTCTAATGATTTAAAACACTGCAGATGTCTTTCTGACTACTAATTTCTTGGTCTTATTGATTTGTTAGGCCAAACATGCCCCTCAGGTGCTTCAAAGGGTATTCCTATGCATGATGAACTTATTTTTATGGCTTTTGAAAAAAAATTTGTTCAGAAACTTTCTGCCTTTTTTAAATACTTGGCTTTATTTTAAACTATTTCAGACATAATTTTATTTTTCACTGTTAATTTTATTTATAACTAATTTCATTATAATTTTATTTATAAGAACTTAATTTTATGATGTTACTTATGAATTTGACTGTTCTGTAGGCAGCTTTCCTTATTTATGCTGTGAATACAGAATTATTAAATAAATTATTGATAAATAAGTTGTTGCTCCCAGGCAACACCGCTAGATGGCGCGGCTGCCCCGCGGCAGGTGTGGATCTTTGTATAGTATTTGTGTACATGTATAATGTGAATATATATAGGAAGTGTGTGTGTACATATGTTCAATATGTATCTGTTTATGTGTATAAAGTGTACATATGTATAATGTGTATGTGTATATGTGTAATATCTATGTGTGCATGTGTATAAAGTGTAGATATGTATAATGTATGTGTCCATAAGTACAATATGTATGTATAATGTGCAGAGATGTATAACGTGTATGTGCGTATACACCTAATGTATATAACAAATCCACCTGGACCACACAAAAAACAGAAGGCACACTTTGAAGACAGCTGAAGAAATACACAGTTCAACTTGGGAGACCTAGCTTACTTTTTTTTTTTTTTTTTAACTTGGAGCTATAGTTACACGTCAGTGATTTAATAGTCGGATTGTTCTTTTGATAAGCAGCACGTGAAATTGAGGTACCTATTCCACCTCTTTCTGCCACCTGGCAGACTTTATGGAAAGACAAAAATGCCTCCCAGTGTTCACTCTGTGGCTGAAAAGGATGGCTGAAAAGGATTATTGCTAATGGTACAGGACAGCTCGTTCTATGCTATCGCTGCATGCTGTATTTCCTTTTGACAGCTACGCAGCATGTGGAGGTTAACGATTCACAGAGCGGACCTAGTCAGTGAAAACTCTGATTGTACAAAACTGTTTCTATTTCACAGAAGAGTCCCATAGAAAATGGATTCCCCAGAATGTCATATGCATTTATCAGTTCAGGCCTATTGTTGTCTTACATTAATCACAATGGAATAAAAATTTATCCGTGTAGGAACGTAAGTTCTTTCCTTCTTTACTTACTGGTGAAACAACATTTAGTAAAGGATCACTTAAAATTACAGCAAGAGATGTACCCTTTTTTGGCTACAAGTCCTCTGCTGCAGGAGGTAAAATGATAAAAGATATTGCCTGTCATCTTCTAAGCAAGTGCCAAGTAAGTGGAATGCACTGCTAAATAAATTATCTAATCTGATGCTCGGATTTGTGCAATTTGAAATCCTAATTAAGAAAGGAAGCAAACTAGAACAATTCAAATCTCTAAAAAATAGGGTTTGTATATTAGGTTTGCAGCTGTATAATTCAGACAGCAAATCTTAAGAATACTAGCAGTTTATTTGCCATTAAGAACTACACACCTTGAAGCTACATCATGCTCCAGACAGGCACTTGTAGGATCAGAGTCCTTGTGCTGTTTGTGCTTTTCCTTTTTACTAACTACAGATGAAAGTCATGATTTCTAATCCTATGAAGCATTATAAAGTGACTTTTATAGTTACAGTCACACTTGTAATTGTTTCCACAGTTTCCACCTGCCCTCAAAATCTCTCCACAATGTAATATGATAAATTAAAAAAACATATAGTAGTAAGCAGGAACAAGTTTTGCAGCTCCACAAGCCAATAACCTTTGGCCTTCAAGGTCTTACTGTCTTCTTGGTGACTACTCTACTGCCAAAAAATCACGCCTGACACCTTGCAGTTGGTCACGGATGGTCCTTGATACTGAAAAGTTGAAACCAGCCAAGCCAAGCCAATTAGATCAATTAAATATCAAGTTAGAAAATCCTAATAATTTAATGCAATCAACAAGATGTACACCCTGAAACATTACGTTTTATTTTTCATATCACCATAATTTAACAACAATGTTCAGTGGTCAGAATGAAAAGAAGGTCACACACTTAAAAATTTTAAGAGTATTTGACAGACTGCTGGAGTGAATTCCAGACTGAGTAGTGTGTGCCTATTTACTCTTGAAACAGCTTGGTATTTTCAGAAAGGCCAGATAAAACTTTCTGCTCTCTTCTTGACAAAATCTCTCCTAATGTAACTTATTCCCTACATTTTACACTATGCAATTCTAATTTCTAAAAAGCTCAAAATATTTTAAGAGATGACATAAGCAGTGTGGAGTCAAGACACAAGTCAGCACATAAGTTACGTGTTTTTCTTACTTAATTTTTAAACTATTGTAATATTCATGTCTTTCATACCCCCTTCAGCACAGTGAGAACACACCAGTTTATATAAAGTTTCCTTCACAATTCTATTTTTCATTCATCTTTTTTTCCTTGATATATTTGATCAGCCTTCTCTCAAGTTCATTCAGCATTTTGCATAACCCCCTATAATTTTGCTACACTTGTTATTTTAAACTTTTGCAGATATTATGAATAATCACTAAAATCATATGCTGAAGCATCTCATTATTAAAACCTGCTGTTATCTGTGATTCAGTTGTTTCAGGGCTGTTTAATACTTCAGATCTTGAAATGTTTTTCTATCAAACCGTAAGAAGTGGCTCCTGTTGGATTGACCCCATCTGCTATTGTACTATCTTAGAAAGTGTTTGTTCTAAAACCTTAAAGGTTTATGTGTTTCTTTCAGAAGTTGCTTTTCTTTGACTTACTTGATGGTTTATTGAGCTGAAATCATCAGTGGGAAGTCAACTCATCAAAAGAAAACTTAAGTCACAAAGCACCCTGTGAGCTTGCTTTATGTATCTGAATCATGCTGGCACTACTTTTATGGTTCTTGATGACTGCCAGGCTGACCTGAGGACTCCTTAAAACTCCTCCAAGTCATGAAAATGTAAGTCTATTAGTCGATATTAGTAATCTACTTTGCCTAGTGGCTCTTTCTAGGGATTTATACTATAAAGGTGTTACTTCTCTGAGTTTCCCCATTTTTAACGTCAGTGTCCGTGCATCCAGAGGGCTTAACACAGCGGCATACCTGGCAGTTCATCACGGCACAAAGCAGCACAAGTGGCTGTGGCTTATTCCCACAGAGGGAGGCAAAAGACTTTAAAAGCTACTTAACAATGAGGAAATTTAACCACACTGGACACTGTGATGATGTGTATATATGTGGTTATTTGGGTTTGATTTTTTAGAAAAAGCTTCCTTTTATTTTTAGTCATCCATCTACATGAAAAGAGAGTTTCTTACATCATTTTAGATAGAGAAAATACATACTGCTTTACCACGTAAAAGCTAACTTATGTGAACATTTGCAAGGTAATACTCTGCCTTTGTACGAAGTAAAATCAAGGTCTGGGAGAGCTATACAACTTTATCACCTGCACTTCACATAAGTATGCCATATGCAAGTTTTTCACTAGCTACTGTTTAAATAATAAACTTTTTGCCTCACCCAGGTTCATTAATTTTAACTCTCAACAATCCAGTTCACTTTCTTGGAAACCCTCCCTGTTGATTCCTGCCCCCCCCCCCCTTTTTTTTCCTAAAGTATTATTTAAAAGACTGCCTAGGTGCAAATCGATATAAACTATTTTATTTTGCATTTCACACTCAGACTTCTCAGCACGCCTCTTGCTGATTTGCTACAGGATAAGGCTTAGCTTGTTTTCTGAAGCTGCTTAAGTCCATCACGACAATGTATTTAATTCAGAGAACTCGTTCTCTGCATTTACCAAGCACCTCTTTTGAGAATGCAATATTGTTCTCTTATGAAGTAGCTGTTTTGATGCTAGATTAATCAAATTAAGTACTGTCACCACCCAGAACTGTCGGGGTTTTGGCCACCTGATACATCCCGGGGCAGCGAGTCAGCTTACTCCTGCCGTTTCTGGAGCTGGACTGCCGGGCAGGCTGGCACAGTTCCTCCGCCTAAGGCATGTGCTCCTCCCGGGGACACCCTGTGTGCAGCTCAGGCAGCACCTCTCAACCTCTTCTGGACGCCAGGCAATGAACACATGGCACCATGCTCGGTCACGCCTTGCCACCACACCAAGTGACAACGCCGAAGGAGAGGAGATGGCCTTCGGTAACGGCCAGGACCCCGGGGCTGCAGCACAGCCACACTTCACTAGCTCCTGTTTGTTACTAATGTGGCAGCTCTGACCAAGCCTTATCAACACAGCTCCTCTAAGCAGGGGGTCAGACTCGCTGACACCAGAGTCCTGTTCACATGCACTTCTCCAAACTTCTTTACAGTAACAGACACTGTTTTGCATCTCCAGCTGGCCAGCTCTACTTGACATACATGGCACCCCCTCTCTGTGACAGAGGGATCACCCTACTGACAAGAAACCTCCTTAAAATAGTCCTTCTAAAAACACCTTCTGTCTGACAGCCACTGCTTAAGTCCCTACACTGTGTTTTGTAAGATGGCAAATAAGGCAAGCCAACTATTTGTTTAATGTCTCTGAGCCAGAGTAGGACAGGATTTTTGACAAGCTTTATTATGGCTGTTGGCAAACAAGAACTCTGCCTTTAGCTGGTAGATTTGGAGTTTTTTGTCTTTCCTGAAGATAGGGTGAAGGAATAGAAGAAAGTGAATCCTGTGTGTTCAATTTAATAACACTAATTGTATCAGCCTTTTCAGAAAATGAGCAATCAGTTGTAATGTTGTTTGACATTTCAGTGTGATCTCAAGGCTTATGTGGGCCAGATTCCTCCAGCACTCACTTCACTGAGCAATATACCGACAGGTGGTTCCACTGAGTTCACTCCTCCCACTGTGTGGGGAACTCCTAAAAGGATGCCTGTGTGGGATCTACTCCAGAGATGGTGCATGAGTCCCTGAGGAGTGGAAGCTTAGCTTAGGCTTTGGTTGTGAAAAACTCTCTATGTTGCTAGTGCCAAGTGAACACAACTCTGTCCTTCTTTTGCACATCAGAGACTCTTGCACCCTACAGCAACAGCATGCACATTTTAAAAACATACTAAACAGCCAGAAATGCAGGCCAGCCCCAAGCCTCACTTATCACAAATTAATTTTGCAGGTGAACTTTAAAGTGCTATTAGCACTCAGGATTTTACTATGTGGATTCCAGTTGAACAGTGAAACAATTATTGAAATTTTTGGCACTCTATTTTAATCAAGTAAAGGACCCCAGGACTTGGGATAAGCAGGTTTCTTTTTCTGTAAATGCAAATCTACTCAACTTTCTCTTAACGACACATGTATGCTAGTAGCCATTGAGTTAGTGTAACAATTTGTGACACCAACTATAGGTACCCCAAATAAGCACCTATTCCAACAGGAATCTGTTTGACAAACACAGAAGAAGAAAATATTCTGCAGTAAGGGTGATGGAACAGAAGAAGGGCTGCATGATGTTACTCACCACCAGAGGAATGGAGCAGATGACCACAACCAGGGAAGTGGCAATGAGCAGAATAACCATCTGGATTTCTGCTCCAGCCATCCGACGGAAGCTCCGGCGTCTGCGAAAGTCAGATAAACGGCTGGAGGTGGTGTCTGTCCCCAAGGACATGCGTCTCATGAACTGGCGGTGCATGCGAATGAGGGCCACGCACACCAGGATGTTGCAGATCACAGTCACCAGGATCAGGAAGGAGCTGAAGCCCGCATACATGTAGGAATATGCTGCATGGGTGGACACTTTTGTTCGCCAGTCTATGAAGCACCAAGTGTAAGGGTACTGCAAAGTAGATTTGCCGAGCCCCATGCTGGGGAGAGCGCAGAACAGCACGTTGGAAGCGTATATGGCAAAGAGCGTGAGCCCTGCCAGCTTCTTGTCTACGTAATGGTTGTAGAAATAGGCATGGTTGATGGCCAGGTACCTCTCTATAGACATGGCACAGATAATGCTGAGGCCAGAGAGACCAAAGAAGAGGAGGATGAAGGAGCTGTACTCACACAATGCAGCTCCTCCTGGCCATCGGTTCTGCAGGTAAGTGGCAATTGTGACTGGACTCACCAGGCAGGTCCCCAAGAGATCTGTGACTGCCAGTCCACAGACCAGCGTGTAGAAAGTGGTCTCCTTCTGCTCCTTCCTGGACTTGCAGAGCACCACGATGGCTATGAGGTTACCCACCACGCCGAAGATGAACATGACAGTGGGGATAGTGGGGGGCTTCCCGCCTTCGGCCCCGCTGGCGGTCCCGTTGGCGGAGCCGTTCGCAGGTGGCATGATGGTGGGGTCGAATGACATGATACCCACGCTGCAGCTGGCGAGCTGAGAGACGGCAAGATCGGGTCCGAAAAGGAAAAGCCGAGAAAGGGAGGGGAGAGGGTTGTATAGCGCGAAAGTAAAAATTCAAATGCTCGAGAAGTTATTAAAACAAACAAAAAAAAGAAAATTAAAAAAGTGGTGTGTTTCAGTTAAAGAAAGAAAGAAAAAAAAGTCCTAAAATGAGGCCGAACCGGGGTGCCGTCCGTCAACCACCGACCGCAGCCGAGAGAGCCGGGGCTGCCTCTTCCTGCCGCAGCGCTCCGCGCCAGCCCGGAGGGGGATCGGGGCGGCCCGAGCCGAGTCGAGCGGAGCCGCCTCACCGCCTCTCGCACCGACGCCGGGGAGGGCTTAGCGCGGCGCTGGGACGGCGGCTCCAGGTGCCCTCGGGGCGGCGTGAGAAGGTGCCGGGGCGCGGTGGCCGCGGCTCATCCCCTGCCGCCGGCCGGCGGTGTGCTGCGCTTCGCTGTGCGGAGCGGAGCGGAGCCGAGCGGGCCGTGCGGGGCGCGGGCACCGTCTCAGCCCCCGCGGCGCTCCCGCCGAGTTTCGCCGCGGAGGGCGGGGGCGGCCCGGGCCGCTGCGCCGCCGCTCCCCGCCCTCTCGCCCCATTGGCCGCGCCGGGCAGGGCAGGTTGCGCGGGGCGGGCGGGGGCCGGGCGGGGGCCGCGGGCGGCGGGGGCACCTGTGCGAGGGGCGCGGCCCGTGTGCCCCCCGGATGCGGCCGGCGGCAGCGCGGGTTGCTCGCACCGAAAGGGCCGCGGCGCTGGACGGCGTTTGCCGCCGAGCTGGGCTGTCGCTTGCCCGGCCCGCGGTGCTCCAGCGTAGGACCCGGGGAGGGGTCCCGCTGTCCGTATGCCGGGCCCAGCCCGTGTCACCCCCGCGCCCCCTGGGCCGCGCATCACAGAGAGGGGCCCGGGTGCGACGGGGTGGCGCCGCGCAGGACGGCCGGCAGCCGATGCTCCGGCATCAGGGCGGCACGTCCCGCTGCCAAGGGGAAGATCTGGTATACTGCCTGTTTCTGGCCTCTGTTGGTGTGGGTACCGAGTCCAGGGAAGTATGTGTGTACGTTCAAGGCATGCATTTGTATGTCTGTACGGAGGATTTGTTCGGTCTTGACTGTGAGACGATGATGTGTGAATTGGTAATAGGGTTGCACTTGCTGGCTAAGCCCTACGATTATAGTCAGTCTTATCTTGGCTGATGGAAGGACAGCAGTCACGTTATGCAGTGCTTGTGTGCAGCTTTCACCCGAGTGGTGGTGGTGGTGATGTAGTCCCTAGTCCAGAAATGTCCATACAAGACCTACAACCACAAGTATGTCCATGAGAGTTTCTGTGCTAGTGACCTGTGCTCTCACTTCAGGTATGAAGCTTCACATTGTCTTGCTGGATTTCACACCTGCTGGTCTATTGCCCTTGTACACTTGGTGACATTAGTTGCTACAAAACTTGTGTCCTAAAACACAACATTTGTATCCTTAGAAGAATCTCTTCACTGGTAGGCAAAATGTATTATAAAAGTCTATTATTTGTCAGTCTTATCATCTTCCATCGTTTTTATTTCCTTTAAGCCTATGAAAATGATGCCTGTGGACTTGCTATCAGTAAAGTCATGATAACATCATAATATGGTGATGACAAAAGTACTGGCAGAACAAAATATGAGGACAAACATAAACAGGAGTTTGTACCATGGGAAAGAGAACTAAGAGTTTCAGTTTTCAGTGCTATATGGGCAGACGTGAAGGAAAAAAGCTGTTTTTTATTTGATCAGCTTTTTATTTAGTGTTGTTATCTAACTGCTTTGAAAACTAAAATGCAGTTTTAGAAAAAACCTTGATTTTTACTTTAACACATACAGGGATAAATAAACTATAGCAGTGGTGGTGATCTGGTCTGGTCAGAGAATTCAAACAGCACTTTTCCTTACATTTTGCTGTTATTGGTGGCTCTTTATTTTTTACAAAATTAGAAAGTCATTCTGTCACAAGCACAGGGGTGTGGGAGTAGAGGTTGACTAATTTCATTTGCCTAACTATCAGAAGCAAATTAGAAGCACTTCAAGTGAATTTCCAAAGTAAATGCAGCACAAGGGTTGTTTTTGCTTTTAAACAATTTTCTGACTGTTGCAGGGACACTGACCCCGGTGCAGAGCAAGGTCTGAATTCAGGAGATGTAATTGCATGTGCTTTCTCGACAGTCCTTTTTTCATACACCAGGACTTCGGGGCTCTGGCATTAGAGACCATTATCTGGGATTAATTTAACACATGTGCATTTACCAGTATGGGAAAAGAACTTCCTTGCTTCCCTGAAGCAGTACAAAACTTTTTCATGACTAAAGGCAGAGGAAATTATTTTTTTTTCTTTGTTGCTGCCTTTTTTTCACTTATTTTATCATCTTCACATCCAGTCTTATGAGGTATTTTGCCCCCCTCATAACAAAAGGTGTGTCTTAACAAGGCTTAGTCTATAGCAGTAGTTGCCCAGGCCCTTCTTCTGTGTGTGTGTGTGTGTGTGCGTGTACATGAATGTGGGTGTGAAAGAGTGGATGCTATCTTTTGTTCTATAACGTCTGTCTTATAA
Organism: Haemorhous mexicanus; assembly: GCF_027477595.1. Classification (NCBI taxonomy): domain Eukaryota; kingdom Metazoa; phylum Chordata; class Aves; order Passeriformes; family Fringillidae; genus Haemorhous; species Haemorhous mexicanus. Next base: position 76,411,338 of record NC_082381.1, read on the forward strand.
TGGATACACCTGAAGAACTAACAGAAAAGTGCAGGAAAATCAGGAAAATCAATGAGGAAACAACATAAAAAAACTCCAAACAACCCAAACCCCCCCCTGAGAACTGTAGAAAAAAGTATAGCTCTGAGTGCAAGGATAGTATGATCAGTTTTGTGAAATAGTGTTAGTTACTTAAATTAGAGAACAGGATAGAAATCAGTCACACAATTGTGGGATGGTTTTCTGGGGATGTGAGCTTACTGTGTCTACCCATTGTCTAGCTTTCAGAGTTATTAGAAAAATACAGTAACTTTTGGGAGTTTCCCACTGAACTAATGGTTTTGATATAAAGAACTCCTAGTCAAGATGAAAAGCATAATCACGTGCAATCCTTAGTCTTCAGAGCAAAGCAGACACTGTGGAAGTGAAGTGGAACTGAAAAAATGAAGAAATTCCACTTGTAACATGAGTTGCCATCCTCTCATGGCAGAAATGTCACATGTTGTAGCATTGAGTAACCACCAAAGAACTTCTGTTTGTGAGGAAACCACTTACGTGAGAAGCCAAAGTATCACGAATTAAAAATAAAAGCTTTGAAGGGTAATTATATATGGAAAAAACCTTAAATGAATTTCAAAAATCCTAGATTAGAAAACATTAGGACAGTCAAAATATCAGGATTTACTCTTAATTGCCCCAGAGTAAACTTTTTCTGGCTATAATGCTGCAGTTTTTAGAAACTTAGTTGTGACACACATGAGTCAACTACTGTAGCTAGATCAGTTGAGATATATAACTAACTGTGGTCATATTTCTAGCTAGATGAAAGATTCTAATTTAAATATTTGACTTCTTTTCTTTTTTTCCATGACATATTTATTCAGCACGTCTCAGCTGCCACATAGTATCCCTTGTATCTCCTTTAGCTGGCTGAGGGTTTTAAAACCTTACCTGCATTGCTCAGGGGCAGCTGGAACAAAGCCAAAAAAACTATGCAAAGGCCTTTCTGCTGTTTGTAACTGTGATTTTAATACTGAAATACCCATGTAGACATTTGAATTGATGGGTATTTTCTGGCAGTGCTTCTGTGAGCTCCACTTGCTCAATGGAGTGATGTCTTCAGCAGGCAGTGGAAGTGTGTATACAGCAAATTTTGGAAACTTTGGACTGCTCTTAGCATGCTGCTGGTCTGAAAAACATTTTGCATGTTAAACTCCCATTTCATATTTGGAGTTCAATAACATTCTTGACTTACTCAAGAACTTGTCAGCCTTTCTCCTTTCGTGGAAAATTTGGCTGTGGGAAAACTTTATTTCTGTTTTTTTTTGCTTAATTTTTGCTGTCATGCTTTTGACACATAAAGTTTTTTTTAGGAAAAAAACCAACTGTTAGAGTAAACTGTGTCTGTATGCCAAAATAAAATCATTATTAATAGACAATGGAGATAAACTGAACCAAATGTTACATAACAGTCTTTAATTAATAATTAGAAGAGAAAAATTAAGCAAGGAGTAAGCTGAAAAACTATTTCAGAGGAATTGGGGAATTCTGTAATGTCACTTGAACAGAAATAGCATTGCAAGTAGATAAAGATTTTATACTTTAAAACATAGAATATTTTCCTGCCGTCATACTTTTTCATAAAATCATCAGAGATGGTAACAGTTTGGTTTGTCTTTTTTTTTTTTTTTTTTTTTTTTTTTGAGGAATTCTAGTTATTACTAATATTACTAGAATTATTACTAGCACCTCTGGCACTGTTCCTTTTTTCTTGGTAAAACATTGTGATGAGTGGGGGTTTTTCCAGGGCAGGGAGTGAAAGCAGTCCTGTCCCATTCCTACTCTTCTTGCTGCATGCCTGTCTAGGAGAGAGCTGCAGAAAGCCACTGCCAGGGGACCCAGTGGTGGCACCCCAGTGGGACACTGTCTGTAACACAGCTCGATAATTTACTCCACAGTCATGTGTTCCATATTAGTCAATCATGCTACTGAAGTTTGGGGTTTTTTTGACTGTGTAAACGATCTGTTAATCTTTGCAGTACACTGGGTTTTTCCTCTGTAATAACGTCTGTAACTGTGCTAGTTCACAATTCTATTTTAGCAGTTATGAAGTCTGCATTAGTTGTTAAAATACCTAAGCCACTTCAATTTAGCTTTTCAGTCTGTTTCTTTGGAACAGTGTATGTTAAAATAGATTAATCTTCAACTGTTGCTTATACTGTCTTATTTATTTATTTATTTATTTATTTATTTTTAGGTTGGCAGTTTTTACTTACCTTTCGGAGGCCAACAGCAGAAATGGGAAGTTCATAGAAGAGCACTGATAAATAGCTGCCAACATGCTTTCTTTTTTTAGAGCCTTTAAGGTACTTTTGACTGCTTCAGGTATTACCTGATGTGTTACATGTAGCCAGCTAAGCCAGATTCTATGCAGAAAAAGATGTTTTGAGTTAAATTCCACTTTGGCACAAACTGTTACCTTCACTGAAGTAAACTCGGATTTTAGAATGTATGCTGGATGAGCTGTACAGGTGCCTTAGAATATATTTTGTTACTATTAGTAATTGGAATTGCTTTGTATTTTTTTAAACTTTCCGTGGCTGATGCTGTGTGCTGTTTCATTTTGTTGTGAGGAGGTACTGTAACTGGCAGCTGTGGTGGAAGCAAAAACAGCCCAGCACTGCACAGGAAGCAGTCTTGTGGCAGGTCCTGTTCCAGTCTAGCTGTTCTGCAGATTTTCCATGAGAGATCATAGGACTGAAGACCCTTTCCAAAGATCCTGACTGTAATTCTATTACAGTATCTGTGTGCCAGAAATTGAAACAAAGTATCATGCTTTCTCTTGGTTATTTTTGGGGATTTTTGGAGGGGTGTGATAGCATTATGTCAGGGTGTGATATACACCCATGTTCTCTGGCTTTGAAGAAAGAAACAGAGCTTTACATTTCTGTTTGAAAGTTGAAACTTTTATCAGGTATTAAAAACTGTGTACCAAAGGCACCTGTGATGAAATCAGTGGACCTGTGATTTTTGTAGCTGGTTTAACAGTCATGGAAGTGGCTTAATTCATGATATGGTTTTGTAGCATTCCTTTCTCTGTTGTCATACTTCGTTTTTTGTTCAACACCTCCATGTAAACTAAACTGTAGTTTCTCTGGAAAATATATTACTTGTGTACAGATTGTGTTCTGTGTCTATCCTGGTGAAGTGGTCCAAGAAGATGGTCAGTAATTTTGAGGTGAAATTTGTTTCCTTCCATGAAGGTGCTGGGACCATTTTGGAAATAGTGCAGAATCCTTCATAGTGTGTGCTGAGTCTCTCCTACCTTTGCAGTGTGAGGGCTGGCTTGGGCATAAGATTTGAGGATAGATGTGAGTTACAATCAGCTGAAAGTTTAATAGAAGTTTCTTCTTGTACCATCCTGCCTATTGTGGGACTGGAGTTGAAAGTATTTCCAGCTTTCAGGATGGAGTAGCAGCTAGTAGTGAAGTGCAATGTCTCTTCTGTTACCTGATGGAAGAATTATCTGGATAACTTCTAAGCCTGGGCTCCTTGGGAAAGATTTTTTTTCTTTTTCTTAATGCTTGCTATTGCAGTTGTTCAGAAAGGGTTTGTACACTTTGTAACTAGTGTGTGTGATCAACTCTTGCGTGGGGTGAGTTATGTTACATTAAGTATTGAATTCTGAAAGATTCCAGGACCAAGAAAAATAATAGAAACCAGGAAGTTACTGGATATTATCTGTTACTCAGCATCTTGGTTCTTAGAAAAATCTACTAAAGCTCCCTGAAAAAGAGGGTAATTTTGTGGGAATGATTCATGTATGAGGTGAGTCAGTTATCTTTCACTAAGAGGACAGTGGCTGCAAAATCACTGGAATAAGCTCCAGTTTTAGTAAGTCTGCAAAAAGTAACGAACTGTATTTGCAGCAGAATGTTTTTAAGAAGGTCCAAAAAAAGTTTTCAAGGAAATGTTTTCATGCCTGTAAATTCTCTGTTATTCCAGCAGAGGGTAGTTTATCCTCTAGGAAGCTAGGTGTGTTGAAGGAATGATTGGGAAAGGTAACTTAATGATTCCCATTTCCTCTTGTTTTAGATAGGGCAATAAAAATTAACTTCAATAGACTGACCTCATCAGATTAACAATACTAAAACATATTGTTGGGCTTAGGCTGGGACTGGAAAAGGCAGCCAAATTCAACAGTAGTCCCATTACTGTCCTGCTACCAAGGGCTTCATTTGCCCTTCAAGAATTACTGCAGTTTGCTTGTGCTTAGAACAGTTGCATTATCAGCTTAAGAGCTATTTCACTTTCATTTGTCAGCTAGGGAAGTAGATACAACATGAAGCCTTTTTTTTTAAATTTCAAATACATAAAATCACTCTAGTTGAAGAGTGTTTGGCTTGTTTACAGTTGCTTAAAAGCCCTTCTTTCTGCCACTGTACTCACTGCTGCAGTAGCTATTGTTGAGGAGAATATATGTTTGCAATTTGTCGTGGTAGTATCCACCTGCAGCAGCTTCCTACTCTGCTCGCTGGCAGTGAGTGTGAACTGGGGGATGCTCTTTCTATGCTCTTCTCTTCTATGATATTTTATTTTTCATCAGCCATCAGGAAGCAGTCCTGAAGTGGCTTTTGTGGCTGTCAGTCCTGAGGTGCAGCAGAAACCATTCTGACAAGACAGCATGAGTGAGAGCTGAACATTTGAAAGGGTAGCAGAAGTGATGTGAGGATCCATGGTTGTTCAGTTGCCATATTTCAATGAAGCCTGTTACTCAGAATTTGTTTTCATTCAAAGCAGTGTTTCAGCTCTTCATGGATATTGGCTTTTTTTGCCTGATTTCTAAAAAGAATACCTTCTAAAAAGATTATCTTCTTGTTTATCTTAGAAAGAGGTGTTATATGATTAATACCATGCTACATATTTTAATATTAAATTTCTATATAATTTGCTCTTAAAAAAAGTCATACAAGAAGCATTCCTGTAAGAAACCTGTGAATATGGTCAGTGCCAATCATGTCTGTGCTTCCATGGCTAGCTTGATCTTGACATTGCTATCACTTGGAGCTTTTTCCCTGTGGTGCTCCAGGGAACCACAGGGAGCTTCACAGGACTTCTGTCTTTCTTTCTTGCTTTCTTGCTTTCTGATAGGTCTGTAATTCACATCTAGCTGTCTCTCTCTGTGTTACAGACTTTCCCCTCATTTTCCAGGTTTGAATTTCAGAAATGACACATTTTTGGTTTCTACTTATAATTTTCTATTTCTTGGGTAAAAATGCCCTAACTATATTAGGAATGAATAATGTGTCTGAGTTCTTTATTTTGGAGCAATACAGATATTGTTAACTTGCTTCTGTTTTTTACACCAATGTTTTACATGATCAAAGGAATATAGAACACCCTTTGCATGGAACTGGAGAAGACATATGTCGTGCTGTCTACCCATTGTACAAGAAGCCTAGGCAATTAATCTCTTAGTGCAGGCACTTTGGTAAGCTATTTTACTAACATGGGATGATACCAGACCTGAATACCAATCCCGGATCACTTTTGTCTAAGCATTAGACAGACAAAAGAAGAAGGAGGAACCCAGGACAGCTTTTCCAAAGTCATACATAGTGTTAGTTCCAGATTTGCTACTTGCTAATCCCTTCCAATCTCGTGGACTTTGTTGCCTTTCAAAGTGGAAATAACTTTGGAGGATACAGACCCATTTACAGTTGATTTAAGGTATTTAGTTTGTACTTTTTGTTGTTTCACTGGTAAGCAGTTTGCAAAGCGATAATGCCTGGTTAGTCGAGACTGTAAGCTTGTCACACAGATGAGGAATGTCTGTGCTAGCAATTAATATATTTTAAATGTGAGTAAACTTTGAACCACTGCACTCCATAACAACAGTTCACCATTTATTAAAATATATATTAGCTTAGTAATATTTTTGAGATGTTTGTAAGTGAATATGTGCTTCTAAAATTTTTATATCTCATTAATAATTCTGACATTTGGCTATGGTAGAGTTACAGACTGGAACAAAAATGAACTTCATTCTCTTTAGAAATGTAGATAGGTAATAGTTTTAAATAATATACACATTGAATTCCTGATGCTGTTTTCTTCTCCAGCTGGAAAGCCTCTCACTGTTGGAAAGGCATTCAGTATGTTTGACATTAAGGGTGGGGGAATGTTTGTGTAATTATAAATGTTAGACTTGCAAATACGCCTTTTGATTGCGACAGCCTGAACTTCCACATGTCAACAGGAATTTTAACTTCACAAGATAATCCTTGGCTTATGTTCCTTGGCACCTTTCTCTTTTCCATATAATTTCAATATGTATATCACCAAATTGTAGCTGAATTTTACATGTGTGCACATGAGACATTTGAATATTGTAAATACTCTTGACTAAACATTGGGTTGCTCCAGCTACTGTGTGCAGCTGTAACAGTTTTGGTATTGTGATGAAAGCTGAAATCGCACAGCATTGAGTAATTACCTGTGGTCTTACAGGCTTGTGATATCTTGTGCAGTGCTGCTGAGCCTGGTATTAATTCTAGAAAGGCTGCTGGTTGCTGAGGTCTGAACATTTTCAAGGAGGTCTATGTGATTCTTTCTTTCCTAGTTATGTAGCACAAAACGTGCAGTGCTTTACAGTGCCTCCACAGTGCTTACAGGTGGGTTTTTTAAAATGTGGTGGTATTATTTTTTTCTTTTAGCTGAAGAAATTATTTAACAACCTGATTATGGTTTCAGGAAGCAGAGTGGCTGCAGCTTTCGTGTGATCTGAGGAGGAAGACAGAAAGAAGATTGAAGCTGCAACCATGTCATGAAGAACTGCAGTTTAGGACTGTTTGCTTTAGAATGGCAAATGAAGTGTCTGTGTGCTTCCCATCCTTTCATAGATAAACTGAATTTCCCATGCAGGACATGTGTTCTCGAATCCTGGGAATGATCTCAGAAAAAATGATAACTCAGGCTATCTTAAGTATTTTTGTGGTATAAGAGACCCCTTGAGACATGCTGAAGAAAGAAAAAGGAGAAAAATGCAAAGGAACAATATTTCTTTTGGATGATAAAGGCCTCTGGAGATCTCAAAGGTTTATGCCATCTCTTTTGTAATTTCTTCCTGCATGTGTGTCTGTGATATGCTTACTGCAGTAGTGCTGCAGCCTCACCCACCTGAGCAGGTGCAGACATAGCAGTGCTGTGGGACACCCTCTCTGACATGGCAGATCTCAAAGGAATGTGTGTGATGTATCACTCAGTTCATGGACATGTATGCCATGTGGAGAGCATTCCTGCATAATGTCCTGATGCATATTAATTAGGCAAGCAAGATACCCATGTGATGTAAACCAGATCCTTTCTTGGAGATGTACTGATTCATATCTCAAGTCAGAATCTAACCCAGTGTGCCCAGTATGTCAGAAATAACAATCTGTCTTACAAATAATCTAAACTATTTTTTGGTACTTTCAGGGAGAGAGAATGTTTTATTTTAGTGATTAATGGTTAATCATGATAATTTTATTAGTGTGATGAGAGAAGGAATATTATCTGTAAAGGCTGTGGAAAGATGGTAGCTTTCAAGAGAATTGGTGTGGTGCACAAATTGTAGGAGGCTTGGTGATAAGACTGTAAATGTTGGAAGAGAGGAACATAAAGGGAGCACATGGAGGAGTGGAGTTGGGTAAGACTTCTTTTGTAGGTGCACTTCTTTTTCTTGGAACTTAATTATTTGTATATCCTAAAGGTTGTCATTACTCTATTTCCTTATGACTTTCTGTTGGATTAGAGTGAATGCCCTCAGTCTGGGCTGCTTGCTCTGTTGTCTTGTGTACCCCCAGAATCATGCTGACTCCAAGTGGTTAAGGTATTTTCCCACTCTGGCAGTGACACTGTGCTTCTTGATCTCTTCTCTAAGCTGCTGGGCACTACTATCACAAAGAAAAGCACGAAAAGTTGCTGCAGCTTCATGCTTCGCTGTACCTAGGTGCATGGTGTTTCTGAATTGGCATCATTAAGGTTAGGTTAGGAAGCCTCTAGGAAAAGTTAGTTAAATGGCAAATCCCAGCAAGCTGCATGGAGACCTGCTTGGGAGAGATCTTTGAAAACAGGGAGCAGTGTCATTGCCTGGGAACAGTGTCCTTCAAGACAGGCTCCCTTTCATGAAATTAACCATATGACCTTGTTTGTTCAAAAACTCTTACTGTTCTGTTGCTTGCCTGCCACTCCCAGTGTAAGCTATGCACTACCTCAGCAGTTAAAAGGCAGCAGGCTTGCATTCAGCTCCTTCCTCTGCCTGAGGGAGCTCTAATCTTCATCTCCTATCTTCCAGGAAAGTATCCTGGCTATAAAATACTGAGGTGGGATAGTTGCAGTGTCTCCTCTTGAAGGTGTATTGCTGTGTGTGGAATAATTAAATATTAATTGGGAGTGCGAAATAAGATCAGTTTGCAGATTAGCTCACTCCGGAAGCAGAGACACATGAGTTTTAAGCCTTAGCTCCAGAGAGTGCTTGTTGTTAGTCCTGCCTGGTTTTAGTGCCATCCAGGCCCCGTCAGCATGGTTTTCTGAGGATGTCCTTGATTCAAATGCCACAGTTAAGGGAAGCAGCAGAATGTGGAACTATACATAGATATGAACAGAAGTGAAACTGATTAAAGTTAAAATAGTACTAAAGATGTCAGCTCTCTTGAGCAATAGCAGCTGAGTGTGCTGATAGGCAGGTTTAACTAACAGGGATGATGCTGAGTATCTAATTAGGAAATTAAGCATCTAAATCCTACCCCTAGTGTACTTATAAAGATCTGACCATAAATGTCAATGCATGCTGAAAATGTATTTTTGCAGTCCCATGCAGCCTCTTGTGCTGCTATCACTGCTTTGCTCCTATTTGTGTTGTATGTATCTCTCAAACCTCCTCCTTGTGGCTCTTGCTTTCACAGATTTCCATTTCCTTTTGTTCTATCAAGAATCCCTCAGTTCCTTTTTGCTAGATTTCATGTCTAAAATTGCTTCTTCAAATACACTGTGCCATGTATCAAAGCTGATTTTCTTACCAGTGGTTATTGCAGGTTGTTTTTGTATGGCAGCGATGGTATTGATGCTCTTTCTGCTCACTTTTTTTTCTACAGGAACTGATCTATGTATTTTATCTGAATTACTATCCTAGACTAATATTTTACTGGATAGTCATTGGTAATCACCTTTTGAGAGATAAATGGGTAACCCTGTATCTTATAAAAATATAAAAATATATAAATAGTAGAAATTGTCTGTACTAATAATATTTTATCAGTGATTTAATCTCTTCCAGTGTTTAGGGACTATGCAATTTATAGGACTTTGTTCTATTTCCTTAATAAGTATGACCATCAAGAAAATACGGTGCTTTTTCCCCCCCTTTTTTCATTACTGGTTCAGAAAGAACTGGGATGATAATTGTATTTTCAAGATGTAATCTGATATACTTTTAGTTATCAAGTACTAAGTGTAGTAAAAAAGCCTTCTGTTTTCAGGTTGTGATGGATGTTAAAGTTAGCACTTTACTGCAAAGCACTTTACTGCAAACTAATTTTTTTTAGCAGAACCCAGTCAAGAAAGCTAAATTGGTTGTGGTAGTTTGCTTTCACTGTCACAAGGCTTTGTTAATACATACTGTGCTTGTAAGACTCTTCCAGTAGCTAAGAGAGTGCCACATAATAAAATACTTCAGAAATTTCTGTAATAAAATATGTGACATCTGAAAACTCTACTGTCTTGAAATATAAAAGATGATGTTGTAGACATTAATTTTTGGAGCCATTCCTATTCAGGAAGTTTAAATGCCAGAAACCACTGTAGTGAATATTTTGAAAAAATTGAGTATTTTGAAAAAGTGTGTCTGTTCTTTCTTGCAGAGCCTTACTGGAAGTTCTGGGCATTGTGTTTTGTCTGGGAATGAGAAGAGAATGCATTAGAGCAATACCTAAGCTCTTACAAACTAGAAAAGCTGATATCAAGTGCTTTTTAATAGTAACCAAAAACCTGTTTAGCTGTCTGAACTATCTAATGGCTTGGCAGATTAATGAGTATTTTCATGATGCAGAGAACTGCAGTATCCATTTTATCAGACCAATGCAAACTTTTAAAAATAATATTTGTTTTATCTGAAGGACACACAGACATTAGTATCATTCCATTTTAAAGGAAGTGGATCATCATGACATTTTGAGACCACCAGTAGAGGTAATTTTGACTCAATGGTTGCCCACTGATCGAAAAGCACAGTGCATTTTCATTCAGCCCCAACATAAAGTATCTACGTCTTTTATCTATGCAGAGACAGAGTGAGAATCATATTTTCTTTTAATACTTTTGTTAATTTTTGCACTGTTAATTTAATTTTTTTTTATCTGTGCCCTGCTTTAAGCCAACTATTTGCAAATAAGGATTTCATTTAGGCAGATGAACTCAGTTACTGTACTCAAGGTGTTTAGCCTCACAATAATTTCTGGCATCATAATTCAAATCTGAATTAACTGCTTCTACACTTTTTTATTCTCCATCTCCCAAATAATCTAGTATTAATGATAGAACCTGTTTCTCCTTGTGAACTTACCAATAAAGCAGTTATGATGCTGGTCTGAGGGGAAAAAGTATGCAGATATGCTTGGAATTGCCCAATTAGTCATGTCAGTTTCTAATTTCCCTGTAGCAGGGAAGTAGTGAAAAGAGCTTTTGATATCCAGCCAAGAAAGTTGCATCACAAAGGTTTTAAAATGACAAATTAAATTCCATTAATTGTGACCTGTTTCTATGAAACTATAGTAATATTCCTAAATCAAAAGGGATTGAAATCATGCTGTGCTGTTCCTGGCTTGTGCTTTCAGGATATTTATGTTATCAGAATATTTGCTGACTGGTTGAACTGAAAGTATGTTGAAAATGTTATCAGCCATTGTCATGATGAGATGCACAAAAGGAACCTTTTTTTTTGTCAGCTATTTTTCACTCACATTTTTGTTCTTTTTTGATCTTGACACTCTGTGTCTTTTTCACTTCATTCTTCACATTGGTTTGTTTTTTGTTTCAAGCAGCCTCATTTGATTTGAACTTTCTGATTTGTTCATTGCCTCAGAGAGACATGAACAGTATGCAGACCTGATAAAAAATAGTATTGGATAACAACTAGCATAAAGGAGTGCTGTGTTACAACTACAAGCCCTCACACAGAGTTTTTTGTTTCATTTTAAAATCTGACTTTTTTAAAACCCTTTTTCTTATGTTGTGTGCATGTTTATAACCCCTGAATCTGTCACTTTGGGTTATTCCTGGAAACAGGGCAGTTTTTATATGGAGCAGAGGGGTAAAACTAATCTGGGTCATGTCTCCTGTCTTCAGATCACCAAATTTAAAGCCATTTCTGAACTCCTGTGGGGCATATGGTTTTGGGGAAGATTGCAGGGGGGCATAAAAGAAGAACTACATCCTAAATTTACATTTAGTTTCCTCCATGCACTTTAAATTGGCCTCCAGAAGTTTGTTTAGCAGAATCCTTAGAGTCAACAGAACTCTTGAGCACTAATGAGATACAGAAAGATAAATACACTTCATAATAAATTCATGTTACTATCCACTCAGAACAAATTCTAGGGAGGCAAATGAAAATTAAATATTTATAAATAAAATGAACTGAATTGCAAAACAAATTTCAGTCTTTAAGAGGAAGGGGAAGCCTTCTGAAAGATAAAATTGCTGTTACAGTAACTGGAAGGCTCAAATATTGCACAAGAGATTTAGCCTGACAGCAGATGAACAGTTTAGGGAAATGAACAACCGAGCAGCTCTGTTTCCAGTAGAATAGACTCAGCAGATTATTTGTGGAGATTACAACCTCAGGAATGAAGGGCTACCAAGGTGATTAGTATTTTTGATAGTTTTAAGCCTTAATGTTCTATGTGTAAAAAGCACATTGAAAAATGCTGCTGACAGTTTTTAAAAAGGGAGCTTGGACCTCAGCAGAACTTGCCTTCTCAGTAGGGTTACATACTCTTACCATTTCTCTATGCTTTTCAACTTGCTCTTGCTATTTAATCTTCAAATTTTTTTCTGAGTCTTTGCCATGGTGGATGGATGTTGTCCGTTTGCTAAAAATAGACCTGCTGTTAAAGAATTAACAAAGAATTTCCTTGATGTCCTGCTGAAACCTGCATTCCACTGATAAACCTTTCAGTTTTAGATGACTGAAAGGCAGGTCTTTGTCTTCAAAGAGATTAGATTGCAAATAAAAGACCAATATGGAGATTTTCACCCAAATAATGACCCTGTGCAGATCTATACTTGATGATCTCTACTGTAGGGGACAATAAAAATACTTTTTATGATATTTAGCTCAGGATGAGACACTGAGAGGAATATCTGAGAGGAAGTTCATTGTTTGGTTTCAGTACAGCCTTTCAGTGATTCAGTAAGAGAAAGGCACATTTTGAAATACCTCCTCTCTTAGGTAGCCTTGGTTTTGCTTTTCAAGAATGTTTCCTTGGCAAGTCCAGCATTTCCCTCTTTCTCTCTTGAGTCAGAGGACTACCCATGTCACCGTTTCCTTGGTAGCTATAAGGCTCTTCCATGAGTTTCTCTGAACTTTTTATTCTGAGTAATGATTTTTCTCCTACTTTTTTCATTTTCTTTTTTTTCTCTTTCTGTCACCATACCTGCATTTGTCAGTGACTTCTCTGAACACTGACTCTTGGTGTTGCCTCATGTCTCTTGTATCCCTGGTGATGTATATCTGCATTCTCTGTACTCTGTAAACCAGGAAAAATGCCCAGGGGTTTCATTTGTTTTATCCATTTCCAAATTTGCAAATACAGATGTGCTCCTATTGCGATAGTACTTCATAATGTAAATATTTTCTATGTTTATATTGCATATAGTACCTTTTGTTTAAAGAAAAAAAACCCTGCTGTTGGTTTTTTACACAGTTAATCCTTCCTGAATAAGATTTGAACAGGTGAAAAAACCAGAATGTATAAAATTATTTTTTGCTAGGAGTTATTTTTTGGCATTAAAATAAGGAGAATTGGAGAACATGTAGTTCTAAACACTCGGCAATCATATTTCTTGGTTGAAGTATTTATTTTAAAAGGCGGTATAGTTAGCAAAGTAAGTATGCCACCTGCCTGTAATCAGGACCGGACAACATCCTGGAACAGAAGTGAAAGTGAACAAATTGACTGAGGTTGGGATTGTCTTTCTGATTGCATAATAGTGAATGTGTGTCAGCAGAAGACAGAGAGAAGAACAGGGAGGTCAGTGGCTCTTGTGTGAGTGTGCTGGAAGTTTCAGGGGCTGTATTGCTTTTTGCATGTGGCTAACTGGGGCTAATCCAAATGGTAAAAATCACAGCTGTCTAAAACAGCTGAGACCAGAGATAAAAATAGGTTTCAGATACATTTTTAAAGAGGGGTTACCAATACCTCATTTGCTGGCAGGTAGAGAACAGACAGTGAAGGGCTGAAATGTTCTTACTCATGGTGTTGAGAACCTTGTGCCAGCGTCAGACTCAGGGCACTTGGTCATCACTTTGTAAGCTCTAGGACAAAGAAGTAATTTGATCTTCATGTTGTAGACTGGCTGGTGGCAATCAGTTTCAAAATGAGACTTGCACCAAATAAGAGTGATGATTTATAGGAAATTTGAAAGATATGATGCGGTCTTCTCAAGCCTTATAAGAAGCCTGGGAATTCTTACCAAAATCATAATTTCAATGGAAATTGGAAACCTGTGTATTCTATGTACGTTTATATATCCTCATACTTAAAAAAATCTGTTTTCTCTTAAATTTGAAATATAAAATATCCAATCTCCAAAGATTTGAAATCTCAAAATTTTTAACACAGGAATTGCAAAAATGTATGTATCAGATTATTTTCTATGCTTTTTCATATATAATATTTTTGTTTATTCTAAAAATACTTCATTTTATTTCCTAAAAATAATTCATAGAGACTGTCTTATTGTGCTTAGAAACTCCGTGGCATCAGCTTTCAGGGTTCTTAACTTTATGAACTAATGCTAATGATGCAAGTTTTAACGAAAAGAAAAATCATGACACACTGCAGCAGGGATTTAGAATTTCTATGCAGTGTTCATGAAATGCTTTTTTTGCCTCTCAGGTTCCATATCTATCAATTCTGCAGAAGCAATCTAAAGTCTTCTTAAATTGTTTTTCAAGGACTTTCTGAGGTGAAAATCAGTGGCACATGAAGAAGTTTAGGACTTCTCAGTTTGTGAAAGTTTAAAGATGGACCTATCTGGCTGAACTAATGCACTAAACGGAGGGACAGAAGCATCTTACATTTAGAGGCTTGCTTTGATGTTTGCATCTTCATTGGGAAGAAGTTTTGGGCAAACAATTGAATGGTGTGTAAAATTTTTTTCTCGACCAACACCACTAGAAAAATGTCATGACCATGCCCCATGTAGTGTAGGGAAATTTGAAATAAATAAGCACATTTCATATTACTTCAATAGACTTACAGCGTTATCTAGGTTTCTTCTATAAGGGAAAGTCTGGAACTTCCTCCTATTTTAAGATGCATCTTTGTCACCATTTTATATTGAGCTGGGTGCTGGCTGCTGCTCTATACTTGAAGATTTTTTTTTCCTGTAGGTGTTTGTTGACTCACATTGAGGTTTATGTTTCTGAAAGATTGTTGCCTGGAGTGCTTTCACCTCAATTTGGAGGTTAATTTTCGCTCCAATCTGTATCTTGATCTCATTGAATGTGAGCATACAAATGCCTGTAGGAATGTGCAGCTGAGGGAGGATGGGGTTGTTCCTTTCAGCAGCTGCCTGAGTTCAGGAGTTTGTCAGGTACCATAGAGATGTCCCCTCAGACCATGTAGAACTGTCCTCTGGGAGTGGCAGTGAATCTCACCTTACCGCAGAAAGAATCTTCTTACCTTGCTGAAACAGTATTCATTATCTTAAATGGTAAAAACAAGGGTGATGAGTCCTGCTCCCAAAGTCTGTGTTTCAGCGTATGGTATTACATAAAGGAGGACTTGTGCTGGGGTATGAGCAGCTACCTTTAGGAAGACAGCATTAATTTAAAAATCAGTTTCTGTGACAGTTTCTAAGCTTTCTCTAATTTATAGAAATCTATTAAATTAATTTTTTATATTATTTGATTTGATTTATCTTAAAAAAACCAAATCATTTTATTGTGATTAAGGTTTCCTTCTAGAAAAAATATGGAAGATGGGTTTGATTCTAAAAACTGCTGCCCATGTGAATAACACCATGAAATGAACAACTAGAAACTGGTGTAAAAATTTGAAGTGAGCCCATGGTCTTTAAATTATTAATGTTGAATCCAGTGCCTTCAGCATTAATATCTTTGGGTTTAATTGGTAAGTAGTTCAGAAATCTGTCTCTTGCTTTTCCTTTAGTCTCTTTTTGCTTCATGTTGTTTGCCCACTGATTTTGGTTTAATTTTCCAGGTAAGTATTTTTTCTTTCAATTTTTCCCTAGTATATTTCAGAAGTCTGCCAAATATGTGAAGAAAATAGAAGGAAAAGCTGTGGGTTTGTTTACCGCAGTTTGTTTTCCCAGGAACTTTGTGAATAGTAATCTTTTTTTTTTCAATGAAAAATGCAAACTTCCTTAATCATTGTGGGAAGGTGACAGTGCTTCAGTCACTGTAAATAAAACAGAATTCTCTTACAGTACTCTCTTTCAATAAACCCCAGGGTTTTTTTGTACTGTAAGCATTATAAAGATATTACTCATTAATCATAATCTGGAACTGAGCTTCAGCTTTGCTTTCAAATCTGTTCCAAGGAATAGAAAAGAAAAAGTCTAGGACATTTTTTGTATGGACATGTCCTCTGGCTGGATGTTTTTTTACCATGGAGGTAAACTTTGTGTGCTTTGGCTCTTGTTTTGAGCTGCGCATTCTGGAGAAGCAAAATAAAGGAAAAAAAAGAGGCTTACAGAAGCATGCTTTTGACCTGAACACAGCTACTACAGAGCTTCCAATTTTCGTGGTATTAAAGAACAAAGAGACTTCACTGAAGCACTGGGTAATAAAATGAAATAATGGAAAATGTGTCTTTGAGGTTAAAATAATTGTAATGATACAATACTGTGAGGACTATGCCAAAGCACAAAGGGATGATTTGTTCCTAATTTTTGTTGCCAGTGTCCTCTGTTGTTAAAAACAACTCAACAAAACATTATCTCAGAATCAAAAGAGAGCATTCTTAATGTCTGTCCTGAATGTGGTAATGCTGATTCATACCTTTGTTGTCCAAATAATTTGTAAACTAACATGTTTATCATTTGTAAACTTGCCTGTGAAAATCACATGTTCATGTCTGCAAGACCTGAATTCTGTTCATCTTGTTCAATATCAGCTGGTACAAATTCTTTGGATCAACTTGCCATTGTCATTTAGGTTGAATTACTTCATGCATGCAAAATGGCACTGATTAAAATGGAATTAAATGTGTGGGACTGTTCTGTGGAAGAAAGATGGAATTTTCTTAGCTGTTTCTTTGATATCAGAAGATCTGTCTGCCTTTTTCTATGCTTTTTAAGAAGGCAAATTCATTAAATTCCATGGCATATCACTGCTTGTGCCTTTCATTTGTATGTGTGGCCACTGTAAAGTAAGATAGTTGTTCCATAACTAACATTTTAATCTCAAAAAGTAAAACCACACACACCTAAGGTGAGGTTTTCTGGCTGTATGACTTTGAGGCTAAACCTAATTTTCAAAATCTTAGCATTTAAAACTTCTGTCTTGTTTATCTGTGATGTGTTAGCAGCCTCTGCCTGCATTACCTTTCTTTGCCTCTTGAGCACTTGGAAAAAAAACCATCTTAAAGTTCTTCTTCAGGATAAATTTTACTGAGGATTGACGCTAAAGCTTAAGTGCAACATAAAGATAATGTTTTAGTCTGGCTCTGGACCTGAACATTCCAGAGAGATATTTCATCCTGTTTAATTTATATTAATTTGCATCAAGGCTAGAGCTTTGATATATACTTCTCTTGTTTATAAGCCATTCTAGCACATAGTAAGCGTGGAAAATACTGCATAGAAGAAAATATTTTTGCTGTTGCTTTAGATATAAACTATTGACATTTACCTTTGGCTTAAATTGTGTGGATAATTTCCTTGATTGCCTTTGATGGCCTCAGTTAGGATTAGGGTATTGGTCATTGGTCTCCTGTACTGGGAAAGTGCCATTCGTCATTACTTTGTCAATACTGCTTATATTACTAATGACCATATCGGTACAAAAGTGTAAAAATCATTGAACATTTTTGTATCTAGGAAGTCTGATTCTTAATTTTTAAGGTGGTATTTTGGAACAATGTGATATTATTTGATAATTGTTTTACTTGACAGCTGCATTGCTTTAATTTTGCCTCTTTTGATGGCTTGGGCTGCAGATGTGTGTTCTCATAGTAAAAAAGTGAGATGAATGCAATAAAGGAGGAATTGTTTTAAGTCAAATAATATGAATGTGTTTTGATGGTCCCACTTATTTGGACAACTGCTTTCTGTTAGCATTTCTTCATTGGTGTTTAATTTTGGACAATTCCAATGAAAAGAAGGTTGACAAATAAAGCCTGTACAATCATCAGGTATATAAACTTGGCACTTGACTCAAGCGTGATATTTGTTCAATTTTCCTTTTATAGAAATTGTTTCTTGTGAAAAAAAAACAAACAAATGATGTCCATGTTTGATTCAACAAACACAGCTGGTGTTTGCATCCTTGAAATCACTTGAGTTACTTATTATCTTGACATTAGTACCAATGGGTTCTACTAGTTTGAAACACTAGAGATACATCTGATGTACTTCCATCCCTTCTTCACCTTCATTTATGCACTGAAATGTTAGATCATACAATTTCTGTAATTCTGCATTTTCAGAATTGCACTATAGCCTGGACCCCTCACCCTCAGCACAAGGTCTTTGCATCAATCCTCCTGAATATATAGCTGAATTTCATCATTCACTGAGGAAATTGTGATCCTGGAAATAGGAAAAAAAGTACAGAGGCACCAAACTAATTAATTTGTGGAGTAGGATTTTTTTTTTTCATCCTCATTAACTGGAAAGAATAAAATAGCATCAGAAGGTTTTTGGCTTTTAATTAATGACTGGCAGAAACGTAGACTAAGTATTTTTAATGTCTGTGCAAATCTATATTATGATGTAAGAAGAAAATTCCCAGCTGCTTATAGAATGTACCTAAGACCTGTAAATGTTAAAGAGCCATGGATTTTTCATACAGGAAGGGAATTGCTCTTAAATATCAGCAACTAATTTACCCCAAATAGCAGAATCTCATACAGGAAATGAATTAAAAATCTCTCTTACAATATGAAGATGTGTAGTCATCCTGGAGTGAGTAGATTTCCTGTGGCCTTTTAGACACTAACTGCAATAGAACAAGCACTTAAATTTTCTGTTTATGAAATTAAAGCTCATGCAGTTGTACTTCTGTGAGTAACATTTATGGTTAAATATTATAAAAAGTGCAGGCCAGCCTGAGTCACAGCATTATTCCCTACAGGGAAGCACTGCAGTGGGTGGGCAGTACTGTTGCTGTCAGTGGGGCTGTTGAGTCTCTGGAAGGGTTGTAAAGATGGGCTTTGCAGATTGGTTGGAGTTTTTTCAGAGAGAGTATGTCAACATTAATTTCTGGCAAAATTAAACTGCCCCACATTAAGGGGTTATGTAAAAGTGAGGTTAAAATATATTCAGTGAGGCTTGGTGTTGTGCTCACCTGTCTGTGTCAGGAATGCTGTGTGTGTGTGTATCATCAGTTTCATCACAGTCCATTCAGCAGCTCCATGTTTATGCAGAGCCTTTATGTGCACAGCACAATATTAATTCCACCAGCCTCAAAACTAGAACAGGTTTCTGCATGACTGTTTTCCCTTTTTCTTAGATCAACTCAGACCTCCTTACCTGTGCAATGGATCAAAGTGATCTATTGTCGCATTGGAATATTTTAAATAGTGTGGGTAGCTCCTGACTACCAATATTGATCATTCACCAACATGAATCCATACCAACTGTGTACAGAAGGGCAAACTAAACAATCTGGTATGTGATATGGTTTTCATATAGATATGGGATAGGTCTGTTTAAATCCTAATATTATCATGTGAGAATGAGCAATATTTGCTGTTTTCTTTTCAGGAAGGTGCTGGAATGTCACTTGTAATCCAGGGCTGAATCTCCTTAAAAGAGAAGTCCGTGGTTTGGATTGATGTTTGTGGATCAGGACTATGCCCTGTTAGAATGTGGTTGCCATTGCACTGGGCAAATGTAAAGAGGTGTAAGTGTTGAACTCATTCCACACAGGCCTCCAGGATCCGAGTTGGCTAATGTTGCTTATGCCTCACTGTGTCCACTTTTATAGGGGACACGCTCATACTAAGCTCAAAGGAGGATTGGAACTAGAAATGAGATAAGACAGACAGGATCTCTGCTTCCTAAATACCTACCCATCTTTTTTAATATGATGGTAGTGTGGGCAGTTTAATGTTTTTCATTCATTTTGCTACACCAAATAATGTAAAAAACGGAGGGAAGTAAAATGGAGAAGTGATTAAATTAATATGTACTAAAACATGTAATAAATATGCGTATTTGAATTAGAAAAATATAAACACTTGCACAATCCCAAACAGGTAAGTATTGTTCCTACTAACCTTTATAGAAAATTTGCTGTTGGTTCATTAGGGTCAAGAATTTACCTTGAAACAGAAATTGGGGTGGAGAGAGAAGTTAATTGGCAGTAGCTGTACTTGTCATCAGTGAAAGTGCAAATGGATTTTCTAATGCACGCTATTATCTTGAATATATGGTATGCTGTGGTAGCACACTCTGTGCCATATGCCTCACCCTTTCATGTTACTCCCCCTCATTTTTAATGACTTGTTCTGTATATTAAGTGTGGAAACTGTTCCAAGAGGGAGACTGGCGCATTCTTTACACAGCTGAATTGACACGTCTGAAGCTGCCTCTGGCTACTGCTTGTAGACTGCCTTGCTTTTCTTTCATGGAGAATACGTTTTGCCTAATTTTAGTCATGCAAACCCTTCAGCGTGATGTTGTCATAAGTCCTTGCGCAGTGGAAGGCAGCAGTCTGCCTCCTTGGCCATATATGGCTTTTGTGTTATTGCCATATGCCTGCTCTGACATTACCTGAGTATCACATGCATTTCATTTTGTGTGAACTAAGCGTATTAGGGGGGAAGGAGAAGGTTCCTGCAAGAGAGAAAACTGTCTATCTACTTGGGACTTACGTAATGAGAGTAATTAAAAATAGCAATGAAGTAAGGAAAAGTGACGGTAATTAATTATATTGTCTTTGATGTCCCCCCCACTGTAAAGAAGAAAATACCTCCATTATTTAAAAATAATGTAGCTCAGACATTGGTGGTCAGGGGGCAATATTCAATGAGCTGCTTTGTGCCAGAAAGCAGTACCAGGACTTTCGGTAGCATTAGAACTGGGTCTTCTCTGCTGCTGTGTCCCCAGAGCAGCCACCACTGTGCCCTGGCCTAGGACAGCTGCCTGGGAAACTGGCTGGCAGTTTCTGGGTAGGGGTAGGGGTGGGGAGTGAGCTCTAACATCTAATTCCATGTTCTGCCCTCTCTGTTTTGCAGACACAGGCACTTCAGTTGTAGAGACCACATGAGCTCATAGCCAGGTGGCCTCAGTGTCAGAAAATGGTTCTGGCCACTTTTACTTTGCATATATATACTTATATATGAAAATATGCATATATAAATGAACAAAAATTACGCCTATATATAAAACAAAAACCTTAGTTCTATAAAGAGAAGATTTGCAAATCATAGGCAATTAGCAATTTATTTTGAATATCAGTGAGCCCCGAAAGTGTAACTCCGGTTAGTGTCTCTGAAAGTTGTGCTAAAGTAGTTTAGCCACTCAGGCACACACTTTGAAATACAAGTTAGTTTACTAAGTGCCTTTGTGGATCCTCAAACTACAGTCTCTCTTTGAGTCACTTTTTGGACTGAGTTTTCATTTTCCTGTCTGTTCTTAGAATGTTAACTCAGCTTTAAAACCTAAGGTTTTTCTGAGGCCTATGCTAGCACACCTTTGCTTTCGTGCATAGATGCTCCAGTTTAGAGAAAGCAAAATTTATCATGTTTTCACATTTAAATAGGTTAGTTGATACAGGCCTACAATTTGTCTTCTTTACCTTCTTGACCTCTGCCAGCTGTGTATTCACATCTCTGCCTTAGTAAAGCCACTTTTTCTTCTGTATGTACAGATTTTATAGTTGTGCTCAGAGCACAACCTTGTACCATTGTTTATTTTAACATTCATTCCTGGCATTCTCAAATTCAGCTTTGATGGTGGATTTTGACAACCTCTTTCAAACTATTTATTTCCATTTCCTAACAGAAAACAGAAATATCTTATTTCTATTTGTCTTATCCATCTCCATCACTGATGTACAGTGCCCATCACCCCTTTTCTCTGACAGATGTAGGGAAAGGACCTAAGTAAAAACAGTTTTGTTGTTGGTTTATTTCAGCAAGTTGCACTCAGCTCTGTCCATTACCAGTTAGTTGAGGAAGTATGAGAAATTGCTTCTAAAACGAATCTCCCTCCTAGGTTTGGTTTACTCCTTAATTCTAACTGGCTTACTTTTACATCCAAATTTTTTGTAACACTGATAGTTCTTAAATGGTTTTTGCTTAATTGCTTTCTACTGCATAGAAAAAAGGGCATAATATGAGTAGTTGGCATTATGTTTGTGCTTCATACATATTAATTATGTGTTTAAGTTTGTAATGTTTTCATGTCAATTAATGACCTTGTTCTTGTGCCATGAGTCAGGAATAAGGAGAAACTTTATTTTCTTTCTCCATTCCTCATCACAGTGCACATTTGTCATTGTTGGTTTGGTCCTTTCAGAAGATAATTTTTTTTATCCTTTCTGATTATTTTATGTGAGGTGTCCAGCTCTTTGATCATTTACACTGCTTTTCTCTGAACCTTGCCTAGTTCTGCAGTATCCTTTTTGAGACTGGGTAATCAGAAGCACGTACAGCATTCCAGGTGAGACTCCACCACTGATTTATATCATGGCATTACAATACTTTCTGAATTATTCACCATACTATGTCTTATCCTTCAAAACATCATGTCTGCTTTTTTTACCACAGCTCAGCATTGAGCTGAGGGCCTTAATGAGTTTTCCACAGTGATACCAGACTATTTTCAAAAGTTCATGCAGTTAATTTAGGATGATGAAAGTACACTCTTCCTTTTTTCTTCTGAACAATATGGGTTATTTTGTAAGTACTAACATTGAGTTTCATTTGCCACTTTGGTGATTACTTTGGTTTCTCTTGAAAACTTCTCACAGTCCTGTCTGGACTTGACCACCCTAAATAACTCTGAAGCACCTGCAGTTTTCCTTGCTTAATACTCAGCCTTTGTCCCAGTTTTTTTTTTTTTTAGTTATACTTGAAAAGAAACAAACACCTTGATTTTATACTGGTCAACTTATTTTTTCAGTAAAGCAAACTGAGCATTCACCATTGGTGCTTATTTTTTTCAGTGTATTAGCCAATTTTGATCATGAAAATACTTCATAGCTCACGTGTTTAACAGGCTCTACTTATATTTTGAAAGGGACTTATTTGAAATCTGATTTTTTAGAATGTTTTATTAAGGTACACACCAACTCATGTTCTGTGCATGGTGATTTCTAACACAGGAGCTCCCGGCTTCTCAGAGTGCTGCTGCATAAATCTACTTCTCTAATTTTCAACCCCTGACATATTTTTCCATGGTAAAAAGAACAGAGGTCTTGTGTTCTTGCTGTGTTATTTATAATGTTTCATGTATTTCTTAAGGTGCCTCTTAATGATGCCTCTCAAGACATTTGTCTCAGATCTTAACCTGTCCCTACTCTTACAAAATTTTCCTGAAGATTTCCAGACTTTCTGTTACTTTCCTAATCACTTTTCCAGAAATTTAAAGTACTGGCTTCTTTGCCTGTTCATTCAAGACACAGGGCATGGATTATTCCCTTTTCTTTTTTTCTTTTTTTTTCTTTTTGTTGTTGTTTTTTTGTGGGTTTTTTTGTTTTGTTTTGTTTTGTTATCACAGTATCTGTACTCTGCTTTTAGATTTCACCTTCACTCTTTTCTTCTTTAAGGTAATAATTCTCAATTTTTTTTCAGAGTTCATGAGCTTTACATTTCTAATTATTATTTTTTGTGCTGTATCATTTTCAGATCATGCACAACTTCTGTGCAATGCAGTTCTACAGGCTGGGCACAGCTGACACTTTTCCAAAGCTGAGCAGAGCAAAAGAAGGTAGTCACATAAAGCTTATCTCAGGAAAGCAGTTTCAAGCACTTGAAATCAAAAACATTGAGAGTGTCAAAGAGAAGGAAAGCCCCAAATCTGCAGTTTGTTCCACTAGTGCTTCCAGGGGAAGGTTCCATTGATGTTCCCAGATATCTGTCATCAGCTGACATCTCTGTTTGTCTCCTGATACTTTGCTATTGGGACTGAAAAGTGCACTTGCTGGGAGAGCTAGCATGAATAGCTTCAGCAAGTTTGGCTTTGTTTGCTTTTATCTGTCATTTTATATTATGATTTTGTTGAGCATCCCAGCTGATTTTTCACTGTAGAAGTACTACTGCAGTATCATTCCACACAATGTTCAAAAGTCTGTGAAACTCCTGAGCTAAATATCTTGGGGTCTTTTTAAAGAGCTTTCAAGGATGAGATTATAAAAAAGTAAAAGACTGTTTTCCTTCTATTAGTGGGATGATTCCTTGTCTTCCTAATTTGGGTGGGAATGAAAAGGCCCATGCCTCCTCTGGTGTAAATTATTTGCTTAAACTTTTTCAACTTTTTCGTAAATAACTAGATGACTGTTTTGACACGTTCTATTTTTGTAAAGAAATGGAGGAAATATGTGGAAAATATAATACTTGCTTTATAGATCCCACATAATTCAGTTTGCCTTTGAAGAGAGGTTGGCAAATTGTGGTGGAGAAAGCTGTTTTTATGTAGTATGTATAAGATAGAAGAGGATTAGGTTGTAATGTATTTTAGGCGTTGTAACTTTAAATAAAAGTCAGAATTTGAGGAACCCTTGGAAAGTCACTGTATTTATGTGAATTGAACAAGATAGACTAATTCTAATATTGCTGCCATTTGGATATTGACAAGGATTTTAGGATTGTCAGGCTTAATGAGCCTGGGCTCTAAAACTTCACCAATTGATTTTCAGGCTTTCTTGTGGGAAGGGTGGGAAGGGAGAATCTGTAATGAAGTCTTAGGTATGAGAAAAATTCACACCAACATGCCCAACCAGAATTAAGTAGTTCTGTTGCTGATAACCACATAACTGTGGGGCTGAGCTTGCATTGCAATGTATGTTTGGAAAGCTATGTAAACCTCAAATGACCAGCAAGCGTGTTGCAGCTTCCTACCCCAGGTACTGTTCTATCCATTCCCAAACCAGCTAGTGTTTGTACATAAGGTGTAATAAGTCTCTTAAATGCAGTCTAAATACTGCAAGATTTTTCATAGTACTGTTGGAGGACTTCCATTAGGACAGTATGAGCACATTTATCTTTTAATTTTTAAAGTATGTAGAAGTTTTGGGAAGTCTGTACTGTGGTTCTGCCATCTGTTCCATGGGCTTCTAGAATATGCATAAACTTGACCTGGTAGCCTCTGATTTCCTGCATTTCAACTGCAACTGACATGCACATATCTTTGCTCACACAACTTGGGTATGAAATCTCTGTATTACATCCAGAAAATTCCTATTACAGGATGGACAATATAGGTTGAATGCCCTTTGCACACACATGCAGCACAGTACATATTTGTTCATTATGATAAGCTGCCTATAAACCCATCTGTATTAACATTTACCATCTGCTTTGCTTCTTGCATATTTGCTTTGCACATCAGATGATGTGGCTGTCTCAGAATCAGTGAATTATTCTACCTGGCATTTTATCATCCTAGGTTTTGTTTGCATAAGTCTCCCCTCCTATTTCTAAACATATCCTGCTAGTCTTGTTAACTCTATAATTGACTTCTATCACCTATCAG
Organism: Haemorhous mexicanus; assembly: GCF_027477595.1. Classification (NCBI taxonomy): domain Eukaryota; kingdom Metazoa; phylum Chordata; class Aves; order Passeriformes; family Fringillidae; genus Haemorhous; species Haemorhous mexicanus. The sequence continues at coordinate 76,436,469 of NC_082381.1, forward strand.
CTGTTACTAAATATGCATAGATATAATTTCAAAGATAAAATTCTCCCACTTTTCACCAGTCTGAACAACTGTGAATCTTGGGTGTCTACATTTATTTCTCACCCTTAGGACAATGTTTCCTGAAAGGGTACACTAATGCTTAAGGGACATACTTATACAACACATCTTGGTGGGTACACAGGTGATTGCTGTAATTAGGAAAGGAGAGCCCAGTGCATAATGCACAGGTAAACACATTCAGAAGTAACTGCTCAGCACTGGGTTTAATTGTGTGACCATGTCCCAACCACAGGCATTTTGCAGAGCTCTGAGATTTTGATGGTTCTGTGCCAGCTGAGAGTTGCTGAAGTCATATTCCAAGGTATTCAGCACTTAGCTTTTGGGAGGAAACTCTCACTTGTGGAGTCTGCTGCTCTCCCTCTTCTTCCCTTTCCTGCAACTAATTTTCAGCTGTGTTGGACTCTGAGCTCCAAACCCACCCTGTGCAGTAAGATGCCAGTGCAATTATGGCACAGGACATGCCGGGCCGAGCCAGTTTAAGCTACATCTGAGCACCTTACCTGGGATGTTCCTGGTGTAATAGAAGTGCTTGTGATTACCAGCTCAGTGTGAGCTAGGCTGTTGCCTGAAGAGCTCTGTGCCAGCACCACACTGCTCCCAGCTCTAGAGGTGGCTCGTGTGGCAGCATTTCTGCTGTCCCTGCAAGGCACTGCTTTGTCTATATTGACACACTTTTTAACCTCTCTGCTAATTTTGCTTTTAATCTCTGTCTCAATGTATGCTTTACAGCCTTAATTGTTATCTGTTTCGCTGCCTCTCTTGAGAAAATTTGTTCTTCCAAGTCTGTGAATGTGTGGAAAAGGGTTTATGATGTCATGTGCAACAGCTATTTCATTCTGTTTGGACTAAATCAATTCAGCTTGTTAGCATTTTTTAACCAATGTATTTCAAGATAGATCTTACTTCAAATACATGAGACAGGTATGCCATAAAGCTGAGATATAAGGCACAAGAGCAAAATCGAATACAAAATCCATGTTGTTGCAAAAGCATTCAATGATAAAAAATGTCCATTCCAAAAATGTTTGTTTGAGCAATAACTGTTTCAGCTGCATGTCTTTTGCCATGATAGGTTCTGTCATGACAGCAAATATAAATACTCTTGCTTTTTTAGGTTTATGATGAGTATAACTTACATAACAGCAGCTCTGCCCATGGGCCTATTCATTTTCTATTGCACTATTATACTCATGTGACATCAGTCTGACTGATTGCTTTTTCTTTTCTTTTATTCTCATTAAGCCAGATGTCCATATTTGTAGACTAATTTGGAAACATGAGGCAGAATTTATTCCTTGGACAAATGGAGCCACTTGTTCCATAGTGGAATGACAAGGTCTGGGACTGAGAATGAGCCTGCAGTTCAGAAAAAAAAATGTTATCAGGTAGGAAGATTAATCCTTCTTCCTTAGAGGAAAAAAAAAAAAAAAATCCCAGTCTACTCATTGATATCTGTGCTGATCAGATACTAAACTGCTCGTCATGACATGATGACCAATAAATCCAGGTGACTGAAACCACCAGGTTCATATCCCTTGTCCCTGGGATGTAAGCTAGACTTGCTGCTAGTATAACTATTGCTAGTATATATTCAGAAATCATGCTTGTGTAAAATTGATTTTCAAAGAACAGGAAAAAAATGACAGAAGCTTGCTGTCACATGCTTCATGAGAATGCTGATAGGCTTCTGATAAATCCATTAGATCTGTCTGAGCTCCACAGTGATTTCTTCTGCATGGCAAATGACAACAAGCCTATTGAGGAATTTAACTTCTCAGCTCATTCCTTAAGCAGGCCTCACTCATATTTAAATACATGCATAATTAGTATCTCTCTGGGTTCTGTAGGTAGGTGTTGTCTTGCCAGTGTCATTCCTGTTTGGTTCTAGCTGTACTGAAACAAGGGAAACCAGTGAGCTGATGACATTAAAATGGCTCATGTCTGGTGTACAGTTTAGCTGTATGTCTGATTTGATTTTATTGAGAAAATATAAATATTTTGATCACATGCCAGAAATATGAGATTACCTCGTCTAATTAATAAAAAGATTAAAAGACAAATAATGAGGCACAAAGCTCATAAGTACATACTCCCACACAGCCCCAGCCTCCACCTACACTGGACTGTGTAGGAGGCCTCACAGATGTTTCTTTATCAGAATCAGATAGTTGTTTTCCACACTGAAAGCAAACTCAGATCTTTATAGGATGTAGATGTCTGAAGCCTGAAGAAATGTAGAGAATCTCCTCTTATATCTACCAACATCTACTTGAATTCAATTTTAATCATTTTACTAACTGTGCTTCCATACAGGCAAAATCAAAATGTTAAATTTAAAAATTTTTACAGCAGTGTGAAGTTCCACTTGAGCTTAGCAATGAGGGTAACTGATTTAAACAGCACTTGGCAATAGCTTTTTGGATAAAACAAACTAGAAATATTTATTTGGAATCATCAATCTTTCAGGTTTTCAACTTCCAAGTGTTGCATGACACAGTAAGGTGAACTTATTTGATTTTCATTCACCATAATTTCTCTGATTTTTTTAAAAAGATTAATGTCTTCTGTCATATTTAAAATTAGGCTGTATTTCTTTTTAGAAGGAAATGCAATTTTTCCACTTGTAGTGTGATAATTAGGGCTGTTAGTATTCTTAAATTATTATCATGAATTGTCCATAGAGATAACCATATAATAAATTCTAATTTATAAAATTCTAGTTTCTAATATTCTAATATTTTAATAATCCGCCCATAACCATAGAATAATATTTTAATTTATCTTTTAAAATACAGTGAATTGGTCCTTTTATATACTCTCATTTGCTGTGAGCAGCAATTAATTTTAATATTTTGTTCACAGCAGACTGCTTAGAGCGCAAAACTGGTTTTTTCATAGCAAGCAGGAAAATTCTTCTGTCTGATTGTGACATTGATAGCAGAGCATATGGCAAAGACTCATTGTTCAGGCTCAGCCCACTTGTTAAACAAGTGAAAAGTTGAACACATACAGAAACTTTGGTCTGGTTCTGCAAACATGCATTGCCAGAGTGCAGCTTACACGGAGTCTTGATTACCGAGGCTGGTGTATTGGGATGTGGATTCCCGAGCTAGGTGGGAGAGGTTTCCAGTGTTGCATTAGGAAGCTCACAGGCCAGGTTTCATGCTCTTGTGAAATGCTCCTGCTGTCAAGGGGTTTTGCAACCTACGTGCATTGACTCCCACAGATGATCAATACAGGAACTCTTTGTTTAGGCGTCTGTTTTCCCAGGGGTTTATAATGCCACTCTTTCTATTTTGGGATAAAGTCTGGACAAGCAGGATCATAAATTCGGATCACATCTCCTAAATGCAGGGCTAATGAAGAATTAGGCAAGGATGTTAATATTTTAAATTTCATTTATTTATTTATTTATTTATTTATTTTGGATAATACCTATCCTTATTTTTAAGAATAGTTTGGTGCTGTTCTGGCAACGTCAGCAGAAAACCTCCCTCTGACTTTAACAGAGGAAATGTTTTGTTTTTATTAACTGTATTTAATGTAAAATCCTTGAAAAGCCAAAGACAGCCAGTTTTTTTCTGAGTTTTTCTTTGAAGTTTTGAGAAATGCCTGGAGTTAAAATATAACACTTAACTGCTCCAGCAACTGAGAATCTTCCTGCAGCATAAATTCATGGCTATCCTGGATTCTGTCAGCAGAGTATTAACCTGACAATAAAAAGTCCTGCAGTGGTGTTCATAAATGGTTCTTCTTGGGTGGGATGGACATGAGATGGAAGGATTTTATTAAGAGTGCCAAACTATATTTAACTGTGTAAGAAAAGGTGTGGAGTTTTAAACATTTTCTTTTTAGTAATTTTGGTCAGGTTGTTTTTTTGGTTTTGTTTTTTTTTTTTTTTTCCCACAGCTGGCCAATGTAATTGTGGCTTTCTCTTATACACATTAGTATGTGTTAGGTGATGTTACTACAGAGACCCAGCTGGCTGAGGGAATACTTTGTCCATCTGCAAGTGATCAGCTTACTCAGTGTTTGCTGGTGGACCAAAAACTGCACAAGACTCTTCTGTCCTGGTAGCTCCAACAGCACTGGTTAGAGCTCAGTCTGATTAGATCTACTTGGTTATTAATCTCTGGAAGGCAGGGAGGGTAAAACATAGTAAAACAAATCATGAATCTGGAGGAAATAGACTATATCAATTACACTACGCAAAACACTACTAGAGAATTCATATTTCAGTGTTTGCAACCTTCTTTATTTCTAAAGGAGTTTTTGAGCTGGTTGGGAAAGGTGTTTTTTGTTAACAAGCAGTTTTTACTATATTTCTTAAAATTACCAGGAAAACAGTCATAAGAACTGTTACAGTCATAGAATCACAGAACAGTTTGGATTGAAAGGAACCTTAAAGATCATCCAGTTCCAACCCTCTGCCATTGACAGGGAACCTTCCACTAGACCAGGTTACTCAAAGCCCCATCCAGGTTGGCCTAGTTACATAATCAGGGTTTATTGAGGTGTTTTGGTTTGGTTTTTTTTTTTTTTTTGGTGAAAGTACCAACTGGCTCTGTTGGGATTTTTTTCCTGCCACTACAAATACTTTGTTTCTCCTGTAATCAAAATATTTTTCTCACTTCATAGCAGATTTTACCACAAATTTCAGTATATGTATTTTGCTGCTTAGCAATTTATGTGTATAAAAATGTAAACCCATTTAGTCAAAATGTGAGTAACATTACAGTTACTAACTTGGAGCTGCTGGGAATTGGTATTGTCTCAATCAAATTATTTGTATGATGTATTTTTTAAAAGGTGATATAAGCATTCTAAACTTAGAGAAGATAAAAACCAATATCAGCTGAAATAATATCAGCTCCTGTAATGTGGCAGCTCTTTTTTCTCAACACTGGATTTTGTTAAGAAAGTCACTGTTCTGAAATATTATTCAGGAATATTATTCTAGTGTTTGTGAAGAGTTGTTCTTAATATTTTTGACAGGACTTTGCAAAATGTGCAATGTAAATTTTCTGCACATGACATCAACAAACTGCACAGTGGGTATAGCCCACTTGTTTATTATAATAGAAGGGGTGCATTTGGATGCTAAAAACTGTGAGGTAGATCAACTATTCAGACCTGTGCAGCCACAAGTTATAAATGAAGAGATGTATAATTTAATATTTGTTAATCAAATGCATAGATTACCATGTTTTAAACAGATATGGTGTCAGTAATCTTACTCAGCATACTGTGAAAAAATAGCATGTATAGAAAATGCTTAGAATGAACTTTGTCAGATATTTGTTCAACAAAGCTCTTAAAAGGTGTGGTGAGGTGATATTTTGAAAACTGTTAAGGAGTACTGTTAAGGGTCTTATTTCAATCCTTACTCAGAGTTTCGGTCGTTAGCTCCTGTGTGAGTCAGTCCAGGCAGATGTCTCCGTGCTTGCTTGCGTGGACCTCACGGGGACTGCTCAGGTGCTCTAAGTTATTCCTGTGTTATTAAAATCATCTAGATGAAAATCTAAGCCCTGAGCTCCAAGCTGTTAGCTGAAGCCTTAGGGCTCTAAGGCTGAGACTTAGAAGCTCATGTTTGTTAATGAACATCATTCCATTAGCCTTTTTGGGAATGCATTATAACCTTGCCACCTGGGCAAAACTTGTGCATTGGCCAAGCCGTTGATTGCTGCACAGCCCTCCATGCAGCCTGGGAAAGATATCCTTCAGGAAACCCACTGGACATAAGGAACGCTTCAGTGACCCCCACTTTCCTATCTCATGACCGTAATCTTCACTTTCATTTTAAATTAGATCTAATCTAATACTTTCTCGATTACAGAGTGAAAAGATGTCTGCTACAGTGCTATGGTCTGTAAGTATCCTATCTTACAGCAGGTCTGCCTTTATGCATGCTGTTCTATCGGTGACCCATTCTTTTTGTCTTCTTCAAGTATCCCTCTTATTTCTCAGCAAGTTCTGAGGTCTGTATGGAATTAGACTGCCTTCTGCATGACCATGTGCTCCTTATGCAGCTGGGTAGCCATTTCCCCACTGCAGTTATATTCTGCAAGCCTCTTGCAATAACATGTGTCCTTTTTCCTAGAACCCTCTTTTAGGGTGGGCTTCCGCACGAAGGAGCCAATCTGATAACCACGGATTTGGTACAGTTAAAATCAAGTTATTGAGAAAATAAGTGTGAGGAAAAGAAAATGTATTTGAAGTAAAACTCAGTTTTGTATAACTCTCATAAAGGACTTTCCCTTTTACTCTCTATGGAGTATTTTGAAAGTCTGCATTATAAGGATAAAGTAGATTTGAGAGGTAATGCCAGGACTGTCTGTCTCTACAGACAGTGAGAGACTTATTTAATTGAGTGCTTACCAGGTTTGTTTCAGTACCTCAGGTCACAGATCATGGAACTGTGGTTGAAACTCTGTAAGTTTCTACTCACACTCCGGGCACCAAGGAAGACTATCAACATTAGGTCAGCAAAGCCTTTGTCTAGCCAAGTCTGAAAAATCTGCAAGGATGTGGATTCCACAGCTTAGTTACCTGTTCCAGTGCTGCTCTGCTGTCATACATGTAGAGACTTTTTAGAGCAAGTAAAATTCACAGCTATAATAAGTCTGTACCAAGTTCAAAAATATTTCTCAAAAAAGCAAATGGGTACAATAAATTCATAAACATTTTAGTCTGGCATAAGCCAGTGATAATACTTAAGGAAGTGGAATGTAGTGAGAGTGGTACTACATGGGAGTGGGAAAGGTTTCTGGATAATTAATAAGGCCTTCCCATTATCAATTTCAGTTCAGGTCTACATTTTGACAAATTCTTAGGAAACTATTTCCATGAAATATTCATTGCTTCATAACTGGCAGTATCAAACTGCCATTTCTTAAATAAGTTGAGTGGTGGTGGAAAGGTGCTTGTCAAAGGTGTAAAAGATCCTCAGTACTGGAAGAAAAGGTTTTTTATTCCCCTATGCCAACATCAGCACCTTTTGCAAGTATGAAAAATTTCAAATAGAAACACAAAATACCAGATTTAGCCTGCCTTTTAAAAACAGCAATGCCACAGCAGAAATCATTGATTCTGAAACTTTTTGTGAAGCCAGTACAATTTTCTGAAAAAATACATTTGTTTAACAATGTAGGTCCCTGGAAAATTTTTGTATCCTGTAGGAATGTGTATCTTTCTCCGATCTTGACAAACTTGATTATAAACAAGGAATACAATTTGTAACATGAAAAATGTTGTTCCTTTATGCATGTTCATTTGCAATGGGTAACTGTCTTCTTGTATTTTGTTCTTAAATGTGTTATAATTCACAGTTTATCTGAATTCAGGAAAAAAATCTTTGGACTGAGAAAATTGTCAACCTCTTCTAGGTACCATTTGGTGCCTCAGAGAGAAAATGGAATAAGGTGATTTAAAAAGCACTGGAAGGACTACAAGCATTAGAAACCAAAACCTAGAAGCTTTGATGATGAGATAATCACTATTTTCATATTTTCTTATGGTGTGGCAGTCACTGTGCTCTCTGCATATTGTTCCTGAGAGAAATGTCAGCAATGTCCCACAATTCATCAAGGAGGTGTCCATGTGTTTTTCCTCCTCGTGAAGGAACAGGGTCTTTCTGATGGCTGAGTAGCTGCATCTGTAGGGCTATCCTTGGTGCACTCTTTCTTATTGTTATTATTCAAAATTATAGGCTACAGTTTCTGTAACTGATTATCTTCAAGGATGTGATCCAGCCTTCATTGAGGCCAAGGGAGAAACGTGACTGGCTGAAAGACATTTATTGCTGTAAATGAACTTTATGACTGCGTGGGCTTCCAAGGGTAAAGCCAACTTGAGAGTTCACTTTAAGGGTGGCATTCTAAAGGCCTTAATTTAAATTCTTTATTGTGGATCTGAGCAGACTGCATGCTTCAGATAAATGTGGAGAACATTTGTGCTGTTAAAAGAGGGCTATAATCCACCATAAAATGTGCAGCTTTTAATATTTAAAAGTAACAAACTCAGTGTTTCAATCCATCACACTAAAGTAGTGTGCCTGTGTTGCCACATTGGAACGTGTTATTTGTTGAGGAATGTGAAATTGCATCAGGAAGCTAGAAAAACTGACAGAGTTCACAGTTGTATGCTGGTGCTATTTAGGCTTTCAAGCTGCATAAAAGCAATTCCACTGTTAGTTATTTATCATTAGATTGAAAATTCTTTTACATATGCTTTGTATTACAGAAGTTGTGTTTCCTTTTGCCTTTCACAGACTAGATGTTCACCTAATGCTGTTTGCACATAAGCATTTTTAATCAGACTGAAAATCTGCCAAAACAGCTGAGGCTGGATCAGTCCCAGCAGTATCATCTCCAGGAACTGTGTGAACTTAGGTGTCTTAAATTTTCGGAAGCATCAAATTTAGTTTTCTATTAAAGGGGTTTCACTACATTTTAAAATTAAAACCTACCCCTTTGTTAAGTAAAAGGCAGGTGTGAAATTTTCACCATCTTTATTTATCTTTATGGAAGGTATTCTATCACAGGGCATATTTATTCCAAATACAGGATAGGTGGGTAATCACTATCCCTTACATAGTGATTGCCTCTGTTTTAGTAGTTGGTTAATGTCTTTAAATAGGCTCTTGTTAAAATGCTGAAATGCAAAAGTGTAATCCAAGTATAACAACAGTGGTATGTAAAGATGAATATACTTAAAAAAACCCCTTCCTTCTTTAAATTTCCCTCCCTGGTATCTTCTTTCCTGGAGAATTTCCTTTACAGATGATGCAGCTGACAAAAGTCTGAATTCAGTGGGTCTCTAAGTAAAGCTTTATGCGTTAGCAGCCTTAGTGCAAAAGCTGGAGCAAGGCAGAATGGGCCACGTCCCTTTGATTTTTTGAGTGTGCATACAGATAACAAAGGTAATTATAATACAGTGGTATCTCTCTATCTGCCAGATGGTACCATGACACTTCACTTGCAATAGCTTTAAATGAGGACAGAAAGAAGTAGAAGGATTTTTTTTTCTTGGCTCTATGACTTGAGAGAACTCACTACCTTAGAAGTTTGAACTGGTGGGAGAGCAGCATTGTAAGACGAGAGAAATAGAGAGTGAAAGCCAAGCCACAAATAACTGCAACATTGTGATCCCTTAAGCCCCACAGTTAGGAAAGGAAAAAAAAAAAAATCTCCTCGTTGAGAACTCAGGGCGGGCAGGGAAATAAAATGGGTGAACCGCAAGATGGAAAACTGGTTCCAGACTGTGATGTTCTAGTGACGCAAGCTGAGAAAGGTGCTGCGGCACAACGGCGCTCTCCCGAGACCCGGCAAGAGTCATTCCTATAGGAGAGAAACCACATGAAGACAGTGAGTAAGGGAAATTTTAACAGAGAAGTGGACTGGAAGAGACTGAAAATCCAAGCTGTTTTCGTAAAGAAATTCCTAGTCTGAGTGGAAAACAATGAGCCCTTATCCGCAAGTGAAATGACGATTGAGCACGTACTGGGCGTTCTGCTCAACAGCTGACAAAGTAAAGGAAAAGAAATGGAGGGGAAAAGATAAGTAATCCTATAAAAAATTCTGCTTGGGTGAAAGCAGAATGCTGGTAAGGAAAATTTAGTGTATATGTCCACAGTGGACATGGGTAAATGGGAGATAGGAGTCCTTCTCATAATGAAGAATGGATCAATTCCTGGATCAAGCTCCGTCTCAGGTAATTATAGATCTATCAAAAGGAGCCTAGAACCAGAGGTACCAGATCCTCTGTCACCCATTATGAAGGATTAATCTCTACTAAGTGATTTGTAGATAATCCAAAGAAGTAATTTTTTTTCTTTTCTTGATAAGAGACTCTTCTCGTTTAAGTTAAAAAGCCTGAATCATGGTGACTGATTAGAGATGTGGGAGCCATCTTTTTCCCAGTTGTCTTCATAGAAGACCTTTCCCATAAAGGTTGAATATGATTCTTGAACAGGATGATTGTTGAAGGTTAGATGATAAGTCATCTTGCTTACAGATGCCAGCTTTAGCTCAGTTGGCATTAGCATTGTACTAATAATACTCCAGATTTTGGGTTTGATCCCATAGACTTGATGTTCCTTGTGGGTCCCTTCCAATTCCAAATATTCTATGATTCTGTAGTAAGGAATTTACCATGTGGCTTCTCTGAATGAGATGGGAAATTGAAGGGTCTCTGGACTAGTCTCTCAAACTGTCTGTTCTGAGATTATAACCTCAAATCCATATAGATGAAGCATTTGTTAAAATCTATATGTCTCCCTTGTTCAAAAAGCATTACATTTTTATTTGTACTTTTTTCTTTTTTTTTCCCTTTCTTGATTATGTGAGACCTCCCTTTCAGTTCTGAAGACTGGAACTCACAATAGAAAATTAAATTGTTACATTCTTGGTGCAGATTAGCCTCCTTCCCTGAGATGGAAAATTAATACTAACTAGGTATGGCTTAATTGAATATTTTCATACTTATATCCTATAATGTTTGATCACTTCTATGAGTGCTTAGTCATGGCACGACAGAACACTTTGTGCTTAATACTAAACATTTGCATAAGTTCTTGGAACTAGGTTAGGGTGCATATGAGAAGCAAACTGAATCTGAAGTGAAAAGAAATGTTAAGAAGACTGAGTTCTAAAATTTGCTACATTCCTCATGAAATGTGAATTTTGACAAACATAGTTGACTTTGTTCAAAACTAGGTAAAAAATTGTTCAAAACTAGGTAAAAAATTCCTGTTAAAAGCCTTTATTCCCAGAACTTTTCTGTGTGTAGACATGGAAAAGCAAGCAGGTACTTTTACATAAACTGGTAGACAGTTTTTCATTAACCATTCTCTTTACAAGTGCATGAAGAACATAGTACTTCCAGTTTCAGATTGGTTCTTGTTTGGTGATATATTCCCAATTTTTTTGCCTGTATAATATTTCATGTGAGCAGGTGATTTCCTCTTACCCTCCCAAAAAACCTTGGAATGTTGTAACCAGTTAGGTGTTTATCTGATTCTGCAATTTGCTGTACCCTTCATCCCTTTGCTGCAGTGGAGGGTCTTTGTGCTCCGATCAGAAAACAAACAGAGAAGAGTGCACGCACTGGAGACTCAGGTTGATATCTGAAGATCACTGGCATCTTAATCTTAAGAAAAACCCCACTCTGTAATTCCTTCTTGATTGGTGACCTAACCTCAAACAGGGTGAATAGACCTGCAGCCTCTTTCTATATCTGAGGATGGAAATGAAACAACTATTTCTGCTCTTTTCTTCACGTTAAGAGACACTTTGGAAGCCTTATGGCTGTATCAGCATATATCTGAGTTTCAGATTTATCCCTCCTTGGTGCCAGACAGGCCATGCCTCTGTTAAAGCTGTGGTGTTATATGTACCATCTCTAGAAACCAACACAGCTCTGAAGAGGAACTTGATTAAACTTTCTTCTCCCTTTCTGACAGTAGTTTCATAGCATTTACCATTCCTCCATGTATTTCCAGTCTCTGCTTGGAAGAGATTGGGGTCTCCTGTTGGGAAATCCACATGTTTCAAGTAGAGACAATCTGATCATGCCAGGTGAAGGAGGAATGTTGGTATCTTATTAGGAGAATTTCACATAGCAATACATGGTAAACAGATGGGAATGATCAAAAGCCACAACCCAAGCTGGAATCCATTCCCATATCATTCATACACTTTTAAAGTAGATACTTCGCTTACAGGTTCAACCCTAATGTTTGATCCACAGGTGAGTGGACACAATTCATTAATGGGCCTAAGTGCATGCTCTGCTGGAAGAATGAAACTTTAATTTATTTTGTGTGATATGTCACAATAGGCCATACTGGGCCTAATAAGAAGGTCAAACCAATATATGTGTGCTTATATGTGTCAGTGCTTTGCTGGTTTGTAATACTCTAGACTTCCAAAAATTAAACTTCATAATGTTTAACTAATGATACTGAAAGCTGAAGTTGAGATTGCAAGTATAGAATGATCAAGTCAATCTATCTCAATGAACAGCTATAAAGATATGAATTCTTTATGGGGGATTACTGGGAAATGTATATATATTTATATAATATAATTTTCACTTAGCCCTAGTGAGATCACATCTGGAGTGCTGTGTCCAGTTCTAGTCTCCTCAGCACAAGAGAGACTTGAAGCTCCTGGAGCAGGTTCGGCAGTGAGATATGAAGTTGATCAAGGAAGAAAAGCATCTCTTTAAAGGGAAAAAGCTGTGGAAGCTGAGCCTGTTCAGCCTTGAGAGGAGACAGCTGAGAGGGGACCCCATCAGCGTCTGTCAGTGTCTGCAGGGAGGGGTCAGAGCAGGGACCGGGCTCTGCTCGCTGCTGCCGAGCAATGGGACAAGAGGCAACGGGCAGTGAGGGGTGCACAGGAAATTCCACCTGAACATGAGGAGGAGCTTTTTTACTGTGCAGTGCCCAAGCACTAGAACAGGTTGTCCATAGGGGCTGTGGAGTCTCCCTCTCTGGAGATATCCCATTTTTTTGACACAATCCTGTGCTATGTGCTCTGGATGGTCCTACTTGGGCAGGGGTTTGGACCAGATGAGCCACAGTGGTCCTTCCTACCTGATTCATCCTGTGATTCTGTGACTTGTTCTTTGTTTGATTACTATTTATATTTCATAGTTAGTAAGTTATTGCTAGCTTTATCGACAGTGCGTTTTGTGTTAGGCACACATGTCCTTAGGAATGAAACAGAGAGATTCAGAGATGAGAGATTATTGTTGTAATGCCAAGTAAAAGAAATTTATCCCTGTAAAATATATGAATTATTCATAATGCAATTAAAGTGCTTAAAGCTAAATAAAGTTCATCTCATGTTTGTTAGTATGTGATATGAAAATATTTTGGATTTTTCGCTGAGTAAATGAATTTATCTGAATCAATAATTAACACTATACAAAGAAATAGAATCAATATTTTCATCATTTAAATTTTAATTTTTTTATGTCAATGTTTTTAATTTGACTTATTTAAGCTTGATAAAGATAATAAGAGCCATTTTTTTAACCATTTACATTTTTCTCAACTGAAAGGAATGGAAAAGCAAATATATGGCAGGAATCAGGGAGAATTATGGAAAATTTAAATTACTTGACATTGTATCTGTCTATTATTCTGTACCCTGTCGGCCATAGACCACCCAAAGACACTTTCCTTATGAGAAACCCAAAAAGAGGTATGTGCTAGAATAGAATCTTAACTGAGATTCATTGCCCTTGAAACAGAGGCTGCAGAGAGTGAGAAATAATAACCAGTAATTAATTTGAAAACCTAACAGACCAAACAGATCTACACAGTAATTTTGAGAAGCAGCTATTAAAACTGTTCTTGGAGGAAGGAAAGAAGGAAGGAAATTCTTTCATTCCTAGTGTACAAGGAATCCAAATTCTTTGGGGTTTACAGTGAAGGGCAGCCAAAGATTTTCTGTAAAAAGGAAGAAAGACCTGTATTAAATAAGTACTTGCCTCTGAGAATGAAATTTGTAGAATTGCATATAAAGAATGATATCTTTTCAGCTATATTAAGATGCTGCAAAAGTAGGAAAGCACTTAAGAGTGCTTTTAATTTAATTTAATTTATTTTATGTAATGTGTGTTTTAGTTTTATGAATAAAATTTTAATTGAATATAACAGAAAGACTTCTGATGATTTCTCTATGCTTTGGATTAAATATAACACTTAGAAGAGAAGTTTCCATTAAATGGTGTTCACTTATTTTTTCATAGCATTAGATAGCATGACTCACTATCAGCATATTATAAACACAAATCTGGAATCAGAGATTTCTAATTTGTTAAACGATAAAATTAGTTTAATAAATATTATAGTTAACCAACAGAGATATATTTTAGTAGTTAAAAACTTAACAAATGTTCAGTTATGACTAGTCATTTGCAGTTGTGTTAAACGTTTTAATGACACATAAAACTTGTCAACACATAGCCAAATAGCCAGCAGTTTATTTTAAATCTCCTTGCCTCATGGTCTTTAGGATGAAGTCACATATGCAGATACTGTTATACTGTGGAGATTGTCAGTGTCTTTTGATTTTTGGTTCTAAAGGTCTCTTACAACAGCTTGTTGCAGAAGCTTCACACACACACCTCTGTTCTATGCAACAGCCACTTGGTGTTAGGCAGACACATCTCTTTATGTCGTAGAGTGCAGAGACAACCTGAGAATTGGAGGCTTTCATACAGGATGGCCTTCAACAAGGTGGAGTAAAAGCTGGTGCAACAACTTGGCTGAAAACACCTCTCTTGTCACATGGAACAGCTAAAACTTCCCCTGTGGATGTTACTTTATGTTACTTAAAATTCCAGATAGAAATATACTATTTCCTATCCAGCCATCCAGCCATCCAGCCATTCAAAGACATGTTTAGGTAACAAGTTTTGAAAATTTTCAGAAGTGTAGAAGTGCAATGCTACCTGAGATTATACTGATCAGACTGCAAATACAGGGCTTAAAACTACAGTGGGTTTGAAAGGACAAGATGAGCAACCATATCTAGTTGAAGATGTTGAGTATTGCAAAGGAGTTCAATTAATCTATGATTCTACAGTTCTATAATTTTTATGATTCTATGATTCTAATGAAAATAATTTAAATTGTTCATCCAGTTCTTGAAGTAGTCTGAAAGAATATCTGGAATTAGTTTGTTGTTCAATCTCTCACAACTCAGATGTGTAAAAGATTTCTATATCAGTCTTTGTTTTCTTAGTCAATGAATTTTTTACACAAGGTAAGAGAAACCTTAATGAGAATGGCAAACCCCATTCTTTCAGAACGTCGTGGTTATCACTCATGCTACTTCTTCATGTTTCCTCTTTCTGTACACCTAGAGAAAAATTATCATGACCTTGGACTTTTCTTTCTGTCAGTGAGGAATCCTCAGATATTAACCTTGCTTAATGTTGTTAGTGTTGTTTAGGCTTGAATTTTATTTAGCATCATCTCATTTTTTCCACTATACTGTTTTCAAAAATAGGTTCGCTGAGGATTTCCTTGGCTGAGGTTTCATTCCATCTGTTCTGTTGGTCAAGTTCTAGGTTCTTAGTGCCAATTCACAAGAATTAATCTTTGAGTATTTTAAGTAATTCCTTTGCAAATGTAGTTTATATTAATGAGTTAATGTTGTAAATCACATTATAAGTGTATTTTCATTAAAAAAAATAATTAAAAAAATCATTAGATAGCCAGTCTTGGTTCCTGTGTCACAGGAATGTGAGAATAGATGTTACGCTTTGTGTGCTCTTATTTCTCATACTCCTCTAGTAATTTTTTTTAGATTTTTTTTTTCCCAAGATCTTACTTGTCAGAAACTGGTTTGGAAAATCAAGTGCTTATATTTCTATATCCTGTATCCTTGAGCACTGTCTGTCTTTATTTCGGCATGGCAGCCTTGTTGTGTCACAGCTCCACTTACGATGTTTCATTGGCTGAGAATGTAGAACATGTGGTTTTGGCTGGAATCGTTACTGAACTAGCTGAGACACTGTTGCATAAAACGCCAGGGGTATTTTTCTGCTGTATCATCCACTGACCTCAGAGACAGGAGTACTGAACCAGTTCTCCCGTACAAGTGGTAATGCTTGTGTTATGGTTTTGCTTGGCTGGAAAACTCCTTGGGCATGATTTTGTCCCAGCAGAACAAACCATGAAATGTAACAAGAGACTTGGATAACCTCTAGCCTCTGTGTGTGCATGCTTTTTTCCCTAAGGAAATAAATGGAATGGTGCTTTACACATCATTACCACAGTTCCTGAACTGAGGCTGATTCACAATCCACTGTACTCAGTAAAGCAGGACTCAGCTGTACTGATGGGTCCATCCTCAGTGTGAATGGGAAGAGGTAACGGTGCTCTAGTTCCTGATCTTCACTAGGAATGAGAGGGGAAGAATTTAAGTCTGGTTCCCATATGTTGTTGAACTGCCCATTTTATGTTTCCCCTCCTAACTACTTCATTTTCTTTATAATTTTCCTAATACAGGAAAAGAACTGACATAAATAATATTAAGTATTATTTTTCATATTATTTCTTACTGTGGGTTTTTTCCATCTACATCTGCTTCCTTTATTTGTCATGTTATTGATTTATGAGTTGAAAATTCAATCACAATATTTTTCAATGACCGTTGAAATTTTTCTATAGTCTCCAATGCCCTCTGAAATACTCCTGAATGCTGCATAACTTCTTGTCATTTATCATGTGGTAGAAGGGCATTAGGTAATTCTACTGTCTGCTCAAAAGATTTAAAAATAACCTTTAATCTCGTTTGTAACTTATTAAGTAGATCTTAATGTAGATCTTGCACAAGTGGTAATAATAATATGAATTAATTAATTAATTAATTAATTAATAACCATCCTACCAGCCAATAATGTTTTAGATAATATGTCTGTACACTGTTTAATGCTTATGTGCTCAAGTTTACATCCAGTTCACTTGTAAGTTTAATCTTTGCTTTTGGGCTAAAAAGTGGAGTGTACTGTCAATATGTGGTGGAAATGAGTAAGTTAGTGGTTGCAGAGATGTGCATGAGAACAGTGAAGTGTTTGGACTGCTCTCTAGCAATAACTTGCATGAAACAACCCAGACAGTAACAGCATAGGAAAGTGAATCTTTTCAGGGTTGTTCACTGGGGCTGTTTAATTTATGTTCACTGTTTAGCTGACATGTGGACCATATGACCACGCTCTTGTTTAACACCTGAATTCCACTCTGAGCTATTTAAAAATTGTTCCATTAACAACATATTCTGGCATTTGACCTAGTCCTATCAGCACTGGAGACTTACCAGAAAAGTAATTATTAACTTATGTTAAACAGAATTATGGGCAAACTGAGTCTCCCTCAAGAGCAACACAAAGGGAAAGCAGTTAAAACTGCAGAAGATCCCTTTGGGTAAATTCAGAAAAGGCAAGAAATAGGGAATCCTATTTTCCCGGTTGGGAAATCATTTGAAGAAGAAAAAATTTGAAGAAGTAATTATTTTCCCAGCCAACGTCTGGGCCTTACAGTCAGCCAACGAACAATGAATCAATATCAAGTTCTGGAGAGCATAAGTATAGAAGCTCTCACAAATTATGTCAATCAGGATTTTGACACTGCAATGATTGAAATCCCTATTTGGCACATGCTTAACTTTAAGCCTGTGAGTCAGTCTAATGAACGATATTAAAATTAGACAGATTCTGCAGAAAACTGGTCAAACCCATTTATTTTTCTATTAATTAGGCCTGTTTTACACCCCCTGTCATTTAAAATACAAAAGCTTTCTGATTGATTGTGGCTAAGAGACATGCATTTTTTTCGTTATGCAGTCAATGTCTTCCTGCAGCCCCATGTAATACGTACATCCTTATGCTAATTTAACATATCTAGAAAATAAAACATACATATGTCAACAGTGTATGTGCATACATACACTGTGCATTCTTCCTCTGAAAACAAAACGTGAAATCTTTATGTTTTCAAGCTATATAAAACAAAAACTTCTCTGTCATGCAGCTCTGTTCTCTGCAAGTGCTGCTTGTGCTTCAGAATCCTTTGTGGAGTCCTATTCACTGCAGAGACACTACTGGTGTATGGCTCATAAGCCATACATAACTTCTTTGTCACTCTAGCAAGTCTACTGTAGGGAAGAGTGACCTTATTAAATTAATTTCTAACAGGAACATATCAGTGAGCTGCTAGAGTAGCTCTCATAATCCATCATGAATTATTTTTATTTTTACTTTTGTTATTGATCCTGTTGAACCTGCTGTATCAGACAGAGAAATTCTCCTGTATGCAGCATTTACTGCCATTGAGTGCAGAATTTGAGTCATTGCTTTGCTTGTCTCAGCTGGAAGATGTTCTTTGTGTATCTCATAATGACTTGCCCTGCTGACTCCTTTGATTCAATCTTTTGAAAAGGTCAGTGTTGCTCTTTCCTGTTTGTAAATCAGACCATGTTGGGCTGAGGGCTGTACTCACCAGCTTTGTAAACAAATGCTGCCGGGCTTGGACTTTTATCTGCTTTTAATCCCATATCTTTAAATATGGGATGCAATGACTAGTGCCTATTAGGTGCTATCTGCAAATAACTTTTGTGTGACTGTGTCTAAAGCTGATCTTTCTGGTTGTTGCTGGAGCAATGCCTAAGAAGCAGGACAGAGGACAAGCAAAATGGCTTCGCTTGAGGAAAATGCTGTGAAACACAGCAAGATGCAGCAAGATGCAGTACGTGCCTCAAAACTCATGACTGGTCAGTCCTGGAGATCCAGCTCAGGCTGGGAGAGAAGAACTGATTGAATTCTCTCAGAGAGAGCCCAGTAACTGTGTAACAATGGTACAGAAAATTCCCAAGACTACAGAGCAGTGTAGGTACACACAGCAGTACAGAATAAACACGGGGATGGGCTTATGATGGAGTGACATCTGTGAAGCAGCAAGGTTCTCTGCAGAGGAGTTCTTTTTGTGTAGCTGATCCCTATATCTGCAGTTTTGAAAATAATGCCTTCCTGTGGAAGAAGTTAAAATAAAGTTAAAACTTGAAGGGACTCCAGCTTCCTTTATTATCCCTGAAATTGTCACTGATTCAAAGAAAAACTCAAAGCATTCTGTAATGTTTTTTTCTCCATGGTTTTGGCAGCATTACACTGCTGCTGAAGCTCTACGTCTGTTAAATGTCTGGAAGACCATGTAGATATTACACATAACTAGAGCAGTCACTTCCCTTTGTGTCTGATCCAGCAACCCAGCATGATTTGTGCAATCTAGAATGGCAAGAATTAACATGACACATCTGAGGAAACGTGAGACCAACCTCCCAGCTAAAAAAACAGAAGACAGTTGATCAAATAACATCTGCAAATTTTATTTTTCTTGTCTTTGATTGAGCATGACACAGACTAAGAGTGAGAAGCTTGTAAAGCCTAGACAGTGCCAGATCTTATAAAGATGTTCAGTATGGGTACCAGGATGTAATTAGCTCCTTTCAGACACTCATTTTTGTTTGTGGAAGGACCAGGCCAACTGCAGCATGTGCCACTTCCTCTCATCAGACATGGATGATGGGATGAGGGATCTGTGGGTGAAGGCCATGCACTACAGCACCAAAGCTGCACCTTTTCACTGAGAGAAGCAATAATGCTAGCCCTTTACTCACCTGAAAGTTCAAAGGTTCACTGTTTCCTGACCCACTCTTACTCCTGGGACCTGCCAACCCAGACTGTAATGTAAAGCAACATGAAATCAGACTCTGAGATACTGGAATGAAAGAGATCTTCTTTTGGTTAACTTTTTTTTTTGTTTGCCTTCACAGGAGCAGGAAGTATTTTGATATCTGCCCTGTGCATGACAGAGATGACCTCTGCTGCAGACTGGCTATTAAGTGGCTATTAAGGTAGATGGCACCAAGCTGGGCTCTAGGGAAGTGTGCTGGCTTCACACTGGTGCTGCAGGGTAATGGCTTTTGGGAAAAACTGCTAAAGCTCTTTGCTTCAGGCTACAAGTAGTGCTTTTACATAGTGTGGGGCATGCTATACATTTTTCTTCTGCTGAAAAAGACAACCCACAATTCTTACTCCTCAGCAAGGTGTGAGAACATTTCAGCTCACCCAGAGCCCATCAAAAAAATCAAGATTCAGAGACCAAAAGGGTCTCTTGTTTTGTAGCCAAGTATCACTTCACTACAAAGAAAGAGAAATAACTTGAATTTTGAACCCTTTTCTCAGAAATTGTTATACAGTTTGCAAGAGCTAACAAAAAAAGATGATGAGAATCTCAAAGTGAGATTATCTAGTGTTCCTGAAGAATACAGGCTTTTAAAAGCTGCAACCAACAAAAATGTCTATCTTCCCTTGTGCAAATTATTGCAATATTTTTTCCCTGTGTTCAGAAGGTTTTCCAGTATTTCACAGAAATCTTTCTCCCCCAAAAAATATTTCTTTTTTAAAATTTATTTTGGCCACTGAAACAAACCCTTTCTTTTTGCAGCAAATTGGTATGTGTTTAAAGATTGTTCCTACCTGCAGGTTAAACGTTTCTGTCCTTTCTCCTATTTATTCTTCTATAGGTATGATAGTATTATTTTCTTCCCTTTGGATCCTGTGAAGTTAGTTCACAGTTTTTGAAGTGCAGTTCAGAGACCTAAATACACCATTCCATCAAAGGCCTGACTAAGATCAGCAAAGCAGAAAGCAATACTTGTGGATAAACATCTGAGTGTGGCTTTGTCTGTTTTTTGGCAAGAGCAGTACTTTGTTGACTCATATTCAGCTAGTGATTCATTATTATCTGTTCTTGGACAAAACACATAAACATGGTTTATCCCTAAGGATAATCTTATATGAGGCAGTCCTATATACTGAGTTTTTCCCTTCAAGACTTAAAAAACTTCTAATTCATGGGAATTCTTGATGACATTTAGTTTTAGACTAAATGAAAAAACTAAAATTCTTCTCTCAGTTCAGGTACACAAATCACATATCTGGAGTATCACTTAGTCCTATGCTACATCACCATAACCATTGGTTTTTCTTAGGTAAGAGTGATAATTTGTCAAACTGGATGCCACCCTGCCTGCTAAAAACACTCTGTTAGTGAGGGGGCTGAGTTTGGAAACTTTTTTCAACCTTTCCTTTTCCTGTAAGCCTGGGAAGGCAATGCACTATGGAAAACATCCACATGTTTGTAGTCTAAACTTTATACTCAGAGTTTCTGCAGAAACTGTAGACAAAGCTAAGCAAGTTTTGAAAATGTGTTCCTTTTCAATTTTTACTTTTTTCCCCATGTTTTGCATCAGAGTCTAGACGTCACAGAATCACAGAGCATCCTGAGCTGGAAGGGACCCACAAGAAATATCAAGTGAATCACCTGGCTCTTCATATGTCACCCCAAGAACACCTCCATGTGCCTGAGAACATTGTCCAAACACTTCTTGTCAGGCTTGGTGCTGTGATCACTTCTTTGGGGAGCCCATTCCAGTGTCCAACCACCCCTTGGATGAAGAACCTTTTCTTGATATCCAACCTAAACCTCCCCTGACTCAGCTTCAGGCCATTCCCTTGGGTCATGTCACTGTCACCACAGAAAAGAGATCAGTGCCTGCCCGTCCTCTTTCCCCCACAAGAAAATTCTAACTGCAGTGAGGTGCCCCCTCAGTCTCCTTCAGGTTGAGCCAAGTGATATAAGCCACTACTTCAGCTTCCCTTCAAGGCCCTTCAGCATCCTCATCACCCTCTTTTGGACATTCTCTAATAGTTTCATGTCTTCCTTACACTGTGGCACCCAAAAGTGCCCCCAGCACTCGAGGTGAGGCTGCCCCAGTGCAGAGCAGAGCAGGACAATCCCCTCCCTTGCCTGGCTGTTGATGCTGTGCCTGATGCCCCCAGGACAGGGTTGGCCCTCCTGGCTGCCAGGGCACTGCTGGCTCAGCAACAAGGATCTCCAGGTCCCTTTCCATGGCATTGCTTTCCAGCACCTCATTCCCCAGTCTGACCATGCACCCAGGGCTGTCCCATCCTAGATGCAGAATCCAGCACTTTCCCTTGTTGAACTTCATGTGGTTGGTGATTGCCTGTCTCTCTAAGTGGTTGAGGTCTCTCTGCAGGACCTGCCTGCTCTGGGGAGAGTGAAAACCTACTCCCAGGTTTGTATCATCTGTGAACTTGCTCAGTGTCCCTTTCAGTCCTGAGTCCAAGTCATTTCTGAAGATGTTGAAGAGCACAGGGCTGAGGATCTGAGTTCCTCAGTCAGCTGAGGCCTCAGTTCTTTCTCTTTTTCACTTTTTCTCTTTTTCTTCCTCTTCTTCTCTTTTTCTTTCTCTTTTTTTCCTTTCTTTTCCTTTCTTTTCTTTTCCTTTCCTTTCCCTTTCCTTTTTCCTTTCCTTTTTCCTTTCCTTTTTCCTTTCCTCTTTCCTTTCCCCTTTCCTTTCCCCTTTCCTTTCCCCTTCCCTTTCCCCTTCCCTTTCCCCTTCCCTTTTCTTTTCCCCCTTCCCTTCCCTTCCCTTCCCTTCCCTTCCCTTCCCTTCCCTTCCCTTCCCTTCCCTTCCCTTCCCTTCCCTTCCCTTCCCTTCCCTTCCCTTCCCTTCCCTTCCCTTCCCTTCCCTTCCCTTCCCTTCCCTTCCCTTCCCTTCCCTTCCCTTCCCTTCCCTTCCCTTCCCTTCCCTTCCCTTCCCTTCCCTTCCCTTCCCTTCCCTTCCCTTCCCTTCCCTTCCCTTCCCTTCCCTTCCCTTCCCTTCCCTTCCCTTCCCTTCCCTTCCCTTCCCTTCCCTTCCCTTCCCTTCCCTTCCCTTCCCTTCCCTTCCCTTCCCTTCCCTTCCCTTCCCTTCCCTTCCCTTCCCTTCCCTTCCCTTCCCTTCCCTTCCCTTCCCTTCCCTTCCCTTCCCTTCCCTTCCCTAACCTTCCCTTCCCTAACCTTCCCTTCCCTTCCCTTCCCTTCCCTTCCCTTCCCTTCCCTTCCCTAACCTTCCCTTCCCTTAACCTTCCCTTCCCTTAACCTTCCCTTCCCTTAACCTTCCCTTCCCTTCCCTTCCCTTCCCTTCCCTTCCCTTCCCTTCCCTTCCCTTCCCTTCCCTTCCCTTCCCTTCCCTTCCCTTCCCTTCCCTTCCCTTCCCTTCCCTTCCCTTCCCTTCCCTTCCCTTCCCTTCCCTTCCCTTCCCTTCCCTTCCCTTCCCTTCCCTTCCCTTCCCTTCCCTTCCCTTCCCTTCCCTTCCCTCCCCTCCCCTCCCCTCCCCTCCCCTTCCCCTTCCCCTTCCCCTTCCCCTTCCCCTTCCCCTTCCCCTTCCCCTTCCCCTTCCCCTTCCCCTTCCCCTTCCCCTTCCCCTTCCCCTTCCCCTTCCCCTTCCCCTTCCCTTTTCCTTGAAATTTCCTTTCCTTGAAATTTCCTTGAAATTTCCTTTCCTTTCCTTTCCTTGAAATTTCCATTCCTTGAAATTTCTTCTCCTGGAAATTTCCTTTCCTTGAAATTTCCTTTCCTTTCCTTTAAATTTCCTTTTCTTGAAATTTCCTCTAAATTTCCTTTCCTGGAACTTTCCTTGAAATTTCCTTTTCTGGAACTTTCCTTGAAATTTCCTTTCCTTTCCTTGAAATTTCCTTTCCTGGAACTTTCCTTTCCTCATTATGTAAGAAACCATTCTAGATCTCATCACAGCATTAGCTGTGGGTCTAAAGCTTTAAAACTAGGTGTTTAGAAACCTAATCTCCAGAGCTGGGAAAGGTTTGGAGCTTTGCCAGTCCTATGAGGAATGCTAGCAGAGCTCTGCCCTCATGTTGGCCATGTACTTCCATTCTCAATGTCCATGAAGTATCTCAGAATCTAGATTTCCCTTTTCAGTCTTTCCAGAATTACATGAGCTAAGAAAGTTTTAAAATACTTTTCTTAAACATGTACAGGTTTTCCAAGATCTGGGCTCATTTACATTGAATGCTAGCTACAACAGGAAAAAATGAAAATGCTTTAGTTTATGACCTCCAGGTGTTGTTATTTTCAGTTCATGTAGACAGAATCATTGGGAATTGTGCCAGTGATTAACAGGAAAATTCTTTTTCTGTGCTTACTTGATCATGAATTGCCAGACACTCTTGGCATTGTAAAAACAGTGCAGACTCAGAATGTCTTGCGGACATAATTTGCTGATTCAAGACCTTAAACTTGGATTAAATTCCCCAAACTGGGAACTCTTCTGAAGAGTTTGAAGCTTCTGTATTAGTAATTTGGCTGTATTAAGTTCACATTGTCAGCTCATCCAATGGCACTTCAGACTGATACTACTAAATATAACTTCTTTAAATCTGGGCTCTAACATTCTGCTTTTGTCAAGGAATTAATAGTCAAGTTCATTCATTGGATCTTAATGATTTACCCAACCATACAAAACAGATTTGAGCAGCTAGTGCATTTTTGTCACAATGAGTAAAAAATTGTTGATTCAAAAAGTGGCCATAAACCTGGAAGAAGAATCCAGAATTTCTGCTTGACCATACTAAATTTATTCCAATAACTTCAAATATATAGGAAGTACAGAAATGCTGAACTATAAAAAGTATAAAAACATTTAGTTATGACTGTTTAAGATAGCAAAATGCATTTTGTTCTGCCTGCTTTTCCAGGTTTTTCTGCCTTGCAACTGATATAAACTATAAGCGCTGTATTGATTATTTGCATTCATATAAAGTTAAAGGGATATCAGTAAAAGTGAGAATTTGAGATTGATAAAGCTCTAATAATTATTAAATAATAGTAATAACAGTTTTTAATTCAGAGTGTAGAATTACACCTTCATTCTTGAATGGGGAAATTAGATTTCTAAAGTAAGTTATTATTGGTAGGGATTTTATCTGTGATTATCTTTGTCAAAAAAAATTCTGTTTTTTTCATAACATAAGAGAGGAAGTTTGTCTAGTCAAACTCTTGTTTGGCAAATACATAATCAAAATGAGATCTTCAGAAAATGTGCACCAAATCCTTCAAATGTAATTTTCAATTCAGAGAGGTTTTGTTCTGTTTTAAATTGAAAATCCAAGAAAAAGTCATCATTTGGTGAATCTGAGACAAAAGTACATCTTCTTAGATCACCCCATCATCTAAGCTGTTTAGTCTGTTTCTTCTTATTATACTTATTTTCCTGGCAAAATGTGACCAGGAAACAATACTCTTTGGCAATTGAAATATAAAGAAATATAATCATCCAGGAGCCAACACTGGTGAATAATATGTGGTGTGACAAGTTGTAGTGTTAGCTCCTATTTTTATGGGAAATGTAAAACTAATACTTGTCCCTTCTTGCAAACTTTCTTCTTCATAAGAATATGCCTTATGTGATAAGGCATAGGAATTTGCCTGCTGTATAAATATCTGTAATTGTATGCCCTGTTTTTATTAAAAAATTATTGAGGGATAAATTCTGCAATTAATTACTAGGGTGTGAACTTCAACAAACTTTAATGCATTCCCTAGACTTCTCCTCTGTTTTAGAGACAATAGAATTTTGTGCCCAATTCAATTTTCTAATTGAATTTATGAGAGGGAAAATGGTAAATGACAGGAAAATTGCCAGTTACCATGACAAGATTTTCATTGGATCTCTTTCTAGCATGCAGTCTTTACTGCTGGGAAATAGCTGAGAAGATTTCCCTCAGTGGTTTGGTGCAGCAGATAGGTCAGAGGAGGTGGGTGAATTTGAGGAAAGTGTCAAGCAAGCATTAGACAGTGTAGGTAGACTTTGGGCCAGATGCCATTTTCCTGAAAGCACCGAATAAACTCTGGAGCTGCAGAAGAGCTGGCCAAGGCTGCTGCCAATTGCTGCAGCTCAAGAGCAGGGGGCTGTGTAGTCCCATCTGGGAAAAGGGTGTGGAGGAGTCTGGGGAACTACAAACCAGTGGGTCCTATTTCCATACCTAATTAAATGCTAAGTGCACAATAAAGAATGTGATCAGTGTGTGCATGAATGAACATGACATGTTGGGAGGGAATCAGCTAAATTAATTCTTCTCTCACTGGCCTGCTGGAGCTCTCTGAGGGCAACTCTAAAGCACAAAGACAAAAGAGAGCCAGAGATGCACTTTGTTTTCTGCCATAGATTATTAAAGAAGTCAAGTTGCCAGAAGGTTGGATAAGAGCTTTTTCCTGGGGCTGAAGGTTGGTTAAAGACAAGAAAGCAAATAGTATTATAAACTTAAATTCTGCTTAGATCCTTCAGCCTTTATTTTTTCCATATATTTTATACTTTATGGACAATCAGTTCATTGTCTATATAGGCGCTTCATTAAATTGACTATGGAATTGTTTTCTAATTGTTCTTCTGCCTTATACATCTGTTCCCTTTGAAAATGTCTTGAAAATATGTGCTGATATCAAAGGACACCTCCCATTGGTATCAGCCTGCAAACAACTTGGTCACAAATGTGCTTTGAAGTGTTTTTTTATGAGTAGCTTGGTAAAACTGTCAAATGATATAAATGCTCCAACATTTAATACAGGTGCTCAGCTCTTCAATACATAGTTAAAGAGCAGTTGCATAAAAAACTTCTTTAATAGAATATTCTGGGTTGGACTTAGAGCGTAAAGTTATGTTACTGCTTTTCCCATAGCTTTTCAATGCTGTGAAGTATAGGGAATGAGCATGCGGGTTAATATTTTTGTGAAGCCCAGCTAAGTTTTCCCAGGGTTTTCAATAACTGCATCATTCAATTTCAGTGTAATTCTGATGCACATAAGGGTAGCAGGGAACAAATAAAATATTCTATGTTACCTTTAGCAACGTGTGTGTCATATGTGCAGGTTAGAAAGCAACACATGCACAAGCACTGCTTAGAAAAACCATAATAAAATTGTTCCAGTACTGGGCAAATTTTCCACAAAAATGGACACATAATTCATATTTAAATATTATTAATTGTGATTCATGCATGAACTTTTCCTATACAAACTCACATGGAGCTTGTCAGCAGGACCAATGAGATCTTTTCCTATATCACAATGGTAAAACTAATTTATGTGAAAATTTTCAAGGAAAATATATTGAGGCAGTGTTGTAGCAACTAGACTCTTGTGTGTCATACACAGACTTGAACTTACCTGCTGACATAGTCTCAAGCCACCACAACTGTTTTCTTCCACATAATAACATTTTTTCAGTAAAAGTAATAAAACAATGATATGTGTTTGTGCCTGTCAGAAGCTGAAAGCAGCCAGCTTTGTTTTCTGCTCTGTAGCACTGCCTAGGAAAGGCTTTTAAAAGGTTTGGGGTCATTGGTCTTTCACCTTTGGTCTCTGATGCAGCAGCTGGTTCTAATGATCAGGATCTGTCTAGGTGAAACAGCAGAATTTTGGGGAAAAGTCCTCTTCATTGATAAAAATGTCATATATAGTGAAAAATGTAAAGTTTTGTAAAGTGTCTTCCTCCGTGCATGCTCCCCCCCACAAATTTATTTCACTCACTATAATCATTCAGACATTGGAATTAACCTGTTCTTGAAACAGATAAGTGTTAATATGTTAAAATATGAGGTCAAGAGATTTAAGAACTGGAGGATTTTTTTTATTATTATTCTTTAAGGGAAAAAGTAGGAAAGTAATAAACACTTCATATTCTGCTTCTTGTCTTTCTCCCTCTTTGTGAACTGGCCGGACCCGCTACCCATTAAACTGTTTATGGCAGAGAATTTCAAATGTGATCTCATTGAAATGCAAGGTTCTGGTGGGAGAGCAGGAACGTGCCAAAAGCCACAGATATGGATATGCTTTTGCTTGCACTAGAACCATTTTTTCAGCGCTTTATTGCAGTAATATGATTTGTAGCCATTTTAAGTCTCATTGAGCTTGTCTACAGGAGAATAAAGGGATCCTGTGAAGAACCTATTCTGCATTGGTTCTTAGAAATTTTGCTGCAGAGACATGGTTTGGGCATTCTACATATCAAAGCACAAGATTGTAACAAAATCTGAAAAGGTGATTTACTGTACCTAGTATATCCTTCATTTTTCCCTGTTGTCCTCAATGGTATTTGTCCTGAAGTTAGTCTGTTTTATTACCAGCTAACCCACGGTATCTTTATAGGTATATAAACGCTGCCTTTATGTTGTTAAAATATCACATTTCCTAGCATTGAGATGGCATCACTTACATAAATGTTTGCCAGAAAGTAAGAGGGACTTCAAAGTCAGTCTGAAGAAACAGGCAGAGATTGTCACTAGAAAAATGTTTCCTTCTGTCATTAGGGTTCAGCCAAGACACAGAGCCCATGATCACGGCATTCAACCCTTCAACATTGCTCACGTTCTAACTCTTGATCTGTGTTTGGGAATTATTTGTTTGATTATATTGTTTGATTTTTCAAACAGCTTATCTCAGGGTTTCCCTTATAGGTGGTCCAGTCCTATTGCCCAGGATATCCAAAGAACTGTAAAACTAGATAACGGCAACTGAGGCTGGGTTGAATTTTTGTGCCTTAAATATCCCAAACCCTGGGTATTATCTAAACTAAATTAGATACTTTAAAGACTTCAAGCAAAAGTCAAAAATAAAACTACAGAGAGCAGTGGAGGTTTAGATTCAGTATAAATCTTCATAGCTTCAAAGTTGTCCATTAATTTTAAAAGTGTTCTCATTAATTCCAGGAAGAGTGTCTTGTTCATGTGCTAAACAATGAAATACCAGAGAGGAGGTACTCTGCCAGTTTTCTCTTTTACCTTCCTTTGTTTCTCAGAGACAATTTATGTGTAATCTCGATTTATTTTCTGGCATAACTTCCCCCAGATATCTGACAAACCATGTCGTGAAAGCCATTTGAAGATATCACTGGACACTAACTGACATTTAACCTAAGTGTCACAAACAGTGTGTCTGAAGATCATACTTGCCGTGCTAATTGCAAACATTGAAGTATTTAATTGTTCTTCTGACAGAAAGTGTAGGCATGTGTATCCATGTGAAATCTCTTTGTATGCACAAAAAGCCACACTCACTGAAATCTCTCACTTTTGGCATTTCTGAGTAGGAAGTTGTTGATGGATGCTAGGGAAGGATCAGATCCTCTTTTCTATGTATGTATGTATGTCTCCTAAAATTCTCCAATGATTTTTTCCCATATCCCAATGCAACAATACCCTTGCAGAATATATTTAGATTTGCAGGACAGGCTATTTCACATATTAATAAATAACTTCAATAACTATTCTAGAACAAGTCATGACATATTGAGATTCTGATGTCCCATGAATAGGTACTCACTTCTTTTATTTTGCACATAGAAATAATGCACAGATATATAAAATGGAGAAACAGAACCAAAACAAGAACTGACTGCAAATAAAAAAATGATTAAATAAATAAAATCGTCTATAATTTTCTAACACATATGGCAATAATTAACTGTGTGTTTTGGCAGTAGCTTTCCTTGCTTAGCAACTCTAAAATGAGACATTCTGGATATTTTCTCTGGGGAGCTGAGTGCATTTCAGTTTTTGGAATGTTGATAACATTATCAAAACTACCACTGTGTTTACTTCAACTTTGTTTAATGCAATTTCTTTAATCTTTTTTGGTTTAGCTTTTAAGGCCCAGCTTTGTTCCCACTAAAATCAGACCAAAAAAACCCCAAAACAAAATATATATAATCCCACTTGGTCTATACTGGATGTTGCACAATAACAGCTCTGGGATCCCCAGCACAAGAGGGACATGGAGATGCTGGAACAAGGCCAGAAGAGGCCACTAAGTTGATCACAGGGCTGGAACACCTCTTTTGTGATGTTCCAGCTGAGAGGTTTCATCAGCCAGGAGAAGAAAAGGCTTCAGGGAGACCTTAGAGTACATGGAGACCTTCTGCTACACGAGGGGACAGAGTAAATCTGGACAGGGACATTTTATAAGGCCATGTAGCGACAGACAAAGGGGAATGGCTTTAAACTGAAGGAGGGCAGGTTTAGATTAGCTATTGGGAAGAAATTTGTTACTCAGAGGCTGTTGAGGCCCTGGCACAAGTTACCCAGAGAGCTCCTGGATGCACCATTGCTGGCAGTGCTCCATGCCAGGATGGACGGGGCTCTGAGTAACCTGGTCTGGTAGCAGGTGTCCCATGGTGGGAGGCTTGGAACTGGATAATCTCCATGGTCCCTTCCAACCCAAATCATTCTATGATTCTGTGAATATTTATTTTACATTTGGGGTTACAGAGAAGATTGTGGCATTGTGTCTTTAAAGATTTGTTATTATTGGTTGTGTTAGCTGTTTTGTGTTAACAAAAATGGTTTGGTCCTTGGTTCCCCCCATGTTCTCCCCTCACGATGGTTTGTCCCAGGTTGTTTGTCACTTTCCCGCCACTTGCCTGCCCATCAAACCCAGTGATCCTTCCCTCCTCCCTCCCTGCCCTTATAAGTCCTCTCCCCTCCCAGAGGTGCCACCTACTCCCCTTGTCATTTACTGTAACCACCCCTCTTTTGTTCGAGATTTTTCGATGTCACTCATCCTTACTGTGCTGTATGATTTGCCTCCGGGGCTTTTCCCCTCCTATGTATGATCCCCATTGGCTCTGATATGTTGTTCACTCCTCCCCTGCTCTTTCCTTATTGGCTACCCTGAGTCTCCTCCTTCCACGCCCACTCCCTTTATCAGTTCCTCCCTGAGCCTTTCTCCCTTGGCACTTGCCACTGGACCCATTGAGGAATGAAGCCTCCGTGGCAGCCACGCAAGTGTCCTCTCTTTACTTCCTTTGCCTCAGACTCCTCGTGGTCTCATCCTCGCCTGTGCCACCCACGCCACAGACGGCACCACCACCTGGGATCCTCTAAGGGAATCTGGGGGTGGCAAATCTTGTGGCTACCTCCGGCCAAGCTTAGGGAGCAGCTAGCCAGGACTGATTTGCTCCCGTGGCCCCAGGGAAAGGCCACAAACATAGCCAATTGTAACGTTGAGCCCTGATCCCTGATGTCTGTAGGGCAGCTGACACGTGTTGCTTTACTCAGATAAGAAAGCTTTGCTTAAAATCACCAAAGTTTGTGGGGTAAATGTCTAAATGCCTGTAAGATAAATGTTAGAGAATCTACAGCTATAGAGAGTTTTCAGACAACTTCTACTGTTACTTTCTTACTAATCTCTAGAATATTCTCCCTTAATAATATTAAACCAAACAAGCCCCAAAACTAAATGATTAAGTTTAATGATCTAAAAAAATTGTTAAGGTGGACGCTGAGCACTTCCTGAAAGACTTGGAGCTTCCAAAGTCCCGTTACGCTTTATAATCTCACAGGAGGTTCGGATTCCTCAAGGTATCAGGTTACCCAGCACACA
This sequence comes from Haemorhous mexicanus, assembly GCF_027477595.1. Taxonomy (NCBI): domain Eukaryota; kingdom Metazoa; phylum Chordata; class Aves; order Passeriformes; family Fringillidae; genus Haemorhous; species Haemorhous mexicanus. The sequence continues at coordinate 76,467,343 of NC_082381.1, forward strand.
TGGGTGTTTGCTAATTAAGTTTGAGATGGGTTGAGTACTTTGTGCAGGGGTTTGCTTCTGAAGGAAAGCTGATTTAAATTAATTTTTTCTTTATTTAAATTATCAGTGTCTGCAGAAATTATTGGCTTGTGTCCAGTAAACTTCCTTATTTCAGTTGAGAGAGAATGCTTAAACTTAAAAATAAAAAAATTGTACTGTTTTTTAGAGAGGGAAATGGAAACAACTGTTTTACACTGTAGCAAAACATAATTTTGAATAAAAAGTATCTATTGGAATTATCCTGAATATTAAAATTTATGTAAAATAGAAAATTAGACTACCAAAATGGCAAGAACAGAATGTAAAACTAAGAGGGAACTTGTATGGAGTGATTCTATATTTTGCAATAATATTAATTCAAAGGTGCAGGGGAGATTGCAGTTTCTGGTAAGTAAAGGTCTTACAAAATCTCTCTGTTCTGAGTTTATGTGGTTAAGAGGCAGTACTTACCCACATTGTTTATGGTTAATGCCAATTTGTCTTGTTCTCATCAGCGTGTATGTCTGTTTTCCTATGTTGTTTGAATGGTGTACAAGGCAACTCTCATTAGTAGGGACCTTTTCCAGAAAGTTACGGGATACTGCCTAGTTCTGGAAGTAGTGAGTTAGCCTGTACATCTTGGTCGTTCACTTTTGGTTTTTTTTTTTTTTTTTTTAAATATATTCACTTAGATTGTAGTTTTAGAATAAAATTTGGAGTATTTTACAAATGGAGGTGAAAATTTTTGTGTTGAGAATTCTGTAACTCTGGCAGTGTTTTCCATGTGGGTGTCCTTGCTATACTGGCAGTCGAAAGAAAGGTTCTATCAATACTGCCTTTGACTATATTACTAGAGTTGCTTGCCAATCTTCACAGCATAACAGAACAAATCAAATCCATGTTGTACATGTTGATTTAAGAATTTTATGAATTTTCACGGGGAAAAAAACGGCAAATTTTTCTCAAGGAAAGAATGCTGTTAATCAGAAACATGAGGCATTACCAGGAAAGGGTTTAGCTGGAACCGCAATGCGGTATTTTTTAATATTGTAAAAAAAAAAAAAAAAAAAAGAAAAAAGGAAAAAAGAGAAATAAAGGAAATTCTAGTTTAATTTTTCTATTTTTGGCATAATTTTTAAAGTGAGGATAATTCTGTGAAAAATTTCAACATTACAAAAATCAAGAAATTACAGTGAAGTTTGCACTCTTGCAAATCTGAATCTGTCTGTTTAGAGCTTGGGTTAAAACTTCTAATGAAAGTTACAAATAAACTTGAAAGCACAGCTGAATGAAGTAACAGTGAGAAAAATATATGCCTTTAGGAAGAGGGCAGAGAGATTTCACTTTTTGCAGAGCAGCTTAGTTGGGTTTGCTGCAAACCAGTTTCTGTTTCCTAGAAGTACTGAACTAAAGCACAACATGTTTAATGTACTTTGTGCACTTTGTATGCACATAATATACGTATGTAGTTTATAATTTACTATGAGCAATATGTCATTTACTGTTTGTTGACATAAACAGAGAATTTACATAAAGTAAGTTAAAAGGGAAGCTGTATTCTTTCCTAGTTAATGCACCAGGATGGCACACTGGAGTTGTGGCTGTACTTGTAATTTTTCCAATAACATTTATAAGTTTGGTCAAATCTTTTCATGCCCTAGCATCTCCTCTATGCCTTTTTTTTGGACCCAACCTTGGCAGCATACATAAAAGTAAAAATATGTTAATTTCATTAGTGCTTTTTAATGCTGTTTTAAGAGACAAGAACAGTGATACTGCTTCATTCCTCTCTGCAATCCCTTCATCATCTCTCAAAAGCATGTATCTGGGCTCCAAAGAGTAAACAACAATGAAAAGAGGTGTTACCTATATCAATTAAAGAGAGAAATTTGATTTAAAAATTAATAAAAGGCTATTGATATATCCTTATTCCTCAGTCTTAGAAAAGCTACTGAGGAGTTGTTAGCTGTCTGCCTGAAGAGAGCTTCAGATCTTCCTGTCACTCATTCTCAGAGAGCTATGAATTAAAGATTGGCTCCTGTTGAACGTTGCTGGGAGCAAAAGTGCATGGTTCCTGTGGCAGTGTTTATAACAGGTGCAGCTATGGAGCAGCACTAGCATGAGCACTGGCATTTTTACAGCTGATCTTCAGAGCTCTGCAGTGATTGTGGATTTGTGCTGTGCCTCAGACAGCATTAAATGCATTTAGTGCACTTGGGTTTGATATTTCTTCCTAAGGAAAAGGAAGTAAATATTAGTTTCTTGTGATGGAGGAAAAGAACTTGTGTGACCTTTGCTGCCTGGGAAAGCAATGCCAGCTTTTTGTTCCTCCAGAGTGCTGGGCCAGTATATGTCCTGTCACCCCTGCCAGGAATTTGGGCAGTGAGTGCAGAGTTTACACTAGCTGAGATTCAGCTATGATGACTTAATTCCAGGGAGATGCCCTCTCCTTGCAGAAGGATTTCAGGGAATAGCATGTAGCTAGCAGCAGCTTACTGTTCCGAGGAACATCAGCTAATGAGACCTTCTGGGAGACATGTGACTGTTTCTCTTTTCCATTTTCAGGCTATCCCCCAGTACAAATAATGACATTTGACAAATAAAAGACACCACTGAGGACTCAGATCGGAAAAAATAAGATTAGCAATTAAAAATGTTCTTCACTGTAGAAGGTGGGAAGTAATACATCATTCAGGATCATGGGGTACCTTTCTCTTGGATTAATTTCACTTGTCATCACAGTTCTTCAATGCCAGCTAAATCCTGCAGCCCTGTGGTGGGAGCTGTTATCCAGTAAACTCAGAGGGAATTTTGCTAGAACAGAAAGCACAATGTGAGTTTTTTAACTTAACACAATATCTACTTTTCACTTCCAGCTGTAGATCTTTTTTGTAGATGTTTTGCCAATGTTTGAATAGGATTTTTCTTGCAGCCATCTTTTTCCTTTCCCGACAAGTTTCTTGCAAAAACTAGCATCCAATATGAAAAATAAATGTATTTGTGCAAAGGGAGGTGAGGTCTGGAAGATGGCTTCAGTTAAATTACATTAGCAGGAAGAAACAGGAGGAGCATAGAGAAAATTCCATTGAATAGGCTCACTAGAAGTTTATTCCAGAAGAAGCAGTTTGCGCACTCTTAAGTCTTAAAGAAAGCAGAAGTATGGAAGCTTTGCTGGTGATTCAAAGAATCTGTAAGCAGAAATAAGATTTGCAGCAGTTGAGGTTTGTGCAATAAAATCTATTCCAGGACTGTCCTTCACCTCTGGTTCCATACTGCCCCCACAGTGCCTTCCTGTCAACAGGTGGGCTCCTGCACATTTTGCTGCCTTTAGGTGCCTCTGTTCTCCATGTGCTAGAGAAGACTCAAAATTGGAAACCAGAAAAAACTAGAAAAATAAAAAGTTTTGAGTCCAGTCAGCAGCATTCAATCAGGAGACCTCTGTTGCCGTCTGTTGAGGCAGTTATTTTTATGAGTTAGGATGTACCTAGAATAGGCTAAAAGTTGAGTTTCTGAAGATCAAACACACTATTAGTAAGTTCTAAAGCAGATTTAGGTCTCAACAACCTTCATCTTCAGGTTTCCAAATCTGACCAACACTGAGTTATTCTGGAAGAGAGCAGGTGTCTGATAGTCGCTTTGTGGTGCCTGTTAGGAGGTCAGTTATCCAAATGTCATGTACTGCTTTCCCAGTTGTTTTTCCAGAGCCTCTATTAAGCTGGGTCAGTACACACAAAAGATAAAATCCCAACCCATACAGTTACATTACCTGTATCATTATTGAGAACTCAAAAACTTGTGACACATTTTGCATTTCTTACAGAGTAGTTTTGTGTTCTCTGCAAAGCCTTATTCTCCCCATTCAAATGAAATAGAATTGTCATCATAGTAATTGCAATAAAATCCTACATATTGTGTGCTTTACACAGATTGTCTTACGATATCCAGACTCATGTATTTTCCAGCAGGTTTTGAATGATGTGGTTTTAGAATCTGTATTTTCATTTCATTAAAGGTCATAGTTAGCTCTCAGGATTGTGAAAGAAGAAAGAGGTGAGGAAAAATAATTGGTAACTCATTACCTGAGGCTGATCAGCCTGAGCTTTGTACTATCAGATTTTGATAATACTCCTTAAAAGTAACTTGTCACCAGACAGGGACAGGGAAACATATTACCTTGTATGGTGCCATGAGATCCTCCTCAGACCTCAGTATTGCTAGGAATATGGCATGATAAGGCTTTCAGATTTGTTTTGCACAACTGAAGTTGTTCTTTTTTTATAACTGCTCTGGTTTGTTTGATTGCAAAGCATGTTATTTGTTTCATCTTGGTTTTTAGTAACAGCAGATGTTTTTATTTGTTTGGATCGTGTTAGGTTCATGGATCCACAACTGGATAGCTTCCATAAGGGGACTGAATGGTGGGAGGATAACAAGCAGTTTTGTTGCCCTGGGACTGCCAGAACTCTTTTAACTTTGCTCCCATAGAGGTTCTTAAGTTGATAATGAGGGAAAGAGAGGAAAAATATAGTGAGAAAAATATTGTAAGAAGTGGATTCCCTTTGAATTAGCTCTGTTTATTTTCCTGTCAACAGCTGTAGTTCCTGACTTTCAATTTTAATAAGAAATTTGTTGGGTTGTTGTTTTGTTTTTCTTTTTTTATATGAAGAACTAAACATTGGCAGTTTTATCGTGGGCACTTGCCACATCAGACTTTGATGGAATGAGATACAGCAGTTTTCTTTGACCACAGCTGTGGGACTTCAGCTGACTTTTCTTGCAGTCTCCAGAGTCTGATCCTGCTGCTGGCCCTTACACTATCCCCTTTTCCCAGATCCACCACCATTCTGTCTCCTCTTCCATTGCATTTGCCAAGCAGCTACTTAGGAAATCTCATCAGAATTCAGGATCTGGCCCAGAATTGTCATCAGTTGATGTATTTCAGCTGCAGGGAAAATGGTAAGTCAGAGCCTGAGAAACAGGCAGGGAGGGAAGTATGGCAAGGTTGCTTAATATTTGTAGATTCAGAGTATTTTCCTGCTGTTTTGTACTCGTGAGTGGGTGTCACACTGTCTGTGTTCAGGTTTGCATGGTTTTGTTAGCTGCTGAGACTGAAAGTAAGCCTAGGTCTACATAACAATACAAATTTTACACTTAATTGTCAGGGAACCAATTTTATTGTCTCTTAAGATGACAAAATTAAACCTTTACCAATATCTGTAGTAAGTTATGAAAGTTAAAATAATGGCAAAAATCTATAAAGCTGGTAAATCTGGATAAAATTGATCTGCTGATGTTTAGTCTCTAAAGAAATTGTTTGTTAAAAAACAACAACAAAACAAGGCTCCTGCCTTCAACTTCTCAACCCTTATTTCATATCATGAGAGATTGGAATAAAAATTAGCTTTCATTTGTCTTTGGTGTGCTTTTAAAAAATACTGCTATCTTGATTTGAAATTTATTTTCCATTAATGTGCTGACTTCTTCTATTTGACACTCTAAAGTGTGTCAAAGGGCTAATTAACTAAACAAATAGTTTCATAATTAAAATGTTCTAGTGAGTATAAAATGCAGTACAAAAATGTCCTTCTCCACATGAAAAGAAATTAAGTTGTCTACAGTAAGACTGGGAAGTTTCTCTCTGAAACCACATTATCTCAGCTGTGAAGGTCATCTCTGCTGAATAGCATTTTTAAAATTCCCATCAAGTATTTTAGCCTTCTTGAAACCCTCTGGATGTATATAAGGAACTATGTGATTGATATGATATATCTAAACTAACTGTCAATTTGGACATTTTTCTGAGAAAAAATTATTCAATATCCTACCATGAAGGAGGAAGCCGAGACAAAACCACCGAGTTTCCTTCACTCAAAATACCTCTCATTTTCAAAAGAGGTCTTACATTTTCTTGGGTTTTTAAAATAGGTTTAGAACATCTTTCATCTTAGAGGCTATTAACTATTAGGTTCCTGCTTAGGAGTAACATATAAACCATAAATATTAATGGTTTAGTAATTGAAAGTACTGTGATTCTAAGGAATACAGTTAGCAGTCTCATTGAAAAAGAATATTTGACTTTTCCTCATATCTCTTGCTCACACCAAGGAACATAATTCACAACACAATCCTCCGGCAAATACGCTCATTAAGATTTCACCTAAAAACAACCATGTTTGTAAATTATTACAAGTTAATTTATTGTATTAAACTATTAGTTGAAAACAAATGACTTCAACATAATCACTAAGTTAATAAAATAACTTATTTAACGTTTTAAAAACAAAACAAATCACATGGAATAAATGAAAAACATCAAATATTTCAATTTATGTTTCTACTAAACTGATATACTAATCTGTAGTCCTTATGTAGTGATTGTGTTGAGGAATGTGGCAGTTTTGCTTAAGATGCCTTTGAAACAGATGAGTATGTATTTCTAAGAAATACCTTGGTGGCTGCCACATTCAAGGCCATTTAAGAGCTAACTTTAGTAATCACAAAATATCCTGAGTTGGAAGGAATCCACAAGCGTCTTCAAGTTCAACAGGTTGGTTTTATTTCATTATTCAAGAAAACTGCAGGTGTAAACTACTTGTACTGTGTAATATACACAGTAACAGGTTTTGGACTGCCCTAAACAGAAAATATGCCCGGAACTCTGGCTTGAAGCAGGACCATAAAATTGAAATGTATGAAATGCAAGGTAACTAGGAAGCCTGGCAATAAATTGAAAACTCTTTCTGTATACCAGATATCTTGTCACTGATGCTTACGTATCTAAAAGTGGAAAACTGCTTCAAAATCCTCGGCTAAGACGCTGACTATCATGGCATAACCTTTGCTATATGAGCCATCAGAGAAATTCAGAAAAAAACAGAATCCTTGAAGATTTGTCTGGTGTATCTTTGCACTTACCTTGTATTTATTCCTCTCTATGGAGGAATCCCAAAATAAAGAAACATTGAAAAGTAAAGCAAAATGGAAAACACATTTTATAAGTGGCACTCTGACTCTGCTTAACATAGTCAGTGCATCCCAAAGGGCAGGACTGAATTCAGCACAAGCTAGAGAAATTCCAGTAGTCTTTAAAAAAATCTGGTGGTAAAGGGATAAACAATCTTATCCATACTAGGCCATATTGTGGAGGTTTTGACAATTCCCATATCATCACAAAAAAAGCTTTTTGTACTGGACATTAGGGTATCATGGCATCTGCGGCTTCCCTTTATTTTTCATATGATCTTTGTCACCAAGGTTCAAAGCAGTGATTGTGGCATCTTCAGATGTTGATAAAGTCTAAATTTCAATCAGCAGCCCTTACTACAGCAAGTGTTTAATCAAGCTACAAGCTGTCACAAAGAAATTGATATTTTCATTCTGAAGCTGAAAGCTTCAGAGCACTACCCAGAGGTTTTTTTCATCACACAGTAACTATCAATGTAAAAATCAGCATCCACTGAATTAAACTAAGAATCAACAGATAAGTTGACTCTTATTTTGTTCTGCTGCAAGGACAGTGTCTTACAAATTTGGGGAGACGATTCTTTCATGAATGTTTGAATTATCTTTGAATTAGATGAAGAAAATTGAACAGTAACCAATGCAGCTGTAAAAACGCATTTTCAAAACAGTTCATCTTGCATCCCTAATTTCACTAAAGTGCATGTAAATATTTAAGTAAGTATGGACTGCCTGCAAGTGATGGACTTTACTGAAAATTATTTTAAAAAATATTGGAAAGAGAATTAATAGTTATTGTCAAATGAAGAGAAAAAAAAATCTTGGAAGAAGTTGTCAAAGAAGGTAAAATATCCTGAGATTTCAAATTGATTCTCAGGGAAGTGGTGGAGTCACTGTCCTTTGAAGTGTTCAAAAAACAAATTAACATGGCACTTTGTGATATGATTTAGTGGGGATTGTGGTATTTGGTTGAAAGTTGAACTCTCTGATCCTAGAGGTCTTTTCCAAACTTTTCTACAATTCCGTGATCTGGAAAGCAATAAAAATTCCTAGAAGAATGTGTCTAAATTGGCATCAGCAGCAGAGAACCAGTTTTGACCTATCAGTTTCTCTGTGTCTGTATTGAAGGCACTTGATACAGTAGTTCACGTTCGGACTCAGGTGTTTATTATTTCTTATCAGTAAAACAGTCTCACAACTGTGAATTTGGCAGCTTTTCATTAGAAGGCACAAAATGGCCACAATCTCTTGTTCCAAGGTCTTTTAAGACTAAACTATCCAATGAAGAACTGACACCTAAATTATTTTCCCTTTTTACCCAATAACTGATCCCACAGAGCTGCAATGCAGACTTTTCTGCCCAATTACAAAATGCCACCCAAACCATGAAGAAGAAGGAAGAGGAAGCATAAAGAAGAAACCCAGGACAACACCCTGTTCCTCCATCTTTTTTCCATCCACAACATACTAAAAATCCTAAAACCTAAATTTCTCACCACGTGATAACACCTACACTACTCTCTATAATCTGTTTCACACTTTTGTGGATTCTAGTCTATCTTGAAGTCTAGGAAACTTTCTCCATAAATGAGGGTCAAAGTCAGTGCTCCCCTGGGGATCAGGACACCCCAGAGCAGACAGAGAGATATTACTGGTGCCCTGGGTTTCCACATGACCTATAACATGGAAAGACTATGAAGAAATAGGAAGAAAATTTGAAGTGCTTGAGAAGCATAAGAGGATAGTTTGCTGATGGATTCTGGACAAAGAGTAGAGAGAGTTTCTAAAACCTTAAATACTTTGTAAAATTACCAGATCATAAATCCAACAATGTCTCTTCATGAGACACTTGGTTCTTTTGTATTTCTGAATAGTGTTTTATTATTTTTTAATGATGACATCAAAAAAATGGCCTCTTGCTCTACCAATTCCATATGTAGACTGGGATTCCTCTTGGTCACCAGCAAATTAGTCATCTAGTCCAAACTGGATGCTTAAGTTATCTCACTAGTTTGGGTTAGAGAAGGACTATTCCTTTTAGATAGGGTGGGTAGGATGTTTCATTCTCAGGAAGTCTCTCCCTGGTTAACTATGACAGTAGTTTATCCTGTCTGTGTACCTTTCCTAAGGGTAATATTTGGTGACATGAGTCTAAGCCACAGACAAAAAACCAGGACATTTCACAGGCTTCTTATGACCTAGGTTACTGTAACAAAGAAAAGATGAGGGGTATATATGTTAACTTACAGACGTATGCTTATGTAGTTCACATGCATGTGAAACTTGCAATTTGGTCTGTAAATGAGGATGTATTTGCATATGCAGTGTTTATGTCTGTGTTTCATTGAGCAAACATAAACCAATTTGGTACAAAAGTGCTTCTTTCTGAATGTAACTTTTTTCTAGAGAGGTTGTCCCTTTTCTTGCAAGAAAACCAGTAAGGTTTGTCAGGTTTCCCCATGCAATGCTCTTTTCTGAAGCACTGTATGTTATGACATGCTGATGAAAGCCAATGTGCTTCAGTAGAAAAACTTGTTCACAGAAACAGTCTCCTAATCCAGTTAGCTGTTTAATTGCAGGTCTGGGAACAGCTTGCTTCTGCATATATTCAAATTTTAATTGTCTGCTGAGTACAGAACTTTATATAATTTGAAAAATCCAGGAGCTATATCATAATTGTTTTTTATCAGGCTGTCTACTACCATTCCAAGGTGAGTGCCCCTGCATGGATGCAGACAACAATTGCATTAAGAATAATGCAGTGCAATGGAGGTCATGAGCAAGATAAACTCTCCAAGGGCTCTGGAGAAACATAAGTCCATAGAAGCAGAAGTCCATTTCACACCATGTTTTTCAGAAAGGGCTTCTGTGTAGTTTTGTCTCCAGCTCCTGGATCAGGACTTCTGACTTAGTCTAGGATTTTGTGCAATTAGACATTTCCTTGGTCAAACCTCTGAAACACCAGTGTTCTGAAGTTCTTGTGGGAAGTCAGTCCATTCCTCCAACACCTTTGGGCTCTCTTTTTGACGTAGGAGCTCTTCACACAAGGGGACATCTAGGGACCTAGACCTGCCTTGCTACATCTCAGTCATGTGGAAACAAGGGGATTTGCCACACAAAGGGTTACAAAGCATTGCCAGGTTTCTCCCTCTGTCATCTGGGAGTGAATAAAGCCATGACAGGGGGGTGAGAGAAAGCAATCCTGGTTTTGCTGCTGCTGCTGCAGGTGCTGTCCAGAAATAATGAAAAGTGTACTTGCTGTTGAAAAGCTGAGTTTCTCATAAATCTTGACTCTTGGTGGTGGAAGCAACATCAATAGACTTGCATTTCCAGCATCGTGGGTCTGTGGCTACTCTGCCAGTCCTGCAGAAAACTGCTCTAGGTGACTGCTCTCATCTTTGTCTAGAGCTGCTCCTGATTTTCGGTGTGAGGAATGCACTGTGCATGCAATGCCTGAATTCCCTTTGTGTAGATACGTAACTACTTTATCCTGGGAGATTTAGCTCACATACCTCACACAATGCAGGTCAGAGAATCGTTTTCCAACACAGTCAGTACAGAGCCAAAGTGACTTATTTCATGGCAGAACCTCAGAAAAGCTTGTTTATATTGTGCAAACAGCTTTCAGGGGAGGAAAAAGAGAACAATCAGTTATTCATGCAACAGCATTGGTTTGGCTAGAGGAAATGTTCCTAAACCCTTACAATTGTTTTTGAATGCTAGCCAGTGTGAAACACAGAAGTAATGTTAAGTTAAATGCAATTTCAAGTAGCTAGGGGTGAAGGAGCCTACCAAGGACAACCCAACAGACAAAAGGAAGAAGGTGAATTTTCTCAGGCAAGAAGCTACAAACTAAAACTTTGTCATCATATTAAAGGCACATTAAAAATGAAATACACAATATTTAGCCTTCTTAGCAAATTTCAGAGTAATTTTAACCTGAGGCATATTTAAGATTATTCTTTCTGTCTGATTTCTTTTATGATGTGTCTTGTTGTTATCTAACACAATTGCTTTTAATTAAGGTAATCTAGATGTAGACTTGGCGGCTGTTGCAGTGGGGTAAATCACAACCAAGTCCTTGAGTGCAGAGCTGCAGAGAGGAAGGAGATGTCAGGGTGCCAATTTACAAATGATGAATAACATTCTGCACTTCTACGTTAGACCTGGGTGTGTTGTCAGCTTCTTCTGAAGCTGACACAGGGGCACATGAGGCCAGATACCTCCCATCTAATCCATGGCACTTATCTGAGGCATCTAAACTAGGAGCTTGCTTAACATTGCCCTCATTTCTAATTGGAGAGTACAAGCACATCTGGAAGGTAATTCAGCACACTTGGGATCTGGCTGATTCCCTGCAGGTGCCCTCAGCCAGCTCCTTTGACTGTGCAGAGGATGGAGAGTGACTAGTGTGCTAATTGGTGTGCCCTAGGTAGGTCCACAGTTAGATGAGGAAAGGTAGATCACCACCCTCTGCTGCTTGTTTGTATTCTCACCTTCAGTAAGGCTCCAAGGCTTTGGTACATTGAATAGAGATAGATAGGTAGATAGGTAGGTACATAGATAGATAGATAGATAGATAGATAGATAGATAGATAGATAGATAGATAGATAGATAGATGGATGAAGATGAAAACCATAACCAAAGAGCCAGCAAACTTTTGGAGTATTGCCTCAGCAAAGGGGAGTACTGTGTATCAGGGTTATGATGCCATGAGTACTTTGTGTAGAGAAGCACCCACAGCTCTAAATCAAGGCATGTGGCTTGGCCTATGCCTTGTCCATACAAACAGGTGCATTGTGTACAGTTTCCTACTACTAACAGGAGGACAGACGACTTCTTTAGTCCACTTGTCTTCTTCAAGTTCAGAGGAAAATTGTGTGTATAGCCGTGAACCCCAAGCAGGGAAAAATGTGCCAGGGTTTCTTCTGAATCTGAGAATTTAGACTGTTCTTCCAAGGAGAAGATTTTTATGTATTTATCAGACAGCAATTTATTCAGCATTTCAGAATGCATTACCAATATACTGCTCTGGCCTTGAGGAGCTGTACAGCAAGTTAGGGCTACATCCAAATGGGAATTCAAGGGTTGCAATGCTGAGGCTTGCACAACTAAGGCATTTAATCTCTGCAGGGGAGTCCAAAGCTGAAAGTATCCCTTGTTCCCCTCAGCAATGCTCAAGGACTAACAGGTTACTCAAAATCAGATTCAGAAGCACATTGAGTAGAGCCTCATATGAATCAAAAGTAGGAAAGTCTGAGGGCCACAGTGTGGCTACAGTCATTTGCTGTTTAACGTTAAACTGACAATAATATACGTACTAGTATATAGTTCTGGATCTGGCAAAGGTCTACTTCTCCTTCTGAAGTGTGAGGAAGCAGAGTACCCATTCTGTTTTCCCTCTGTCAGTCTGACACTAGTAACTTTGTTGGCTGAATTCATCACCACCTTATTAACAGAGCCTTTAATTCTTATGTACTTTTTAAGTACTTTAACAGCAGAGAAAGCCAAAGGCTTCTTCCCAGAAAAATAACAACCAAATGGGATGATGTTGGAAACAAGGCATGAGGAAACAGAAGCTGTGTTTGGTCTGTGTGTGGAGGTGCTATTTCAATGGCTGTACAATTCCCACAGCAGTTTTGCAGTGCCAGGAAGAGTGAGTGGGCAGCAATTTGGATGGGGGTGCTCACGCAAAGATCACAGGAGAAATGCTGGCAGCACTTCCCCTCTTCTTGTTTAGAGCTGTGACACAAAGTGGATGTGGTAGGATCAGTATTCAAGAGGGAGTACACAAATAATCCCTTGACTGAAAATAGTTCCACCAAGATGTTAGTCATCTGGGGTAGGGCCCAAACCACAGCATACTGATTGAAGAAAGCTTGGGGCCTTGCCTAATCCAAAAGATGTGAGGCAGAAATAAGAACAGTCTGCTCTGCTGCTATGTACTGTGGGAGCTGCAGCATCTCTAGATTTGCTGCAGTTTATAAAGAGAATGGAAAAAAATTCAGTGCTTGTTGCACAGCTTCACAGTCTGGCTTGTTGTTCTTCTTCAGGGGAAACAGGAGTGGTTTTTTCCTAAGTATTTTTGTTATTTTATTTACAATTTAGGTTTAAAAGAGAATCTGACAAGCCAGGACAAATTGATTTGGGTTAGAAGTAGCAAAAAAATAAAAGACTGAGCCTTTAGTCTTTAGTAATCACCTTCTGCAATGCCGATGGAGAAAAAAAGTCCAAATTCAGAGTAAAGCAAAATATTTGTTAAAGCCCAGGCTTAAGTGGTTTTGAGAATCTACTTGACTTCCAAATGTTAACACAACAAGTGGGCTGCTTCTCACATGAAATTTTTGCCCTGCTGCTCTCAGACACCCGAACCTAGACTGAAGTCCATATGTGATGCATTTTTGGCAGGTGGTCTATCTAAAATCTGTGCAGCAATTTCCCTTCTTCTGCAAAGGGATCTCGTTTGCATGCATGGATTTCTACTCAAAATGCCCAAGTAATATTACAGCTTATATAAACTAATATTGCCAATAGTTAAGTTGTGAAATTTGATGTGGAAGAACTTCACTGCATCCCTATGATAGGTACAAAACCTATATCCTGCAAATTAGGCATCAGAAAACATTTAATCTCTATTGTGAACCAGAAATCTACTTTGGAGTCTTTGTTTATTTTTAACTAATGGAAAAAGTGTAAGCAGGGCATACTTTGTAGTCTTATTTTGACATTATCCATATTTGTTTTCCCTCAAGAAAACTGGGGAAATACAAGCTAGATGAAATCAGCATATGCATGTGTTCAAGTTGTTGCTCATTTTGATAGTGTTAAATAAAGTGGCATTGTCAAACCAGGAGACCATTTCAAATCTGTCCCAGCATGTCTCCTCTGGGCCAAAAGAATGAAAAATTTCCATTCTGAAGTGGCCATGTCCATTCTGCACAGACAAGTAAACAAGCAGAAAAAGGGCAGAGTATTAACTCCTTGGAGGTATTGTTGTATTTGTTGTCTCTTTCAGTGTCTGTGCTGTCATGCATCATTGCAAATGCCTTTTAAAAACCTGATGATATCCTGAGTGTCTGCAGCCTGAGAAAAATTCTACAAATCAGAGTGCAATTATAAGAACAGCAGTACAAAATACAAGGCCAGCAGAGATATGGGTAGTCTTGCTTTCATTTATTCATAAGACAAAAAAAAGAGATTCTGATTAAATGATTCTTTTTTTTTTCTTTTGAACATTTCATATATCTGCACCAGTCCTGGGTTTGGAAAAACATTTCAGTTTTTAACAGGAATTAGAAAATATCAGGAGTTTGATCCTTGACCTGGCTTTCACTTTTATTTCAGCCTGGGGAAAGATGATCTCAATTGCGTCTTTGTCTTTCAAAAAATTTTAACTTTTATTGGTGTAAATAAATGAGGTTTTATGAGCAGACCATATTTCACAATGATTTTAATTGAATTGTCCCTTTTTGTAAACAGTGATTTCTATGAGAATTAACCAGAGACACTAGTTTTAAAAAAGGTTGTTTTTTAGAAGGAGGTAACAAATTCTCACACAAAAAATTCATCCCAAATCTGTGATAGTATTTTATATGACCCTTGACAGTTTTTGCAGCTGTACTTGTAAGTGAAGTCTGTTAAGCTGTTGGCTGACATTGATCACTTTTGAACATATTTCAAGCCCCTGTTACTTTAGCTCCAATCAGTGGTTTTTGGTGTGTTTTTTTGTTCGTTTGCTTCCTTGGTTTTTTTGTTTGTTTGTTTTTAAATATTACTTTGTTTTGTCATTGTTTCTTTGTTGTTTTGTTTTGCTGTTTTTTAAACCTTAAAATTGATTTATGTAACTGACAACTCCTTCTGCTTCACGTATGTTTCAATATATCATTATAATGCTGGGGCTATGTTATACTTTGAAAATAGATTAGAATAAATCAATATACTGCTCAAAATGCCCATTTAAATATATCAGTAAAACCCCATGATTTAATCAAATAGGTGCAGCTTTCTTTCTTGGAAATATTTGCATGAATTTGGCTCGCACGTGGTAAGCAGTAGTGCTCCAAGGTGGGTGGTTTTATACTGAGACCCACCAGGGTTCTCTCAATGTGAACCATTTTTTTCTTGTTGTTCAGCTGAAGCAGGTGTTTTAGTCATACGGATGTTGGAAAAATTTGCTGGTGTCAGAACCTGTGATTTAATGAGCCTAGATTGTTACATTTCCAAAGCCAACTTAATCTGTCTATTTTGCATTATAATGTGAGATAATTATTTTATAATATTATATTTCAGAAAGAATTATGTAGTTCTGAAATTCATTAAAGAGTTATAAAGATTCTAGCTGGGTATATTTGTAGTTTAGCATGACTGCAATTCACTTATATTAAATGTCTACTCCAGTCTCCATGAAATGAGTCAGCTGTTCTCTGCTTTTGCCACTATTAAATTCAGTGTGTGCAACTGAGTAGAGAAATTAAATGATATTTGGTGAAAAATCTTTTTCTACTAAACTAAGAACAATTCCAACATAAAAAGGAAAAATTATTTATTGTAAACATTTAGGCATCACTAAGATAATTATTATATATGAATACTCTGAACAAATAGGTAGTTCTTCTAACCACAATACCCATCTCTTGTGGGTAATTACTATTATAATGTAGAATAATATCCAGATATTTTGCCATAAGTATCCTAACTCTGTCATGCAGGTCACCTTACAAATATTTGTTCTGTCTTACAGTTAATTCTTTGAAAAAATACTAACTTTTGTCTTTCTCAAGGCAATGTTTCTTTATCTTATTTGATGAGTATATGAAGTATATAAGGTTATCACGCTACACTGATTTACAACAAGCTTCATTTGACAGAGTGAGAAAAGTAATACAGAGTAAAAAAATGATGCTCACATTAAAAAGGTTGTGGCAATTACCCATAGATGTGGAGCTCTGCTTAGGCATGCATAGGTAAACTGTGGAAATAATTTGTGTATAGAAACTTCTACATAAGCCCATAAAGCACAGATTTATCATTGAAATCTGCTTGGCTTACGCTGTCCCTATGATTGGAATGTTATCATTATCAAATATATGTACTTCATGCAGGCCTATTAAAATACCTGTTGATGCATTTTGCTCAAGTAGAACAAGACTGACCACAGCTCTTATAATTCCTTTAGTCCTGACTTTAAAATATGTGCTCTCAACAGTAATTCATCTGAGAGCAGAATCAGGCCTGGTGAGTGCACTTACAGAATTCTAAAATTTCTTATTATTAAGAATTAAGAATTTTATTAAGAATGTTATAGAGAATTAAAACTCATGCTCTCCCAGCCTCTTGTTTTGATTCACCAGAGAGAGTTATTTGATTTTGAGATATTTACCTCAACACTTTCCAAAACACAATGCCATATGAAAGCAAGGGTTCACAAAGCATGAGGCTGGTGCCTGGAGGGACTCCTCTGTGTTTTGATTGTAAACACTCTGTGGATTGCATCTTAACACATATTTTTGTGTCGATATTGCATATTTATATTTATATAAATAGGTGCTGTGCTTCATTCATCAATGTTAGGAGTCATTCCTTCCCAAACTCAATTTGATTCAAGTACCTTGACTTTCTGTGACCTAAATCCTATCACACTTCACTCTGTATGGATTGGGATTAGATGGAAGACAAAAGTAGCCAAGGACATTTAATGATAGAAAATATTATTAAAAAATTTTTAGGTGTTCTAGAAAAGTGAACCCCTTTAGAGTTTTTCTTGATTCTGCAAAGTTTTAAAATGTATGTTTTTAACTTAAATTGGCATAAAACATGTCCTGAGAAATTTTCATTTGAGATTTTATGCTACACTGGCTTTACAGAGACTCAGATGGGAATAGGAGTGGAGTGGACTGGAACAGCATCCAGAAAATGTGTGTTTATGTTCACCTTTGCTGGGCACATTAAATGAAAATCCATGTTGTAATACACTGGACTTTCAAATACCACATGACAGTGAGACTTAGAAAAGAATATTCAGAGGAATAATCACATCATCTTTTTTTTTCCTTTAAGTGGCTTTGTTTGTGGCAGGCGTAGGCAAGGCAGGTCATGACAGACACAATGAATGACAAAGACAGGCTTGACAGTTTTTGAATCTGAGAGAAAAGGTAAGAGAAAGACTGAAACTTGCAAACTTGCAACACCATTATGTGGACAAGAGAACGTTACGGTGAAGGGCAGGTCTGTGACAACTCATAGATATAAAAAAAAAATGGCCTGGGAAACTTGCTTGAAAAGACTCACAGTCCTTGTGTATTGTATGCAGTATAACTGCAGTTCATTCCAGGCCTCAAACAGACTTATGAATGTTTTCAAAAATCAGGGAATGTGACAGGATGCCCACAAAAGTCTGCTAAGGATGATGTAATGCCTGGATAAATTCTGGATATAGAATAAAAGAAGTGTATTACATTTTCAGAGGTTGGAAATTCCTGTGATTCTAAATCTGCTCTGCTATTAATAACCAGGATCATGTGGGCTCTTTATGAGGAAAATCTAGTTGAGCATGACTTTTTTTGGTGAAGGAAAATGTCATGCTCAGTGTTCTCAGTAGGTTCTCTCAGTCTTTTCCTTGCTTTGGAGAAGAGGCTGCTGCGAGCTCTGCTGTGCACGCCCCAGGCTGAGGAGAGCCCTCCAAGTGTGGAGCCACCTGGAGGAGATGCCCTGGCTCTGTCTGTGTGCTTGGAGGAGAGCACAGGTATGCTTGTTCCTGCACCGTAACACAATTGTAATGAGTTTGTGGCGTAGCTATTTGTGGAAAAACTTTAAAAAGTGCATTCCAGAGTTCTTCAAGTGTATTGCTGATATTTGCTTCCACAAAGAGGAGTTCTTTGAAGGGTCATAGAAGCAAGTCAGTCACCAGTCAGGCTGTCAAATACAGATCACTGTTTTGGTTGGATTACTGTATTTAGAATTTCATTCTCTTATTTATATAAATTGTGAAATTGATTGTTTTTGAAGTACTTGTTCATAAAATTACATTTTCAAGGTCTTTATGGTTTCCCTAAACTCAGTTTAGAGACAGAAGGTGCCCCTGTAGAAGCAATGACAGCAAATTCAAATAACAACAGCAACAACAACAACAACAACAACAACAACAACAACAACAACAACAATAATAATAATAATAATAATAAATGCCACCTGGTCAGAGCAAACAAGTAGCTCCCAATCTCAGTGATGGAGAGAATGTGTTCTGGAAGAAAGACAATGTACCTGTGCAGCACAACACGTCCAGTACAGCTCTCTGCAATACAGGATGGTGAGTGATTATCCAAATGAGCGTTGTTAGGGCTGTCCAGTCTGCCTTTAAGTTGCCTGTTCTGCCAGGGACACACTGGGCCTTCCTTCTCAACTGCATCATAGCCCCATGAGGCAACTTGTGACACGGGGAGAGCCACCAAAATAGAAGCAGACACTGCTCACACCCGCGTTCCTGGAGTGCTTGCAGTGAGTTTCTATTTATCTAATTGGGGTAGCTCACCTAAGCATTGCTGACCAGCAACTCTGCTTTGAGCTGTGCTGAATCTTGCCCTACAGGAACAGTTTCTAAGGTCTAAAATCTCTTGTTACTATGTTGGGGTGTTTGGTCAAGCTTCTTGATTTGGTTCTCCACCCATAGGAAGGTTGTGCAGTGGAACACACTCCCTCCCTAGGGAAGTGGACACGACACCAAACCTGCCAGAGCTCAAGAAGAATTTGGAAAACGCTCTCAGGCAACATTGTGAAAGTCCTGGGGCTGTCCTGTGTCTTTAGTAGAAACTGTTATGAGTTGGGTAAGAACCATCTCAATTGCCTACAGCTCTACTGCCCTGTAGAAGATGCAGCAAACTTAGTTCTAATCAAATGATAAACGTAAAAACATCATTATATAAGTCCTATTGCCTTAACACAACGGTCCATTGTGTCCTCTCTGTATCCTGGGAGTATCTTGGACATGGCCACTCCTTTTATTTTGCTGGGCTTAGCTCTGTAACAAACTGCCCTGAGCACAGCCGTCAGCACATATTTTGATAATACGTGTATAATATTTTGGTAATATTTTGATAATATGTGTATAATAACACATCAAGCAAGGTTTTCTACAGGGGCTCTGAAAGGAGAGGGTGGCATTGAGACTGAGGATGGAAACCTTGTAAGTATCTCTGGAATTAGCCAACAGATGACTTTCTTCTTTTGAAACTTTTCCCTCACTGTAGGGGCATGGATTTTCCTGATTTAGTAATCATTTACACTGGCCAGAGTATATAAAGAGGCCTCCTTTGCTTTGGCTACAGCTACCTTTGATTGCTTCTCTCTTCCTCTCAACATGTTCCTTATGTCATGCATTTTAAGTGAGAAGGCAGAGAATCTGCATTTAGGGAAGTAAGGCAGAAATCAGAAACTCCCTTTAAACAGTTTAGGTTATGCAGATGCCAGGTTACAGTCATTGGTGTGTTTTGTGCAATCTTCTGGAAGCAGTTTGGTCATTTTCCTAAGTAGGACAAAGGCAAAGGCAAAAATAGGATCTAAATTAATGACCTAGAAATTAATGACCAAGATGGTTACTAGAGCAATCTTTGAAGCAATTGTATACATGTTAACTGGGTCATATAAATTTGTGATGTGACAGCTCATACAAGGAAGTTATAAATAGATGTCAAGAGGAAGTAGCATAAGAAGTGACAAATATGAGGCAATGCAGACAGAAAGATGACCTTTCAATTGTTCCCTTTCTAAAATATTTTTTTAGCAGAAGAAGTTGTTAGGAAGGGTGGTTCAGGGAGTTTAATGAAAGCAGCCCTTCCTCAGTCAGGAAAAACGTAACCTTTGACATATGGATTCATCAGCTCTCTACTGGCTCTTCATTTGCTGACTGGTGACAGGGAATCTGATGTGTGCTAAGATCCTAGGTGTTCCTGATTCTTCGGAGTGACTGGCAGAGAAAGAATGAGGGTATGGCCTTGTAACTTCTCTAATCTCCAGGGACAGTTGCATCCTTAGGGATGTTTGTTCTTATGCACAAACAAACAAAAATGAGACTTCTGAGGTGTATTCTCACTGTATGTGATGCAGAGAAGGAGCTGATTTTAAAACTGGGTAAATATTTCAAATACTCTGGCTATTAAGTTATAAAGTTTCTGCCTCAACTGAAGTTTTTAATTGCTTTATATAGAACAAATTGCTATTAAATTTCCAGCACTGATGGTGAGGGGACTTTTCTTTCTTGTTTCCTATGGATTTAACAACTTGTGTTCATGACAGTTTTATCCCAGAGGTGGTTGCATGTTAGCAGTGACTACCAAGACCTTTCTGACAAAACATTTACTGGTTGCATCGTCACTCATCTGCACAATATATGGTCCATATGGTTTTAACCAGCTTGTAAAACCACACCAACCAGCAAGAAGATTTCTTCTGTCACTGTATTTTACAGAAGGTTTATATAAGAGATAGTACGTTTCATTAAAAAAACAATGTTTAGCATAATACCAGAAAGAGTTATGAGTTCCAAGTTCACTTAACTTCCAAATGTTTTTAGAAATTTAGATCCCTCCTGAGACATTTGTTTTAGAAGCTGATTTAAAGGTAGCATTACAAATACTTATTTCAGAAATTTCAGACCAGGTTTCTCATGTTGGTTGAGTTCAAATGTGATATCTCAAAATATTCTGGGACATTGACGATTTAATTTAGTATGTCCTTGGGGATGAAGCTCATCTGGATGCAGTGAACCAGCACAAGGCCACATACTACTTAGCTGAATGCTTATTACTGTGCATGTTTTACACTGGCCTGTTGCAGATTTGTCTTATGTCCCCATCTTTTACTTGCTAATGTACCCAGATTTTATTAGCTTTCTACGACTGGCCTTCCTTGTTCAAAGCAATCTCTAATCTTCTTCATCTTGTTCTTCCTATACTTGAGGGGTTGCTTTTCTTCACTCTCTTGAATCCTTCATTTTGCACTTGATCCAAAGATCCATGTAAGTCTGAGCCTACCCCTGCAGTGTAACACAGCACACTGCACACATGCCTGGGCTGATGGGGCCCTGGAATCTGGAGGAGGGTGGCCGTGTCAGCACAGTGATGCCAAGCTCATTACTTGGGTGTGGTATCACACTGCTGCTCTCTCCTGCTTCCAAGGCACAGGCGGGTAGCCTGGCACTCCGCTCTGCCAAGCAGACAGACCAGTTTGGGTATGTGCTAGCTCAGGTTCTCCCTTTGCACATCCTTGCACAATGCAGACATGCTTTCCATTTCTGTTCAAAGAGCTCTGCCCGTCCTGACTTCTACAAGACTTTATTGTTAAAATCACGCTGATGTTAACTTTTGCGAGTTATTTCATTGTTTGATTGAGTGCAAAGAAGTCTTCACTGGAATACAAGATGGTTTTTTCACCTGCACATTTGCTCAGTGGAGAACAACATGCTCAGGTGTTTTGGGAATCCAGCCCTCACAGTGTTGCTGGGTTATACACACCTTGTAAAAGCATTTATATAACACAATTGCAAAAAAAGAGAACGTTACTAGATTACGCACCAAAGTGATTCATCTCAGGTACAGAACTTTGTGTAAAAGCCAAGTCAATTTTGTTATGACATAATTTCTAACATGCAGAAATATTTACATGTTATTACACATCTTCTTGTTACAGCACTGACAATTATCCTGCCCAGTGTTTCCAGGCTGCTTGATAGGCTGCAGTGCAGAGCAGACAGCTGTAATGAGAACTTCTGTTTCATATGAAATGTGCTGCCTTTAGATAGACAATCTGTGTTGCTGTTTCCTGTCTTAGCAGAAAGCAAACAAGATGGAAAAGTTCATTTGCAGAAACAGCAAAAAATCATCTTGACAGCTCTTGTAGCCTGAACTGTGTGAGCTTAAGCTGCTCAGCATATCCTGGAATCCAAGCCCTTTCCTACTTTAAGTACAGTGTGGCACGTGTGATGAGACAGACTGGTACAATTGTGGATGTGAATCCACAGACTGCACTGGTCTGTTCCTTTACACTGCCCAGTCATGTCCCTGAGTGATACACTCTCTACTCTGACACAGGAAGCTGCATGGCCCTGGCCTTGTCTCTCTCCTTGTCTAGGTCAGCTGGAATCACAGACAGAAGGGATGTACTTCGGTGGTACATGGAGGGTGTACTCTGGTACAAGGAAGGAAAAATCTCTCTGACTCAGTCATCTAAATCTACATGTTTTACCAATGTTGTAAACCCCAGCTAGTTCAGATTTGTCATCTTTCTCTTTATCCTTAATTCTTTTGATATTTTCCCTACTCTCTTCTCCATCATTCACTTAGCACATAGCTAAATCAGCTCTGGGGAGCCCTGTGCTATAAAATGGAGTATAGTTTGGAAGTGCTCGTTTGAACTTTCTTCAACACATATCTGTTTACACAAGTAGAAGCTTTTAGACTGGCTAATTTTCCTGAAAAAAAAAAAAAAAAGAGAAAAACAGTGAATGAGCTTATGGAGTGCTTTGCCAGTTTTCTTCAGGTTTGACAGTCAAGAATTTTAAACCAAGCACACCTAACCCTAAGGCAAAACTCTTGAGCATTATAATTACAACTGATGAAATGGATGGCAGTCACTCCTTATCTAGAGTGAAAGATACTGCTAGGCATACCACATCTCTAAAGGTTATTTGTGACCTATTCCAATGATGTAAGCCTCAAAGGGGAATAAAATGAAAATCCCAGAGAAGTCTGAGTCCCTGGTGTCCCAGAAAGCCAGCGGTCAGAGAGCAGAGTCATCAACACAAATCTGGGGACTTCCCCTGCTGCCCTGGAAGACAAATGTTTCAGCAGTAACAATGACTTTCACTTCTTAAAGTAGCACACACATAAGGAAAAGTGCATGACTAGATGCAGTGTGATCATTTTACACTGACAGAAGAAAAACTGGACCTCTCACTAAAGCAGACATCTATCTATGCATCATTATCCATATTATCATTATTTCTCATCATCATTATGCTCATTCTCATCATAATAATGACCATTATCATTATTTCTCCCCAAATCTGGTTTTCTTTTTTGGTGCTGCTAAATTGTTTCACCATCTTGGAAAAGTGAGAGAATTTTTGATTGTTTTTGGTTTTGGCAGTGTAGAGAAGGTGACAGTTAGACCCTTGTGCTAGCCATGGCTCCTGGGAGACATTACAGTAAAGCCAGAGTTGATTTGGCAAGTGTGGACTATATCTATCACTGCATAAATCATAAAAATCACAGTCATTGTTTGGATTTTAATGGTAGTGGTAAATAATAGAGATGAAAAGCCTTACTATAAATACACCTGGAAATGTTCTTTTCACAGAATTAGAGATTCAAGGTCTATTGAATTCAGTGGAAAGGTTTTGTCGTCCAAAACATCTATATGATATATTGTGCTATTAGGACCAGTTCTATCGGTAGTGCTAATCAGCTCAACTTGTCTGGCTTTAACCATGCTGAGCTCTTTTACTGCATCTGAGAACTTTGGGTTAGATCCAGCATGGAATTGTGATACCAAGGAGTTAGGTGCCAAAGCAGCTAACTCCATCTGACTCCCACAGTGATATCCTGGATGGAGTGGTATTTGTGTAGGCAAGATTCCTGCAGTGTGTGGGAACAGCCAGGTGCCTGAGAATGGTATCCTCAAACCCATAAGCTGTTGAGAGAGAGCCAAAAGAAAGAGTTAAAGATAAGGATATGCTCTGGGTGGTTAGGTGGGAAAGTCTAGATTGTAATTTTGTAGTTAATTATGCTGTTCTTCCTTTTTTGTCAAATTGTGCATTGTACTCGCCTGTATGTACATTTGTACATGGCCTATTATGCATCATTGTACATTGTACATTTGTCCTGGCCTATTACCCATCTCCCATATTGAGCTTAAATGAGTTGTAACTTCTTGGATGCTATCCTTTATTTAAAAGAAGAACCTTGTTGATAGTACAGCAATAATTAGGAAAAGAGTATTATGAATAATTAGGGCCATGACTATGAATAATTTAATTTTTTTTTTAAAGTAAATACTCTCTTTTTACTTAAGAGCTCAGAATAAGGGACAACTCTGCATGAAGATGTTAGCTGGTGACTTAAAACATCTTGGTTTTTTGTTTGTTTCAGTTTTCTTAGCATTGATCTTCAATCTTGACACCATCTTTAACACTAACCCACGCCCTAGTGGCATGCACACTTACAGACATGTGCATGTTCATTGACAGAAGTATGTCAGGGGGACATAATAGATATTGACACTGTGCCTGGCTCAGGCCATTATTAACATTTAATTGCTGATAATTTTTTTAAGCTCCTATCAGCAGCGTGGGACGTATGTGGTATGTAGGTAGGTAGAACACCTAGCAACACAGCAAACAAGGATGTTGGGAGTGCATACCTGAACTGGATGGAGTCACAGCGTTCCTGTCCTTAATCCTCTTGCTTTATAAGGTGATTGTGGAAAGGTTCACCCATGAATCACACAATGCTGTCATCCTTACTTATCTGCTGGCAGACTCTCCGAGGGCATGAATGTTATTGTAGCAGAGGCCTTGCATTAAAGAGAAGAGGATTCTTCGGCTGTGTGAACCCTACAATACAACCCAGTTTACAAACTTGTAAGAAAGCTGAAAAAGGAGCCAGTCCAACAAATAGGAAGGATAGTGAAGTCTGCACCATGCTTAATTCAATCTAACTAACTTTAGTGGAAAAAGGGTTATTTGGCAACATGGCAAAATAGTTTCAGGGCCTGTGATGGCTTTTCTGCATGGCCTGCAGAAATGAAGGCTGCATTGCAACACCATTGAGTTCTCCTCTTTGCTCTAGTCTTATATATATGGCAAAATATTTTCTGAATGCTTCTTAAACTTGAGAGGCCTAGGATGTCTCAGTGTCTCTTTCTTCAGGTGTCTGGCAGTGGCCTTATGCAAAAGTCTCACTTTCCAGTGAATCTGTGCAATCTGAAATCTGAAATCTAATAGTCTCTTACTTCTTCTGCAGAGTCCCGTTATGGGATGGTAGCAACAGGTTGCCCCAGAACTCCCTGGGAGCAACTCATTTCAGAATTTGCAAGCAATTGTTGTGGCTGGAGCATGTCACATCAAACTGTTTGCAGTGCATAAAAGCAGCATTGTAAATAACTATCAGGGCAACAAGTGACCTCGGGATCAGGACTGCAGAAACTGGTAACAAGGTGTTTGGATATCACTTCCTTGTGATGCTCAGAGTAGCTGCAAGACTGAAAGAGCAGACAATGTTTAGAAGGAAGGTTTTGCAGACTGCCCCTTGTCTTGGATGCCTTGGAAACCTGATCTGCAGACACTGACCTCTGACAGCCACCAACTAAAACACAAGTTCTAGAATATTTCTGCACTTCATCTTCCCTTAGGAGCTGTTGTACCTTAAACCAGAACTGATTTTGAGACCCTTCTATCTACTCAGAATCTTGAGCACAAAGGGTATTTTATTCATTTGGTTTTGAAGGCTGGTAATGTATGGCTTTTGCTCCAGTCACAAGACTCAGCAAACCCCACATTTTGGCACTTCCCTTTCTGGATCATCACTGATGACAGAGCTCAGGAGAGAGTTAGGTATCCAGCCCAAAAAAAGAGAGTGCTTCTTACCATGCATTGTTACTTCCTTTTGCTGGCTAGTAAGCTAGAAATGCTTCCAGTCAGTGCTGGGAAGGATCTGGCTGGATGCCTTCTTGGAAGTGTGTGCACAAATACTGCCTAAAGGAATACTTGGGCAATTGCAGGTAGGTCTGATCTCACCCATTTGGTGTGTAAGGTTTGACACTGGAAGAAATTGCAGTGATCAAAATGAATGAGCTTCAAGGTCTGGCTTCTAGTTTTCTGGGTTTGAGTGGAAAACTGTGAGTACAAAGGATGACACCCAGTCCCCCTTTGGCACAGGCAAGGAAAGGTAGTTCCAGCAGGTAGCAAACTGATGGCTGTTCCTCCTGCTTCATGGCTAGTCTGGAAAGTCTTTCAGACTGCAGCTGTGTGTTGCTATGAATAGAACCTGGCTGTTACCACCTGTCTTCCCACTGTGGGATCACCACACACCTGTGAAGTCCTTACCTACCTTCTTTGGCATGGGAGAGCCCCACTGGGGGTTTGCTGCTTCTGGAAACCTGTGCATGGCTGCATATGCTACATGTAACAACTCATGGTGATGTTTCAGATGAATTTACACTGCTGTTTTGGGGGCTGTACTGCATCTGAAAGATGGGGTAGGTATCCAAATTCTGTTTCTGTCACACTAACGTTTTGTTCCTTGATGGTTTTGTACATAGTACCTGTGGGTTTTGATACCTAGAGCATACATATAAATATCACTAGCATTGTTTTCACTGACCCTTCCCAAGGCGTGCAGAGTTTGCTGGAAGACCTCTGAGCATCATTCCCCAAATGCCTGGAGTATCAAAGGCCCATATTAAAGCAATGCACAAAATCCTTCAGTTTGACCTTCAAAAACCAGAGCAGCAGGCTTCATTGCTTGAGGCTACAGGAGATGTTATTATGCAGGTCAGGAGAGACCTGAAGTTAATGTTACCAGATAAACACAACTGCAAAGCCAATCATTTCAGACAGTTTACCTCCTTTGAGAGACTCGTTTTTAAGTTCAGAGTATCTCTTGAAAAGCAGTAAACCAGAGATTAGGAATATTTCCAGCAAGCCTGTTACTCCTTAAAAAGGAGACTTTCTCCTTTCTCCTTTCTCCTTTCTCCTCTCTCCTTTCTCCTCTCTCCTTTCTCCTTTCTCCTTTCTCCTTTCTCCTTTCTCCTTTCTCCTTGTCAATAACAATCTCTCCTTTCTCTCTTGTCCATGTCTGTATTGTCTGCTAAGGTCTACAGATCCTCAGAATGGGATCTCTCTTGTTTTCAGTTTGGTTTGCTAATGAATGCCAAGGAATCTTGTCTCATGACTTCAGGCTTTTTGATAATTTGAAGCATTGAAAGCAGTAGTAGAGAGGCACAAAGTGCTGAGGGGAAAAATAAGGGTTTTCTTTCTTCAGGGATCTTTTTGTAGTATTTTTTCATTCCTATCTTTGAAGAAATATCAGCTTCCCAGAGATATGCAAATAGAACATTGTCAATAACAATGATACTTTATTGCTTGACATTTTCCCTGGTATTTTGTTGCTCTACTTTTTTTAAAAAAGCAGCAATCCCTATCAGAATGTGCTGATAAGGCAGATCTATCTTAAGCAAATACATTGCTTTCACATACGACATTTTCTTCAATAAACTTTAAAACTTTCACAAAAGCTTTTGGATATTAATCATGACTTGATTCCTGGGGGTTTTCAGTTTAATTTACCTTTTCAATGGCTTCAGTGCTGGCAATATGTACTCCCCAAAATGGTAAAACTGCTTGCTGTCAGACTGTGAAGGATGTTTTGCCAGAACAGGGTGGTAGCAGAAAGACTCTTGGCATGGCATTTCTGTAACCCTTAAGGAATTTCATGATCTTCCAGATGGACAAGATAAATCTCCAGTGAAGTGTTGACAGCCCTGAAATATTTAGGGTTATTAAGTCTAGAAAGCAGAGGGCTTGGAAAACTTGAAAGCTGGGAGAGGCAGACAAGGAATTGTATACAACCCCAGTCTTTTCTTTTATTATAGCACTTTGAAATGTCTCCCTGTAGTAATTTTTGTAAACCATGAAATGTAGCTATGAGGTGGATGCAAGGCATAACAAAGGAAACCAAGATTTTTAAAGATTTTAAAAATTTTCTTTCATTTAAAAATTATAAGTGAAGCAAACAACATGCATGTGAATACCAGCGAGGTGAAATTACTGGCATATATGTCCTAATCCTAAAAAAAATGTTTCAAAGAGTTTTGGTGGTAATCTATTTTAGGACTGTGGGGCGAGGCTAAAGAAAGATTAACAATCTAAACCTCAATTTAAACCTAACACAGACACAGTTTATTGCTATTTACCTTGACTTAGTAACAGGCAGAGTTTGCTGTTGATTACAACTGACCTCACAGTGACTTCATATTGTCATCAAACTTGTTTGTAGCAGCTTGTAGAATTTCAAGAAAACCACTTCTGCAGAAGATGGATATCCAGGCTGCTGCCAACTGCTGCGAACAGTGCTGCTGTCTCCAGCAGATTCCTCTGAAGTTTGACAAATGGTTCTTACAGTTGTTGAGGGTAAAACAATAAATGAGTTTTCAGAACATTTTTCATAACAAGTTGACCCTGAAGCAGGCTGATAGAAGATGATCTGTGGAAGTTTCTGACACTGATTCTGGGCTGTAAAATGTCAGAGTTTTAACTCATATTCATCACACTTCAAAGTTGATGAACTCTGCCAACTCTCAGCTGTGCAGACACCCTTTTACAGTATTCTGTAATTCTTTTCTAGACTTTGATGTAAGAGAACCCTCAGAACGGTTTCCATTTTAGGTATCCTGACATATGTTGGACTTAAATGTAGTGGGGTCACGAAAGGGCTACTCACTTTGACGCTAATTATTTCCACAAGGATGTCACAAGAAGCATATGTAGAGCGATAGCTCTGACTCGAAATTTTAAGACAGGCAACTCTTTTAAGCTTCACATGTGACCTTGTTTAAAAAAGAAGATTTTCAACATTGTTCAGTATTTACTGGTGGGTGTCTGGATGTACTTCTGACATTGGTGCTGCTACAGAAATGCTGTATGCAATCCAAGCAATAGAGAAAAAAATCTCTTTGTGTTGTACCACTCTTTTGAGCACCTTTTACCCACAAAAACAACTATACTTTCTGAAGAACTGGATTCAACCTGGCATTCCCTCCTCTAGTAACAATTTGTGTGAAATTGCTCTTCTGATTGTCCAGAACTGCTCTAATCTATTAATTTAATCTAAAATATTTATTATTGGGGAGCAAAAATGAATTTTTAACTGTTTTTATGTGAAGAAATCTTGACAGAGTTATTGTTTTTAGTTCAGATTTTTCCTTTCAACAGTGTGTTGGAATTTCATTAAAAATATCTATTATTGGGGAGCAAAAATGATTTTTTTACTGTTTTTATGTGAAAAAATCTTCACAGAGTTATTGTTTTTAATTCAGATTTTCCCTTTCAGCAGTGCATTGAACTAAGCTTCCAGAAAAGTATTTAAAACCTGAGGTCTTGCATTTTTATTAACACCTTTGAAATGTCTGAAGTGGAAAACCTTATTTCTTCTTCCTCTGTGCTTATTTCTCTTTTCATGTGGCAAGAAGCTGTGAATCACCCCATGTGCAGATTCCAATCACTTGTCACTCCTATGCTTATCTTTATATGGATGGCAAATACGAGTCAATGTTGAGTAAGGGCACGGAAATGCAAGCCACGTTGGAGTATCAAAATGAAAATTTAACCTACTTTTGGCATCACTTTTCTGATCCTCAGATTTCCCCAGCTTTATGAGCATGATGATACTAACTGACATTTGGAAAGTTTCTTAAGATTTCCAAGTCCAAAGGCCTTGTTAGCTGCCATTCCACTCAGAAAACCCCCCACACATGGCATCGCTGTGCCATTGCAGAGACAATTGCAGTGGTAACAGTGTTTGTGAGTAAAAAGGAAAAGTTGTTTCTTTTTGAAGGCATCCATTGACAAACATACTAATAAGGTCAAAGCTGAGATCAAAGACTAGGCTAGAATTCATTCACATGTTTATGTTTTATACCTTTAAGCTTCGATATGACTTTCTACTAAATTCTTTTACAGCTCAGCCTTGTAAAAGTCCCAGATTTCCTGGTTTACATGCTTTCATATGAAGTGGATTGCACTTGATCCGTCTGTTTGATGAGACTATTATGCTTTTGTCTTACTAGTAATAAAACTTCTGAGGGTAGGACATCGCATGTTTGTCTGGCTGTTGCAGGAAACACTATCACTAACTCTTGAACAAAGGGTCTTTCTATTGACTGCATAAATTATTTTTTCCAGAGCAAGAGAACAAAGATTTCAGACAGTTATAAACAGTAAATTGAAGAGAAGTTTGGGGTCAAAGGGCAAAAAGATGACTCAGATTTCTCTTCATCATGGTTGAGGAAAGGTACACAAATGCAGATGAAAACCACTGGTATTTCCTTCAGAGCACGTATGCCTTGTTCTGGAGTCTGACATCTCCTAGGGACTGCAGACCTCAGAACATACCCCTGCCTGCTCCAGCCAGGATGCTGCTTTATGTAGCCAAAAGGCCTTGAATTGTAATAATAAGCTAACCTATTTCAGCTATCAAGGCATGAATATTATTAGTCATCATTCAATGCAGAAAAGAGCAAGTCTTTGTTTTACAATGTCCCAGTTGGAATTGTGACATCAGACTGGAAGTGGCCCCAGAAGTGAGAGTCCATGCCTTGCATGTAGACGTTGGAAAAGTTCCTTGTGCATCACCGCCTTCTGCAGCCCATTATTCACAGAACATTTTCTGGAGCCTTTTAACATGTCAAGACCTTTAGTGCTAACCTCCAAAAATCACAGCAAAGCAATTTGCCAGAGGAAGAGAGCAGGAAAGATTACTGCCAAGCCAGTGTTCACAGTCCTGTAAGAGCAAAGGTGTTGTTAGGAGATAATGCCCACAGGAGCCTAGAAAAAAAAAAAAGCTTTTTTTTTTCAAAAAGCTTTGAATTTCCTTTCAATGAGGTGTGTTTTTCTGCTCCAGGAAATACCTCTTTTATGTTTTAGGTTCAGATCACAGTGGAGATATTACCTACACATCTCCACCAAAATGTAGGTTTACATATAAATAAAGTAAATTTGTAATGTCCTTCTGGGTAATGTCCATACCAGTGCTAGAGCATAGTAAGATGTAAGTATTTTGAAGTGTACATCTTTAACATAATTCCTTAACACAATTCTTCTAAGATCACTCGTGTTTGGGCCCTGTGTGAGCTTTGACTCTCACACTATGAAAATCCCACTGGACATCCTAACAATTATTTTCTTAACAGTGCTACTGTTTCCAGTGCATTATGATAACAACAATATTTGGAGCAATAATAATAACTGGTATCAAGACCAAAGCCTTCACAAAACATTTCCAAGGAGTTTTGTTGCCTTGCATTTTACTGTAAAACAATAGTGTGCTGAAACAATAGCAAAGATTTGGCAGGAAAAAAAAAATTGCTGCAAATTCCATATGTGAGGAGTGGGATGAAGCATAAAGGAAGTTCAGTTAAGGGAGGAGTATCTTTTCTAGATTCTTTTGGTGCATTTTATTTCAATGCCAGCTGGTCTCAGAAAGCATGTATCCATGTAGAAGTATCCTTTGGGAGGACAAACTGCATTAAAAGCATTTCTATTATCAAGAACTTCTCTGAGTGAGGTAATTGCTCAGCACATTGTGCTCTTTTTAGGATGTGATGCATTGGAAATGATGAAGATTGTTTTGAGAAAGCTGGGAAAAGCAGCTTTTTCTTCCTATGAGAAAATATATAAAACAAGCAAACACACATATACAAGTAGACATAAAGTCCACATTATTATTACCATTTCAAAACATATTTACTCTTTGAAAACATTTGAGATGAGTTTATAAAATGTAATGGGATGAGGTGAATTCCCTTGAGATGAACCCTCCTAACCCTGCTTTAACTAAGGAACTCCCAAGAAGGGCTTTCTGGTGTATCTCTGCCTGGGAAGTTTGAACAAATCTTGGACTATATGTTTTCAGACCTAAAGGCAAACTAAATTTCTTTTTCCCATGAACTAATTACCAAAGACTTAAAGTGAAAACTGCAAGAAAAGATGACAAATCAGTTTAGAGAAAGAAGGAGAAAAGGTCTTTAGAATTTACGGCTCAACTGCAAGGAAGATGATACTAGAGCTGATTTTCACTTGACTTTGCTCCCTTAAATATATTTCCTTTGGTGCTGAGATACTGATCAGCATTCTACAGATACTGTAGATAGCCCTGATACTGCTGACTGTGGTGGATCTAGAGAGACCCACAGTTTTGCAACATGCCATACCAGTGACAGAGCCCTGTGTGGAAAATTTGTCATTTTTTCCTCGTCCTTTGCTTTTGCCTGTGGATTTTTCCACAACACTTAGAGATTCCAAAGGAAATAAGAGCAGAAACAAATAAATGAATGGACTGCGGTTAGAAAAGGAAATGTTTATTCAAACACAAGAATAATGCCAGTTCTAGAAATCTGGATGCTTCTCATGTGTTGTTGTTTCTGAGGACATCCAAATGGATGTTTACTTATGGTGAGAAGTATCCAAAAAGTTCACAGTCATATATCATATTAATTCATCTGTACTCAAAGTGCTATTGGATTTTCTCATAATTCTATTGTGCTATAGACTTAGTCTCTCCTTTGCTATTTGCATTCTGGGGTTTTTTCAGATACAGAGAATATTTCATTTACAGTTACTATGAATCCAGCACACATACTTTGTGTTCTCTCTGTCCTAGCACTTGTTAGCACATAATAACAATAACATATTACAGAATTGTGAAGGAATGAAAAAGAAATTCACCCTCTTGTTTAAGTACTTATGTATACAGTGTGTGACTGGAAAGGCATTGTCATTAGGGTAGATGATATGCATTTCGACATGCACAATTGATCTGTTTTGAGATAAATGGGCTGTAAGATTCATCTGTTTAGTACACTGGAAAGCAACCAGCAGCAATTTAATTTTCAAGGAGTAACTCGAGATCACCTTGGAATAGAGCAACAGTTAAGGATATTTTAAAAAACCCCACATCATCTTCTCCCTAAATCAATACTCTTCTTGCCAATTTCTGTCACTTATTTTGGCCTCAGAGGTCATGACATTGATGTACACAGCCTGAGAAAAATAAAAATAATGATGGTGATAAAAGCACCTGAGAACTGTTACCACCACAACACAAAGCTGAGAACAGTACAGTCTTTCTTTCTGAGTGTTTAGGGTAAACCAGTGACCTCTAAATTTATGTAAAGCTGTTTTAGGTTCAAAATTAAGTTCAGAACACACACACAAGAAATTTTTTTCTTCATGTTAGCTGATTTTAAAGAATTTCACATTCCCTTCCTTTGAGATGAGTTTACTTTCTGTAATTATTTACTTTCTGCAATTCTGTAATTATTTTGTGTCGGAATGTCCCCTATAGTAATTTCTCCTTTTATTTATTTTCCAGTCCATGCTACAGTTGATTTGGAAAATTGTTGCTGTAAAAAATTTCTGGGTAATTTCCAATGTCTTATCTGATGGTAGGAAAGCAGAATGACTTGAGGTCTTCCTCACCTTCACGGCACTCACAGTCTGTAATTTGAAATCCTGAAGGTCAAACCACCTCCTCTGGATGAGGCCAAAACAGATCTATGGCCTTTCAGCATTGCAGACGGTGTCTGAACCATCAGAGAACCTTCCACACTGCCAAAGGATTTTTTAAGCATTCTGTATAATGGTGTGAGTAAAAATGCTCTGAAATCTCAGCTATTTTTGCTAAGTAGAAAGGTATGGTTGAAGTTGAAAGGAGATTGATGTTTTTTCTAGCTCTCGCTCCTTATACATCACATTCTCCCCCCATTTTTCTCATCCACAATGCAGATGAGGTAGCTTTTCTTTTTACATGCTAATTTTAATTAATTTTAGGAAATAATTAGATTCCAGCCATCTTGACTGAACAATTTCTTCATCAGGCTCATGGAAGATATGAATCTTTGTAGCTATTTTAGATAATGTTAAACAGTAACATTAGCTAGAAATAAAAAGAACAATCACAGAGTATGGCTACATCAATTTCAGACCTTTTTATTCTGCTGTCTTTATGAGTATGGCAGTACAGCATAACATATTTTCTGTTTGCAACATATAGCAAATGGGAAGAATCCTGTTTCAATGAAAGAGATATGATCATATATTCTATATATATATATTCCATATAATATACTGCTTAGCATAGCAAATCAAATTTGTGTAGCAGAGCAGAGTCAACAGTCTTGTTTCAATACTACTACTCCTCCTCCTACTACTACTACTGCTACTACTGTTGCTACTACTACTGCTAGTACTACAACAACTACAAATTTCTAAACTTCTCTTTCAAAATCCTTGTCCAAAACCACTTTAAGGAGTATGGCCAAAATGATATAGAAAGATTTTTTTAGGTTGCTAAATCTATATTTAGGTATCTGCTTGACTTTCCACAGCTGATAGCCAGAGTGGAATGTCAATTTTTTTACAGAAATCACTAAAATCTGTGGGATAAGAAGCACAGAACATCCTGAGATGGAAGGCACCCACAAGGATCCAACTCCTGGATTGAGTCCAGCTCCTGGCTCTGCACAGGACCACCACAAGAATGTTGTCCTGTCGCTGAGAGTGTTGACCAAATGCTCCTTCAACTCTGGTAGGCTGGGTGTTGACTAAAAGAATGTAACTCACTGGATCTAGAACTGCCAATGTGTTTTTGTTGATCCTGGTGTATGTGCACCTGGGATACTAAATCATGCTAATCTAGAAAAAGCTGCCAGAACTAAAACCATCCCACCCTTCAAGCTCATCACCCTCAAACAAGCAAGGTTGTTAGCTTGCACTTCAGCTGTTCATGAGAAGTTCATGTTCATGAGCTGCTCATGTTCGCTTCGGCTGTTCATGAGAATCTGCCTGTGGTTTTAAAGCAAAAAGGAACATTTTGTTTTGAGAATCTGTGTCTCTGAGAAATTTGTGAGTGGAATGAAGAAGAGCAAGAATAGCCAAATAACTTGTCAGTGTCTCATGTTCTCTCAGTCCTGATCCCTAAGGACATGCTGTCAGTCAGGTTAACCCCTCTGCTCCCAGATCTTCCTGTCCCCTGAGTGGTAGTGAGTGGCGAGATACAGCTCTCTAGAAGTCACCACCATTGCTTACTGATGACTCACAGCTGCAAACTTCTTGGATCCCTCAAGGAGAAGAGTAAGTGAGACTGAGCAAACCCAGGAAAAGGAACAAGAATTACAAGTTCCATGAACCTGTGTGAGGACTCATCACACTGGTTGGGCCCATTATGACACCCCAGGGGTGGTTTTTAGTACTGAACCAAAGTTATGAAATGGATGACAAAATCTTTTACGATGTAGTTAGATCCATTCTTCATATGGAGGATAAAGTTACAAATAGAAATTATTAGAATTTCATTAGAAATAACAGGAGCTACATTTTTAAATACTTCTGCAGAGTATAATCCATTAGTGAGGAATAATATAATGGTTTGTTTTATAACCAAATCATGTATGCAGAGTAAGTTCCCCAGGGTGGCTGGGGGGATAGAAGAGGTTTTTCTGGCTGACAAATGTGGCTGGTGAAGAACTGAAGTTAAGGTTAAACGTTAAAATAAAAGGTTTGAAGTCTTGTCTCACAGCAAAGCAGAGAAAAGACATAAATGTGCCATTAGTGTAGCTGAACAGTTAGAAGAAGAGTGTTCGCTGCTCAAATTGGTGTAAAAATGTAATTTCCCCCCAGAGAAGCCTCCCTTGGTCTGGTGAGGCACAGGAGCCAAATGCCATGATGCAGGCTTTCATGCTCTTTTGGAGAGTGAAGGGAAGAAGGGGAGATGCTGTGGTTTCAGTATTGATTGCTGTGCTTTGCATTGTCCCTGAACAACATGGAAGCAAGGAATGAGACTCAGGATTCCCCTCTCTGGGGAGAAACCACTGCTTGTTAGAATGCGAGGCTGCATGTCCCCCTGCATGGCCTCTTCCACCTTATTAATTATGTCTTTCTTTCTTCAAAGATGCACAGCTTTGCAGCTGGGGAAGCAGTTTCCCCAGTGTAGCAGGCTTACCAGCTCAGGCTGAAGCCCTCTGAGCTCATGTCTTTTCTCTGGTATTTCACAAGCAGGTGCTCACAGGTGATCATGCCTTAACCATAAAAGGGAGTTTCTAACCTGGCAGGTGGCTATGTTGCCTCATAGGAAAAGGGTTAAAGGGTTCCCTGTGCACATACCCATTTTCCATGGATACATTTGCATGAGATCTGACATAATTAGGAGAGAACTTCTATTTAGGTGAAAAGAACCTCTTTCCCTCTGGTAAAGAGCCATGACAGGAGGTGCATGGAGAAAAGAAGGTCTGACAGGGCTGCCAGTTCCTTGCCATGATGCTGAAGAACAACATGCTTCCACTTTTTTTTTTTTACAAACCAAATAAAAAGGTTAAGTTCTGTCAACCCCAAGAATTTTTGGAAACTACATCTGATCCCAAATACTTCAGGTATAAATAATACCCCAGATAAAAATACTGCCTCCTTAGAGGGACATGGGTATAAGCTAGATGATACTTCCTGAACTGCTCAAATATTTATACATTTTCAGATGTAAAATGGAACCTTAGATAAAAGGAAGGTATGTTTAGAAATTTTAGACTCCTCAGATCAAGACGTACAGCAAAAATGGGCTTTCACACCTACACAGTATATTAAAACTATGAACATTTTCATTCAAGTGCTCCTAGCTTTGTCAATGGTAAAAAGCTGCAGAAGAGACCTGGAATGATTTTTACATGCTGTCAATCAAGAAAGACATGGGATCTTCTAAAACTGGGACAGTCCTTGTAAGTCTGTAGCAAATACTGACTTAATTTTTCCTATTTTTAGCTGGCATAGGCTACAGCAACCCTTGCAATCAGCGTTGCATGGAGTCAGTGGGAAAGATCAAAGAGAAAGATTGCTGTGCAGTGCACATGGCCCTGTGCTGGGATTGACGTCAGTGCTACCCCTTATCTGTCAATGTACACTGGCTGGAGACACGGGTAGATCTCTTTGGCTGCTATGTAAGCGAGTTGGGAGCTGGACTTTACTCTCATTTGTGATTAGGAGCCTGAATTCTGAATGGGAAAAAGTCTTTCTTCAAATTCATATGCTACAGCACATAAAGGAAAATGTCCCTTAACTGCCTGCTGGTATAAATCTTCAGGTTGTACACTTACAACAGGATGTCAATTGTTAATATTCCTGAGGCCACATTACTTTACCTTTTGTATGCAATGCCTACAGCCATGAAATATATATTGTCATTTAGCAGCTGTTTAAGGAATGCGATTTAGATAAAAGAATATGTTGATAATACCAAAGTAAAAGCAACAGTGCTTGAGAAATTAGTTTTATTGTCCCTCAGTGGATGTCTGAATCAATACCTTTAGTTAAGACATCAGATATTAATTGCTAATGTCTTTTTGTTCCCTTCCATGTATTGTCCTTTCTGATTTATATTACATTTCATGACTTAGGCTGTACTTTGCCTGTGGGATGGAGGTACTCAATGTTTGCTTTCCCTTTCCTTCCTGTAAAAGTGGGGATTACAACCCACTTGAGACTTTTAGGCTGGGAGAGCGATGGGCACAATGTCCTTAGGAGTAATGCAATTACTCCTGCATCCTTAGAGGGCTCATGTGGAGTTTCAATCTGGCTTTGAAATGGGAGCAGGAAATGAGTTGGGCATGCATGGTGGCAGTTGGAAGGGGAAGGCATTGCAGAGGGACTGAGCATTTGCTGAAAGCTTTGGAAAAACCCAAGCAGAGCCTTTCCAAACTGTTTCTGTCTCTGGATTTTTACTTTTATTGGCTCTGACCCCTACCTCTCAAGTACCCTGGAATACCCTACAGTAACTCCACTGCGATAGTGATAGTTTTGTAAATTACCTTTAAGGGACTGTACCACTATCTTTGTTTCAGAATAGAGACTAATTCTGCTTATTACAGATTCTAAACATGCATAAAAAAGTACGTGCTTTAGATATTTGTTCTATGTATTAAACTTCATGGACTTAAGTTTAATTTAAACATATTCCTAACATGAAGCAGCCTCTTCACTGCTTTACAAGAAAGGATTTTTTAACTGAAGTTTTTAATCCAAAATTAATTATCTAAATCCTTGTAAATTAAGTGGATTTGTTTCTAGAGCTGCTGAGCCCATGATATATTCACTGACTTCATGCAGTGATGAAGCAGCTCATTAATGCCCAAATTCAAAGTCTTAATCTCTTTTATAACAACTGAAAATGCATTTAATATTTCAATTTCATTGACTTGTATCGTGGTGTTGTCATAAGATGCTCCCAAAGGAAAAAAAAAATCAATATTCTATAAAGAGCAATGGAGCAGGAATAATGAAGATTAGGAAACACTTCTAAATACATTGGTGTGAAACAATTACTATCTTAACCTTGCTTTCTAATGTACTCTATGAAGCCAGCATATTGTGAAGTAGCCAAAAGCATTTTCTCTATTTTATTTCTACACAAGCAGATCTCATTGGAGACAAATTATAGATCTGTAACTTTGTTCTTTACCAGAAAGTTGTGTGGAACATAACAGTGGGTTTCTTAGTTTCAGTTGCAGCATTCTGTGTGCTCTGGAGTGAAGGCTTTCAAAGTCTAATCACTTCCTGTATCTTAATAGCATTAACTGGTCACATAGGCCCTTCAGGAAGTTAGGCTAGAAGAAAATTTCCTTTTCAAAAATACCTATTACCCCACCCTGCTAAAATGCACCAAATTGCCTTTTTTTTCCCTCTTCTTCTTTCTAAAGGTTCCTGAAGTTTTATTTGATGCATCCCATACTACTCCATCCTGTGGATCTGACAACTGCCTGTGATTCTTTCTAATTACTGCAAAGCAGATATCTTTGAAAAGTTTCAGAAGATAAAATTTACCTGAATTAAGATGTCAGATATCCTAGCATTTGGGAATCATGCAAAAGTAATAGAGCTGTGTAGGTATTTTTGCTAAGAGGCAAATATTTGTGTTACAAAGATCCAGAATCACTGTGGCATTTGAATAGCAAATAATATCTGGGTTTCTTGTGCATCTTGCATTTTCTTACATTTTTACACTGCTGAAATAGAAAAAAATTTTGGTTCTTTTACTGTGAAGTTCAAATAAGGAAAAAAACTCTTCATAATTACCACGCACTTTAGGTGCTGGGCTACTGCATGGAAGAAAGGTAGCTCCAGGATGGTGAAAAAAGCAAATGACTACTGCAGTCACTTTTACAGAGAACTTGAGCTCAAATTATATTTTGGAATGGTAGAACGGCTACCAGCTGGAGTATTTTCTGCAGTGGACACAGAAGAAAAGCTCTCAGAAAAACACCAGAGCCAGGCAATAAAAGGTCATTGTCCTTTTCACCGTCTTACCTGCACACTTCTGTCCAGTTAACCTCCTGCAGGACAACCTCAGACAGCTCCTGAAATTCATGTCAGTCTGTGTGTCCCTCCAGAATTACATAGAATTACAATGTCTCATGCCTGGGATGAACCAAATTCAACTCTGCATAAGCAGCAGCTCTTGTAGTCCCTACTGTGTTACCTTACTTAACTTACTGGAGAGTTAAAAATACAAAAATGTATAAAATGTTTGCAGTGCTCTGGTAAAAACTACATCATAACTGACGTCTAAGGTGAAGAAGTACAACTTTTATGCTCATGGCTTTATTAGACTCTGCGTTTTTGGGTCACTTTTCCTGTCACTGTGGTTTAATTAAGCAGCACTCTCTAACAGTGTGCATCAGCGGTGTCAGTGGAAAAGGAAAAAACACTGAGCAATGACGTTGTATTGATGCCGGAAGCCAGACACAAGTGACTCAATTAGATGCTGATTTGAGGAATGAGAGGTTGTTGACTTCAGGGCCAGAGACTATGTTCTTGTTTTCTTTCTTTTGATGTAGGCTCCCAGTAAACAAAACAGCAATGGTACAGAGGAAATCTGCCGAAAATATTGCCACAATGCTCATAATAGCTGTAGGAGTTCACTGTGTTCTCTCTGTCAGCGTCTTTTGTGGTCCAAGCAGCAAGGAAGTGAGCTGATCAAAAGGCAGATGCAGTTGTGGTCTTTGTCATTATGCTCGCAGAATAATCTCTATGGCACATCTGTGGATATCCTGTCAAATAAAACAAATGCACAAAGGCTTTGTGGCAGCATTGTGAACACGTACGGACACTTGCCCCACAGTTAATCTTCAGGTGCATCCTCTCTGCATCTGTGAAGTTGTCTGGTTTAAAAACAGTTATTATCAGGTATTATGGATTCACATGAAATGTCACATGTTTCAGAAGTTCAGGTGTTGATCATACTTTACTGCAATATGAATGCTTTGGTTGCTCCTTACCCAAAAGAAGCTAGGGTAAGGGTATT
The DNA here is from genome assembly GCF_027477595.1 of Haemorhous mexicanus. Taxonomy (NCBI): domain Eukaryota; kingdom Metazoa; phylum Chordata; class Aves; order Passeriformes; family Fringillidae; genus Haemorhous; species Haemorhous mexicanus. The sequence goes on from NC_082381.1 coordinate 76,507,429, forward strand.
TAACACCCATAGGTCCTCCCATTGCAGAGGGTGATAATATGCTTAACACTTCTGAACATTGGACCTTGGAAATTTTAAGGTGATGTCCAGGTGTCAGTCATGCTGTCATGTCTAGGACATTCTTCAGTGAAGAAGAGTAGAACAATAAAAGGCCCCCATGGCCAGATTTTCAGACACATGCTATTTCTTTTGTTCCAGTGGGCACAGCAAAGTTGGAGAGCAAGTTAGGCTGGCTGTGGGCTACCAGAGCCAGACAGAGGCTACCAGAGCCCCCAGCCAGCCAATGGGGGCTCTGGCTGGACACTGCCAGAGCCCCCATTGCCTTAGGTGTGAAGTGCTTAGCTGAGAGAAGCTTTAAGTGTCTGATTTGAGATGAATCCTTGTGTAAAACAGGAAGAGCAAAGGTGGGAGAAATTAGTAGTTGAGGTAGCGCTGTTCAAACTGGAAAAGAGAAGGCTTTGGGGAGGTTTAACTGTGGCTTTTGGTACCCAAAAGATAGAGACAGATCCTTTAGCAGCAGTCAGAGGACATGGATAATAGTTTAAACTAAAAGAGAGTAGATTCAGAGGAGGAATAAGGAAGGCTTTTTCTTCAGTGCTAGTAGTGAAACTCTTGAACAGATTTCCCAGAGAAGTGTTGGATATCCCATCCTGGAAACATTCAAGGTCAGATTGAACTGGGCTCTGAGCAACCTGAAGTTGAAGATATTCTGGCTGGTTGCAGGGGGTTGGACTAGGTGACCTTTAAAAGGTCACTTCCAACTCAAAATATTCCATGATTCTATGAATTTTATGCTGCCTAGGTCAGTCTTTTATTCTTGCATGGGGAAATGTGAGAAATACAAAATTTGCGCAAATGTGCCAAAAAATGACAGGTAAGCCAATGAGCTAGTCTGCACTGACTTGTCTCTTCTTTCCTTGCCATCAGAGAGGAATTCGACTGCCAAGCTAATTTGTCTCTTTAACGCATTTTAAGAGGTCATAAATGAAGTTATTGCCAGGGATACATCCATCCTAGAGGAACTAGTGCCAGGATCCTTTTATCTATCCATTGACTGCGTGGTTCTGGAATAGCTGTCCAGGCCTTGCGCCAGGTCTGCCTGTGTGTGGGTGTGTGAATGAGGAACAGGTTGTTGCTTCAGCAGCTGCTGGGAGAGAGCTGTCCTCTGCCTCCCTCTGAGCCTAAGGGCGTTAACCCTGATGGACTCAGTTACTGGAAGTGGCATATACACACTGACAAATGCTCTCCAACACACTTATTTGGTTAGATTTGTATGGTAAGAGTTTTTTATTTAAATATTTATTTATAAATAAAATAAATAAGTAAATAAATATTTATTTTATGGTAAGGGTTTTTTATTTATTTTTGCAGGAAATATTATCTTTGTAGAACATTAAGGAATTCTTTGGCATATGGTGTTAAACCATGAAAAGACCATCATCTTCCAGTGGTCTTATATCCACCACACAATACATTCCTTTCTGTGCTAATCTGACTATAAGTAAATGAATCAGGTTGAAGCTGTTCTATTTTTCTTTTAAATAAGGATGTATAATAAATATATAATAGGGAATGCATAATGTAATCTAATCTTGAACCAAAAGTCAAAAAGAAAATTTGATTTGCATGAGGTTCACAAGCCCTAGCCCTAAATAGCTGAGTGACAAACTCCAATCCTAGTAAACCAAAGATATTAAAAGTTTTTGCCTTGTTTTGTCCTTACAGGTCTGTTTACTGTGAATAAATCCATAGCAGGGCAGAAGGAGAAAAATCCAAAATTTGAGAACACAGGTGGCGAAGTACCATGTGAAAAAGCATATATGCTGTTCAGCATGAAGAATAAATCCTGAAAGCAGACAGACCAATAATGTAGTCCATGTATAAGCTGCCTTGATTTCATATTTACAAGTAGAAAAGCATTCTTATCCTAATACCTTATCACTATCCTAACAACATACTCTGAACATCTTTAGTTCCCACAGATATCTGAAAAAATTCTGATCACATAAAAACTGTGAAAAAACAAACATCTGCCTAAATTAATTTTAACTGCAGCATATATCTGGTGTAAATGGTCAGAATTTAGTCAAGGGTGCATGGAAGAAATATCTTTATGTTAACACTTCTTATCTTGTGTCCTTTATCTTATACAACATTGTCAAGGTACTAGTTTGCAGATTAGAGAAGCAAAGTGAAAAATAAACTTGTTGATTAGTATTCATCAGAACAGCCATGCATTAGCAGATCCCTTGAGCAAGAAACTTTCCTTTCAATATGTTGTCCAAATTCAACAACCATAATTATTTCTACAAATCTAATTTTTCAAAATGTGTTTGGACAGATGGAACCTTTGTAAAGATTAACTTAATGAAGCAGTCAGTTTTTCATGCCTCTCAATTCTTCCTCACAAAGAATATTATTTTCAAGCAGACTCCTCTTTATTTCCCACACAAATACATACGTCAGTTGCTTCCACCCACTGTGAGCATGTAATCGGGGCCCAGACAGAATTGTTGTCTTTGTGACTTTTTTGGAGGAAGTAAATGGAAATAAACCTACATTTTGAACAAAGATCTGAAATATGCCCCTCACTTCAAAGTGGTAGCAGCTATTTTTTCACCAAAATAATATAAATCTAATTTGATTTTAACCCATACCTTCTTGCAAACTGCTCAGTGAAAATTTTCAGATTTTCTCATACATAATGAGATGAACATTGATGATAGCTACTGTATAGTGAGTAGGAAGAACACATAAATATATATTCACAGGTGAAGATGTTGCACATAAACTGTTAATACTATTAAAGTGATTTTTCTTTTTAAAGTAATAAATTCAGTCCTATATGCTTTAACTTGCTGCAACACTAAAAAGCCTAGTCATAGGTTAATTCCGTGGCTTCCTGCGCTGAGCCCATCTAACTTTTTGCTCAATGCATAAAGGTTGTATTGAAATAAATGCCGAGGAGGTACCAGCAGGGGAGTGATTTGCTACAAAAGTTTTATAAGATGTTATAGTTGAAGGATGTTCTAAATTGTACACAGTAGATCTCCCCTCTCCTTTGACTGTAGGGGGAGCTTCAGCAGCTGCCCAGATGATATAATGGCTCTTTCCAATGAGGCAGAACCAGCACCAGCAAAGGTGCTCCTCATTTTGAATGACCAGAATCCAACGAGACTGGATTACACAGACTGAACAACAGGAAAATACTGAGGTGGAAGAGGAAGAGACATCCCTGTGTGTTAATGTGTTTGTGTAAAGCAACAAGGCTTTACATTTAGTGTACAATTTTACTGGTGAAATGCATTAATCAAGATAACTGCAGAAGAGGAAAGGGGAAAATGACATTTAACACTAGCCCTTTCAGACAGAAGACATTATTTCTGGACGTTTTATAAAGCAGAAGGCTCCATGCAACACATCTGGTTTTTGTGGATCTCCTGTTGACTCCAGACTGAGTGCCACACAGTTGGTGGCTGGCTACAGAGAAGCTGACATGCAATTAATACACTAATTATAGTGGTCTGGTGTGTCTTTCCACTTTGATGTATATTCTCCTTTGTGATGTTTCTTACTATTTTGCCTATGGAGTAAATTCTGTCATAATCATGTGGAAACAAAGTAGAACATTTGGAAAATGAGAGCATGTACACTGCCTGAACCTATATGGACTGAAGGGCGAAGAGAATGTGCCAATATAACCTAGGAAAGCTGGAAACCATTTCCTGCTAGGCAGCACAGATTAATAGCTAATACAATACACCGATATCTAGTTTCTGTTCTTTACAATAAAAACCTGTCATGTTCACGAGAGTCATGCAGGTTCTGTGAAACTGCAATAGGATCCTATATATAAATTATTAATCACATTTAACAGAAAAAAATTCTCTCCAGTTTCCTTGTTTTTTTTTTTTTTTTTTTTTTGCAACTGCTTCCTCTGTACTCTCAAATGAAATTATTTGAAGAACACATTTTTGAAGAACAAACTCCCACTTTAACCTTATGTATGTTTATATAGTCACGGTTGGTAATTATAGGAGTAGTTGGTGATATTACCAGACCTTGTCCATTATTTTTATTTTAAGGATGAGAAATATTAGAGAAGTTATAGCCAGAATTTTCAAAATACAAAAGTTTAGCTACTCCTACGATTTGCAGTAAGTCCTTTTCATAAAAAAAAGTGTAGAACTTCCTCCATGAACTCTCTGAGTTCAGTTGACAACCCTTCTAACTTTCAAACCAGTTAAACATCCACAATGACTCTATATTTCCAATACCTTTAAGATTGTTCTCAGAATAGCTTTGTGGTAGATACCTAAAATTAAACTTCTCCAAATCTGGATGCTTCAAAAATAGATTTATGTGAGTCATTTGAAACCAGCCTGTGGGAGAAATCAGGTGTTTCTTGTACTACTAAACCCACCGACCTGTTTCCTTAGAAGTCTGGTACAGATTTCTGTTTTACTGTTCATGAAGATAGTGATTTTTCATTCAGCCAAGCAGCAAATACCAAAGCATAAGAACATCTCTATGTTGGCTTAGAAAACAGTGCCAGAGTATGAACTGAGTAATCATGCTTTATGTAACTCCCTTGTTCAACAAGTATTTTGGAACTAGTACTCCAGCCTGATTTAGAAAATATTTCTTTTACATACAGCTTTTTCTCAAACACAAGAGCTCTTTTTCATCAAGAAACTTGGGTATTTTTTTGGTTCAATTTCATTATAGACAATGTTGTACCTAGCAATCCGACTTGCATTTCATAGAATCTAAAGCCATAGAATCAATCACAGAATCACAGAACCATTGAATCACAGAACCATTGAATCATAGACTGGCCTGGATGGAAAGGGACCTTAAATAATGATTGTGTCATTCTGCCCTGCCTGCCATGGACAGGAACACCTTCTACTGCACCAGGTTGCTCACAGCCCCATCCAGCCTGGCCTTGAACACTTCTGGGGATGGGACAGTCACATACTGTCTGAGCAATCTGGTCCAGTGCTTCACCAACCTCTTAGTAGAAAGTTTCTACTTTCTTTCAGTTTAATACCCTTTTTCAGTTTCTTGTCCTGCTCTTGCAAAAAGTATCTCTCCATAATTTTGTAGGATCCCTGCAGGTACAGTCATGGCTCAGCATAAACAAGCACTGAGCCAAATTTAAAACAAAGATTTTAGAGTGAAAGTGTCTCTTGTTCCCATAATCACTTTAAATTTCTCTGAATTGTTTAATTACGGTGTTCAATTCTAATTTTTGTGTAAGAATTTGATTATTCTTCATGCATGGAGCAGTGTGAAACTATCTGCAGTATTTTGCATCTTGAATGGCTGTATATAAAATAATTATTTCAATGCCAAAGATCAGTAAATGCAAGTCTTCTATACACATATGTTAACAGCAAGTGTCTTTCCCGATAGGAAACTCTGCCATGGAAAATTTTGTGACACAGCTATGGGAATCCATGAGGCTTCTGTGTTAAAATCCTTAAGGGCAGTTAAAAGACTGTCACTCACTGTTAGCATAACAAGGTCATGTGCCTCAGAGGAAGCAGCAGCTCATGAGAGTATATTTCATCTTCTAGAGGAATTCAGTTCATTTGTGTTGGTGCTGCTGCTGTTTCCACTTTAATGGACCATTTAGCCATTGGGATTTAAAAGCCCTGGTAGCCAGCCTTGTGTAGCCCACAGAGCTGTCCTGGCTGTGCAGACTACATGTCCTGCTTGGCTCCAGCCTCTCCATGTTGCAGCCTGCATCTTGCACTAGGAAGCAGAATGAATATAAATAAAGGCTGTGGAGAAGAAATGGAGTCAGGGCATTACCAAGCAACATGGGGACACAAAACTCTAGGGAATCAAGTTTCATCTGTGCTGCTGCTGCTCACAGAGCTGTTTGTTTTTCAGAGAGCAATCCATGTGCCATGAAGGTCACAGATAGCCTTATTTTTTATTTTTCTTTTTGGGATAATCTTTATCTTTCCTTTCTGAAGGTTTTGGTTTGTGTTCAGAATGAGAAAAGAGAAACAGATTTGTATAACAAACTGGCTGATGCACATCTGCACTTGAGCTCCAAAGCTAAGCAGCTATTTATTCTAACATAGTCTAGAGCCAAACAAATGGGACTAATTCTCATTTCCATCCTGGCCAAGCCCACATTGCTGAGTTTGGTGCCAGAGGTCTCCTGCAGGAGAGAGTGTCAACTTCACCTGGGTGACAGACAATCCTTATCTAGGCACAGCGTGGTCCTGAGATGTCACTGCCTTTCCTTTGTGCTCCTTCTGTGAAGAAAAATAACAGATAGTCCATATAGCATCTCTGGTACTTCCCAGCTTGTCTGCTGCTATATATCTATACACTCTCCAACTCATTATTCTTCACCTATTTGAATGGTCAGAGGGATCTCTGGAGATGTTTAGGAAAGGACTAATTTCTTTAGGGCTAATTGCTGAAGAGTAAATGTGCCCATCACGGTGAGAAGGCTGAGGAGAGCAGAGAAGTCATGCTGCTCGTAGCCCTCTGTAGTGCTGGGGTAAGGGTGATCTTGTGCTTATGATGTGGAAATGCAAATAATTGACAGAGACTCTATTCAGGTATCAATAGCCTCAGTTTCAGTGTTTCTGACTGAGCATCTGTGACAATGGCATGTCCCTACCTTTTACATCTCTGTTAAGAAGTAGGACAGCATGGGAATGTGGTTGAATGTTTCTAGGTGAATGAAACATGCAGAAACACATCTCCATTTAATTTTTATCTGCATTATTAGAGGTTGGAATGATCTGAGCATCTCACTGAGCTCACACTTGGGCCCTGATTTGAATCCTATTGTACATACTATCAGGAACAGAGCAACTTACTGCATTTCTTTTCAGAAGAGTTGAAGTCTGAATGTTGTCCCCTCATAATCAGTTGATCTGGTTTTAATTTGCTCTGACCAAATCCCACATTTTTCTGTGAATGATTTGCATCCTGGAGGGACTATTCCTCCACCCCCTCAAATGATGTTGCAACTGGAACAATGCTCAAAACATTTATAGTGCTTTTTTCTCTCTCTCCCTCTTTTTGTTATGTTTGTTTGGCTTGTTTTTTTTTGTTTGTTTTTAATTTTTGTTGGTGGTTTTTGTTTGTTTTTGTTTGTTTTATAAATGGTCTCTGAACTTCTTTTTATGTTCTAGTTTCACTGTCTATTCACTGTCTATATTTTCAAGGCATACACATGGACCCTTTCTCTCAGCTATAGCTATTTAATTTCCTTTGAAAAATACAGTGATCTAAGTTTGATTTTTTTTTTCTAAAAACATGTAGGGTTTTTTAGAGGAAATTATTCCCCTGGTCTAAATATTACTTCAAAATCAGGTCATAATGAACCAAAGCTGTAAATCATATCCAGTGGGACAGCTATCAGAGCAAAACTCAACTCATCTTCTTCTATCTAGCCCAAATTAATTCAGTTCAAGATAAAAGACTTCAAAAGAGTTTACATCAGCTTAAAGGTAGTGTAGGATTAGGTCTGTAATCCTACATTTACTTAAGGCATTGCAGGTGAACTTGGAGAGCACCTTCTTCCTCAATCATATCCTTCAGGCACAGAAAGTTACCTTATGCTGCATGTTTAGTATTTAATTGTGTTTAAAATACAAGTCTTCAATGGGAGCAAATATGATCATTCCATATTATTGCTTCTCATTGCACAGCTGTCACTTCTACCACCTGTTGCTGTCACTGATAAGATTGATACCATTATTTGAGGATTAAGCTTGCAGAATTCTGTGGCCAGACTCCTCATGAAGGCATTGTGCCAATTTTACCCTTAATGACTGTATGCATATGTATACAAATATTTTATATACATATAAAATATTTTAAACTGTTGAATTATAGCTTGAAAAGCCTTATAAATAGCTTTACATCAAGCACAGTGGAAAAGATAGCTCAAGATTTTGTGTTTGCTGAATAGATTCTTAACAATTCCACAGTTCTGGTGCTGAATTTATCTAAGAGATTCCCCTCTCCTAGACTTTGCTATTGTAAAGAGGTAGACGTAAGGGAACTTAGATAACAACACTGGCAAAAGAAATAAAGGTGGTAGCAGCTCCATTCCACATCAGGAATCAAGTTCCAAATACACCAAAAACCAGAGGAGAAAGAATACTGCTAGAATGAAGGAAAGAGCTGGACACATACATTATGAGAAGATAATCTGTGTTCATGATATGGTATCATATGATTTTGTAAGTCTGTTATGTTAATTTTCCCATGACTTTTTTTTTCCTTGGTGAGACTATATAAAGACTATAAATTTTAATCTGATATACGAGTTTACTAGAACACTATTGAATTTGCTTACCAAAATCTGCTAGCTTCTTGTTGCTCAGTTAAATAAACCAGACAGCTCCTGAAAAAAAATAGTATTGTTTGGGTGTGAAATAGAAGAAAATATAGCTGCAATTTAACTAGCAATGGATAACTGCAGACCCAGTATAAACATGTGTGGATTCTCTGTTCTACACACTCAAACACAGAAACAAATAGATTTAACATCCTTGGTTTTCTTCTTTCCAGAAGCATCCATGCTGCCAGCTCTCTGTAATCTCATAGTGTAGTATGGACCTAACTCTTGAGGGTATTTTATATTACCACTACTCCTAGGAAAAGATATTTCAATGGGTGGACAAAATCTTTTTCATGATGTACAATGCACTTTTTGCATCATATCACCTGTTGTACTCTGAACAAAACTTCATGGGAAAAAAGGGATTTCTCTAGTTTTTGGACTTTTACCTGCAGGTTATTGAAATTATTTTACAAATAATTAAATTCCTCTTCAGAGACAGCAAAAAATCTTGTCCAATAGAAAATGTGAGGCAGCTGAAACTTGAGTTTGTACCAGATGTCCACTAACAAAATAATCTGAAGGACAAATAGAGCAAAAGTAAATAACCATTCAAATGCTTACCTTGCACAATGGTGAGTCACTGCACAAATGCTTTTGACATACATCCTTTTTCTGAAGCTGCCCAATTTAGCTACACATTGTTTCCCAAGTGTCTTGAATATGCATAGCTGGGAGAGATCTTAAGAAAAACACTGTAGAAATTGTATTGCTTGGAAGGGAATTGGTTATATTGAGACCAACTATAAAACTATCTGTCTTACAATCCACCAGTGAGGACTTACTCTCACAACTCATAGCTAGCTTCTTTCCCAAGTGGTAGATGGTCTTTATTATTGTAATTAACATTCTTGAAAGCATCATATTTTTACACAACAAATGAAATGGAATTTTTTTCCTACCCCAGTGGGCATGAAAGACAATTGAACGATTTCTTTCTGCTTTCCTATCCTAAACAGCCCAACTGTCTCAAGTTACTCATCTTACCCTGAAAAAGTCCTTGGAAAGTGAACCAGATTTGCTTTCTCAGCTATTGTGCAGTTGCTGGCATAGATGGTGTTAGGACTGAAGCTGTTTTTGCAACACAAAGAAATTAAAAGAGCAATGGCTGATTTGCGAGAGAATCTTGCAGAACGAGGTTCATCATGCATTGACGTAAAGCACACACATAGTTTCACAGTATGTGAGTATCCCCATCTGCCTATTTCATCACAGTGAACTTTGGGGCCTTCAAAAAATGGGCTACTTATATCCTGTTTCTTTCCACTTTACAGAAATTCAACTAAAACTATCACAAGTGAATTTCATCAGTCCCAAAAGTGAGTGCAACAAACAAAATTGAGCTCTTCAGTTATCTCATAATCTCAGTAGTCTCACGGTCATGGAATCATAGAAGGTTTTGGGTTGGATGGAACCTTAAAGATCACCTGGTTCCAGCCCCTGATGGGGACAGGGACAACTTGTGCTAGACAAGATTGCTCCATCCAAACTCTAATCAATTTGGTGACCCTCTTTGGGACTTGCTCCGAGAGGTCCCTGTCCTCCCTGTGCTGGGAGCACAGCTCTGGATGCAGTGCTCCAAGTGGTTCTTACCAGAGCAGAGCAGAGCAGAGCAGAGGGGCAGAATCCCCTCCCTGCCCTGCTGCCCACGGGGCTCTGGATGCAGCCCAGGACACGTTTGGCTCTCTGGGCTGTGAGTGCCATGGCAGGGCATGTGCAGCCTCTCACCCACAGCACCCCAAGTCCTGGGCAGGGCTGCTCTGGGGCTGTCCATGCCCAGCCTGTGCTGATACCAGAGATTGTTCCTACCCAGGTGCAGCACCAGCACTTGGCCTTGTCAAACCTTTTCCTGTGGGTCTCTACTTGAGCTTGTCCAGGTTCCTCTGGATGGCATCCCAGCCTTCAGAAGTGTCAAGTTGGTGTCATCTGCTAATTTTCTGAGAGTGCATTTGATCCCTTTATCTACATCATTAATGAAGTTATTAAATAACATAGATCCAAAACAGATGCCTAAGGGACTCCACTTGTCACTGATTTCCATCAGGACTCCAAGTGATTCATCATTCTCTTCTGGATGTGGCTGTGCAACCCCTTTCCTATCTATCTAACAGTCTACCCATCAAACCCATCTCTCTCTAATTTTGAGAGAGGGATGTTGCAGGTGACCATGTAAAAGGCTTTACAGGAATCCAGAAAAAGTGTATCTTTAGCCCTTCCCTTGTCCACTAATGTGATCACTTCATCACAGAAAGTCAATAGTTAGGTTAGGCAGGACTTGGTGAAGTCATGCTGGCTGTCCTAAATCACATCCCTGTCCTCCATGTTTCTTAGCACAGCTTCTAGGAGTATGGTCCATGATCTTCCCAGGGATAGAGCTGAGATTGATAGGTTGGTAGGTCCCAGAATCCTGATTTCTACTCTTTTTACAGCTATGTACTATGTTTTCCTTTTCCAAGTCTCCTGAGACTTTACCTGGCTGCCGTGACTTTTCAAATATCATGGACAGCTAAAACCACACAGGGGAATAAAAATTCAACCTGAACCACGCAGTGGCAAATAGAAATGTAAAATCTTAAAAATAATGTTAAGCTGTATTTTACTACAGCTGGTATGGAGAATACATTCCAATCAGCTCTTATAGAATTTAGCCAACATACAGTTGAATGAGTTAGCCTCAGTCTATAACCACAAAAACTCAGTGTTCCATCCAGAAATACACTTGTTGCTGTATTTGAACTCGCCAGGCTTTCTCTATTGCTCCATGGAGTCTGTGCAACCAGTGCAGTGTCTTGATGCAGGACAATGGGTGTCTGTTCCCCTTTCTGGAGATCAGAGGTTGCAGGGGCACCACAGATTAACAGGGTGTGCAGAGGGCCCCACAACTGCTATGTGTGGTCTGGGCTCCTCCAGTCCTTACCCTGCTGCAGTCTCACTCTAGTCTGAAAGCGGAGAGAAGGCAAGAGCACAAAACAGTAATGGGACACCTTAAATGCATTAATGTCATATCCTTTTGCCATGTCCTTTAATTCTCTCTAAGAACTTTGCATGCAATCAGTTCCTCAGAAGAAGTTCATACACATCTGAGTAAATAGACAATAGCTGAATAGAAAAAGGGCTGTATTAAATAATTCACTTGAGAACATCCACAACCTACTATTATGAGCCTTAGCTTTAGGTCAGCACTGTGTTTGAAATGGTTTGCATCTGTAGGAGTTTGGCACCCTGCAGTTTGCTAATCCCCAGGCATGTCTTTATCTAACAAAATAGTTCATCTTCCTCTGCAGAAAAGACATTACAATAAATTCTTTAAATCAGAAATTTCTAATATTTAAAAGTGCTTTTATGATGTGACATCTGAGTTGCAGTTGAAAGAAGAAAAACTTGTACTAGGAGCCAAACAGCTGCCAGAATTACGCGAAGTGTATTTAATTTGAAAGATGTAGCAAGTCTGCAGTTTTAGTCTAAAGCGGTAATGTCACAAGATTTGGAAATCCCACCACTTGAAATCAAACAGCAACATTGACAGCTTCACATTTATTCAACTTTTAAAAAGGTATCCTTTCTTAGAGCTATGTGTAGCTGTCAGCCACTGTCCTTTTAGTTCATGATTTTTCAACAAAGATATAACAAATATTTTGCACCTATTATGTGATTTATCTCTATAAACATTTTTTGTGTGTGTAAACTGCATTTTTTAAATTTTTGATTTCAATTTGTAAAACATGAAATAAACTATTAGTTTTATTTGTATCAACCTCCATAATAACATCTGTGTCGTGCTTGCCAAAAGCCCCATTTAAGACATATGTGTTTTGACACTGCAGTTCCTGTGACAGAATCTGTACCAGTTAACAGCAGCTGCAGCTACACTGGTTGCTGAAAATTAAACTAAACAAATGGAGAGCTACTTGAAAAATGTGGGTTTGATACTCTGTCTAGAGTTTTGCAAACTAAAATTTCAAGGTTTAGCTCAAAAATAACACTCCTGAAGTCCTATTTTCAATCAGATTGAACCCACAGTTTGCTAATTTGTGTGAGAAGGAGGACACATTATTCAAATCCAGCTTGTGTTGGTGATTTTGGAATTCCTCAGTAATACATAATAATTGTAAAGGATGTTTATTTTGAAGCAACAACTCTCTTGGAACAGTGCATTATGTAATTCATGCATTGAAAAAGGGAAGGGAAGGTTTGGGAAGGTTTGGGAAGGGAAGGTATGGGAAGGTTTGGGAAGGTTTGGGAAGGTTAGGGAAGGTTTGGGAAGGGAAGGTTTGGGAAGGGAAGGGAATGGAAGGGAAGGTTTGGGAAGGGAAGGGAAGGTTTCGGGAAGGGATGGTTTTGGGAAGGTTTTGGGAAGGTTTTGGGAAGGTTTTGGGAAGGGAAGGGAAGGTTTCGGGAAGGGAAGGGAAGGGAAGGTTTCGGGAAGGGAAGGTTTCGGGAAGGGAAGGGAAGGGAAGGGAAGGGAAGGTTTCGGGAAGGGAAGGGAAGGTTTCGGGAAGGGAAGGGAAGGTTTCGGGAAGGTTTCGGGAAGGTTTCGGGAAGGTTTCGGGAAGGTTTTGGGAAGGTTTTGGGAAGGTTTCGGGAAGGTTTCGGGAAGGGAAGGGAAGGTTTCGGGAAGGGAAGGTTTCGGGAAGGGAAGGTTTCGGGAAGGGAAGGGAAGGGAAGGGAAGGGAAGGGAAGGGAAGGGAAGGGAAGGGAAGGGAAGGGAAGGGAAGGGAAGGGAAGGGAAGGGAAGGGAAGGGAAGGGAAGGGAAGGGAAGGTTTCGGGAAGGGAAGGTTTCGGGAAGGGAAGGGAAGGTTTCGGGAAGGGAAGGTTTCGGGAAGGGAAGGTTTCGGGAAGGGAAGGTTTCGGGAAGGGAAGGTTTCGGGAAGGGAAGGGAAGGGAAGGGAAGGGAAGGGAAGGGAAGGGAAGGGAAGGGAAGGGAAGGGAAGGGAAGGGAAGGGAAGGGAAGGGAAGGGAAGGGAAGGGAAGGGAAGGGAAGGGAAGGGAAGGGAAGGGAAGGGAAGGGAAGGGAAGGGAAGGTTTCGGGAAGGGAAGGTTTCGGGAAGGGAAGGGAAGGTTTCGGGAAGGGAAGGGAAGGTTTCGGGAAGGGAAGGGAAGGTTTCGGGAAGGGAAGGGAAGGTTTCGGGAAGGGAAGGGAAGGGAAGGGAAGGGAAGGGAAGGGAAGGGAAGGGAAGGTTTCGGGAAGGGAAGGGAAGGGAAGGGAAGGGAAGGGAAGGGAAGGGAAGGGAAGGGAAGGGAAGGGAAGGGAAGGGAAGGGAAGGGAAGGGAAGGGAAGGGAAGGGAAGGTTTCGGGAAGGGAAGGGAAGGTTTCGGGAAGGGAAGGTTTCGGGAAGGGAAGGGAAGGGAAGGGAAGGGAAGGGAAGGGAAGGGAAGGGAAGGGAAGGGAAGGGAAGGGAAGGTTTCGGGAAGGGAAGGTTTCGGGAAGGGAAGGGAAGGTTTCGGGAAGGGAAGGGAAGGTTTCGGGAAGGGAAGGGAAGGGAAGGGAAGGGAAGGGAAGGGAAGGGAAGGGAAGGGAAGGGAAGGGAAGGGAAGGGAAGGGAAGGGAAGGGAAGGGAAGGGAAGGGAAGGGAAGGGAAGGGAAGGGAAGGGAAGGGAAGGGAAGGGAAGGGAAGGGAAGGGAAGGGAAGGGAAGGGAAGGGAAGGGAAGGGAAGGGAAGGGAAGGGAAGGGAAGGGAAGGGAAGGTTTCGGGAAGGGAAGGTTTCGGGAAGGGAAGGTTTCGGGAAGGGAAGGGAAGGGAAGGGAAGGGAAGGGAAGGGAAGGGAAGGGAAGGTTAGGTTTCGGGAAGGGAAGGTTTCGGGAAGGGAAGGGAAGGGAAGGTTTCGGGAAGGGAAGGTTTCGGGAAGGGAAGGTTTCGGGAAGGGAAGGGAAGGGAAGGTTTCGGGAAGGGAAGGGAAGGGAAGGGAAGGGAAGGGAAGGGAAGGGAAGGGAAGGGAAGGGAAGGGAAGGGAAGGGAAGGGAAGGGAAGGGAAGGGAAGGTTTCGGGAAGGGAAGGGAAGGTTTCGGGAAGGGAAGGGAAGGGAAGGGAAGGGAAGGGAAGGGAAGGGAAGGGAAGGGAAGGGAAGGGAAGGTTTCGGGAAGGGAAGGTTTCGGGAAGGTTTCGGGAAGGGCAGGTTTCGGGAAGGGAAGGTTTCGGGAAGGGAAGGGAAGGTTTCGGGAAGGTTTCGGGAAGGGAAGGGAAGGTTTCGGGAAGGGAAGGTTTCGGGAAGGGAAGGGAAGGGAAGGGAAGGGAAGGGAAGGGAAGGGAAGGGAAGGGAAGGGAAGGGAAGGGAAGGTTTCGGGAAGGGAAGGGAAGGGAAGGGAAGGGAAGGGAAGGGAAGGGAAGGGAAGGGAAGGTTTCGGGAAGGGAAGGTTTCGGGAAGGGAAGGGAAGGTTTCGGGAAGGGAAGGTTTCGGGAAGGGAAGGTTTCGGGAAGGGAAGGTTTCGGGAAGGGAAGGGAAGGGAAGGGAAGGGAAGGGAAGGGAAGGGAAGGGAAGGGAAGGGAAGGGAAGGGAAGGGAAGGGAAGGGAAGGTTTCGGGAAGGGAAGGGAAGGGAAGGGAAGGGAAGGGAAGGGAAGGGAAGGGAAGGGAAGGGAAGGGAAGGGAAGGGAAGGGAAGGGAAGGGAAGGGAAGGGAAGGGAAGGGAAGGGAAGGGAAGGGAAGGGAAGGGAAGGGAAGGGAAGGGAAGGGAAGGTTTCGGGAAGGGAAGGTTTCGGGAAGGGAAGGGAAGGGAAGGTTTCGGGAAGGGAAGGGAAGGTTTCGGGAAGGGAAGGGAAGGGAAGGGAAGGGAAGGGAAGGGAAGGGAAGGGAAGGGAAGGGAAGGGAAGGGAAGGGAAGGGAAGGGAAGGGAAGGGAAGGGAAGGGAAGGGAAGGGAAGGGAAGGGAAGGGAAGGGAAGGTTTCGGGAAGGGAAGGTTTCGGGAAGGGAAGGTTTCGGGAAGGGAAGGTTTCGGGAAGGGAAGGGAAGGGAAGGGAAGGGAAGGGAAGGGAAGGGAAGGGAAGGGAAGGGAAGGGAAGGGAAGGGAAGGGAAGGGAAGGGAAGGGAAGGGAAGGGAAGGGAAGGTTTCGGGAAGGGAAGGTTTCGGGAAGGGAAGGGAAGGGAAGGGAAGGTTTCGGGAAGGGAAGGTTTCGGGAAGGGAAGGGAAGGGAAGGGAAGGGAAGGGAAGGGAAGGGAAGGGAAGGGAAGGGAAGGGAAGGGAAGGGAAGGGAAGGGAAGGGAAGGGAAGGGAAGGGAAGGGAAGGGAAGGGAAGGGAAGGGAAGGGAAGGGAAGGGAAGGGAAGGGAAGGGAAGGGAAGGGAAGGGAAGGGAAGGGAAGGGAAGGGAAGGGAAGGGAAGGGAAGGGAAGGGAAGGGAAGGGAAGGGAAGGGAAGGGAAGGTTTTGGGAAGGGAAGGGAAGGTTTCGGGAAGGGAAGAGAAGGGAAGGGAAGGGAAGGTTTCGGGAAGGGAAGGGAAGGTTTCGGGAAGGGAAGGTTTCGGGAAGGGAAGGGAAGGGAAGGGAAGGGAAGGGAAGGGAAGGGAAGGGAAGGGAAGGTTTCGGGAAGGGAAGGGAAGGGAAGGGAAGGGAAGGTTAGGTTTCGGGAAGGGAAGGTTTCGGGAAGGGAAGGGAAGGGAAGGTTTCGGGAAGGGAAGGTTTCGGGAAGGGAAGGTTTCGGGAAGGGAAGGTTTCGGGAAGGGAAGGGAAGGGAAGGTTTCGGGAAGGGAAGGTTTCGGGAAGGGAAGGGAAGGGAAGGGAAGAGAAGGGAAGGGAAGGGAAGGGAAGGGAAGGGAAGGGAAGGGAAGGGAAGGGAAGGGAAGGGAAGGGAAGGGAAGGGAAGGTTTCGGGAAGGGAAGGTTTCGGGAAGGTTTCGGGAAGGGAAGGTTTCGGGAAGGGAAGGGAAGGGAAGGTTTCGGGAAGGTTTCGGGAAGGTTTCGGGAAGGGAAGGGAAGGTTTCGGGAAGGGAAGGTTTCGGGAAGGGAAGGGAAGGGAAGGTTTCGGGAAGGGAAGGGAAGGGAAGGGAAGGGAAGGGAAGGGAAGGGAAGGGAAGGGAAGGGAAGGGAAGGGAAGGGAAGGGAAGGGAAGGGAAGGGAAGGGAAGGGAAGGGAAGGGAAGGGAAGGGAAGGGAAGGGAAGGGAAGGGAAGGGAAGGGAAGGGAAGGGAAGGTTTCGGGAAGGGAAGGTTTCGGGAAGGGAAGGGAAGGGAAGGGAAGGGAAGGGAAGGGAAGGGAAGGGAAGGGAAGGGAAGGGAAGGTTTCGGGAAGGGAAGGTTTCGGGAAGGGAAGGGAAGGGAAGGTTTCGGGAAGGGAAGGGAAGGTTTCGGGAAGGGAAGGGAAGGTTTCGGGAAGGGAAGGGAAGGGAAGGGAAGGGAAGGGAAGGGAAGGGAAGGGAAGGGGAAGGGAAGGGAAGGGAAGGTTTTCGGGAAGGGAAGGGAAGGGAAGGGAAGGGAAGGGAAGGGAAGGGAAGGGAAGGGAAGGGGAAGGGAAGGGAAGGGAAGGTTTCGGGAAGGGAAGGTTTCGGGAAGGGAAGGTTTCGGGAAGGGAAGGTTTCGGGAAGGGAAGGGAAGGGAAGGGAAGGGAAGGGAAGGGAAGGGAAGGGAAGGGAAGGGAAGGGAAGGGAAGGGAAGGGAAGGGAAGGGAAGGGAAGGGAAGGGAAGGGAAGGGAAGGGAAGGGAAGGGAAGGGAAGGGAAGGGAAGGGAAGGTTTCGGGGAAGGGAAGGTTTCGGGAAGGGAAGGGAAGGGAAGGGAAGGTTTCGGGAAGGGAAGGTTTCGGGAAGGGAAGGTTTCGGGAAGGGAAGGGGAAGGGAAGGGAAGGGAAGGGAAGGGAAGGGAAGGGAAGGGAAGGGAAGGGAAGGGAAGGGAAGGGAAGGGAAGGGAAGGGAAGGGAAGGGAAGGGAAGGGAAGGGAAGGGAAGGGAAGGGAAGGGAAGGGAAGGGAAGGGAAGGGAAGGGGAAGGGAAGGGAAGGGAAGGGAAGGGAAGGGAAGGGAAGGGAAGGGAAGGGGAAGGGAAGGGAAGGGAAGGTTTCGGGAAGGGAAGGGGAAGGGAAGGGAAGGGGAAGGGAAGGTTTTGGGAAGGGAAGGGAAGGGTTTCGGGAAGGGAAGAGAAGGGAAGGGAAGGGAAGGTTTCGGGAAGGGAAGGGAAGGGAAGGGAAGGGAAGGTTTCGGGAAGGGAAGGGAAGGGGAAGGGAAGGGAAGGGAAGGGAAGGGAAGGTTTCGGGAAGGGAAGGGAAGGGAAGGGAAGGGAAGGTTAGGTTTCGGGAAGGGAAGGTTTCGGGAAGGGAAGGGAAGGGAAGGTTTCGGGAAGGGAAGGTTTCGGGAAGGGAAGGTTTCGGGAAGGGAAGGTTTCGGGAAGGGAAGGGGAAGGGAAGGTTTCGGGAAGGTTTCGGGAAGGGAAGGGGAAGGGAAGGGAAGGGAAGGGAAGGGAAGGGAAGGGAAGGGAAGGGAAGGGAAGGGAAGGGAAGGGAAGGGGAAGGGAAGGGAAGGGAAGGGAAGGGAAGGGAAGGGAAGGGAAGGTTTCGGGGAAGGGAAGGTTTCGGGAAGGTTTCGGGAAGGGAAGGTTTCGGGAAGGGAAGGGAAGGGAAGGTTTCGGGAAGGTTTCGGGAAGGTTTCGGGAAGGGAAGGGAAGGTTTCGGGAAGGGAAGGTTTCGGGAAGGGAAGGGAAGGGAAGGGTTTCGGGGAAGGTTTCGGGAAGGGAAGGGAAGGGAAGGGAAGGGAAGGGAAGGGAAGGGAAGGGAAGGGAAGGGAAGGGAAGGGAAGGGAAGGGAAGGGAAGGGAAGGGAAGGGAAGGGAAGGGAAGGGAAGGGAAGGGAAGGGAAGGGAAGGGAAGGGAAGGGAAGGGAAGGTTAGGTTTCGGGAAGGGAAGGGAAGGTTTCGGGAAGGGAAGGGAAGGGAAGGTTTCGGGAAGGGAAGGTTTCGGGGAAGGGAAGGGAAGGGAAGGTTTCGGGAAGGGAAGGTTTCGGGAAGGGAAGGGAAGGGAAGGGAAGGTTTTCCGGGAAGGGAAGGGAAGGTTTCGGGAAGGGAAGGGAAGGGAAGGGAAGGGAAGGGAAGGGAAGGGAGAAGGAAGAAGGGAAGGGAAAGGGAAGGGAACGGAAGGGAAGGGAAGGGGAAGGGAAGGGAAGGGAAGGGAAGGGAAGGTTTCGGGAAGGGAAGGGAAGGGAAGGTTTCGGGAAGGGAAGGTTTCGGGAAGGGAAGGTTTCGGGAAGGGAAGGTTTCGGGAAGGGAAGGGAAGGGAAGGGAAGGGAAGGGAAGGGAAGGGAAGGGAAGGGAAGGGAAGGGAAGGGAAGGGAAGGGAAGGGAAGGGAAGGGAAGGGAAGGGAAGGGAAGGGAAGGGAAGGGAAGGGAAGGGAAGGGAAGGGAAGGGAAGGGAAGGGAAGGGAAGGGAAGGGAAGGGAAGGGGAAGGGGAAGGGAAGGGAAGGGAAGGTTTCGGGAAGGGAAGGTTTCGGGAAGGGAAGGGAAGGGAAGGTTTCGGGAAGGGAAGGGAAGGGAAGGGAAGGGAAGGTTTCGGGAAGGTTTCGGGAAGGGAAGGGAAGGTTTCGGGAAGGGAAGGTTTCGGGAAGGGAAGGGAAGGGAAGGTTTCGGGAAGGTTTCGGGAAGGTTTCGGGAAGGGAAGGGAAGGGAAGGGAAGGGAAGGGAAGGGAAGGGAAGGGAAGGGAAGGGAAGGGAAGGGAAGGGAAGGGAAGGGAAGGGAAGGGAAGGGGAAGGGAAGGGAAGGGAAGGGAAGGGAAGGGAAGGGAAGGGAAGGGAAGGGAAGGGAAGGGAAGGGAAGGGAAGGGAAGGGAAGGGAAGGGAAGGGAAGGGAAGGGAAGGTTAGGTTTCGGGAAGGGAAGGGAAGGTTTCGGGAAGGGAAGGGAAGGGAAGGTTTCGGGAAGGGAAGGTTTCGGGAAGGGAAGGGAAGGGAAGGTTTCGGGAAGGGAAGGTTTCGGGAAGGGAAGGGAAGGGAAGGGAAGGTTTCGGGAAGGGAAGGGAAGGGAAGGGGAAGGGAAGGGAAGGGGAAGGGGAAGGGAAGGGGAAGGGAAGGGAAGGGAAGGGGAAGGGAAGGGAAGGGAAGGGGAAGGGAAGGGAAGGGAAGGGAAGGGAAGGGAAGGGAAGGGAAGGGAAGGTTTCGGGAAGGGAAGGTTTCGGGAAGGTTTCGGGAAGGGAAGGTTTCGGGAAGGGAAGGGAAGGGAAGGGTTTCGGGAAGGGAAGGGAAGGGAAGGTTTCGGGAAGGGAAGGTTTCGGGAAGGGAAGGGAAGGGAAGGGGAAGGTTTCGGGAAGGGAAGGGAAGGGAAGGTTTCGGGAAGGGAAGGTTTCGGGAAGGGAAGGGAAGGTTTCGGGAAGGGGAAGGTTTCGGGAAGGGGAAGGTTTCGGGAAGGGAAGGGAAGGAAGGGAAGGGAAGGGAAGGGAAGGGAAGGTTTCGGGAAGGGAAGGGAAGGGAAGGGAAGGGAAGGGAAGGGAAGGGGAAGGGAAGGGAAGGGAAGGGAAGGGAAGGGAAGGGAAGGGAAGGGAAGGGAAGGGAAGGGGAAGGGAAGGGAAGGGAAGGGAAGGGAAGGGAAGGGAAGGGAAGGGAAGGGAAGGGAAGGGAAGGGAAGGGAAGGGAAGGGAAGGGGAAGGGAAGGGAAGGGAAGGGAAGGGAAGGGAAGGGAAGGGAAGGGGAAGGGAAGGGAAGGTTTCGGGAAGGGAAGGGAAGGTTTCGGGAAGGGAAGGGAAGGGAAGGGAAGGGAAGGGAAGGGAAGGGAAGGGAAGGGAAGGGAAGGGAAGGGAAGGGAAGGGAAGGGGAAG